>NC_050588.1:18329166-18987500 GCF_013368585.1 Megalops cyprinoides
TTTTAAATTGTCTTTGAATTCACTTTGCAATGTAGGTTCCTGCCAGTGCCCCCTGCCCCTGTTAGTGCTGTCAAATCATCTACACATCAACTAAGATAGCTGCTCAGAAACACAAGAATGCAACAATTACTGCTACCTACAATTTTAGTGACAAGACATGATTAGAAAGAATGGAGTATAATAAATGTAAGTAGAATAATTAAGATAAAATGACATTCCTAGTGCTTCTGTGTGAGTGTGTGTCGCTCAGGCTGTGGCAGGCAGCTGTATACTGCCAGAGCTGCACACCTCTGTTCCTCCCCCAGGAGAATGGGGAGGTCAGAAAAAGGAATTATGGGTAGAATTTTTTTTTTGCAATCTGTAATGAAGCCATTTTTATTCACTTTGACATAGCTCCATTAATTCCGTCTATTTTCAGTTCATATAACACAGTTTCTCAATGTCTGTATTAAAACAGAGGGCCTAATACCCCAGGGAGAGGCCAATATCTTTTAAAGTCACAGGTGTTGCGTTTTACACAGACCTTGCTAATTTTCAGGACATAATTGGAAAATGTCATGTGAAAGGTGATAATTTATAATGTGGCAGCCACCACACTGGAGCAGAAAATAAATGATAAAAGACCCAACAAAGCCTCCAGCTGTGATAAGCATTCAACAAAGAGTCACAGATCCCCACACTTTAAAATACTAAAATGCTTCATAATTTGGGATGATAAATTATACCATATTTTATCTAGCCGTTAATCTGAATATATTTTCATCACTCATAATCCAGACATTGGTATCCTGCTAACAGACGCCAGTGCCACAATGTTCCTGCCTTGTTGTAGGAGCACCAGGGCAACAGCAACATTATGTTACAGAGAATGTTGTGTGTAATGTAGCTGGACATGCAGGTTCAGAGAAGGGTTGTTTCCAGTATGGGGCTGGATCAGTGGGGTAGGTTTGGGTTTGGTCGAGAGGAAGAGGTAGATTGTTCAGCCTTTAAACAGGGAGGGAGCCCCCCCTACAAGAAAATCACTAGATGTCAAACGATACGAGCCAAAATGTCAAATAGTCTCCTCTATGTTTAGTCTCGCGTGAATGGCTCTGTGGTGGGCCAACAGCAATTAATGACAATTAACTCCCCCTATGAGCACATCATTGTCAGATTCACTTATGAACATCCTGCCATCAGTACAAACACAAGACAGTGTGACATATCCAGGTTTGTCAAAACAAACACTCTCAGGGAGCTCTGCAGCATGAGCTGCCCACTAACACTGCAAAAAGTGCAGAGGACAAATTTAACAAAAGGATACTGTGCAGGCTCAGACTGTCCCGCACCATCTTAGACCCTTTGTTTCTTTTGTCCCCTTGAACAATCATCATTCATTCCTTCATTATTCATTTGGTCATTCATTATTCATTCTTTCATCCCATATATTTCACATATTCACAGGCTTGGCCAATGCCCCTTTATCCAGAGTGACTTAGACAGTGCCCCTATTTGTGTGTCTGAATATTGCAGGCAGCTCAAGTGTAACTTGCTCAAGGGAAGTGAAAATTTTAATAATAAACATTATTTTGACTGAACTATTTAACATCTGAAAATTGCTTCTTGTCCAGTTCAAGTCGAGCTTGAATTCTATTAGATAAATATAGATAATTCTATTAGAAAAATGGTTGAGATTCGGCTGAGGTTAATTACATGCTTTGTCTACCTCTGATTTGACAATTGTAACAAGAATTTAGCCCTGTCCAGAAGTCTGGCTTCACACTTGCTTGACCCAAAATCATTCCCCAAGGGTGTTAACTCAGGACCTGATAATGACCAATGCATTGTAACCCAAGTTCAGACACCCTACAGACAATCAATCATGTCTTTTGATGAATACTTCCTCCAGCACTACCTCTGTGATTTTTAGAGAGCTTGCAAAAGGCATGGGTATCGGAAAGAGCATGTCAATGATGCTTGATTAAGTCTACTAGGCAGAATACAGGTTGAGCATGCCTGTGGCAAAGCATCATGAAACAGGGAGGAAAAATGGGGCAGTTCTGAAATATTCAACTGATACATCCTTCTTGCTGGGACAATAGGAGGGTATGATGGGGGCAAAGATTCAGACAGTAAGGGCAACTACAAGGAGTTAGTTGAAGTAATTGCAAATAATGGTATGATGAAGTTCTGGAAGGGCATTTGACTCTTCAGCTGTGCTTTCTAATTTGTCAAAAACAACCCAGAATGATCAAATTGCCTCTATGTTGCTATGGTGCTTGAGATGAAGTTAGTCCAGCTCCTTTTTTTTTACAAGAAAGATAGATGAAACATCTGACATTGCCTGTCATGCCCAAATCTCCATTATCCTATGCTGTGTAGATGTTACAGGAACCACCCAAGAATTGTTCTTTGATGTTTGAGATGGCTGCAATGTTTGTTCAGTATTTACCTTTGTGGACCCATTCTTTGCTTTATTTGTTTTCATGCCTTACATTTGGTATTTGCCTCATATTTTCAGCAAGAGTCACCCCAGTTCTTTGGCAATAGACTAAAATACCATGATCAAATGATCAAAGGTATTAAAAGCTGTACTAAGGTGTAAAAGTTCTAAAATAGAGGATTAATTACAGTCAGGATTCATTTGCCAGCCATCTGTTACTCTAATAGAGTTTATGTGGTGACTGGAGTGGAACCCACAATGAAATATTTCAGAAAAGGTTATTAAAGAAAGGCTATTCATTTTCATTAAAGAAAGTCAATTGTTCACTGTTTTCCCCAAATGTTACCAAGGAAACTTTAGCAAGGAATGCAGTCTTAGAAATGGACCTATAGTGAGTAAAAACAAAAGTATTAGAAGGCTAAGTTTCTTCAGGAGCTAAAGCACAGTGGATTTAAAATACAGACTGTTCCAGTTGCAAGGAAGATGTTACTGATTAGCAGAATGCCATTGCACATAGTTCCAAATATTTAAGAAGTCTAGTCTGAATATTATCAAGAGAGCAAATTGAAGAATTAATATGCATCACAATTTACAAATTTTTCAAAATTTGCCATGCTCTCACTCACAGAGTCACTCAGATTAGAACACAGAACAGAATCTGATTTCTGATATTATCAAAACTTACAGATAAAAAGTCATTTAAAATTATAGATAAAAAGATAATATGATGTGTTTGGACACTATATGTCCATTTTTTGTTCTTTTTGAATGACACGCCACCCAGTGTGTTGGAATGCAGTAGCAGAATAACATACCAAATACAGGTAACTAGCAAAATAAAGGAAATGCTTGAGTAACAGAGGGATACAAAATGTATTGAAATCAGGTGCTTTAACTCAGTTGTGGCTCCTGAGTAAATTCAGTGGTTAACATCCCAACATACTTAGGGTCAAAAATTCTAAATTGTCAAGAGCTTCAGTGATGAAGACTGCTTCACTTGCAGATCTTGCAGAAGGAGCAGTGGCTAAGGTGATGTTGGCACTGAAGTCAGAGGGAATGACATCATCAACTAGGGGGCAATGGTTGTTGGAAGTGCCTACTTCTCAACCATGATGTCTGTGCATTGGTTCAACAGGCAAAACAGATGAGCAACTCTGGATCAGTTGACTGCAAATATCAATGTAGGGCATGAGTAAGCAGTTTAATCAAGAACAGTCTGCAGTATGCAGGGTTAAAAATACAGTGGTGTGAAGAACACAAGCAGCAGTCTACTGAGCTGTACAAAAAGCTGGTTGGATGAGTCATTCCTTCCTCCTGTTCTCAACAAGTGAATGAATGCCTGTGAGGCTCACACCAAAAGAAACCAGCAAGCTTGAGTGCTTGTTTCCCATGGTGAAGGGTTCTGGCCACGCTGTCATGGTGCGGAGTGCATTCTCTTGGCATGAGTTAGGTCCACTCAACCCTTTAGAGGGCAGCCTACATGCCAATAAGTACAATGCCATTCTGAGTGATCACCTTAATCCTATGGTGAAGCATTTCTATCCTTATGGGAGTGTTCTCTTCCAGCATGACAATGCTTCCATCCACAGGGCACAAGTGGTCAGTGAATGGTTGGATGAGGATGAAACAATGTAAACCATATGCCATGCCAGTCTCAGTCATCTGATGTCAACTCAGTTGAACACTTATGGGAGATTTTGCTGCAGTGCCTCAGACAGCATTGTCCACCATCAATAAAAACAGCAAATAGTGGAATTTCTTGTGGAAGAATGATGTTGCCTCCCTCTAACAGAGTTCCAGACTCTTGCACAATCTATGCCAAGGTGCATTAAAGCTGTTCTAGTGGTTCATGGTGGCCCAACGCCCTACTAAGACAATTGATGTTGGTATTTCCTTTATTTTGGCAGTTACCATTGCATCACATTGACATTATCGTGCCAGTACAGATTCTATTTCACAAACTATCAAGCTGTTCAATTCATGAAAAGCTAAAGCAAACCATGCTGTTGATCCCCCACTCCGTCAGTTACAGATTGACTGACTGATGATGTGGTTATTATCTGGCAGCACATTGATCATTGACCTTCCCTGAGTCCTCCACACCACAGGCAGGGGGTGTTCAAAGGAGGAAATTTGTGATGCTCAGATTGTCATTTTGCAGGTGCCATCAGTCAAAGAGCTGGAGTCTTGAGAGACTCATACCGTAGCATGCAAAGCTCCAATGACCTCCTTGATTAAAAGAGATTGCGGCCAATCAGGAAAACACCCTGAGAGAGGGACTCAGAGCCAATCAGAGAGACAGTGCTGTCATGGACCCCTGTGACTCTTCCCCATGAAATCAGTCACCTCCACAGTCAACAGTGCCACACTCATGTGCTCTCACTTTCTCTCTTTTCTCACCCACTCTCTCTTTCACACTCTTTCTGTCTCACTTCAGTTCGGCTCAGTTCTAACCTGGAGAATGGTGAAAAAATGTATTCAAAATGTGATGTTTTTTATGAAGGCAGACAGACTAGATTTCCAGAGTGAATTTTCTTTTGGCATGAGGCTGCAGCAGAAGACTGTGGGAAGTGATGCGGGTGAATGTCTTTTGTGCCTTTTATGTTTGAGATGCATGGAAATGTTTAGTGCCTAAATGGTCCTACAAAATTAAGTTATTTAAAAACTCAAAACATTAAATCAGGAGTTTGCATTGTGAATAACTAATCTCTCTTGCTCTCTTTATTGCTCTCTCTCTTTTTCTTTATCTCACCCCTTCTCTATTGAATTTTCAGTGCAAATTGGAGCATTAATTAATATGAAAGCCCTGCAGGCAGATATGAAGTGTGTGAGTCGTGATACACTCTAATTACAGCGTTGTAGCATTTTTAAAATTCATTTTGAAAGAGTAACACATGAATAGAACCCCCACCTTCCACTTCACACACCTACACAGAATCTCCAACAAAAGAATCTTACAAACGTCCTCTTTCTAAAATCCTCTTTTCAACACCCTGCTGTTCACAACCAACTGCAAAATGTTTGTCAGTTCTTTTCTGTCTGCATTGGTTTAACATTTAAGGTATTTGGGTGTATCACACACGGAATAGACAATGGTTGCAGTGTAGGAAATTTATGCTGGTTGTCTGACAAATTTTCTAGTCTAGGAGTGCCTATTCTGACACCTAAACATTTTGTGTTGACTTTGGTTTGCAGTTGTGTTAGGTTTTGCCTGGACCTTGGCTGTGTTCAGGCATGAACACAGCATAATAAGCTGTTGCCACTAGAGCAAGCCTCATGCCACCCTGTCCTACAGTTCCTACTGTGACATCTTCGTGCAAAATGGACAGAAAGGAGACAGATATCTGAAAGTATAGGGAGACGTTTATATGGTTTGAGTGCTGCTGTATGGCCTGCCAGTGACTCTTGAGGGCTGGTGGACAGCACTGAAAAATAACCAGCATTGCATGTGAAGCACTGATTGTTTCTGAAACTTTTAGGCCCAAAAATGCACTAGACATTTTTTCACTTTTTTGGTTGCACTGTGCATGACAGTTGAAATAACTATCTGCTATGAGAATAGTGTGGGAAAAAATATTGTGTAAGTGTAGAAATAAGTGTAGAAAAATGGTTTGGTCTGGTCTGGTCTGGTTTGTAATGGAAATTATGCCTTGTTGTTTCTCCCTATCATTTTCACATGCACAAATTTCTGCAATTTCATTAACATTTCTTGCCCATGATATGCTCTGAAGCCTAAAACATTAGATGCACAAAGTCATTGTGGAAGGTACTCACACCTCGCCCCCACACCCCTACCCCTGTCCCATCATCTGTTTCTGTATCTCTTGTCACAATGTCTATTTTCACAAATAAACCAAGCATCCATTTTACTGATGCAGCTGTTGCCTGGCAATGTCTCATCTCCTTGGTTACCATTGAAAAAAATGGACTTTGGTGCTTTCCATCTTAGGCCATGGCATGTAATATGGACTGAATGCTGTCGCAATGTGCATGTGTTAAAGACAGAATGCTGTTGCAATGCGTGTGATGTGTTTAGGTACAAACTCAATGCTGTCAAGACATGCATGTGTTTGTGTAAAGATTCAATTCTGTTGCAATGTGCATGTATTTGTGTAAAAACTCAATTCTGTTGTGATGTGCATGTATTTATGTAAAAACTCAATTCTGTTGTGATGTGCATGTGTGTAAAGACTAAAATGGTTTCAGATTAAAAACAGACCACTGATCTCTTTGTTATTATCAAATTTATATAATTTACCCAGTCTCTTTGCCACAGTTAATAGTACTGAATGTGCACAAAGGTGAAGCATTGCTGCCCGCATTAGACACAATTAAGCAAAAAGGAATCAGCTGCTGATGGGTGAATTAAAACTGGCAGGCTGGCTCATCGTAAAATACTGGCTCAGGATCATTAGCAGTTTAAAGTTACATTCCCTCCATCTCCTGTTTACAGCTCAGTGGCTGTCACTGATTTAGAACTAAGACGCACTTTCAAAATGGAAGAGATCCAAACATACTGTAACTTGATTCTCTCTCCACTCCCCTCATTAATTACAGAAACACGCTCACAGATACGTTCATAAATTCACTCTGACATCTCCCCAAGAGTCAGGGAACTATCACTGAAGCGCTGTTTGTTTTTTTTTTAGTTTCTGACACTTATACCAGCTGAAATTTCCATAGGGATACATTTCTTGTTCTTGTGCAGGGTCTGTACTGCTCTTGGCCTGCCAGATGAAGCAGGCCGGCTGGTGACGCCCCACATATTTATACAAAGCCAAGGGCACTAAAGAACAGAACCACCCAGGCATATTAACAAGAGTGGTCAATGTCAAAAAAATCCACACTAAATCAATCTTTTGAAATGAAATTTAAAATGGAAACACAAATAAGGAAAATGTTTGATTTTTGCTCCACCCTGTGTGTGTGTTTCCATGTATGTGGGTGTGAATGTTACAGAATATGTATCATATGTATGTACCACCAGTTATTTGAAATATGTGTTAATTAATGTACACTAGTTATTTGGAATAAATGTTTGTTATTTGAATTACATGTTAGAAATGTTAATTATATGTTAGTTGTGTGTACATGTCAGATAGGTACATGAGGGATGTTAGGTTATTTCAGGTGTATGTTTGTCATGTGAGATATGTTTGTGTGATGTTATGTGAGGCTTATGCTTTTTATGTGGTGGTTATGAACATGTCAGTTACAGATATGTAATATTATGTTAGGTATATGTTAGTTACAGGTATCTTATGTTCATTATACAAGGTATGTGTTGGATGTAGGTACAGACGGTCCCCGACTTACGATTTTTCGACTTAACAATGGTGCGAAAGCGATATGCATTCAGTAGAAACCGTACTTCGAATTTTGAATTTTGATCTTTTCCCGGGCTAGCGATATGCAGTACAATACTCTTTCCCGATGCTGGGCAGATCCCACGCGATCACGAGGGTAAACAACCGATACTCTACAGTGTACTGTGTTGCCAGCGTTTTTTGGATATTGTGTTTTGTGTTTCTGTTTTTCCACTTTCAGTACAGTATTCAATAGATTACATGAGATATTCAACACTTTATTATAAAATAGGCTTTGTGTTAGATGATTTTGGCCAACTGTAAGCTAAAGTAAGTGTTCTGAGCACATTTAAGGTAGGCTAGGCTAAGCTATGATGTTCGGTAGGTTAGATGTATTAAATGCATTTTTGACTTATGATATTTTCAATTTACGATGGGTTTATCGGGATGTAACCCCATCATAAGTCGAGGAGCATCTGCATATGATGTTAATTTTTTTGAGGTATATGGCAGAACTTTTGTTTGAGAATATGTATTCAGTCTGCATCTACCTTCAATTTACCAGCAAATGCCCCACATGTTGCTATGACAACAGGACAGAAACTTCAATTAGACAGATAATATTCAGTCCAGTACCTTCAATAAAGCAATTAGCAACCTGATTCAGAATGCTCTGTCAGATTAGAAGAATCATGTCACCTGTGAAATTAACAAGCCATTAAATCCAACTTCAAATACCAAAAATTAACAACAACTTTTAGGCAATAAATTCCTGTTTGAGACTTTGTTAAAACAGAACAGTCC
Organism: Megalops cyprinoides; assembly: GCF_013368585.1. NCBI lineage: Eukaryota > Metazoa > Chordata > Actinopteri > Elopiformes > Megalopidae > Megalops > Megalops cyprinoides. The sequence continues at coordinate 18,337,699 of NC_050588.1, forward strand.
TTCCTGCCCCTTGATTACTGACTCTGAGTTGTATTTTTCACTCTAGAAGGCATTGTCTAAGAAGAACTATTTGTGACGTTAGCTGCAGATTCATTTCTGTACTGATGACCCCTTTTCTTTGAAGGCAAAAACAATCCAGCAGCTTTTTCTGCTTTTTTTCTCGAATATTTTGCTCTCTATTAAGAAGGAAAAATAAATCATTTCAGCACATTAATGTGTGAGGACCTGTTTTTATTTGCCTTTCCTTTGCTTTGAGGGGTAATAATCCATACTGCCTTTTTGAGATATGAGAACTGTAGTTGTGGTTTAATGCGTCACTTCAATCTTGATAATTCCTGAACTGATTAAATTGGAAGAGAGCTGGGCAGACAGAATGAGGTGTGTGGTCCAAAAACCTCAGAAAGTCACCAGAAAGCAGCACATGGTAGATAATGGGCATTCAGAGGTGACCCAGATGGGCCAACAGTGTACTAGCTCAATAATGATAAAAATAATAAATATAGCTGCAAACTGCCATACTTAAGAAAGAACATTTGTTCAGATTGCATGATTGTTACATGGTTGTGTTTTATGCAATTATTTCTTAATGCATTATATTACCTCTCCTATTAAAGGCAGCTCATGCCAAGACTTGTTTTTTTTTTTTTTAATGTTGATAGAATTTGCAGTGCTGATGTAATGGAGCCACTCTAGTCATGTGACCACAAAACAATCACGTTTGAGGTTCAGTATACTAATAAATCTTATAAATTTAGGTGAGCTATAACATGGGAGACAACTTAAAAATCAAAGTAATTATTCTCAACATACTGTATAAATTAATTCTAAAAAAAGTATGGAAAAACATATTGTTAATGGTTTATAAAAACATTAATGGTTAAAACCATTGACATGCAATATCTTGGAACTGGAGAAATTCCTGATGATTGGAGACAAGACCAATATATAAGAAAGGGGATCCCATTGATACAGGGAACTTCAGACCAGTTAACTGAATTTGTCTCTCATATAGGAAGGGATTAGGTAGAATTATTCTTGGTAAAAACAACATCATATGGTTAGCTAACATAGTTTTTCCACAAGGAGATCATGCTTAACAGATGTCCTGGATTCTGCAAAGAAACAACTGAATGGGTTGACTCATATCGGTCTTATGATATTTCATATCTGGGTGACTGAGTGACTGACTCATTCTCAACCTGAGTAGGAATTAATGTAGTGGTGCTGAAGTGTATAAAAATGGCTTCAGCATACAATACAATACAAATACAAAGAGTAATGTTAAATGGGATTTTGTCTGAGCATGTGATTGTGGGAAGTGGAGTCCTGCAAGGGTTGATGTTGGGACTTTTGCTGTTACTGGCAATGTAAGTGACTTTGATAAATACATCAGAGGCAAAATAGTTACATTTCCAATTGTCACTAAATTTGGAGCTGAAGCTAACAGTTTGGAAGCTACTCAACGAATCTGAGAAGATTGTAGTAGAATCCAGAGGTGGGTAGACACGTGACAAAATGAACATTGCTAACTGCAATGTTCCACAAGTAGGAACTACTAATGTAATACAGGGTTTTTGCATGGTAGGTATAAAATGGGCAATATGGGCAACATAAAAATACATGGATGCAAAATCCAGTGCAAGTCTATCTGGGTGTAGACTTGGGGTTAAAGGCATGAATAAGTAAATTAGATGCTGGGATATGTAGCAATCGTATTGATTACAAATCAACAGACATTATATTAATGTTTTACAATGCCTTTTTCAGATCATGAGTAGCCTGTCCAGTTTTAGGCACAACATTATAAGAAGGGCATATAAGAAAAAGATTGAAAAAGAACAAGATGGAAAACAGGACTCATTCCAAGTATTAAAAAATAAATACACTGAAAATTCATCTTTTTAAGAAAAGAAGAGGCAGGAAAGATTTAATTGAGGTTTTTATTTTTTAACAGGGATTAGTAAATATTATTACAGATTATTATTAAAGATTACAGAAGGTATTTTCAGATTATTTCTATGGAAATAGTGAATGATTGTGACAGTCATAAATGCATGGAATAGATCTGTGTTGGCAGCAGAGACCTTTAGAATGTTCCAGACTGTGCTTTACGGTCCTAGGCAGACTGTAGAATGTAGACAATATTCTTATGTACAGTAAGTTAATTATAGCTGACAAATATTAAGGCTAAGTTTTATTACTTTGCTTTATGCTATTGAACTTTTAGAAAAATGGACAGGTTTTGAATGGAATAAAAAAATACAGCATAATTTATCATGGTAGCCAAACTGTTTGACATTTCAACACAGACATTTCTATGCAAATGCTTCCCTTAGCCTCCCACAAATCTGTTCAGTGTCATCTAATTCAAATAATATTTTTGACCTTTGAATTACACCTGAGCTTTGACTGGCTGAAACAGTAGCTGTTGTAGCTACAGAATTTTAGACTTGATAAAGCTCTACCCATGCATGTCATATTGTGCAGTGGCCCATGAGATTTTTTTCAGAAAACATTAAATATAAGGACCCAGGCGCGGACAATGCGGGCGGTACAAAAAGGTTTATCTTTAATGACAAGTCCAAAAATCACAAGCAAAATCGGACTCAGAAAAACAGTCCAAGTAAGTAGCCAAAAAGGCAATGGAAAACAGACAACATCCAAAAACAACAGGAAAAGAGAAATCCGGGACAGGCAGAGAGGGGAACAAGCAGAAACAGAACAGGCTTACAAACAACCAGCGGAAACGAAACAGCGAAGACACTGAAACAATGAGGCAAAGCACAAAGAAAGCAGCAGGGTATATGTAGGCGGGAGATGATGAGGGGACGAGACACAGGTGTGTGGAACAGGCTTCAGTTGATGGGCGTGGCCGAGTAACAGGAGGGCGGGGAGGCAGGCACCAAAAGGAAACACAAGGACCAGTAAGCAAAAACAAAAGACAGACCCACACAGACAGGGAGAAACCAAGCAGCTCAGGCCAAAGTGCTGACATAGAGGTGACTATGAATGAATGAGATTTAAGTATTTGCAAAAATAAATAAATAATGTAAACCATTCCAATTTGATTTGCTTGTGACAGCCAGGCTGTTTCACCTGCATTTAATTCCAAAAGGTTTATGTCTGAGAGTTCATAGATGATGTGAACTGCATTTTGGAATGTGGTTTAGACTGGGTGTCATACGGGCAGGGGAATACAATATGTGTTCAAAGATATCTGTGGCATACTAGTGACTGTTTGAAATGACTGTGTCTGATAAGCCCCATGCTACTGGATAGGGTGTGTGGTATTGGTCCTGACTGAAAATTTTGTGGATTTTTTAACAATTAGCGAGGAAGGTAGAATAGGGGCCTTAAGATCCTCAGACTTTCCTGTTTTCATTTTCAGCTTGTGGTTCCTATTCTGGGTCAGGGCCAGGGCTAACTGATGTTCTATTAATATTCATAAGTCCTTATAATACAACAGTAGTGTCACTGTAAATCAATTAATTCCTGTTAACAACAGGCACTGCAAAACAATTCATAAATATTAACAGCACTAATAAATGTTAATAATATTTTTATGAATGTACTAGTGAGTAATTAATTAATGGGACATGAATACAAAGTGTTACTGGAATACAATGCACAACATGGGACAAGTTGATTCTTTTTTTAACGCTGAAGGACACTGTTGATCCTGGAATTACACAGCAACCCTAATGCAGAAAAACAATTTAAAAAAACACTTGCGTTCTCAAGCAGGATGGTTCCCTGGCTCTTGAAACCTGCCTATAAAACATGTCTTTTAAAATGAATGACTCTTCTGCTTCATCAAGTGGAGAGAGAAATTCTGGGCTTGGGCTATAGTCTTTTTTAAACAACGTTTTTGTACAGCAAGTTTTACACAACATTTTTGAATAATGATAATTTGGATAATTTGCACAAGTATAAAATTCTGGCTTTTACTCACTAGTGTATTTTATTAGCTTTGTACTTTAGAATATACTTCTCTGATTAGTATCTGTTGTGTAATGTTGCTAATAAATGTTATGTAAAGTGCTTTGACGTGGCCTCATGACAGATGCTATACAGATAAATCATAATAATAATAATAATAATAATAATAATCATCATCATCATCATTATTACTGTTAACATGATAAATAGCATTGAAATACAGGCCTGTGGCCTTTCTGCTTGACCTCTGACCTCTCCCCTTGATCCTCAGCAACTCACTGATATTGTTGACAGTGGGACTTCTCCCACTGGTTTTGCAGCATGTGGTACTGGTCTCACTTTGAGGCACAATTTCTGTGATTCTGACAGGGTCTTACAAAAAATAAAAGCTCTCTTGTAATGTACATTCTCCAGTCAAAATCCCAGTCCAAATTCTATGCATTAATATGGAGCCCCATGTACAGCCACCATTTCTTAACAATGCATTAATTTACTTGACACATTCATTTGTTCATTCGGTTATTTGTTGATTCATTTATGAATATGGTCCACTGCATGGTGACAGTGTATCATTCATTCTTTCGTTTATACGTGGAGTCACATGTTTTCTCACTATCATTCTTTCAGTTATTTATGATTCCCCTGCATTGCCACTGTATGGCTCAATCCCCACTACATCACTCATTTACTGCAGTCGTCCTGCAATTATGAGAGAAACAACCTTTTTGGACACTAAGGAGCATTTCTCTAGGACAAAGCAGGAGCCAGAGCTTGAGGAGCCCCTCAGGGTGTCAGCAGCTGCCTGACAGAGCCACAAAGTCAATTGAGTCGTGACGCCTTTTTTCTCTTCTTTTCCATGTAATGATTTTTAGGTCTTATCTCTGCTCGGCTGGATAAATTGGAATTTTATGACTGATCTGCTGTTTGGCTAACGCTGAGAAAGTGTGCTGCATATTGATATTTACGACCCTCGGGGAGGGAAGAACAGCGAGCACCAATCACGCCGCATTACAGGACCACCAGTGTCCATTTTCTCTCCTCAAATTCAATACAGGGGTAATCAGGGGATTGCAGGCACTTGGGCTGAATTTTCTTGGAACACTAGCTCAACACAATAGCGCTGGTCAGGAAAGCTGCTGTAATCTCTGAGATGTGTTGTGTGACTTGCTCGCTGATGCTGTTCACTACACCCAAATGCTCTCTGATGGACAAATGAAAACTTGACGTTTTGGGAAGAGGGCCACCATATACATGCCTTCCCACAGTGCAAAGCTTTATGATTAAATAAGTCTGAACAGCAAGATTTGGCACTCCCTGCACTTCAGCAATGAATCCCAGAGTCACACTGCATCCACCAATAAAAATATTCACTGTTAAGAACATAAAAACATTTCTACATAATCATAAGAACATATTAAAAATCAGCACAGCTACAGAATGCTGTTCTGTTGATTTTCTGCCTGACAGAGAGGTCTTAAGCAAGGTTTGATTACACCAAGCCAAATCTGCCTGACCTGTCAATACAATAAGGTACTTGGATGTGAGCATAAGATGACATGACCCATCTTACCAAGATTCTAAATGTAGAATGTGGAACGCTCCTCAGGCATCACTGAGACAATCAGGTTCAATGGACAATGGATACAAATGTAGGTTACCAGTAATGTGTATATTGTGAATGGGGGTACCACTAGAACTTTGGCACCAGGAGTTAAACAGGAACAGGACACACAAGAGCATTGCCATTAGGCATTTGTGTCACTCATTTGTGTCGCTTGATTCTGTCTTTGATTTGTTAAAAAACCTGACATGGTTGGTTGGATGGTAAGGAAGAGGAGCTGGTGGGCCTGTGTTAATGAAACATAACACAAAAATCTAATGTAATCATTAGATTATATTGCTGTCATTTAGTGGATGACCTTATCCAGATTGACTTACAGAGTACAACTAATAAAGTGGCATGAAAAGGTACACAAACAGAACACTACTAACCCCAAATAAACAAGCATCAGTGGCAAATATAGTGGAGAGATCACAAATGCATACCTAGACTGAAATGTACATACAGAGCAATATATATGAGTTAAGGACTACACAATTCCAAACACATACCACATTCATGCAAGAAAACCTCCACATACCCAATTATAAAACTCTGAAGTACATTTCTGCAAATATAATTGCTCATAAGACAGACAAAATATCTTGTTTGGGTAGGAGGCTGAGGTAGCCCGAAGAGGTGGTTCTTCAGTGTGTGACAAAAGTTGGCTGGTGTTTCAGCTGTTCTGACCGAAACAGATAACTTGTTCCACCACATGGGGACCGGGACAGACAGTGAGTGTAACCAGGATGTGAGGTTACAAGAGAGAGGAAGCATTCTGAAGAAGCTTAGAACAGTGGTCTGGCCAGTGTGTAGGGTCAGGTGATTAACTGAAGGGAATCATTCCGTGCGCCCGCAAACGCAAGCCTTCATTGGTGGCAAATGAAGGGAGATCAGGAAGAGTGAGATGCAGGAGAACTTTGGGGACATTTGGGGTTTGATCAAACTATCAAGCTATCATATGACAGTGGTCTTTGTAATTCTGTTTGGCCACAGACAAATAATGGCGCACTACAACTGTGGTGTGCAGAACAGGATTTCAGAAAGTACAACTCATTGGTCCTTGCCACAGGTAGACTATGGTAGCAGACGACCACACCGAGTTCCACTCTTGTCAGATAAAAACAAGAAGTGGCTCCAGTGGGCATGTGATCACAAAAACTGGAGTGGAAAGGTATTGCCTAGTCCATTGAATCTTGGTTCCTGTTGCATCATGCTGATGGCAGAGTCAGGGGTGCAAGCCCATGGACTCATCCTGCCTGGTGTCAACAGCACAGGATGGTGGTGGTGATGTAATGCTGTGGGGAATGTTTTCCTGGGACATGTTAGGTCGCATGATATCAATTGAGCAATGTCTGAAGGCCTCAGCATATCTAGACATTGCTGCTGACCAGGTGTATTCCTTCTTGGCTACAATTTAATTTTTAACACAGACCTAAACCAGATAGAACATCTTTGTGATGACAAGGAATGGAATGTTCACAGCATGAATGTATCACTTTACAATATGTAGCCGCTGCGTGATGGACCAATATCCCTGTGGTACCTATGGAATGTTGGAATGTTTCCAACAAATTGTAGAACCCATGCCCAGAAGAATTCAGGCTGTTCTGGAGGTAAAAGTGGGTCCAACCCAGTATTAGATGGGTGTACCTAATAAACTGTATATGTATATGTATATGTATATGTATATGTATATGTATATACGTGTCATGATTCAGGATTCAAGGTGCGAGTGAGAGTGCTGGGGGATGGTAATTAAAATGAAAAGTGTGTGGAACTTGGAGGAGGGGTGACCAGTGACAGAGAGAGAGAGCTAGTGGAAAACTGTTGTGTTACAAAAGGTTAAGGACAGACAGAATAGTGGTTGTATACAGGGTGAGAGAGAGAGAGAGAGAGAGAGAAATGAATCCCCTAAGAAAAGTGTAAAACAATCTAAAAGAAGGCAACTGCTAATTGTCAGGCACACATTTTTGGAGAGGAAGGGTTTACTTGCAGCCTGAAGGAGGAAAGGAGCTGGAAGATCAGAGATATATTTATTTTTCTCTCCTCACCCCCAGCATCTTATTAACAGCAAGTTATTTTGAAAACAAAGATAAAAGCAAGGTCAGTGTGAACAGCATTTGGCCATTGCCTCCAGAAGTAGGCGCCGTGGCTCAGAGTGACCAGCCATGATCATTCATTCTCACAGCCAGTGCTGATCCTTTGCTGTAAACCTTGAAGTTGGTTTCACAGGAAATGAATCACTCATTGAAATTAGCCTGAATGCCAAGCTGGTGACTGGCTTTGGAAGTCATATTAAACAAGGACACCTTTATATTCAGTGTACAACTGAATAAATAAAATGGCAATGAAAAGGGAAAGTCAAATTGGAATTAAACAATAAAATAGAAAAAAAGACAGAAGTAAAATCTTTGAGCAGGTAAAGTGTACCCATAGCAACCTTTCAGACCAGCCAGGCATGAACACAGCTGCTGCTATGATAACATCATTGCAAAGATTTCTGGCTAACCTGGCTTTTCTGTTCCTGATTTATCAGAGCCTGACTCCACTCTCCATGTCTGAGCCCTTCAGCACCACGATAAATCAGTGGTATTTATTCCCTCAGTAGACACCTGGACCCTAGGTGTGTTAAAGATTACTCATTGAAACAGCTGGATATTTCACCTCTGTATTTCAAGTAAATACACTGAATGAGGTGTGGGCTTATTAAGCAAAATCATATGTAAGTCCAAGTTTGTGTGTAATATTACTGTTTTCTTTTACCCTCACTCTATTTTTGTGTCTCCCCCCCCTGCCTCTCTCTCTCTCTCACACACACACACACACACACACACCCCCCGTATACAACAATCATTATTCTGTCTGTCCTTAACTTTGTGTAACACAACAGTTTTCCACTACCTAGCCTGTGTTAATTCCATTTGCTGCCTTAGTTATTGCTGTTTTCCACAAGACTCACTCCCCAGTGTATGCGCTCTGGTTTGTAAAGCACCAGAAATAACCTCGTTTTGAAGGATTGCGTAGAGGTTAGAGAAGAGTGTTGCATGTTCATAGCCCAGGTGGGCCACGTTTGCTGTAACCTTGACCAGAACCTTAACAAGAATTGTTTCAATCAGCAGTTATTCAGTGTATAAAGGGAGAATGTGTCATGTTTATGAATGTGTATGTCTCATCAATTATGTGTCAATTAGATTTCATCCATATCATTAGAAATTGCAAAAGTAAATATGTGCATTCCTTTTCAAAATAACATACTAACGCAGGTCCTTTTGTCCATCCTGAACGTGCATATGCACTTAATGTTAAGGGCCGAACAGCGATGTAGATGACGTCACACATTCACACTCCTTTCTTTAACCACCGCAGTTGGCAACCGGGCAGCTGGTGTTGATACTGTAAACATCAGCCGCGCGGCAGAGGGGAAAGTGGCGACTGTTCTTACTCCGGTGAGTTCTGCTGAACGTTCTTCTCCTCACGTTTTGTTTGTTGTGTGTGCATGTTTTGGAACATTTTAATTCACTCATTATTAGCATTTAGCCTACTTACGGAATGGTGTACTTGAAAAGTCGATATTACCTGCTTTAGACGTGTTCGTTTAGAATTCAGTAGTATATGTGCATGCCCTATTTTTATCACCAGTGTGAAATGATAATAGTTTTATGTTGCAACTTCTGTTTGTATTAGACCTACTTAAACCCAATTTTGTTTTTCAAGGGATATGAATAATCCTGACTGTTAAAGTACCTTGCAGTAAGACTATACCATTTAATCTAATTTGTCCACAAAATGACATAATATGATAAATCAAACATGAACCCATTGAACCAATGAGACCAAACTTAACCTATAAAATACGCTTTCCTGTACGCTTTTCACATATAATCATTATTTTGTCTCAAGTTATCCTTTAATTTCACGGACATCAAAGTGCAAAATTAATATGGTTAAAGAAATGAATATAAGGCAGACTGAAGGAAATTATATCAAATAAAATTACATGCATATATTTTCTCTTCTTTTGTATTTGAAATTCAGGGTGTCTCAGCATCATCAACGAACACATAAATATGAAAAACGTGTCCAAGCCAGACACAATGAACTCCGCTTGCAACTATTCCGTGGAATTTTATTCCTTTAATTTCAACAACCGGACCGATCTAAACTGCACTTCACCAGCGCAGTTCTTCTACCAAGATTTCTACGTCGTCCTGCCGGTCATATACTCGGTCATATGCGCGGTGGGATTGACTGGCAACACTGCTGTCATTTATGTCATCCTCAAAGCGCCCAAAATGAAGACGGTCACCAATATGTTTATACTCAACTTGGCCATCGCCGATGATTTATTTACTTTAGTCCTCCCAATCAACATCGCAGAACATCTCCTACATTACTGGCCTTTCGGCGAGACTCTGTGCAAGATCATACTCTCCATAGACCACTACAACATATTCTCCAGTATCTACTTTCTCACGGTAATGAGCGTTGATAGGTACCTGGTGGTGCTCGCGACCGTGCGCTCCAAGAGGATGCCCCACCGCACTTACCGTGCAGCCAAAACCGTAAGCGTCTGCGTGTGGACACTGGTCATTCTAATAGTCATGCCTTTCACCGTGTTCGCAGGAATTTACGTTAATCCCGAAGATAGGGATAGGAAGAGTTGCGTCTTGAGTTTCCCCAGTCCGGAGAGTTTCTGGTTTAAAGCGAGTCGGATTTACACTCTGCTCCTCGGCTTTGCCATCCCCGTCTCCACCATCTGTATCCTGTACACAATGATGCTGTACAAGCTGCGGAACATGCGGCTGAACTCCAACGCCAAGGCTCTAGACAAAGCAAAAAAGAAAGTGACGATAATGGTGTTCATCGTCCTCGCAGTCTGCCTGTTCTGCTGGACGCCGTTCCATCTCAGCACCATCGTCGCCCTCACAACGGACCTGAACTCAACGCCGCTAGTGATTGGAATCTCTTATTTCATTACAAGTCTAAGCTACGCAAATTCGTGTCTAAACCCTTTCCTATACGCTTTCCTTGACGACAGCTTTAGGAAGGCGTTCAAGAAAATGTTGGAGTGTAGACAATCTTGAGTGTACAGTAAGAATGAACGAAATAGACATAATCGCTTCTCACGGTCTTTTTGTAAAGTCAAAGGTTGAAGACGTGATGATTAATTCTAACCCTGTTTGTCTGATCCCTGAAATATATAGAACGTGTATCATAAGCGTTTCATCATGCACAGAACAAATGTGTAGGATAACTGTGCACTACAACTGTTGTACTCGCACATTTGCAGACGAGTAAATAAATAAATAATCATGCTTTGTTTATCCAGGCAGCAGAAAAAAACATTTCATTTGTCCTTTCATCATCGAATGCAACTTGCTTGAATCCGGCAAAGAAACGATGTGGCTACAAAGTGTTTAGAACTTGAAAAAGCCATATGCTTGTATGGGTTTTTTTCGTATTGTTGCAAAAGTAGAAATTAATTTCTGGACATATCGTAACATGTTGTAAATATTAACCTTAACTGAATTAAGTTAATAGGTACTCGGCATCGTTTGTGTGTGTGTGTGTGTGTGAGAGAGAGAGAGAGAGAGAGAGAGAGAGAGAGAGAGAGAGAGAGAGAGAGAGAGAGAGAGAGAGAGAGAGAGAGAGAGAGAGAGAGAGAGAGAGATACAATGAATAATTTTCAGTACGGTCCACCCTCACCTTAAATTTGTAATTTGAGATTTCAGACGGATACTGTAATCTACGTTTATGGACATTCCGATTCGCACCATTAATTTCAAATAAATTAGTTGAGTCAAATGCCAAAGAAAAAAATATATGTTCGCTACACTTCAATGTAGCCGGAGTAGAACATCTTAAACTCATACTAATGATTAATTAGACAGAAATTTTACAATATTGCTAATTGTTTTTTTTTTTTATTATTTACACATTTGATGAAAAAATAAAGGCAAAGGTAACATCAAAGTGAATTGTCATGTTTCTTATAATGTATATGATATTCTCTATAAAGATTCACATGATGAATGGTTCAATGGTATTGTGCATTCATTTTAATTAAGTAATCAATTTAACATCCTTGACAAAGGAACTTTTTCTTGTTTTGCTGAACACAATTGTTCTCTCTCAATATAAGTGGTGTTATTACAGAACATGAGAATTTCATTATTATGGCCTCATACATACTTTGTTGAATGTGTTGCCTCCAGGGATATGAGTGAAGTCTTTCAGTTCCCTTCCACACTGACATACAGAGAGACAGAATTTCCCGTTACAAATGTCAGTCTCAAATGTTCTCATCATCAAGGCAAACAGCCCTTAACACAGTGTGAAGTTGTTATACTGATGGACACTAACTAAAGTGCCCCCTTGGTCAAGGGTTCAAAATTAGTAGGATGTGAACCTACACCCCTCCCTTTGTCCTGACTGCTGCTAAGCATTCCTTTTCCCTGAACACTCCTCCTAACTTTCAACTATTCCACCTGGTCCTGGTAAGGACCCATGGTGTGAAAATGTTTACTTGAATGTTTGTATGTCTTATTTAATTTATTGAGAAATGTTTTCTTCTGTATTAACACATTAATACATTTATTCATGATCACAAGTGCATCTTATAAGCCCATGTGGGCTGGCAGACATGAATGTTACACATATTCATTTATTCACTCACTCACTCAATCACTCACTCACTCACTCACTCACTCACTCACTCACTTATTTCTTAATTTATTCATTCATATAATTTTTAATATGCTGTAAATACAGTATATCACCCATAACCAACAGGCACATAGCTTAAATGCTTTAAAAAGGTAAAACTTATCAATCATTCATCAGAAATTTCATGTATCCTCTTACTACAGTGACTGGAAAAGGCTCTAGAATGGATGAGCAACTGGACAATTGTTTTAACTGTTTTAACCACTGCTTTTCTTCATCCGCTGAAGTGTTTCCATCAGGGTTTCCAGAATGAGCTTGCTCTGCTCCTTCCTCTGCAGGAGTCCCAAGGCATCATATTTGCCACAGAGTGGTGCATTACTGCCACCTATGGGTTTAAAACTCAGACCTCTAAAAACCACCCATTGACTAGAGTTAAATAAAATGCTGTGTTTAAAGTACATTTTAATTATAAACAATGTTACCAAAACCTTTGATCTCTCGTCAAGTGGGAGAGGGCACAACATCAGAGGGAGCTGCTGTTGTTATCGTTTAATATTTGTTAATTTCAGAGAAAAAGACTAATTTCTCTGTTTTACATTCAGTCTGCACAGTGATAATGAGAAAAGGCGTCAAACAGACTCCACTGATGGGGTCGCCCTGTGCAATCTCACTTACATTCTGTGACTATCATAAACCAAAAGACTCATGCACAACACAAACATTATGTACTTCACAACCATCATTATATAATATATTAGACAATAACCAACAAATACCATAGCCATTGTACACCATACCATCATTACATACTGTATAATCATCATGCACCACCAAATATTACACAAAGCTATCATACAAAACACCAACATTGTATACCATATGCCCATAACACACCAGTTAACTATAAGTAAAGCATAATATTATGCACCATTAAATCTTACACTACACTTATCATACACCATATCAACAACCATCACATACCACCTAATAACCATACATCACACAGCCATCATACAACACATAGTCTCACACAAAGCCATCATACACCACACCACATTATATATGATGCCTCCACCATACACCACACAGCCATTATACACAACCAAATTTGACACCACAGACTTAGAACACCACACCCACGGGTAGCCAGGGAGCTATGAAGTGATAAGGCAGAGAACTCGATAATAGTGAAATCTAAATCCTTTTGTAGTAGTTTCATCCAATGAACACTCATAGACTTTTAAATGAGAACCACCCATTAGTAGCTGATTCTTCATCCATTAATTTGTCCAATGTAGGACCTTTGCTCTACTGTTCTTCTCATGAAATTGTTTTAGTTAGTTTGAAAAAGCAATTATTGCTTATATTTTAAGGCTCCCCTCTTGTGCACTCTGCTAAAATTATTGAATGTAACTAATGTCTTTATATCATATTTTTATGTTTAGATTTGTGTTCTATTTTTAAAAGATTAGAGACTCACATAATTACTAATCTGTGATAGTAGGAGAGTTGGCGAGGTGTAATCAAGAGAAGAAAAAATCAGTTTATAATGTCATGAACTCAAGACCAATAATATGCTCCAAATGAGTCGCTCAAAATGAGTCATGATGAAATTCTGATTTTTTACAGTAGGTGTCTCTGTTCACCACTTTAACCTGCAACTTAGTCTGTACTGTTCTGTAAGCCCCATTGAGTTTATGACGCCAGTCTTTCTCGAAATAAACCTGAATCTGAATATATCCACAATGAATATATAATGATATGCTCCCTGCATACCCACGTAGATATGATGCATTTGTATGTTAGCATGGATTGATGAGTAGGATGAAATAACACTGCAAAGGGTCGTTTGCCTTTGAGGTTGGAGCACGGTGAGACACTCCCAATTCTTTTAAAGTGTCATCCACTGATCCTCAGCATTTCAGATGGAGAGGGGGGTCATAGAGGAAATGTCAAGCAGATACATGGTTATTTTATCCATAGTTACACATCACTGCTTAAAGTTGAACATGATTCATTTATATGCTGGACATTGTTAACTGAAACAGTTATGAGTAAGTAACTTGCCCAAATGTGCAACCACAGTGCTCCACCCGGGAGTAAAACCTGCAACATTCTGGCTCCAGCTGCAGATTCATTGTCACACTATTTCCCTGCATTTACACATCACAGACATTGGTTTTGTACCAATGAGCTGTCCAAGTCCGGGTATGGACTCCATTACAGAGGCATTCAGTGTTGTGTGACACATTCTGACAGGCACTTTTGTTTTTATTATGAACCAATATACTGTGCATTACCAGTAAAAAGTTTGAACACATCTTTTTATTTTTACCATTTTTCCACATTTTAGAACAATAGTAAAGACATCAAAACTATGAAATAACACAAATGAAACTATGCAGTGACCAGAAACATTTAACAGAAACATGTAATGCTTTTAAAATAATTTAGGTTGACATGAATATCTCTTGGGTCAAGCAAACAAAATATTTCATCCACATCACACAAAATATCCACATACACACATCCACGTCACACAAAATGTATGTCGAGTCCATGCTTGGCAGGTCTCAGCAGTGATGTCTTCACATACTGCGTCCGTGACTTCAAGGAGCTTGGTCTGGTCATAGGGACTGCATTCAGAAACTTTCCAATGCCAGGGAGAAAGACAGACTTCCACCATGAACATATATAGCTGCACCTTGATCCATTCTTAAACTGGCAGCCATGGTGGAAGCTGTCCCAGATGATGTCACAGTTACGGAGCTGTTGCCCTCTCACTACGTACTCTTTCTCTAATAGCCTATCAGCAAGTTCATCCAGGAATTTTAGTCCCCATTGAATTAGCCAGTGACTGCATGATGATGTATCACTCCATTTTGGCTGACAGCTCTACGCTCTCTCAAGTGATGTCACGTCCTGTTTGTCTTGGAGTCTCCTCTGTAAGGTCTTTCTATCCTAGGTCAGAATTTCCCTAAACAGCCATGTCTTTTACATGGTAGGGATACAGTACAGGAGCTGCATACATGCATAGCACACAATTGCATTATAGTACTACAGTTTTGGTGCTGTGTAGAGATGCAGTACTTATTTAAACTTACTTAAAATTCTGGAAAGATCTCATAGGATTCTTTGACTGTCTTCAGCCATGTTCAAGCCTATGCCATGTTCGGGCCATGTTCAGCTATTGTTCATTACATGATTGACAGTTTTGTCTCTCACTTCATTTGATATATATGTTGTTTTGACGTGCCTTCTTTGACAACCTTGCACTTTTCCCCCTTCTCTCATATGCACACCCCTTCCTCTCTCTCTTTCTTTCTGAGCTCCCATTTTCTTTTGCCTTGCTTAGGGCTTTGCTATATTTCCCAGATAACTTTGGACTGATTGACTGATTAAGAATTTGTACAACTGTGTCTGCACAGTTGCTAAACCAATGAACACAACTGGAATTTATTTGCCAGCAATGTATTGACAATTTGAAGGCATAGCATTGTCAAGCCAATGTTGTATTCCCTGTTGGCATTTATTTGAAATTTGAGTTTTGCAAAAGAGTGTTAAGGATGTGCTATTCACACACAAAGAGCAGAAGGTGATTAGACACTCTGCAACTGAGTCTGAAAATTTGAAAACTGACACCATGTGTTACATTTCTTTGACCATAGTTTCCAAAAAAAAAGTAGTCAGTAGCTGAGAAATATTGTCAGTCCAGTGTAGTGGTGATCTGCCACTAGATGGCACTATCAACATTCTCATGTGTTTTAGAGCCAACTGGCTACAAGATTGTATGAATTGATTTTCCATTCAAATGGCCCTTGGAAACTCAGTTTCATGTTTGTGAAGTTGTAAATACACATTGCATTCAAGAGCTTAGAAATTGGAAATGCAAATAGACATGGAGGTCACCGAAAAAAAAATTGTTTGTTTGGCTCCTTGTCACGTTAAAAAAAACACTCACAAAGCACCTCTTTGACAAAAGAAAGGGAATGCCACTGTTGCTCATTGGCTGAAAGGAGTATCTTAATACAATTGCCATGACACTGTCAGATATCTTATGGATGAATGTAATTTGCCAAAAGCTTTTTCACAGTCGAAAACTCATTTTCCATGTTCCAACAGCACTTGAATGTAGAGTTATCTTTGTGAGAAGACTATAAATACCAACAGGCGTATCATAATCATACGCATACCACACCAAAATGGCCAGTTTACTTTAGCATGCTGTAGGCCATAAATACACAGACAGGCAAGAGTGATAATGGGAGTGGTGAAGCTCATCCATGGAGGTCAGATGAGAGGACACTGGTGATTGGCTGCTGAAATCTCAGTTTGGTTTTTGTGAAAAAAAAAAAAAACATCAGTTGGAAGGATGTTTTGAACAACATTTTTTTACATGCTTTACAGAGGCCTCATGGATTTGATCAAGCTTGCTATTACATCACAGTCTCTTTTGGAAGAGGGCAATTGTGATATAAATGGTAATTGAATGGTTTTCTCAAATATTTATTTTTGATTTAATTATATAGATTTGATATAGCTATGCTGAATCTTTAGAGATGATATTTCAAAGTATTTGAAATCTTCACAAACACAGAAAAGAACTGCAGTGTTTTAATAAACGTGATTTAAAATTTGACATTTTGCTTATACATTATCTAAAAAGTGCCCATTAAATTTAATACATTTCTTGTCACATATGGCACCACATAAATGAAGATCAGTCACACAGTAGCTTCTGTTTGGTTCCTGTGCACCGTGCAGGATATGTGTGTCTCTGCCACCCCTCACCTTTGACAGGAGTCAGTCACATCCTACCCTCTACCTCTACCACCTCTCACCTTTGACTCCAGTCAGTCACATCCTACGTTCTACCTCTACCATCTCTTACCTCTGACATGAGTCATATCCTGCCTTCTACCTCTACCACCTCTCACCTCTGACATGAGCCGTCCTTCACCTGCATCAAAACCTGTGTGGCAGAGCCAAGCAGCATGGGTGAGTGTCTGCTACAGAAAGCCAATGTCATTCTTCCCACCCCCCCCTCAGGAAAGTAGTTTGAAAGCAAACTTGGCTATTTTCTCAATGGGGAAACAATTTGTATGACCATAAAATACAAAAATCTTCAAGCCTTTTGACACTTTGGACATCTGAAATGCTTACATCATGGTCTAGCCAGGCTGATTTCATATAAAACAGCCCAACAGACAAACAGTAACTGAACAGGCGCCTGTTGGCTGAAGCATACAGTATCTGCTGGCCTTCATGATCCTTAGTGCCTTTAGTGGTGACACGTCATTGCAGCGGTAGTAGCTTACTAGGTCAGTGTCTGAATGAAGAACATCACTGAGTCAGGGCTGCTTCTTCCAGTTGCAGCCAAATGGTCACTCTGATCCATAAACTCTCTTTTGACCTAAGGAAATCAGTCCTGACAGGACTGTAAATTGCTTTTTTATTGTTGATGTAAACTGACAAAGATGATTCGAATTGTGAAGTGAATTCTGACATATGGTGTCTGGATTCGTTAAAGTTCACTCCATCAGACTTGTCGCCTCAATCTCAAAGAGACCATAGTGTAATCATTTTATGTTATGTCTGTTAGAAATGGAATAATAGTAGTAATAATAATGATAATAATCTCTCTCTGTTTACTAATTTGATGAATTGTGAAGAGCTGAGCCTAGCTTTATCCATTTCAATTTGGCTTTCCTGCATGAGGAGCTTTTAATTTACTTTCTACTCCCAGAAAATATAAAGTATAAAATATAAAGAATATAAATATACTTGAAACTTACATATAAATATGTATTGTGCTGTAGTGTTCTTGGCTAGTGTTCCAGCATGCACCAGTTTGGTACTGTAGCAAGTAGGCCAATCAAGGACTGGGGTGTTGGAGAAAATCACAAGCTATGGAGTTTCTTATCCTACTTTGGTAATAATATGGTAATATATGATCTAACATGTCTAATATATACAGTATATATGATACTAATTAATTAATTTTTGAACAGTATGACTTTGTTCTGTGCCATGCTATTTATAAACTATAATATTCTTAAAACTTTTGAGCAGAATGATCCAATACTTACATTTAAAAATATATACATACATTGACTTTTTATATTTTTAGCTCCGCAGAAATGTGAAAACATGCTGAGCAAGACATTTACACTTTGCTTTAATTAAATCAATCGATTAACGGATCAATAAAAGACTCCATTGTGATGTTTAGTAGTGATGTTATCCTACATCCTCATTAGGAGCTGCACTGTAGAGACGTCAGCCTTGTATTTCAGATCTGAGATAATACCTCAGGGTAACTCATAATGCTTAGGCATTCTATTTTGGCCTGTATACACTGCAACAGCCAACAAGAATATTCAATCAAACTGCAGCACATTAATGAGTAGGGTATTCATTGACCCCTAAATTAATGGCATAGTGTAAGTATAAAAAAGCAGCTCTTTCATAATAAATTTATTGGAAGAGATGTATTTGAATAAAAAAGTGTCATGGCTACCCATACCCCCAAGAGGCCTTGTTCTCAATCTGTTAACACAAGGAATACTTGGTGCCATTATGGCTGTTGTTAAAATTATACTATAGTATTCATGTTAGTGTGGTTTTGCTTGAGCTAAAGCTTAGGTGTTAGGGGAATCCTTTAAATACTGGTGAGCGTGAGTGGAAGGGTAAAGGAACCTGCTCGTTGTCTGAGCATAAACATTTATCTGTTAGCAGCAGCAATCATCCTGTCAGAGCCACAGGCTGCTTAGAAAAGAAACGTCAAGAAAAGTAATCTTTTAAAATAATCATCGTCAAAGGGTAATTTTGTTTACTTAGCATGATTGACAGAAATGCTAATTTAATGATAATTAATCGCCACTCAGATTACCTAATGCCTTACGGTTATCTATGTTTTTTTTTCAGAACTCTTAACTATAAATACCATGATTTAATTTCATTGGCATTAGGCACAGGCAATTACAACAATGCAGAGGCCGTTTTGGAGGACACAGTAATGGTCAAAACAGAGGATTACAGCACACAGGACAACATAAGGATGTGTGGTAGGAATGCAACTTTCTACTGGCTAATTAGGCAAGGATTTTACCCGCTTCTGTATGCAGCCAATCACACTGCACAATGTGCAGAATGCTGCCCATTTATGCACTAGGAAATGGGAAATAATGACAAATAACATTAAGCTTTGAAAGCTTGTTGTGCCCCTGTGCTGCGTATGTCAACTGTGACTTATCTTTCATGAAGATGAAGCCGGAAAACCGTAATTGGGGGCCAAGCAGCAAAGCTGCGTAGGCACCCATGGTGTTTCTACCTTATTATTCTTCTTCTGGCTAGGGTGTCTATGGCAACCCCTAGAACCGTATTGTAAAAGTTTTGAAATTTGGCACACTGTTTGGGAACGGTCCCATGATTCTTTTCACCAAGTTTGATGTCAGCGCCTCGAACGCTCTAGCACCATCAACGGGTCAAAATTGGAGGTACGTTTATGCACGTAACTTTTGAACTGTATGCCCGATTTTCAAAAAGGAGGTACCGTTGGATTCACACCGCATGACGTCAATATTGGATAATACAGCCATATTGGATTTTATGAAAAAATTTTAAAATTTTTCACAGGCCACAAATTTTGTCCAATTTTACCCAGATTTGCTACAGGTGATCTTCAGACCAAGCCTCAAAAAAGTTATCATATGGATTTTTGATTTTCAGAACCGTTTGTCTGTTACAGCCAATCAAAATCAGCGGCAAAGCCACCAAACAGGAAGTGAGGTCATACCTCAGCAACTGTTTGATGTGCTGACACCAGACTTGGTACATGGACTCGGGACTCCTTCCCGAGGTTTGGCAAAAAATGCATAATTTGACCACTGGGGGGCGCCACAACAAGTAAAAACACGTTTTGCCCAATAACTATGATTTTTGATTTTCGAAAGCATTTCTTCAGTACAGCCAATCGAAATCGGCAGTGAAGCTGCCAAACAGGAAGTGAGGGCATATCTCAGCAACGCTTTTATGTGTTGACACCAAACTTGGTATATGGACTCGGGACGCCTTCCTGAGGTTGTGCTAATTTTTTTTTGTCATTTGACCACTGAGGAGTGCTGCAATAAGAAGTGTTGATGTGTTTCCCTTGACAAAAGTGATTCTTGTGTCAGGTGATACTTTGGGAGATCCCAAAGATGAGACATGACAAATTGTCAAGTCAACTTAATAGACATGGCCGCCATTTTGTTTTTTATGAAAAAAATTAAGAAAATTGTCACAGGCCACAAATTTTGTCCAATCTTCACCAAACTTGGCACAGATCATCTTCAGACCAACCCTCAAAAAAGTTCTCTGATGCATTTTTGATTTTCAAAAACACTCATCCATTACAGCCAAATCAAAGGCAAATGACCCAAACAGGATGTGAGCTCATATCACAGTTACACCCAATCTTTGGTCAGTTGACATAAAACTTGCTATCAGTGCTTGGAGCCATGCTTTTAACATGATCAGATCAAGTTGCCATGGCGACTCTGCCCTGCTGGACTGCTTGGCCCTCTTATCGCTGCTTGCAGCTATATTTTTTAGATATGTTATTCAGCCATTTGTATTTTAACTCAGATGTCACTAGCTGCAAGTCATCAAGAGATATGAGGTTAGAGAGGATTTCTAGGATTTGTCTCTTAGCCAATCAGACCAATGTTGTGTTTGATGACTACCGTAAGGAACAACACCACTGAAAAAGGGCCCTTGCAACACAGTGCAAAATCACCATCGCTCCATACCTGTGGGACAGCAGAATGAAGATCAGTCATAAATACACAGACTTCTGTCTCTTTTTCAAATCTTTTATGAATATCTTTGCATTTGTGGGAGAAATGCTTATGTCTCTTGTTGGGTAGGGTCCTGACCATTCTCTCCTCCTGAGGATCTTTGCTGTGTGCAGATGAACAGACCGGCGAGGATCACAGAAATAACTTCTTGAGGGAAGTGTTCATGCCATTCTTTTCCCAGAGAAAGGTTGTGCATGTGTGTCTGTATTTGTGCAATATGTGAATGATGCTGACAAGAGCTAACACTCACCCATGGATCTCATTTGCTAATTTTTGCAGCTGTTTGATCTCATTATGCCATTATGATATCTGCTACTGAAATTCACCAGCCTAATATAAATGCAGTGGCCTCTTAAAAGCACCAGAAACACAGTGGTCACACAGAAGCACTGTAGCCTCAGAATGCATGGTTCACATTAGTTTGCCAGATATTTCTACACCACCAAAACACCAGCCACCAGCCGGCATATAGCCCTGTAAGCAACACACTGTGTAAGATCATGCTCCTCTGTCTGTCAGTATGCCTTCTCCCCCCTGTGAGACAGTATTTCATTAGACTCTTGTGATCCTATATGTGAGACATCATGCCACCTGCTATTTATGTATTTTAAAGGGAGTTACAGCACTTGTTTGGGGAGCAGTAAAGAGGAAGGAGAACCAAGATAGAGTCTAGGCATGGTCAAATAGAGGCTCCCTGCACAGCTAAAAGTGTAGCTATTTTATATCCTTTAAGTCTATAGTCCTGACAAGAAAGGGAAAGAAAATTGCTTCTGAGCCATAAAGCTAATTTTCTGTTATTTTCTTAGTGCCCATTCTTCTGGAATTCATTTAAATATCATCCTGTCAGGAAAGCAAACTGAGGTTACGCTTGTTGAAGTTTAAAATGGGTAACAAACTGTTAGTTACAATGCACTCCTATTCAGAAATTATAGGAATTGCTTTAATATGTAGCTCCATTCATATATAAGTACAATATATGTATAAGTATATCCCTTCATTCAAATGCAAGTTTCCCATCCATTCACATTGTATTAATTGGCTGATGAACATGACCAGCATCAGCGTATGCCAGTGTGTGTTTTTTGAACTAACTAGTGTGTTTGATTGTGTGTGTATGCATATTTGTACATGTGAGTGTGTGTGACTGCATATACACATTTGTAAAGGGCATGTGTCTCTTTACTTCAATGTGGGAGAAGAATCAAGCTAAGCTGAGCTCTTCACAGCCATGCAGGATTCCCTTCAGAGCTTCGTACCATTGTCTCTCCCGTGATGTGGAAACGATTGTATCTATATGTATATGTTCATCTACCTGTACATGGTGACAGGACACTGCTGTGCTTCTATATACTAGCACTTATTACAGTTCATTTATATGCTGCAATGCCTTAATCCAGCAGGCCTAATACAGCATAAGGAGATGCAAGTGCAGAAGACAAATACTCCTCTGCACCTAAGCTGCACATCCACTGAAGAGCTACTTCACAACTGTCTGGTGGATTATCTTCACAGAGGAAAGAATCCAGTTATAATATACTTACATGTTTCTTAAGTTGTGTTATAATTAAATTCATGGCAGCCTCTCTCAGGGCGAATCTTCATTATCTTGAGCACGTCTGCAAATAGCCGGTTTGGAAAAAAAGGATATGCTGTTTGTAAAACAGCATGGTGCTCTGAGGAGAACATTGCATGTGGAGAGGCTGCAGTTTGTAAGAGATGCGGATGAGAGCTGCAGTGCGAGTCCATGGATCTGTCCTTTACCGAACACTCCACCTCCCCATACCCTGGCAACGGCTCAACTCAGGAGATGCAGATCTGCCTCCTCTCTTCAGGCGCTTGATAGGTCGACTGAAGCCATTTCATTGGATAGTAACTGTCACCTTTGAAACCAGCATCTTTGATCCCACAGGAAATACTACAGAACAACGTGAGCTGTGATGGTCACTGACAGGGTCAAAGGTCAAAATTAGTCTGTGCATGGCTGTTACACACCAAACGCTACTGATGGTAGAGAAAACAGACAGACACAGACATAAAACAGTTAATAAATCACAGCTTTTTCTTTCACTGTTGTTTAATTCATGTGCAGAAAAATAAATAATTGGCAATTTGAAGCTTCAGCAAAGCCTCCTACCGAGTCAACTGACTCATCAGATTTTATTAAGCCAGTGAGGGAATAAACACGACACATTAAATAAATAAGCCATTACAATCTCATCTGCACCAGTAGCCACCATCTCCTCACTTCTCTTGACACACTTTACATCCTTTTTCATTTTTTTAATTTGACTCAGAAAGAGTCATTTAACATTCAGATGTTTGGAAAAGCATATTGGCTGCATTTCACTTTTATAGAAGAAAACAGATGCACAAAGTCCACTACAGAGTATACAGGGAGTTATGAGACAGAAGTAACATACTGTAATAAACATGATCCTATCTACAGTCATATTTACATAAACATGGATATATCCACCACTTTAATTTATTCTGTAATTGTTTTTCACTTGCAAAAGCTTTGATCCTACAAATCACAATGTCAGAGAAAACAGCTTTGCTCTGGAAAAAAAAAAATAAGCGCAAAAAAAGCCTCTGTTGTTTTTGCATGGTACAGTTCTGTACAGCTGGGGTCATTCACACAGTCTGGTATTAGGAAAACACAAGCATCCCATGTCTTTAGGCAACTGCAAAAGAATCAAGCACCAATAGGGTCTGGAATAACTGTGGAATGTTTAAGGCCAAGAATTCTCTTTGTTCTTCATATAAGCAACACTTAGAGGGCACATTGCCAGCACTCTCATCATCAGCACTGTGATTATAAATAACAAACAAACAAATAAATCCATCAATCCAAAGAACAAGTACAAAGTTTAGACCACCTATGCGAGATCGTCTTTAAAAGACACTGTCCTGAGCACCTGAGCTCAAAACAGCCCTCTGTGATAATCCTTATATTACGGTTAAAAAACAGTTGGCTACCAATGGAACAAGACAAACACAGAAGGTCTCCATACTCAAAACTGACGCCATAAAAAAGAACAAGCCAACCACTGTTAAATTGGCAGAAAAAGCCCCTTTGTCCCATATCTGTGTGTGTATCAGAGTGTGTATGCACACATGTCAAGTCGAGTTTTGAAAATGCATATGTGTGTGTGTCAGAGTGTGTATGCGTGTGTTTGTGTGTGTGTGTGTGTGTGTGTGTGTGTGTGTTTGTATTTATTTATTTATTTATTTATTTATTAAATTTATTATATCAGGGACCATGTACAAAATACATCTCAAAAAAGAGGAAAGATGCTTTGTACCAGATTTAGCTACTAGCTAATTTCCATCTGCAGTCCCTGATGTATGTATGTATGTATGTATGGGTATGTGTTTCCCTGTCCCAGGTCTGGCCTGAGTTAGAGGGTGGTAATTTGGGTGAGCTCTCCCCTGGGGTTACCCGTCTCCGGCGGCTCTCTGTTTACCCAGGGCAGCTCCACGCCTAGTCAGGTGGGGTTGCACTTGGCGTCGGTGGGCGGGCAGTCGTAGGGCGTGTCCCGGGCGATGCTGCGCAGGCGTCCCGACTGCTGCATCTCCAGCGGGAAGCCCACGGGGTGGCAGAACTCACGGAAGCAGCGCTTGAAGTTCTCGTCCAGGAAGGCGTAGAGCACGGGGTTCAGGCTGCTGTTGACGTAGCCCAGCGCGATGCAGAAGTGCATGAGCGCCACGGTCAGCAGGCTGCCCAGGTTGACACCCAGCGACTGGGCCAGTGCCATGATCTGCACGGGCGTCCAGCACACCACGAAGACGGCCACCACCACCAGCACCATGCGCGTGATGCGCCGCAGGTTGCGGTCCTTCTCCTTGGAGCCGGACAGGACGCGGACGCTGCGCAGCCGCCGCACCATCAGGCTGTAGCACACGCAGATGATGGCCACCGGGACCACGAAGGAGAACAGGAACACGCACGTGCCGAACACCGGGTCCCAGTAGCTGCGCGGGTCCGGCAGCACCACGATGCACTCCGTCACTATGTGGGGTCAGGGGTCAAGGGTGAGAGGAAAATCACAGCAGAGACCATTAAATAATGCACCTGCTTCCATCTTGGAGGTTCTGGTGCTGTGTGTGCACTAGTGTGCTGGGTATAGCTTGCTATATTTTACCAAGCTACTTCATTCGTATTCAAAATAAGACAGCTCATTAGAGCACTTCCTCAATAATGGCGAAGACAGAATGTCCAATGTTGAGTGCACAAATCTGCATATCTGTTGTATTAAGTATGTATTCACCAAACTCATCATTTCGTGTTCTTAAGGATGACTGAATAGTGTATTCTATTGGTGGATACAGTAAGGAAGTAAACTTCTATTGGTGAAAATGATCTGAGAAACCACAAGCTTGATCATTCAGCTGATAATATCTAATCCTCCCACAAGTGAACTCTTCGTATAAAATCTGTCTCTCTGCCTCCATTTGTGTGTGATGAGAGCTCTGGTACAAGTTGATTGCTGTTCTTTGTGAGAATTCCCTAAGTATACTGTCCGATAGGTGATGCTGTAAGTGACCAAAGCAGGGCTTGATTATCCATTGAGATGGAAGACTGAGGCATGTGCTGTCATGTTTCAACCAATCAAAAAACACTGCTCTCCACAGCAGAACACCATGATTGGTTCAAAGCAGGAAGTCATTTCGCTCTGCCCATTTTGGCGTTAATGAAGTTTCGCTCACCCATCATGATCATCTGAAGGGCAGAAGCTTCCATTTAATTTCAAAGAGAGTTTGATAATATAGTTTCCAAAGTAATGTGAGTCATATTGTGAGTAACAATCATAAACAACTGTATTACAATGAAAAAGAGGAGTCATTTAAATGTGACTGTCTTCATGCATCATCACCAGCTGGGTGGTGGGATCAGGTGACCAGTCTCAGAATTCGGGGCCTAGGGCTCGTGCCCGGAGAGGAAGAGCGTCGCTAGCATATTATGACCTGCAGGACACACAGACAGATCTGTGATGTCTTCAGGTTCTACTGAATCAGCACAGCAGCTCGACGTGACACATCACACTCCAACTGAAGACAAACACTATGAGAATCCTGTTTTCACGGCTGTTTGCAGGGAGCAGACTGCATAGCTTTTCCCTCTGTTTGCACTTTAGATCACTCCCCTGGCCTGGCATTAGGATATTTGTTGTACTGCCGGTTAGGGGTGCAATGAATAATTGACGTAGTCAACTAAAATTGATGACCAAATTAGTTGCCAATGAATTTAATTAGTGGTGACATCATCGCGTGTTTTTCGTGCTGTTCAGACATGTAGCCTAAGCTACGTTGCTCTACTGGAATGAACAATAGAGATGGAAACACCTTCACAACCAAAGACCTCAAAAGTGTGGCAGCATTTCACTCTTAACCCTTTCGTACGTAACTTATTTTTTATGTAATGTAGCGACTGTTACGTTACATGGGTCATGATGTTTTCTTTACTGTTAAGCTGCTCATAGTTTTCAGTTAGCATTTGCTGTATTTTTTAATGTTAAATCACTGTTTCCTCAAAGCTAAAATTAGCTAGAATTTTTCCAATCTAGTTTTCTAACCACACCAGTTTTAGCATACACACTAAGGAGCTAATCACACCAGTGTGACCGTATGCATGAAAGGGTTAACTCTGCCAAGAAGGTTGTGAACTGCAACATTTGCAAACCTGACCTTGCCTGGCATGGGAGCACATCAGTTATGCTCGAGCATCTGAAGAGCTGGCACATTGGCTCTCTGATTGATGAAGACTCGTCTCATTAAGTTAGTTAGCTAGCTAGCATAGCCAATGTTAATATTAAAAGCCACGGTACTTCATGTTATGACCTGTAACATTTTCTATTTTGAAATACACAATGACATTGAACATACAGTGTAGCAAATAATAACCTATTATTCACAACGATCCTGTTCACATTCCAAATGTGCCCTAACTTTACAATGTTAAAGAAGAGCCCGTCTGCTATTTAGAAATCCTCTGATTAAACGTTGCATCATTGTCGTGGCTACGTTTATGGCTGGATATAGTGTTGCTGCCGAGTGCACAAGTTTAGAAAACACCGGAGAATTTCATACTTTCTAAACTGCAAAAGATTTCTACAACTCGTGTCTATGCGTGCGTACCCAATGTGGGTTGCATTCAAATTAATTCAAACGAGTTATGGGTTTGTTGGAACTCGTAATCCTACCATGGATGGCTTTCTTCAAAGGAAGCAGACTTGTACTGCCCAGCAAGCAACTGCCCTGACTGAATTAGTCCTAGTCCTCAAACTAAATTTAAAAGCCGATAGATAAATAAGAGCCATTGAGTAATTGTGCGATTCATAATCTGAATAGTCAATTATTTGTTTCAACAGATTATTCGACTATCAAAATAGTCATTAGTTGCAACCCTGCTGCAGGTACAATAAGTGTAACAGTCAGTGCACATTATACATCAGAAGCTACATGCCCAGCAGTTCGATCAATAGGGCAACACTGGCATACAGCCACATTCACATTAAAACACAAAACTATTCATTATTTTGCCCTGAATCTTTAAGGAACAAGCTCTGAAACATGCTTTTTCACAGGGCAAATGGCCTAGGACTCAGAGGGCAGGGGTATGCAGGGTTCAGATCAGAAGCGCTAACACAGACTTTATGCCACAGTCCCTCTACATTCACCTTAGAGATGTTCTGCACTGGAGTCCAACAATGCAATCATAAGTTTGCTTCAAACAAAAAGAAGTCTCTCTTAAAAAGCATTTTTTTCCTGCATCGAGGAGAATGAACTGAGAATAAGTCATCATCATCCACCTACCACTTCACCCCCTCTCCCCCCTCCCCCCACACACACTCTCAGAAGTCACTGCTTCAAATGCCTCCGTCTTGGTGTCAAGCAATTTCTACATCGCACTGCTATCAGTACATGGCCAAAAATCCCCGAGAAGCACAGCGAACAGAACAGAATTCTGCATGCTGTGATGATTCACACACACTACCGGCTCTGCCCGCTGTGATGAATCACATACACTGAGCATCCTCCCCGCCGCTACAGAAAGGCCTTCCAGACGGCGAGTGTGGAACCAGAGGGAAGAGAAGTTAGAAAGAAACGTAGGAGGACCACTAGAAAATGACACAGGAGGAGAAGCATAAAAAGGAGAAAAAGATCTCATTGTCTCTAAAAGATTCTGATAAAACTCTGTTCAGAGTCCTCAATGAGGCTCAATGTGTCAGGCTGTGTCTGCCAAAGTGCTGTTGTGGAACTCAAATGCTCTCTTTAAAGCTTTCGAGATTTTTTTTAGGGTATGAATGATGGGCCAGTGCGGAAAACACTATATATAATGAAGACAGTACTTGGCTAAAACCACTAAAGGAAAGAAATACAATAATCACAGGAAATTGAATCAAACAATTCACATAGTGAAAACAGGCCAACATGGCAGAGCTTCGACAGATAGGAGGCAAACCCCTTTAAGCCCCTTTAAATGCTCCTCTTCACTGTGCCCAAAACCTGAAAGTTGTGGGTTCAAATTCTGGGTGAGACACAGATACTAAATCTTAGAACTTCACTTGGGCAATGTTCTCAATCTGAGCTACTTCAGTGAAATCTGAGTACATGTACAAAATGATGCCAAACTGTACTTCTGTCTATAACTATTACGCAAGCTCTTTAAGGTGGAAAAAATGGACATGGACTGCTTCAATTCAACACTGAGCAAGTCTAATCACCCTTGAATAGTTATTTGTTGAGATCTTATTATTATTGTCATTACTGCTTTATTATTTGTGGGGGTAACATGATCAAACATTAAACTGTAAGGATTTGTTTGTATTACTCTTGCTGCTGGCCAGTCAGACGCAGCCACGCAGTGTGACGTACCATTTGCCTCCACCTCCACGTCTCCCAGCACCATGGCGGGCGCGGCGATGACGGAGGCCAGCGCCCAGACACAGACATTCACCACCTTGGCCTTGTGGGGGGTCCGCATGTCCAGCGCCTTGACTGGGTGGCACACAGCGATGTAGCGGTCCATGCTCATCACGGTCAGAGTGAACGTGCTGGTGAACATGTTGTAGTAGTCGATGGCGATGACCACCTTGCACAGGAAGTTCCCGAAGGGCCAGTACCCCAGGAAAACGTCAGCACCCTGGAACGGGAGCGTGGCCAGGACCAGCGAGTCGGCCAGAGCCAGGTTGAAGATGTAGATGTTGGTGGCCGTCTTCATCTTCGTGTACCTGCCATGCAACGCACAGTATGTCAGCAAAACACATCAGGCAATCAGTATAAAAGCAAACAAATAAAAACACAGCTGAAGGGTGCATTACGCGTGCGTATCAGACGCTTTTATCCAGAGCAACTTGCACAGCTTTAAATTTTTTTACAAATCATCCATTTTAACAGCTGAAAATTTACCGAAAGTATATTTCAGGTTAAGAACCTTGCCCAAGGGTACAGCAATAGTGCTCCTCCTGGGAACTGAATTGGCTGCATCTGGATTAGATCTGCTTTGTGATATCAAGAAGACTCATGAATCTGGCCATCATCTATGAGAGTGAAAAATAAGCTCCCAGACAGCACATCCACTGCCTGTATTGTTTACACTCAGCTCTTGAATTAGTACAACTGCTGCCCTGCGTTATTACAGCTCAGTCATCTGAGATGCAAGCGAGCTCTTGCACATAGATCCGAGCGCTGCTTGTTAAGCCAAGAGGGGCTTGTGTGACCCCACTCAAAACTGTACCTTGCCATGGTGGTCCAGCGTGTTATTGAATTGGGCATATAACCACAAGGTTTTTGGTCTGAAGCCTGGACAAAGCACCGCTGCTGTACTTAAGGCAGGCACTTATGGCACTTCAGTTCATATCCAGCTAATGTCTATGAATCGATAATTTAACTGTGTCTGATAGCCTACAGGAGGTGGCAGCTACAAAAATACACAGCAAAAATGGCCAACATTCTGACTTCTCACATGGCTTTCCCTGCGTGACACTGTGTTCTGACAGGAATACTAATGGTACAGAGTTAAACTTGATATTCTTCCACCATCCTTAGTCTGTTCTCTGAAAATAAGCCACCGTGCTTTTTGTCTTACATAAAAGATTTTTACTTCAATATTAAATGTAGAGTTACCTAAATGTTTCACCAATTGCTCCCACCACATCTGATTCCATTGCTTAGGATGGTCTCGTTAGAATATTGCAATTAACCCACTCAATTTCCACTCAGTTAGTGAAAATCCACTGCTCTCCCCTCCATCGACCAAATGTGCTCCGCTCGATCTGTTTGCCAGGGAATTGCTTAGTTACCAGCCTAGCAACATAGAGTTTAAAATAGAACATCACTTTAATCTTGTAAGACAGGAAAATATCAATTCTTATCGTATATATATATATATATACATATACATGATAAGAATTATATGCAACTGGCTCTTAAATGCAGATGCAGGATCTTTACTAATTGTTGCTTGTTTTCATCTTAAAAAAAAAACACAATTCCGTGTAATGTGTAATGGCATAAAGTACAATAATACAATGTTTATTCTCTCCAACATACATTGCACATATCAATATGCAAGCTGTCAAAAAACAGATATAATTCTCTCTAAAGAGGCTTAAGGTATTCTTTCACCAAACAAGAATAAAATAAACAGGGATTTACTATTTTCTTTTACTTAGGACAGTACAATGGAAGAAAAACACTGACCACACATAGCAATTAAGCATTTCTGATAATCAGAAGTGTTACAATCAGTGAAATATCAACGAAGGGCATTTTTCACCTCTCACTTCTTCTCCATTTGCTGCCAACAATATACTATTAAAGTAACACCTTATATTACAAGAGTGTTTAGCAAGTGTACATGCTGTGGACCCTGATGACACACACCCACTGATTAGGCCTCCTGGAGCTATCAGTCCATTACACACATCGTTCTGTGCCAGAACTATCAGACACATACATGCACCTTGGCCGTGCCCTGCCTTGCATAAACGTAAGGGAGTTGTTTTCACAGAAAGACCTGCAGTGCCTCTGGTCACACAGTCAAGGAGCCACAAATAAATACTGCCTGTGATCTCAATCCCTGCTCTTCCAAAGATCATACCATCACACCTCCATTACTGATCCTCTTGCTATTGCTATTCACGCCTGAGCTGATAGGCTAATGGTAAGGTGGGATGCTGCTGCTGGAGTCATGGGGGCATGCAGAGTTGTGGAGTGAGAGGGTGTGTCCAATGACACACTACACGGCATCATGGGGGGGGGGGGGTTGCTTTTCGGTGCTCTCCCAACCCCCATCACTCTTAGAGTGCCCTATACCTGATTTTGAACTATGATGCCATCAGTCATATCGGTGACACAGAAATCCAATATGTTTGATTCATCTTCTTTTTCTTCCCAAGAAGGAAAAGAGTGTGAGAGGCGTAGTACAAAGGCCAGTGGATATATCCATGGAATGAGTGTGTAGGATCAGTCAAGCTCGCTGCTTCTGTGCCTGTCATTCTGACTGTCTGCAATCTCAGCAACATTGTGTAGCAGAAGCCCACGGCTAGTCTTGAATTGTGGCTCTCACCATCCACACACCACATCAAAAAATAAATTTAGGTAAGTGGCCCAGACACCAAACAACCAGGGAAGCAATCATTCTCTTTTGACTAACTGAGCAAGATACCAAAGAACCAATAATTCCCTTTTGGCATAAGACCCAAGAACCAAGTAACTATCCATGGTCTTGTTCCAGCTCTAGCAGGGGACACCACCTTCACGAGGCAGACACTCATGTGCTCACTCTCTCACTTTGATACATTCAAGGGCAGTTTTTAAAATCTTCATGATCACTGCAGTCAATGGAATGGTATAGAATGTGAGCATGTATAGAGTGGAAAAGGTATAATACAAACAAACAAAAAATAATTAAAAATAAAACAAAACTGTGACAGTGTGCGAGTGTGTGAACCTTTGAAAACCTGTCAGCTGAGCACATTTACAGGCCTAAAAATGCTCTGTTAACTCTTTAAACTGCTGTATCTCAATCTGAGAGGTAGCAGATTTACTGACAGAAAGACTATTCATTCCTTTGTTGGAGTAGGATTCTGCTCACCTGCCAGGGGACTACTTAGTTTTACTTTACTTTAGCTAGATTTATTCATGCAATTGCTGATAGGATGATTATGGTGTGCTGCCCCTTTTAACTAAATGAAAAATAATTGAACTAAGTAATGACGTGGGCATGTTCTTCGAATAGCTTCACAGGTGTCATTTGTTACTGTTATATTTCACAGACTGCAGCATTGCAGTTTGTGAGAACTGTTTGTGAGAAAGAATACGGATTAAGACCTGTTGCATTCTGAGAGAGAAACATTATTATTTGGATCATCATTGATTGTGTGGTTATCTCTTCTTTGGACTGCATCACGATTACGTTTGCACACCTCAGCTATGCATGTTGGGATATCATGCTGCTGTGCTCCTGTGGATACTCCACAGAACCTTCCTCTCAGCTCCAGAGAGACACACAAAGAAATCATGTCATATAAAAGTGTCATATATGGCATTGCTGAACCTGTCACATCTCTCAATATCCCCAGCCTGTTCCAAAAATCAGAAGTAGAGCTCCTCTCATCTTTCAATATTAAATGGCAGATATCACAGATGGACCCTCAATCATCCTAAACTTACCCACATTCAGTTTATTCCTCTCCACTGTGGATATAAAAAAAGACAATAGTCACCTCATTAGTGTGCAAATAATTTCAGATTGTTTGCAGTGACTTCTTTCTTTGAAGTGAAGTGGTAATCATTTCAGTGTCTGTCAGTAGAACAAAGTCTTTTTCACTGTGCTCTATTATTCCATTATAGTTATTATCTG
Source organism: Megalops cyprinoides (assembly GCF_013368585.1). Classification (NCBI taxonomy): domain Eukaryota; kingdom Metazoa; phylum Chordata; class Actinopteri; order Elopiformes; family Megalopidae; genus Megalops; species Megalops cyprinoides. The sequence goes on from NC_050588.1 coordinate 18,370,616, forward strand.
AATGACAGACACCCTCATGCAGACTACACATCTCTCATTTTTATTAATCAACATTCATACATACAGACATTTACATGTTAATTCAGTTTAAGTAGCTTCCTTACAGGCGCAAAGACAGTATCCCTGATAGGAATCAAGGCAGAAACCTTCACGTTTCAAGTCCAGCTTCTTAACCTATAAATCAACTTGCTGCCCATTTAAAATTTGAAGCTTTAACTGCCATTCTGTATCACTCAGTCACATATCACCCTGTATTGCTCAAAATATTTACATATAGATAGATGACATCACAGCTTTATATCCAGACATTATTGGCAGGGCTTCATATGCTACAGAATCACATGTGCTATATGAAGAGGTGTTTGCAATCTCCACACACTCGGGAATTCTGTGCACTATACGAAGAGGTGTTCAAAATCTCCACACGCTAGAATAACACCTACACTGTACTGACCTTTAACCTCATCCATACAAAGTAGCTTCCAAGTGGTCATCTTACCATTGCAGTAGGACTCTGGAACTGCCATTCTGACTTCATCTCAGCCTATGCCTCCCTCCAGTTCTTCACCCTCATGTAGACACTGATCACCCCTGACAGCACTGCCACTCCCACTGCCCTCTCCTTTGTATACACCTTACCCCACACACCACGTCCTTCTGGAAAGGATGGTGGTACAGGTTTTCTTATGTCTATTCCCTGGAACGTCTGTGTTCTTCTTCTCTCTCATCTCTCTATCTCCTGCTTTGACTATCACACTGTAACTGTCAATAACACAATTTTGCTGTCCATTATTGTCCTTTACGGCCAACTATGTCTCTTGGGAAGATTTCTGGACGAGTCAGACTACTCAGCAAGAATGAAACCCTGCTTATTCTCCTGGGAGATTTCAACATCCAGTAGCACCACTGACCACTGGTTTCCACCCCCTCCAAACTCCTACGATCTCCACCTACAACAGCCAGCAGTCCCATACAGGGTAAGTAACTAGCTCGATCCTGTTTTCCTCCAGAACTGGAGATATACTACTGCACAACTGTGTTGCACTTATAAAATCTGTGGATTTAATGAAATGTGTGTAATTCATTGTACTCAAACTCTCATTCTAAGCCACTACAGATAACAGCATATGCAAAATAAATAATAATAATAGCAACACAATTACATCTGCTGTACAAAGCATTTCACAAAAGAGCCTCATTTGTCATTGCTCACGCCCCCTTCACTCCTTAAAACTGAATGGTTTTGCCTTCAATAGCCTCTGAGAAGAAGTGCAGAACGAACAATGAGTGTCTTTTCTGTGGATCCTGAAAGAGGAACACGTCCCAGCCTTCAAAGGCTGTTCAAAGAATGAGGAGGAGCGGTGCGATCCCGACGGCAACATGCTCAAGGCGGCCCGATGGGTCCGGTTTTTTCACTCTTTGACTTTTGAAGACAGAAGTCTTTATGTATGCTGTGCACACCTATTCGAAGAATGAGCCGTCCCCAAAGGCTGCCCACACCATCTGACAACACGACCAGGACAACACTCAGCAAGGGCAACTATGGTTCTGGCACCAGCCCTTCACTGATCTGTGGTCAGTCCTGTTGAGAGAATAACAGAAGTCTCACTAGGGCAGTCAAGACAGTCCCTCGCTGATATGGGGCCAGTGTGTCTGAGATGGAATAGTCTCGCTGAGGCAGTCCTTGACTGATCTGTGGTTCGTCTTACAGAAGGAATCAATCCTGTCTTAGTAAAGCAGTTCTTGTGTATATTGTGTACAACCACTTTTTGTATTTCAGCAATATACCCCACTTCCTCTCCTGTAGAGGAAGCTGTAGCTGTTCATATATGGCACCAATTTCAAACATGACAGACCACTCAGTTTCCTGTGAAGCAAACATACAATTGAGTGAGGCTCACTCCAACAGGGAATGTGTGTCCACCTTTCTTCATTTTGTCAGAAGCAGATAATCATCAAGAATGACAGATGCATATTTTGGAACTAGGAATCAAATGAATGCAAAACAAATATGAAATGCAAAGAGCATTTTCAATGAATTAATCTTAACAAGAGTGTGTTTAAGTTTACATAATTTTGTACTGCAAAATAGGACCATTAGCATAATTCTGTTGACTGCTGACCAGATCCTAGAGCTTAATTTATCAAAAAAAGTAAATTACATAATAATGTAAAAAGTCAACAGCACATCCAATTTGCCAAAGTCATTCAGGCAAAATATAGTCACTCACTTGGGTCCATTATCAAATTTACCATAAAGTAACAAAGGAAAACAATATTTGGAATTGCTATTAGATAATTTCAGTAAATGGCTGGGTAATAATAATTCCATTCGGGTGCAGAGTGTTGAGCTGCATGCTAAACCTCAGGTCTCATTAGCAGAAATGGCTTCAGTCGTGCTGTTAAGAACAGCGTGTTCGAGTGAGACCCAGAGACTTCGAGACTGGTGACAGACATCTGCGCCCGCTAATTACTTTCCCTCTGAGGAAATAAGGAGAGGCTTGAAGACGCTTGATGCTCCCTCCTTATTGCGCAACCGAAGGGGACTGTAATTGGGGAACTGTGTTACTTAAGTTCAGCTGTGACAGACAGGATGGCAGCCCTTTGCAGTTCTCTAATGAGAGTGATCACAATCTCTCATTTCAAAATAAAGACATACATAACATCCACAACCAACACCTTATTTTCATTTTCACGTGGATGTAGTCAAAATCATTTTGTGATGTAAGCACACTAAACATAATTTGCCAACAGTCTTCTCATTTACTGACAAGCCTCTGGGGCAAAATATTTACACTTACAGAGGCTACACTCAAAAATGTTGAATGGCAATTACGCTTGGGGCTACTACTCTTCAAACAACAAGACATACGGCAGCTACACCTGAAAAGCTACACACACAAGAAGGTAAAATAACAGATGCTATATTTAAATAACCAAGTGAATTACACTGGTAATTCTAAAGGTCAAACTGACATGTATGCATGGTAATCTGTACCATGTAACTGCATCTGCAACTGCAACTGTGATTGCTTCTGGTCAAGTAACTATTGAAAAAAACAGCTTTTCAGCATACCATGTTAAATAAAGTGCAAAACTATATCAGTGTTGCACTCAGCTGCTGCCAGGCCACAATAATCTTCTTCTTCTTCTTCTTCTTCTTCTTCTTTTTCTTCTTGCATCAGCTGAATCAGTTCAAAGTGTGATTCAGTGCTTCCCATCAATCTCCAAGAGTGCCCTCGTACAATCCATCACTGTTTGCTATTGCAGCACAACTCAGTACAGACAACATAAGAAAAGCAGACAGCACAGGGCTGTTAAAATGCAACTACTGTCACTGGCTGCAAACCATCAGTAACCTCAGACTTTTACAACAATCTGAGAACGCTACACCAATGGCAGAGCTCTACATCCAACTTAGAACTTTACGCCAGTGGCAGAGCTCTATGCCAATTGTGAAACTGGTTGGACAACAAAGACAGAATCATCTAGCAAACCATTTCTTCAGCCTCTCCTTTAACTCTCTGCCAACCAACCACTTTCTGCATCACCCCTCAGAGCCTTCAAGGCCAATGCAGTTTATGTCAGAAGTTTTTTTTTTCCATATTAAGTTCAAACCACTTCAAGATCAAAAAGCGCCTTAATGGTGCAGCAATATCATTATGTTTATTGTGTTCATGTTTGCTCGCCATATTAAACTACATTATTGCAACTTACTTAGGTTCGTTTGAATTAAATTATGTATATCAGAATCCATGTACACCTAATAACTATTTTGTTACAGAGAATTGCACATCTAGCTTATATCTTAATCAAGCATTTCATTAATTATTTTTATTTTATTATCATTAATTAATTACAATTAATTATAATTAATTTAGCTTTGAATATGTGGTTGTAGTACAACATCATATACTGTACATATTCATATGATCATCTGTTGAACAGCATTAAAGGTTTTCTGTTTAAGGATAGTCTCTGTTTTTGGTTTCATTGCAGTTCTTGTGCTTAGGAAGTCTTGATCTTTACCACAGAGCTCTTAGCTTTTTGTCTGTCTTTAGAGGCAATGAGAAAGAGAGAGAGGGAGAGAGAATAGATAGATAGACAGTGAGAGAGAGAGACCAGAGGCACTGTAGAAAGACTATGCTCTTGTGCTGTGCAACTTGCCTAGGATGAAGGCATCTAACAAAAAATACAAATTGCTAAATAATGCCATTACTCCACACACCATCTATGAATAAGAAGAAAGTACATCTAAATAACTAAATAACCCCATTACTCCACACACCATCTATGAACAAGTAGAAAGTAAATATAAATAGCTAAATAACGCCATTACACCTCACACCTTATAGTGTAGAAAATGTAGCTGGTGTAAGTTGGAAAACATGGCACTCTGCTCTCTCCTCACAGCATTTTACACAGCGGCTTGCTCCAACTGAGCATTACTTCATCAAATGCAATTTCACACCAAAGAGAGTCAATCTGACTTCAGTGATGGGGCTGGGATATTGCTGGAGAAGAGCTGAGGAAACCTACAGTAAGACTCTCAATGACAGTCATTAAACACAACAGAGGACAAGGCCAGCAGTCTGCTCAGGATTGGGAGAGTAATGTCATCAAGCAAAGTCAGTTCAAGAGCACTCCGGAGGGACACGGACAATGATAAGTTTGAGGAGCCCAGCAAAGGCCATAGGTTATTGTTGGTTAAGTGCTTCAACAGAGAGTGCCTCCTGTAAAACAGCCACTTGACTCCACTGGAAAGTCAGCGGCCGTTGGCGTGTTTAGAGCTGGTGGCCTGCAGGAGATGAGAGGATCAACATCAGCTCTGCGAGGCTGTGGGTTCAGCCCACAGCTGAATTACACCAAGGGCCTTACTAATGCAACCCGCTGTCTGGCACTCTTTTCACCTGTCTGCATTACAGAGGGGCATTATGGGTAAAATCTATAAGATGGATTGCCATCCAGTACAGGGGAGAATTGTTGTGTATCAAGCGTCTTCACACCACAGAAACTTGGATGAGCCCCAAGCCTAGAGGCTGCCAAGGTTTGAACGCAGTTTCAGCAGAATTTGTGTGTTAAGTGATGCCTGAATGCTTTGCTTTGAAAATAATATGGATGAAAAATCAGACATAAACAGTAATAGGGTCAGGTAATGACCAACAGGCCAGATACAGAACTAGTGAAAGGGGGCATGAATCTGAGGTTGCTGAGAGACATCTATGCAGCAGATGAAGCTGTGTCCAGAGGGAGGGGAAACAAAGGCAGAGAGACTGAGAGAGGTGAAGGAAAGACAGAGATGATAAAGAGAAAGAAAAGAAGAAGGGGAGAGATGGGGGGAAGATTGAGGTAGAAGAGACAAAGAGAGAGACTCAGCAGGGAAGGGGGAGAGTGAGACTGAGTGGGAAATGGAGAAAGGGTGAATGAGATAATGAATATCAGGAGAAATAACACTCAGAGGTATACCTCTGTGTATCAGTTACTTGTTTACGTCAGCTTTATCAGCACACTCATTATGACTATGAGTCAGTGAATGAGGGAGTTAGTTAGTGGGTGGCGGAGTCAGTGAGTTGATCAGTTGTTCTCATTTGGAATTTGTTCTTATGTACAAACAAATTTTGCAACTGTTTCCACACATACCGCATACCCAAGTACATGTTTGAACAAGACAACATGTTTTTGCCAGTCTGATAAATTTGTGCATCTATAAAAGTTGTATGTAAACAATATGACCTTTCATAGTTATAATACATAAACACATGATTCAAATTGCTCTAAACAAATAAATATACTAGGTGACTAATCCAATTAGTTGGCTTATAATTAATTTACCAAACCGTATCTGCAAATCTGTCCGTGCTGTAGGTGACACTGAACTACACAGCTTACCACGTACGCATCACATTAGGAAAGGTTCAAGACACAAAAGTAAATCTATACACCAATATTATCTGAGACTTAAAAACTGAGGGGTGGTTGCATCAATGCCAGCACATCCATATAGGCGAACTAGGCAATTGCCTAGGGTGGCACTTTGGCAAGGGGGGCAAAATGTTGGCCAACCAGGGGCCAACTATTCAAAAAATATATGAATTGTTGAGGAATGTGTCAATCACGCTACACCTGCAGCCGTCTCCCTCCCCCAGCTCTCATGACCCATGACTGAGGATAAGGAAAGCAGCATGTCTAAACGACCGAAATTATCTGGCTGTGAATATAAAAAGAGGAGACTATTGAAGCAGCAAGCACTCCAAAAACAGAGGGATTCATTGTTAAAATATATTGATCCTGGGAGTGTTAGCAAGGATGACGCACCTTCAAGTCCTCCACCGAACCAAGAGACCGCTAGCACAACTACCGCCGTTGCTCCACCACCATGTGCTCCACAAGAGGCAGCAGGTGGTAGCTTTAGCAGCATCACCAGAACAGGCACTAACCCAAAATAGCTGTGCTGTCATGACTCTGCTGTAAAGAATCTGGAACCAGGTTACTGGAGTTATTATGCAGACCTGTTTGGTGCATTATTTGTATATGGATCTGCAAAATGCCCGCATATTGTGTCATGCATACTTTAATATTGTTGACACTGAGCGCACTAGCATTGCAGTAGACTATTTGCGTTATGTGTATGACACATTGGCGTTTGTGTGTTGTTGCTGGTTTTAGCTTTATGTGTATGGCAAATTGGCCTTTGTGTGTTGTTGCTGCTATGGTACACTGCAAAAAGAGGGGCGGCATAATTGTTTTTCACCTAGAGCGGCAGAAGTGCATGCGCCGGTCCTGGGTTGCATACAAACAAATACATACGAACACTCATTTGGTGATGGAAAACAAACCTATGCCCGCATCCCTCCACAGAACAGGTCTACAGATGAGACTTGCATAGAATTAATTGAGTGACTTTGAGTCAAGATGTGATATTACAATTAACCACACACCTTTTTACCCCTGGCTCACACCTGTAAAGTCTACTCATATATACTTTCAGACACAAATTTCGTTGTTAGACAAGACAACTTGAGGACAAGGCTTTTGTTCTAAATATTACTTATTTAGATGCTTTAGTCTATTCATAAGTCATGTTTATTTTGACCTGTGATGGTGACCAATGACTGATATAAGGTAGTATACTTGGCTTCCTTTGTCTAGTCGGGTTGCACAAGTCAACTTAGTAATTTAGGACTTGAATAGTGTTAGGCTCACACTCACTGGTCTGAGGGTGTTGTTAGCCTGATCTGACACTGTTACTCATCCAACTTCAATCGATACACTTATGTTCTATTGTGCTGGAAGTCGCTCTGGATGAGTGTCTGCTAAATGAATGTAATGTAATGTAATGTGATTTGCTAATGTCCTACACCACTGCTCATGCTAAGAAATATATATTTTTCTTGAAGCCACCTCTGCAAGTAATGTTTACATGTCTGAATAAGAAAATAGCTTCCCTTTTCCCTTTCAGCATCATTTCAGCAATACATACAACTTGAATATCAGAATGCCCTTGTATGGGATTGTTGGGTGTTTACATATGCTAACTGCAGATAACATGCACACATCTAACGTAAGAATAGCTGAGATTCTGAGATACATTATCATACAAATGAGGGTAAGAATGCAATTGGATGTTTCTGCGTGTCTCAAGAATCATACAACCTTATCCCACAAACAAATTATGCTCATTTCTATGAACATTTTGATGTATGATGAATGAACAAAGGTTTTTCCATGCTGCTCAAACCTTGTTTGTTTGGTGACCTAAGCACTCTGCAATGCCTTGGCCACCTGAAACAGGCAAAGATTTGAACTTAAAATCATGACTGACAACTTCTGAATCTTTTATGCAAATATCAAATTAGGCAATAATATTTAACATTATAGTGTTGCTACCTTAAAGTACATTGACTGTGTAATATTATGTTAGAATATCATTACAGTTAAGATGAATTTCCATACAATTAAAGCTGCATTTGTTTTTATCTTGTTTTAGTTTTATTTGGCTTGGAGTCTTTGGAGTTGCCCCCCCTCCCTTGGCCTGGTTCCACACATCATAAACAGTGATTATTATAGTCATGGATGGGACTTGTTTATCAAGGTTTGGTTAACTGTATAGGAACTGTCTGTACATACTCCTCCCAAATATCTGTTTGGAGCTTCAAATAATGACAAAAGTCTGGCAGTGTGTGAAGCTTTTGCAGTGGCTCAGTGGTAAATCTGCTGTAGCAGTACAAACTTGCGGTGACTCCAACCTGCTGGCTGGACATTGGCTGTGGTAATGTAAGGTTGAAGCCTATGATAGCACTTACTCCCCTTGTTGCAATGTTTCCCACAATGGCAGAATATTTCAAGAATGGCACTAATGATTCATTATCTCCGAGGTTAATTTCCTAACTACACTGATGGCATGAGATTATAAAATCACTCCAGATTAAAGCATCTGCAAGATGAATACATGTAAAAGTGTGAATGTGCCCTGCTTTGGTTCCACTCCCACCGCTGGATTCCCCTGCAATGGGCAGCACTGCTTGCTGGATCCCTGTCCATTTCCCAGAGGGCTTATTTCCCTCCAAAAATTCACAACGTCCGCACAGCCGTCGAATGCAAACCATTAAGTGGTTGTCTGGTAAATGGTAAGGTGGCTGCTAATTGGGGATGCGACTGGCTGAGTGCCAGAGAGAACCTGCTGATGGTGCTGACACTCTGAAAGAGAGAAAGAGGACTCCCTGAGCAGCTGTTCTCATCAGCACCAGGGCTGAGGTTAGAGCTGCTTTCTGGACTGAGACACGGTAGACAATTGCATTTTATTTTTCTCTCCATAATGCTTCTGCAGCAACGGGGGTCACACAGATTTACTCATTCACTTCTTTTTTTGGAAAGTTGACGACCTTCCCAATTAGGTTCATTTCCTTTTATTATGTGTGGATGGCTCCTCCAGGTTAACTGCCAGCAGCCCTGTTTGTTTAATTGCTCAGAGCACTAATGGTGTTTCCCTGCCTTATTGACAGCTGGTTCTGCAGCCTCCAGCTGTGGTCTCTTGGCTCCTGTTTTTTGGGAGGTTTTTTGAGATTAGTTTTCACTTCCATTGTTTCCATGTGTTTTATGGAGCTCTTAATTTTTCCCATATTCTGCTGTAATTTTCCATGCTGTATTTACTGTCATACAATTAAAGGACACAATCAAAATTTGTTCCACTGTTCCTCCCATCTGAAGCCAAAGATGTTTACACAGAATTACAAAGCCTGCATTTTTTCAATGTGCACAGCCAACAATGTACTGAAGCAACTTAAGATAGTACACTGCTCCAGGTTACAGAACCACGTGGGGTTCAAACCTACAACCTTCTGGTTATAGGGGTCAAGGTCCCTATCCACTGTGCTGCATTGCTGCCTGCTTGTTTGCTTAGGGGATAAAAACAAATCAGAAAGACTCTGTGTCATCTCCCCTCACTCAGAGCTGTGTGTCGTCTCCCATAGGACAGTCCTGGAGAGTCCCGGAAGCTGGCTTTAGTACCATCTCCACCACATCTCCATGGAACAGCCTGCCTGTGGGAGCATGGCCTTGTCTACGTCTCTCTGACTGGGTCTTCGGTTCACCGTGAAAGTCAAGGAGCCACAAGATTGCTGCTTAATTTTTGTAGACAACTGCCTAGGGCATCATGACGTTTTGCCACTCTGTAAGCAGCAGGTTGGTGTTTTGCTCCTGCTCCTTGTCTCCTTGTCATGATAATCGTCTGTCTCAGGGTCTCCTGAATTAAGACGAGAGTGACAGTTCCACCTCCCACTGTTCTTCTCGAAGGCTGACCTTGGCTACATCACCTGTCTACATCATATCTGTATCATCTGGCTTGCTTCAACTCTGAGGGCTGCATGCATTCTCTTTTTTTTCCATCTACATCCTTTTTGTACATGCCAGCATCAGTATCATTCACTGGTGCTTTTCTTTATTCCATAGCTTGATATAGCAGAGTGCTCTAGAGTAAAGATTGCTCAGGAGTGCTCATCTGGAACAAGTGATTCTAGTTCTCATTTAATCGATAACTCTAAGTGAGCAAGCAAGGCTTGAGATAGAGCTAACAGCGGAAATCTGTGGGTCTCCAGGGGACACCACTTTAATCACTTATTTATAGAGAAGATCACATTTAACACCTAAATACACTTTTAGCAGGAGCATGGGGGGAAAGGAAAGGATACCCGAACAAAACGCTCTTGCACTGTGCCTGTGGCATGCTCTTTAACTTCACAACACAATGACTGGCATTTCCATGCTCCTAATGCTCCTATGGTATGTGCGACTGAAACGTCAACTGTTATTTTGGCGAATACAAAGACAGAATGGCCTGTGTAGGAATTGTTAGATTATTTCATAGTTTTTGCTTTAAGACATTCCTAAAATTCAGGCGCACACACCCATATGCTGGACGACTTATAAAAATCAAGTAGCTCAGCGTTCCACCACTTCAAAAATATGACCATTGCAAAATGTGAGAGGTCACCGTCACCGTTTGCTCCACACCTTGTACCTCTTTTACAGAAGTCGTGTTCAACAACACATATTGCATCGCGTGTAATAGAACGCGTAAAAATAAGTATGTACACAGTACGGAAACCAAGAACTGCCAAGGTCGTTTAAGAGAGAGCCTTACCTGATGATGACGTACATGACCAGACAATTCCCCAGGAGGCCCACCACACAGACGATCATGTACACCACAACAATGGTGATCTTCACGCTGGTGGGCAGGAACACAAATTCGTTGAACACACTGTAGTTCGTTTGAAAAACAGACTCGTACAATCGAATCGTCCTCGGGTCTCTGAAGCCAGCTGGTTCATCTGGGAACTCCATGGTGAAGAGAGCGCAAACCTAAATTTCACATGAAAACGAATAACACTGCGATTAGTTCACTGTTGTTTTTGACCGCAAAAACTGTACCTGAATTCTACAGCAGAGTTACACTACCAAGTCCAACTTTTGTTCTTAGATACCTACTTTAGGGTATACAAACATACAGGCAAACCCAGATACAAACACTCCTACTAAAATGCTATAAATCTCTCTCGGCACTAAGACTGCACCAGCGACTCAGCCGCAACATACCGCTGTTTCCAGCACTCTGTCTTCTCCTGTGCTTTCCCGAGTAAACTTTCCTTTATCAACAAGATAGTTCCGGTGGCGAGGATTTCACTTTCCTCTTATTCCTGTTTTAATCTCGCTTTGGCGTCCTATTATCCATATTCGCTGGCGATGCGGGTTGTTGCAGATCTCTGAAATGACCAAAACTTTTTTTCTGCAAATGACGGAGGTAAATATGGAGGGAGGTGCGTTTTAGCGCTTGTTGGCTGATCAGTATGGATTCACCCCCGTCCTCCTTCGCTTGGCTCCAAATCTGATTACGCACAAACCCCTGCACAGCTGGAGAGAGATGCGCTGAAGCGTGTTCAGATCTAGACTACAGTTTAGCTCAAGGGACAAGTGGTCACTGCCGCTGCTTGTCTCTTTTCCTCTGCGCGCTCTTCCCGCGCCTGTCGGCTAGTCGTGCATTACGCTGTTTTCCTCCTCTGAGCGTGTGTGAATCCGCGAAAACTACGCGGGTTTGACAGATACCCTTTTCAGCGTGCCTCACATGTGATACAGATGTCAGCCTTCACAAACAGTGAAAGCAAAGGAAATACGAACGGCGATGCGCATGATGAAATACTAGATATGTGGGCAGATGACGCGTTCTTTTTCTGGCTTTGGAGCGTGTCACTGTTTTTGTTTGTTTGATTTATTGTTCTGTATTAAAAACCATTATGTATTTATTATAGGCCTAAGCACTATCTGCGTGTTTTTTCACCGAAGCAAAAAAAATAAATAGCCCTGTGGCCGCTTCTTTGTGTCTTTCATATTTGAGGACGGAATATGATACGATGCGAATGTGTCTTTCAAAGTACACGTGTAGTGAAATCTCAGTTTCATGCAGACACTTTAGCGAAGGCCAAAAGTGTACCACTCAACATGGATTAAAATCAATGTGGCTTTATCCTGATCACAAATTATTGCACATCTGAGCCCTGTAAAATCTGTAAGTAGATTTACAGTGTTTTGTTACATGGGAGAAAATTACACAAACAAAATACCAGAGGGTCAGAATATCACTTTTTACACATTTTGATAAATGCGCTGTTGGTCTGATAATTTTACTGTATTAACCATGAATCTGCAGGTGGTCTTGACGCTTGACTACATTAAGTACCATCTAATGTTTGTTTGCTGTAATTGCTGTGTGTGCTCATAAGAGTGTTTTCTCTTGCAAATTTTGCCAATCATCGCTTATCTCGAATAAAGACGATTATGATGTCAGCAAACGCTGACGAAAGAATGACGTGATCACATAGCAGAACGTTAATTCTTATTGTTCGTGTGTGGGTTTTCATACAGATGCACCAAAATGCTGTCTCATTTGTAAATTAAATATCAATCATTGAAAGTGAACAAATCGGTATTATATATTCTATACCAGTACCGTTGGCCTTGATCAACTGAGAATGAACTTGTTGCAGACATTAAGCGAAGGAGTCACGAAGATAGTTTTCCATTTTTAAATGTGGTGACGCTCTCTTCTTCTATCTTTCAGATATAGATAGGATCATCAATTACATATCTGCGGTCTTCTGCCAGGGGAAGTCACTTTCCGCCACTTTTGAGTTGAGAAACAACTTGGCCAACCTGATTTATCCCTTTGGACACATTGGAAATATGTATGTCACTACAAAGTCGCATGTGACAGGTTGGCATCTCTTTTTCAGAGGTAAAACCATATTGGGGCAGGCAAAAACCGACGTTCCCTAACGGATAATACGTGTCTTCAAGTTTGAGGATACAATTCAGTGGTTTGACATTAATTAACCGCCTAAACACGCGAAAAATGCCAATCTGACTATACAAAGGGTGCCATACGGACAAAGCGCACACTCGCGTATATTTCGCAAATGAACACATAATTTCTTTTAAAGGTGACTATATACTACTGTTTAAAATCTTTTTTAATAAGTCCCAATCAAAAATGTTGCTCTATGCAACAGCCCGTTTGGATGACATAGCATCGCAGAATAAATTGCTGAATAGACGCTGCATGCGAGGTGAGCACAGCACCTGCGTGTCAATATCTGAAAAAAAGCTTCGAATAATAAGCCAACTTCACTATCTTGCGTTGTACGATGCATGTACAAAACCGCACACGCTGTAGCGGAGCGAATAGTGGGGCAGAGGGTGCGACTGCCCCGGGCCCGCGGTTCTTCCAGTTACAAAGGGGCCCACCTTTGGCCCAATCTGCCTGACTAAACATGCATTTTTGTTGTTTAGTTGAATATTTTGAATAAAGTTTGTTCGTGTGTCTTGATTGCAGCAAAAAAAATAAAAAATAAAAAGTCAGTAATGGTTTCGACCGGCCCCTAGCTAAGTTTCTCGTCGCGATATTTATGAGCAGAGACACAATAGTTACAGAAAACTTTATTCGCTGTCCAGTATCCTTGTGTAAGTGTACAAACAGAGAAATTACGCCCTCTGTTCGAGTCCCAAAGTATAGGAACTAGGCGATCACCGGCTGTCTTGTTTTATTTCCCATCGCCGTCACTGCTGACGGAGCCGCGATATTATGAATGAGCAGAAACACAATAGAGTTACAGAAAACGTTATTCGCTGTCCAGTATCCTTGTGTAATTGTACAAACTGAAAAATTATGCCTTCTGTTTGAGTCCCAAAGAAGGAACTAGGCGATCGCCGGCTGTCTTGTTTTATTTCCCATCGCCGTCAGTGCTGACGGAGCCGCGGTATTTAAAAGTGGTTTCACGCAATGAGATGTGCTGAAATAGCACACCTCATTGTAATCCGCATTGTAAGTTTCCCCTTGGATGTGTCGTGCATCTCCATAGAGCCTATAATAGGCAGTATAAGGGCCCACTACAGGTCTTCGCCCCCTCTGCAATGAGCCATCGGCTCCGCCTCTGCGCACACGACATAGATTGATATAGATTTAAGGTACGATCAAGTGAACATTAAAATCAAATATAAAATATTCAATCATATATCTCTAAACGTCATAATTTATCATACACGCTGACGTATATTAGGAGCGGTCTTTGGCCAGCTCTGACGTATCTTGACTGGCACTTACGGCAGTGGCCAGCTGGGCTTTAGCACCCCGCTGAAATGACAGCGGTCTTTCAGTAAATAGCATTCACGCAATGCTCCGCGGCATAGAGTGTGTGTGGAGAGGAGGCAGCTGAGGAACGAAGACAAACGGGCACCGCGAGAAACGGTGTAGGCATGCACAGGGGGATGTTACGGACATTGAATTCTGGTCACAAATTGTGAATTGGTCACAATCAGCAAACCCTGAACGGCAGCGAACATGTAAGAGAAAAGAACAGGGTAGTGAATATTCGTCTAACCTCAAATTGACCTTTTCTCCACTTACTGTGTGTATGCCACCTCAAAAAGGAAATCAGGAACAAAGGTAGACTGATTGATATACGGCCACCCCCCCCACACACACACACAAACGCACACACACACACGCACACACACACTTGTGTGTAGCTGTTGCTGGGCAGAGCTGCTAATTTCAGGTTGTGTTCACCTTCTCGGTGAGGTGCTTGTAAAGCACGGGGTTAATAGCCCACAGCATTAGAGAAACACCCAGCTAATGCAGTGTGCTCCTGAGAGCTTCTTCACAGGGATGCATGCCGAGGCAGGTCTGAACCTTCAGACCTCTTTGTGATGCTGTCTCATTCCCATCTCTCACACTCACAGCCCTTCTGCCCTGACCTGCCTGCCCCCTGCAGCCTCGGTGACCTGCCTCAGCCACGACCAACCAGCCCTCTCCTTCCCTGCGACGAATGGACTTCCCATCCTGGAGGCGAAGCTCCATTTTGAACGCTACAAAGGACAGTAAAGGAGTCGTCTCTACCTGCACACTCACCCACCATTCTGCAAAGCTGTCTCCAGTTCATACTCCCTCTCACAGAAATGTCGCCAGTGCGAACTCTCTCTTGTAGAGCTGTGTCTAGCTCATACTCTTCCTAATAGAATAAATAATCTCCAGCTCATACTCTCTCTCCTGAAAAACATTATCCAGCTTGTACTCTCTGTTGTAGAAATGTCTGAGCATGCCGGGGTGAGCACTTCTATTTTTAATCATATTGATCTTTATTACAGATCCCAGTCCATCTGGAGATAGGTTCTGAAGTTCTTTTCTCTGGTTGGCATTTTCAGAGTGGGGGAAAAAAAGAAAGAGATTAAAAACAGAGATTCCTTAACAGAGCCCCTTTGTGTTCATCTCGTTATCTTCCTCTTCACCATTTAGTAAAAAATAATAATAATAATAATGATAATTCTGTTCCTTACTCTTCCTTATACTGTATATGTTGTCTAGCTAACAGCCAATAAATAATTATTCTAATTGACATTTCTATTTCCTGTTTAAGGGATTTTTATCCCAAATAGAGAGACACTAGTCACCCTGTGACAATCAATATTCACACATTATAGCAGCATTTCTGGGAGTTTAAGCGCTGAAGGTTTTGCACCATGTACCAGACATTGAGTCAGTCCCGTTAGCCATCTGCCAGGAATAATTGGGTCTGACCTCTTTGCTTTTCACAAGGCGTGTTTCTCTCGTTCTTGTTTATTTATTTATGCAGTGGGAGACAGATGTTGACAGATTCAAAAAGCTTAACATCTGAATGGCAAAATTCCTCTCGCAGAGGCTGTTGAGATGGAGCTTAAAGGCAGAAACAGACAGAACAAACAGGGCCCTGAGAGCATGAGAGCATGGCTGGAATGTGAGAGGTATTACTGTCAGGTGGCGTCTGCAGCAAATGCTAACCACCCCATACACACCTGCCCCCGCCACCCACACCTGCCCTTTGCGTTCCTCAGGGTAGATCTCAGCTCAGGAGGAGGACGCCAGTTACTGCATGAAGTGTGTGTGTACTTGCATTTGTTGTTTTCCAATCTAAGGTATGTTTTGACATGTCATTGTATAAAACTGCATTAAAAGGAAATTGAACAAATACAACTATAAATGGTTTATGCCTATGTTACAGCTGCACTTTCATTTGCTGCTGTGAATTGAATTAAGACTTTAAAAACGTGTGTGTTTCCTGTGGCTGCAATGAGCTGGAGTGGCAGGAGAGCAGTAAACATGTTACTGTACCTCATCTGTTACAGAAGCAACATGGATGGATCTCAGTTCTGTTCATTTCTCATCTACTTTACCTCACAATCACATTCCACAGTGTAAACAGGCATTCACAGTTGGGAGGTGGACACCAATCCTTCATCACGCTTTGCTGAGATGTAATAATTGTTTCATCATGAAGGATAGAACCTTATTCATAGTCACATTTTTTCTTGTATATGCTATGGTGTCCAGGAAATCATGACGCTCAACAGAAGGGGGAGTTAAAGAAAGACCCTGAGAAACAGAGGAGGAAGACAGATGCATAGATGAAGAGGGAGGGAGAGATGGAGATAGAGAAGGGGATCTCAATCACTCCTTCAATCAATCAATACTGAATTGTGAAATGGATTTTCACTCAATATTGCTCTTTCAGAGATGGAATTGTCCTACAGTGTGTTACAGAGAGACAATGCAGGTCATTACAAATACATCAGGATATGAATGCAACAAAGACACAATGACGAACAGAGACAACATCGTAGTGGCAGATCTGGGATGGCCTAACAGCTGGAGAGTGCGTGGGAGATGAGAAACAGGGGGGGTAGAGGAGGAGATGCATTTATCTGGATGTCCATCACCCCCCACCCACACACACGTGCAGACACACACAAACAATCACGCATACATTATCACACAAACCTATCCATTAGATTAAGGCAGATCTCTCCGCTCTTTTTGACTAATTAAAAGCTTGCCTGTCCTCGCAGATGGAAATATGCATCAGCCACCTCGGTCAGCTTGGCGTGACGTGTCCATATTACAGCAAGGTTCTATTAACGGCAAAAGTTCCCACGCAGAGAAGAAAACAGAGGGACGGAGTGGGAAAACAGTCTAAGGAACACCCGCTATTTCAAAGGACGCGCCTCAAATCAGACTGATTGCTGTAGCGACAGCTAGATGGCAAGGTGCATAATGCGCTGGCATGACCAGCCGGTCGCCCACCCTCCCAGCAGGACGTATTATGATTTATTCAGTTCTTATCTGAGTGGGTGCGCAGGAGTCCGGCTCATTAGCATCCCGTCGCACGGCACAGGTAAAGAAAGGACACGCAGAACGCTAGCATCCCGATTTCACATGCAAATGCGTCTAGCACCTCCTTCAAACACATCTCGTATTTGTTTGACAGGCTGCCTTATCACGCTGCCTGCTTGCATTCATGTTAACATCGCATGCTGTCCATCTATACTGCTAAATGTTTGCCAGTGCAAACCAGGTGAGGCACTTTGCACAACACCACTGCGCCACCTAGCAGCTTCTAACCATCACAACACGCTGACTCTCCGCGCTGCCGAGCGCATGCAAACAACACAAATGTCACAGTGACCCCTCAGATGACGCCCACTTTCCACTCCAATAACTTTTCCTAGTTCCCTTTTCCGTGCAAGGTGTGTTTCTATGGTGACGGGCAGGGGTGGGACTAAGCTCTTGCACCCCCTGCCGTGTTTTTGACCTCTCTGTCGCTCACATGTCCCAGCATTTCGCTCTTCAGATCTGATGCCACATCATTTCGATGCAAGTGTTTATGACTTTGTTTTTAGGAAAAAGTTCAGGTACCCGCAGTATTATTGCCCCTTATTATTAATCATTGCCCCTGAACCCCTAAAGGTTTTAAAAGAGTAGGTTAAAGATAAGCAAACGCAAATGTAACAGCTTCTGATAATGTGGTGGCTTTCTTTTGCCAGATTCATTTTTATCTATAAGGTTTTTGTTGCCAGAGGAATAATTCATAGATAGATTACAGCCATGGCAAACTTTTGCTTTGAAAGCACTATGCATGTGCTCAGATGCCGTGTTTTCATGAGAGCAGTATGGAGTGTCTGTTCTGCCCCTGGTCAGCCTTGCAGACTTGTTGTCTGATCAATCTCAGTATGCACCGCCATGTTTCAGCACTGCTGTCGAAATCATCTGAGAGCGTTTAACCAGGTCTGCTGAAGTCAGTAAGGGTGAGACCCAGGGACTGCACAGGGACAGAGTAAAGTAATGGTTTATGAACTATGATTTGTACCCAGGCGGGGCACTGCTGTTGCATGCTTGAGCAAGGCACTTAAGCCAGATATCTGCGGGGCTTTAACATGGAGCTGCTTAGGTTGCCTTTGCTTTGGCATGTTGTTTTCCCCTCTACGGCTGCTGTTTATTACTGGCAGTGATGTCATCATGTGGTTTATTTACCACTCCCTGCACTCTACCCCCCCTCTGTTAGTGCCACAGAGTGACTTCAGCATTACATCCAGAAAAAACAGTGATGTGAAATCACCCCAGTAAACAGGAGAAAACCCCCAAAACATCTTACTGTTAGAGCTGTCGAAGTCGGAGCAGCTGCGGAGGCAGCATTCTGCAGGCTGAGTGAGTGATGGATTCCTACTCCTATCTCCCTCTGCCCCTTTCTTTTCTCAGAGACTCATAATCACTCATCGCTCTCTCTCTTTCTGTGACTCATTGTCTCTTTCTTCCCTCACCTCTCCCTCTCTGTCTCTGTATTTATGGGGGTGAAAAGTCTGCCCTCTGTCCTCTGTCTACACCCAGCCATCTCATGGCACCAATGATTAACACTGTAAACCTAGGATAATCCAGTAAAATGACTATCGCTATCACTAAAACAGGGAAATTTCATTCCAAATGTCCATTCCGCATGCCAACACACACACACACACACACACACGCAAATACTTAAAGGCAGATTTCTCTGGGCTTTATCTGGGCTTTATTTTGGGCAGGGGGGTGTGTTTTTAATTAAAAACTCCTCTAGAGGATCTGCCAGACTTACCCAGGGTCTGAATTACCCAGACTGCACTTCTCTTGCACTTATCCAAGTATCTGTATCTGTATAAACTGAGCCAAGCGATTATGAGCAGATCCCACCCAGTTTCCTATCCTGTAAGTGATACAGACCTCAAGGGTCCCTCCTGAACCGAGTAATATAACCTGCTCATTAACTCTGTTACTGCTATATGATCCAGCCTTTGATATGAAAATGATATGAATTCATCTTTCATCATTGCTGTTTGGTCTGCAGAAAATCTCTCTTCTGTCATAAAAAAACGAAAACAAAAGCTAATCCTTGGGTTAATTTCCTTGATATGCTTTACTTATTTAGTTAATTCCTGAAGAATGGTTTTCAATAATGCTTTTAATTACTTTTTTGTTGAAGTATAGTTGGAAGGGCAGTGATGTTGTCTTCAGCTCATTAGACAAATATGAGAAGGCTTGTTGATGTAAAGAAGATGGAGGCAGCGGCTGGATTTGGCAAAGCGTCCATCGATCTCCGTCCAGCATCGCGGCGGAGGGAAGCAGGCAGGTGGAGGGGGATCAAATGTCTGTAATTGCCTGATATGAAGAGCTCTTTGGGTGGATGAGATGCAAACATCGTTTCAGCTCTATGTTTGAGCGTGGCACACCGTGACCTCCTCAGAAACTTGATTACCCGAGCGCTTCTTCCTTGATTTACTTTCTGTATTTTATTCGGAGTCCTCTAATGTAATTTTGTGTCCACGACGGCCCCTTCCCATCTCTTTGATAGAATTTATTGTGCTTGTACAATTCCAGGCTGCCAAATCAGATGTACCAGCTCAACACGTTTCGAACAGAGCTCTGCAGCCAGTCTAGTTACTCTATATCTGTAGTCGCACGGCTTAGAAAAGGGTGGACATTTGTTTTCATCAGTTTGCCCAGGATGGGTCAAGAGTGAGTGATTGTTCTGTATAAGTTACACCACTGATATTAAAAATGGGGGGGGGGGGGCTTTTCCACCAGGAGTGTTAGACTGAGAAGAGTCCCCTAAACCTGCTGGTCCTAAGGATCATTGCATTGACACTCACTAACACAAAGTCATTGAGGACAATGCAACAGAAACAGAAAACACTTACAAGAAGTTCATGACATCCTGGCAAGCACAAACTCAAGCAAAAATGGAAAGCCGTCATTGATGAAAAAGGGCACACACTGTGGCATACTACCTGACCTTGGTGAAAACTTTCAAACAGTGAACGTATTGACAAACCACTGACTCACCGAGCGCAGCCTGATGATTGAGACTAGCAGGCAGAGCAGACACGGCTGCCCAGGGAGAACAGACTTGCGCTCACACTGTCAATTTACAGGTCAAGACTGAGTTGCACCTCATCGCAAAATGTGAAAACTACAGGGGAGTGAGGAATGCTTTCCAAAAAATAAATAACACAACTCTACCCACAATTCGCTGCCCTGTGGGACATGGATAGAGTCCCCATCCTCCTGGGGGAGGAAGAGAGGTGTGCAGCTCTGCCAGTATGTATCTGCCTGCCACAATCTGATGGACAAATGCTTACAAAAAGGCAGTATGATTTTCATTTTATTTCAGTTATTAAATTTTATGGTAATTCCTCTCCACTTTTTCAGATTATCTCTTGTCACTTTAAAATTAGGAGCAGCAGTTATTGTTGCAGCCTTATGTATCACTTTGGATGAGGAGGACTAAGTGAGCAAGTTATTATTGCATTCTTGTGTGACTGCGTAATTATCTCTACCTCTTGATTGAATTGTAGATGCTTTGACAGCACAGACATACAGCATTAAATGCAGTAAATGAAAATATCCCTCCATTAACCGCTGTGTTGAGAGAAGGTGGTTATAGGTTGTATATGGTTATGCCAAATGGGATGGCTCTGGCAGGCTGTGTGTGGGGGGCCTTCCATCCAACATTGGACAGGTCAGTGATGTCACAGGCTTTTCAATCCCGTGATAGCCCAGACCTCAATCCAATGAGACAGGGTGAATGATGATCATTATAATCTCTGGGCAGCAGGGGGTGTGACTGCTGGGTAGAGCACGAGGGAGACAGAAAGATAGCAGACGAGAGAGAAAGCAAGGGTGTGGTCAGTTTTTAATCCTAGGGATGTAATGATACCAGAAACTCACGGTACGATAATGCCAGGATAAAAAGTCCACGCTACGATATTTATCGCGATATTAAAAAATGAATAAACAAGGTGACTTGAAAAAATGTCCTTTATTAAATAATAAATTAGCATATTCATATAAAATTTGTTTTCCCTTTTAACTTAAAGTGCTTCTATTTACCTTCTTTAATAAAATAAAATAAAAGTAGCCAGCCATGACCTAAGCATGTGCAAAAATTGGCATGAATTGTTTTTGGCAATGAATGATTGAACTACAGTATGTATGTACAATTCAGTGGCGGCTCCTGCAAAGTCTCTCGGGGAGGGGGGGGCAATTGTTGCAATGATGGCTAAGGTGACCCGTTCAATGGGTAAATTAACAGCTAGCTAACTAGACGTTGTCATATTGGATTGTGCAAATTAGCTAGCTAACTTGATATTGTCACATTGCAAACAAAGCGTTAGCTACTTTGCAGCCTTCTAGCCATGTTTCCCCCACTTTGTAGATACTTGCTTGATGTTTAAATTTGGTCTTGGTGGTCCTAATTCTTTAGTTACCAATTTATCCCGATTACTATGATGACTGAACGGTATTTATCTTAATGACACGATCAAGTTGCTCTGAGTTGAGGTAACATTAGCCATTTTACCTTGAAGGTGACAAGATCGCTGGCTGCCCCAGCGATCCCTACACTAGGTTACACGTGATGAAAGCACGTTAGTGCAAGACCACCCGGAACCCATACAGATTGCACTGCGGTGCCTGTGGTTTTAAAAAAAATGCCTTTACATGAGAGTCTATCAGGGCGACCTGTGCGATTTTCAACCAGACTGAAATCGCCCGAAAGGGGCGGTACTCCACGGAACACAAATTGACGCTGATTGAACTATGATATTCAGAGGCAGGACAAACTGTCAAGAACAGTCACAGCTAGCGTGACACTGTGGTAGAATGTGACAGAAAAATTCCTTCCCTTTCCCCCTTTGGTGGTGCGTCGCCTGACCACCCTAAGGAACAAACTGCCCCTGGTACAATTGCAAAACAAAATCGATACAATTTTCAACAAGGAGATATAGTAGAACACAGCTATACTAGCGAAATAACCATGTAATATCCCGGTAGATTTCGTCACAGTCCCACAGTGATTTTTTATCGCGATATCGAGAAATTCAATATATTTTTTTACATCTCTGTTTAATACAACAGTGTGATACATTGTAGCCTCAGCAGTGATACTATCATAGCACACAAAAGAGGTGAGAAGTGAGGTTACAGCCTCTGACCTCCATTAGAACTGTTCCCAATTTCCCTTATTAAGATTTCAGTCATTAAGTGGGTCTAAAGTCAAGGTTTAAAAAGGTCATTGCAATTAGCCCCTGAGGTCTATAAAATACTCTTGCCGTTTGCATTCGGTTATAATTCATTGCTTTTTTATTTTTCACTGTAAATTACTAACAACAATCATTATTTTATTCTTACATTAGTGTATTTGTCCTTTTGTGAGATACCGAATTCACAATGGATGGACTGTAAACACATATGTATACATGTCATGTCAAGCAAGTCAAGTAGATGAACTGGGGACGTGGAGAGGGGATGGTGTAGAAAAAGAGGCAGAGAAGAAATTGCCAATTTCAACCAATTTTCCTTTCTGTCAGAGGAGGAACAATCTCAGAGCCATTTTCCTGGCAGGTTCCTAGCCCTCGGGTGGTCTGGTTGCTTCACAGTGGAACATGGCTGAGACCCAGCTGAGAGGGGACCTGTTAGCCTCCTAACAGCTGTGATGCAATGTGACTGACAAATACAACCTCAACATGGCTGACCGACACAGCATGACTTACAGTCTCTCTCATGGGGCTTATAGTCAGGACGTGACCTATAGAAACAACGTGACTGACAGCTATGACAGTACGTGATGCACTGATGCCTCGTGGCTGACAGATACAATGTGATTGACAGCTATCACATGATATTACCAAAATACCCTCCAGGTGTGCAGTGGTCACTGGGAGCTCAGTTCAGTGTCCCAGCAGCTCACAAGTCCACGTGTCAGGGTCCTGTGTTACGGTCCTGTGTATGCCTGTGGCCCTCATTCTAGCCTCACAGTATGTTTCACTCAATTTCTTTAGTCCTCCTCCTTCAAAAGCAATCTTTTCAGGGCGGGTGCGTATGTTGCTTTTTGCTCCATGAGATTCAGTCCTTGCTTAATTGGTCCAATTAGTATTGTACTTATTGGGGTGCAGCACCTGCCGAATCTCATGCTGTAATGTATGAATTGATTCTGCTGATTGAGTGGTAAAGATTAGAGTAAAAAAACAGCACACACACACAAGCCTCCCCAACACCGCTCCCTGACTCTCTCCCACATGCTTCATAAATAACAGGCCTCACAGGCTGTGCTGTGATGCCAGGTGTATGTATGTGTGTGTGTGTGTGTGTGTGTGTGTGTGTGTGGGGGGGGGGGGGGTCAGTTTCTCCACTCTCCAGTACAAGGCTGGTAATGGGATGACATAGATGTAGAGGTGTTCTGCTTGGTCGAATGAAACTGGCCAGGGGGATACACAGTGTAACACGGAAAGTGCTCTTTTTTCTCTCCCTTCCTTTTATTAACACTATACCTCAGCAGTGCACTGCGGATGCGTAAATAACAGTATTATGATGTGGCCCTGTGCCACATGTGGTGAGCACGGCTGCCTGTAGAGAAATGGAATGGGGGGTGATCTCACCCCCTGTAGGGATTAATAAAGGAAAACACACAAAATCCATGGATACCTGGGCTCATAGTGGTCATTTATCAAAACCTTGTGGTGTGTGTGTGTGTGTGTGTATTTATGTTTGTGTGTGTGTGTGCGTGTGTGTGTGTGTGTGTCTGCAGTCATCATAATAGATGTACAGTACGTGCATCGTTCTGCTGTGTCATTGCCATGAAAGTACATTAGACAATGAAAAACAGTGGCATGACTCTTAATACACATTATTTTGCACTGCTCTGAAAAACCTGTGGATGCTGCCTGCACTAATAGAAACCTTTTGTTAATGAAAGCTATCAAAGCTCATTCACATTCTGATATATTTACCGACGACAGATATGGGGGGGAGGGGGTCTCTCTGTGTCGTTCCCTTTATGATTTATTAGGACTGATTAACCCACCATGGAAATGACTTGTGTTTGCATAACAAAGTTAAAGCAGCTTCTGCTGTGCTAATTAGCATTAATGAGTTTTCTCCGAACACTGCAGTCCTCAGAACGGATTAGACTCTTACATGGCTTCAAACGTGACAATCAGACAAGGAATAGGTTTTCTGTTTGCAAGACTCAAAAGCTAATAGAATTAACTCCTAATCTCATTTACTCTGGGTTTTCTATTCTGGTCTTGCTTGTTCATTCAGATTTTCTGATGACTGTTTTGGTTTAAAAAAAAAAAAATCAGTTTTCTCTAGAAGCCTTTTCCCCCCGCCCCCCTAGTGGTGTGACCGCCTGTGACCACCATTTGCTATCGTCACATATTTTGCTTAATTAAAAATCTTCACAATCGCCAAGATTTCACTGTTTCTCTGCTGTACAGACTCCACTCTGCCTGCTGCTCCCCCATACACATCACCTTCTGTCTACTAATTACACTAGAAAGAGGTGGGAAGAAGGTAAACGACATTATGACACCTTGGAGCATCCCAAAGAAAAGAACTTTTATTACCACACTGCTTGAGGAGAGAGAACGGGGAAAGTGATAAAAGCAAGGCGCAGGCTTGCAACAAGGTCCAAACACATCAAAAAAGTCACTGAGGTTTGACAAATGATGTATATAACTTTTAAAAGTGTGTTCACTCGACTCACATAATCCAGTCCTAGCTTTGCCCAGTCACATGTTCTTTGTTTACAAACTCCGCGTCACCACAAATCATGATGTTCACATGTGTTTCTATGCTCTGGCAGGAGTCCAGGGAGGTTTCATTTGTCAAAGGTGCACACTGGAGAGGTGTGGTTCAAACCCTGGTGTGTCACAGACACTACTTTTTATGGTTGTACTGATAAATAAATTCAACCTAATTAATTTAACAGTACAGCTGTAAAGGGCAGGGTGTCTGTGGCACACAAGGCTTGGAACCACATCTATAGAGTGTGTACTTTTATTAAACTTTATTTAGCAGATAAGAAAAAAACAGGAGAAGTGTCCAATTTTGAATTTTGAGTGTCCAATTGGAACTATTTTCTTGTTAAATACAATTTGTTTGTTAAATACACCCTAACATAGTACGACTGGGAATTTGTGTGAGTGTATCTGTGTAAAAGCGTGTCTGTGTTTGTTTGTGTGTGCATGTGTATGTACGTGTGAGTGTGTGTGTGCATCATTTTGTACAAATAGCATCCCTTAGAAGAGTGAAATAGAGCATGAACTGTGAAAATTTCAGCCACAGCAAACTCCTCCAGGTGCACTTGTGGCAAGACTCTCAATCTTCTCTCTGGCTAAAAATGACACCAGCCTGCCTGTTGCTCGGACCCAACCATCCCACTGTCAGACCCCAGTCAGGGCCATGAACATACACGCAAAAACAAGGCCATACATGCTTTTGGCACTGTCACCAAACTAGCAGCAGCAAATGGATCGTAATCTCACCAGAGCCTCTGGGAAGAACAGACTTCCAAAAGCAGATTAGGCGATCTTCCACTCATGAAGTTCAGCAGGTATAACCACGTGAACTCTACAGGAGGCCCACTGTGGCGCCGTCCAATCGATCCAACTTCCTGTCTCATACGCACATCAATAACATCGCCGCTTGGATGATACTTTCGGCGCTTCCAGCAGAGGCACTGAATAATTCATGGACAGTTGAATCAATAATGGAATGCACAGCTGCAAGAGACATGAAAACGCCTGCTGCTCTGTAGTGCCACAACACAGTGATCACTGGCTCTCGGTGACGCAATTATCTGTGTGATTAACGAACACAGCCAACACCTTTGCACAGGGCATTAACTGCACCATAAAACATGACTAATCTTCTGAAAATCAAGCATGCTTGTGCATGCGCGCGCACACACACACACACACACACGCACACATTCAAAACACACACACACAGAAGATTGTGCACACATACACACACGTCCACAGATGCATATACAGATGCCTATATACAGACATATATGTGCGTTCACAGACAGATGTGTGTGCCAACATGCACACAAATGCATACACAAACACACACACACACACACACACACACACACACACACACACACACACACCAGCACATATACAGACACACACACACACACCTGCACACATACAGACACATGGACACAGACACACATACACATACACATAGGCAAACTCAGTGAACTCTGGGGCGGTAATGAAAATCTGCTCCTGGACAGATAATCAAAGAACACCCACTGGGCTGCCAGTAAGGGACAGAGAGGTAAATCTGCAGCAGCCATTAGGTACACACTGCTAACCAAAGAGAGCTACCTCTCATTCGCAGAGCATATCGATTGCTTCAGCTGCAATGGGACCGATCGCACAGCAGCTCATTTCTCAATGCCACTCAGAGAGTGTAGAGCCAAATTCAACCTTGAATGCAGGCATGCTGGACATGTAACTTAATAAGCAACTGGAATTCTCAAATTAATTCACTCCTTCACCAACCCCCCACTCCCCAAAAAAAGACAAGCTCCTCATGAAAATCAAGATCATGTTCTCTCCCACTCCATAGCGGCAGCTCAAGTACACATACCAACTCCCCTTACACACACCTCTCCACACTCTCAAATGACCACACTTTGCAACTTGCCATGTTGCTCAGTTTTTCAAGGCCACCTGCAGTGGATTCAGTTCCACTTTAAAGTGAGGAGAGTGGCTGCTGCAAGGTCAAATGTAAGGTCTGTCAGGAAAGAGAGAGACATGGCAGCTGAAGAAACTGTGGTGAAGTCGGCAAAGAGTTCTACCTACATTTACATTACATTTACTCATTTGGCAGATGCATATAACCAAAGCAGCTTACGAGTGAGGCAGAGTGCAACACAAGCGATAGCCATACATGGAGTCGCAACATTAGAAGTGCTGCATGACCAAGTTTCAACAGTTGGCCAGACAAGCTACAAGCTTGCGGGGTAGAAACACAAGTGCATTAAAACATTAATTTTTTAATGGAATACAGTGTAGGATGAAATTTCAGGAATGTAAACCCCAAATATCTTCTCTTATGAACCTGTACAGTTGTGTATTTAGAAATAAACACAATTCCAGCTGCCACTTTCACAAGAATGTACTTTCAAATTAAATTCATTCAGCTGCCTGTTTCTTCCTGCTTTTGGATGCATATAGGTGCTAACCACTATGAAAAGAAGACACCAAGTGACAATCTATATGCAGGGCTACTATACAAAGACAATACGAAAACAGAGGTGGTATTTATTTGGCTAGAGATTTTGATGCCCCCCTCATTGTTTTCAACATCTGGCCCTATGAGGTTTTGTGATGGGGATGGATAAAAAATAGGGTCTCTATTATTCAGGCCAAAGGATGTCATGGTTACCACGGTTGCCACATTTGTAACTGTACAGCTCCAAGATAGGTGGTAATGCATCATAGGCTGAGAAATGGATGATTATCTTAACACACTGAGTACAACACACTGGCATATTGATTGAAATTGTAAATGCAGATTTGGGGGTGGGGGGACTTGACAACCCAGTATGCAATTACTATACCCCACTGATCTGAGTTTCTCATGCATACCCTGCTAGAATAGTCAAAATATCATGCATCCTCACCCTCTTGTGCCAGATTTTTCCAGAACACCCCCATCTCATTCTCCCCTAGTTCTTCTCTCCTTTCTCCACAATGTCTTTGGTGAGGCCCCAAACATCACTCTCCATGGAATTCTGACCCCTCTCCCAGGCTCCAAGCCCACATTGAAATGTGTGCATTATTATGTATACAATAAAAGGTAATTGGGAGTGCATTTTATTTGCCTGGAAATTGTTTTCTATGGAAATTATGTTTTCATTTGTACATTTTGTTGTTTGTCCAGGCCTGCTGACTTTCTTTTTTTTAGGCTTGCTGGACTCTATCTTCCAGCTAACCCAACCTCAGCTGTTTTGCAATGTATTGAGTGTCCCTGTGTGATGCCACCATGCTGGGAGCTGATTGGATGAGAAAAACATTGACAAAAGACACTGAAAAATGGCCACCAGCTGGTTTTACTATCATTTTTGGGATGAGGACAAAGAAAAATCACAAAATGTTAGGAGGACACAAAAATGAGGCCCTCCCCTTACTCCCCTCACATAACTTTTGTCCAAATGATAATACTGCATTTTCACCCATGGAGGTCTCTCCAAACGCATGCAAGCACAGTCTTTATGCAAGACCTGATGGAGACATCATGTCACACCTGCACTGATCAACCTCAGGTGTATGTGCACCTGTATGTGAGGTCATCATAGTGCTTCTCCACCTACCCCTCCCTTCCTCATGCCATGTTCACCCCATTAAGTGAGTTCCAAGCTGATTTCTTAGCAATCACACGATGATACGTAATATAATCTGACTATGGCTAAGCACAGAATGCTAAAGTAGGCAGTGTCTGCCAGCTGGAAAGCTTGATGTTGCTGCTTGTTGGGACACAATGAAATGACTTTCATCACATGCATTTCACTTAGCTATTTATGCCTCTGAGTATTTGCTGTAGCACGACAGGTACAACCAAAAACATTGCATATATAAGTTATCGATTTCAAAAAGTAATCAGTATTCTGTATCCGAATGTAACTATAATAATGAGTGGCACGCCAAGTAAGTTGGCAGCATTCCGAACTGCTCAAGGCGGAGGATGGTGAGCTCTAGCAAAAGCATGTAACATTGTCCTAACGTTGTCCTAATACTCTAACAATATCAGCAGGTAGCCACAGCACCATAGCAAGGATGATGGTGCTGACAGAGCATAGAGATAAATTATGAAAAATCTGAATCAGAGTGTTCCTTCACACTGGCGATCAGTGCATCCCTACTGTAGCTCCCTGCTTCCCCTCTCCCTATTTAGGTGCCTGAATTATTCAGGAGACGAGTCGTCTCTCTGACTGGGACATGACACTTTATCCCAACGCTCACGCAGGGAGCAGGGAAGAAGCCCCCACCTCGGCCAGAAAAGCCCATTATTCTTTCATTCTTTATGATGTCATTTGTTATTTAGCGCACAGAGCCCAGCTGAACCGAAATGGCGGGGCAGCATGCTGGAGTTCAGACCACCAAAGAACGTTCTTTTCCTTTTAAATCCCCCACAGAGAAGAAGCAGCCTGTATCTGACAACCACTGCGATGGAGGTCAGACAGGTCCAACCCCTTCAAACCCTGACACGAAGATCAAACACTCTCTCTCTCTCTCTCTCTCTCTCTCTCTCTCTCTGTCTCTGTCTCAAATTCAATTTCAGTTTAAAGGTGTTTTATTATTTGCAGGACAGACAATTACCATTAATTAAATATAACCATACAGATTAAAAGAAAACAAGTATATATACAGGTTAAATTCATAAATAATAAAAATTGGGGAGTGAGTTTGGATCACCTTGTTTTATCATTTTATTTTCTTTAATTTAGATTCTGTGGCTGCTTTTTCAAAAATTTTGTTTATGTCATTTATGGCCAAATTTACATCTGTTTTTGTAAGTTGATACTGTGTGTTTTGGAATGATTGTATTAGGTTTTGGATTTCAGTAGTGCCAATTGCATTTTTGTATAAATGTTTGCTGTATGGAGCCCATCTGTAGCAGTGATTGAAGTTGTACGGCTTACTGGGCTTTGTATGTGTGTACTTGTGCTGCTGTGTTCTCTTTATGAACACAGTGATTTGACAGTGATCTGACAAGAGTGTTTGGGATCTGCAAGTGAACGCATTTATAAAAAAGGGGTCTATGTCTGTGATGGCATAGTCAACCACACTCACTCACTCACTCTTCTTAGTTTCTCTCTCACACACACTCACACACACACACACACACACACACACACATACCTCACACACTCACAGAACTGTGGCATTTGACATTCCATTATCAATTTCAGACTCCAGGCAATTAAGTTAATTGCCCAAAGCAGCAGTATATTTCCTCAAGTTAGCACTTTTTTCAGCCTGTATCCAAGCAACAGACTTGTGCTGAGCAAAGTGGTACATTTAGTGTGAATATTAGACAAGGGTCAGAGAGCAGTCCTCAGAAGATAGACACACACACATGCACACACTGAGACATACGTACAACACACACATGCACACATACTCACTGACACATAGACTGAGACACACATGTACAAAAACACACATAATCTTATCCACAAACACACACACACACATACAAACGATATACTTAACCTGCACAAGTACCCAGACATTGCAACAAAATTCATTCTAAGAAAGAAGACCATTATCATTTCTGGCTATAAAAAGCCAGAAATGATACAGAAGTTAATGTGGCCAACTAATGCATGAGTGTCTCCTGGTGTTTTTTCACCACTCTCACAACACACGAGTAAATGTGCATGTGTGTGTGTGTGTGTGTGTGTGTGTGTGTGTGCCTTTTTGTGTACATACATGGTTGACTGCTTTGGTAGAGAACCACTGCATCAGAAACAAGCAATCAATAATGGTAGTATCAGCATCTGTCATGTGATGTATTTTATATCAGATTGTAAGTATAGTTTTGCATTTTGACAATACGTTGTGCTCTTCCTCTGAGTGGGAATGCTGCTTGTTAAAGAGCTGGGAGTGAAAGAGGGAGAGTGGGGGAGAGAGAGAGAGTCGGGGGGTGGAGAGGGAAAGAGAAAGAGAGGGAGGGAGAATGAGCTGCAGCTGTGGGACCAACAATTCAGGCAAAAACAAACAAACAAATAAATCAACCAGCAATCAAACCTGAGCTCGGGAGCAGTCTGGGAATGATAATCGCCATGGCGACGGCGTTTCCGCTCCTCGTTAAGGCAGCAGGTGCTCCTGCGTTATTTCCCCTGGGGGGGGGGGGGGGGGGGGGGGGGGGGGGGCTGTTGAAGGAGGATGGAACAAAGCAGTTAGGAACCTCTTTCTCATAACAGCCCTCTCTGCTCTGTACCCCACAAGATGAAGGTGAGAATGGCGCACAACTCCTATTTAAACTCAGAATGGTCCTGTGTCTGTTTCTGACTGAAGTTCTGACTCAATTTGAGTTCAGATCCACCACCAGCAGCTGATTCACTTCTACTGAATTATATCTGGTGCGATGACATTATAGCAGTGTGAGACATCAGATATCGGTATATTTTTAATGTATCTGATTTGACGGTCTTGTGGTGAGGATGTCGAGGTGGTGATGGGAAAAAGAAAGGGAAGTGGAAGTGAAAAGAAGGGAGACGGATGTGTCTGTATCCCCTCTGTCCTGTTTTTTGACAGGTTTGTGTAACATCAAGAATAGCCTTGACAATAAACCTGAGTTCCCTCCAGGCCTCTGCAGTGGCATCTGCAGTAACTGCATTTCATTGTGACCCTCATCATGCAGCTTAACATCTCTGAAAGCCAAGTGCATACCCACCCCCCTTTACAGCAGCTTTGTGGGCTACACATCCAAATACTTTTTATATAACAAATTAATTAGAAATTAGTTATAATTTGAGACCTGTGCCTCTTTCCTTAATCTAAAAATGGGTTCATTTAAGGATGCATTGAATCCAGGATCCTTAATCTAGACTGACATTGTCATGGATTTATGGGGAAAGTGAATGCAAGTCCCACTAGCTGTTATTATTTTTGGTTGTCAGAGTGAATTTTCTCTTGGGAACAAGATTGAAAAAATGGATAAAAAATGTCCAGCGTGACAGCATGTCAGAGTTACTGTAAATAACTGATCACTCTTAAAGAGACATGGACTGCACATGCAATACAGAATTATCTCATATTGAGGCAAAACAACAGCAATAACAACAACAACAACAGCACAACTTTGCCATTTCTAAACCATTTGCATTTGAAATATGCTGCAGAGTGTATTTTTTTTTTGATGAGTGACTGGCTCACTAGACATAGCAACAGCAGTGGCCATGATTTCAGACAAAAAAGAGAGGCAGCCTAGTGGCGCCTTAGGCTTATGCATCATTGTTACAATGCAGACCTGTGCCATTTAAGGTTGTGCAGTTTAATCTTAAGGTTATATGGTAATAGTTTAAGGTTGTATGCCCATTGACAGCACTTACTGTGGCAACGTTTCCCACAATGGCACTACACTGCAAAGATGGTACTAATGTTTTAGTATCTGTGCGGCTAATGGCCTAGCCTATTAAACTTGCACTTTGTAAGCTGCTTTGTAAGTCTTGCAATTTGTAAGTCTAGATAACAACATCTACCAAATGACTAAACCTCAACGTAAGTGTCAAACTATCATGATTTTGGACTTTGCAGAATAAGAATAGCAGTGGACTTCAGCACCAGACTTCAAACTCATGCTACTATGATTTAAACAGCTGTTAGAAAAGCTCTGATAGGTGACACTATATGACTGTCATTGACCCATGGTCAGAAGGGCCTGCAGATTATTCCTACACAACATCAGAGAAAGTCGCTCCTTCCTAGTCAACCCCACAGTTCCAGACTGTAGTCCTCTCCAAATTGGGGAAACTGGCACTTTCTCCATGCTGGCCTCCGGAGTCACTGGCCATCTCTCATCACAGGCTGATGATCCACCTCTTCAGACTGCACCTCCGCCCCTTACCCAGGCACGAACTCTCCTTTCTTTTTCGTGCAGCTTCTCTGTTGTTAAAAGCAGTAAAGAAGCACAGCTGCGGCCACTCCAGGGGGAATTGGCTGTGGAGGTCAAAGGAGTCATGCGTACGTACTTCTACCTCTTTTCGTCTTTTGATCTGAATCAGCTTGCAGAGTGTGTGTTAGCTCCTGTAGCACTCTCTTCTCCAGCCTCGCTCATGCATGTATTTACTCACAATGCTCAGGCGTTCAAAAGTGCTCTGTTTTTCACATTTAGTCTGTTTTTTAACCTTCCGACTAGACCCTCTGTCAGCATTGCCTGTGGTGATAATGCCTTCTCCCAGTGCTGGTTATTGTTTGTGTGACTCTCCAACTGAGGAACAGATCTGTTGTGTGGTGGGGGATTTGTGCCAGAATGAAAAAGCAACTGACATAGAGAAACAATA
The DNA here is from genome assembly GCF_013368585.1 of Megalops cyprinoides. Lineage (NCBI taxonomy): Eukaryota > Metazoa > Chordata > Actinopteri > Elopiformes > Megalopidae > Megalops > Megalops cyprinoides. Next base: position 18,403,876 of record NC_050588.1, read on the forward strand.
ATGGAAGTGGATGTTGCTTTCTGACGTGCCCATCTGCATTGCATTAAATGTGGCCAATTTGAAAAATCAAAAAAATCAAAAGTGAAATATAAAAAAATGAAAATGTACGTTTCTTTGTGTTCTCTTTCCAATTGCTTTTATTTCTGGTCAATTTATATGCTTTTTGTTGTCTGTCCATTATTCCTTCAGTTATATCTGTCCACCTCTCCTTCAGTGTATCTGTCCATCTCTCCTTCATTATATCTGTCCATCTCTCCTTCATTATATCTATCCATCTCTCCTTCAGTATATCTGTCCATCTCTCCTTCAGTATATCTGTCCATCTCTCCTTCATTATATCTGTCCATCTCTCCTTCAGTATATCTGTCCATCTCTCCTTCAGTATATCTGTCCATCTCTCCTTCATTATATCTGTCCATCTCTCCTTCAGTATATCTGTCCATCTCTCCTTCAGTATATCTGTCCATCTCTCCTTCAGTATATCTGTCCATCTCTCCAGTATATCTGTCCATCTCTGCTCCAGCTGAGCAGTGGACAGGCCCATTGTGCTCTCCAAACTGTTATCTCTGAAGCGGTTTTCAAATGTCGCAGGTTGTTGACTCTTTTGATACACCGTGGGAAAAGCTATTGTCCCTTAAAAAGGACAATTCACCATACAACACAGCCACTTCACTATAGGAGAGGCCAATCTATTTTATGGAAGGCAGATCTATTATGACAAGCTAATATAATGTCGGACAGGTCAATTTACTTTAGGATAAGCCAATTACCGTTAGTGGTCGCGGGCGGAGTGAATTTTGCTGACAAGCTTGCAAGACAGCACTCTTTACCTCAGGCACGTGGGTAGAGGTTGTACATAGTGTGACAGCTGGCTGAATGCCTTGGCTTTAACTGCAGTGTGAGAGAAGGAGGATGGGGGAGCGGTTGTCTGCACTGCTGTCAGTTTGAAGAATGGCCGTGTTTAACACACGCTGGCAGCTACAAACAAGCTTTTACTTTTAGCTCAGTGCCCTTCGACTGAACATCCGTGTCTGTGTGTGTGTGCATGCGTGTGTGTGTGTGTGTGTGTGTGTGTGTGTGCGTGTGTGTGTGTGCGTGTGTGTGGGGGGACTGAGTGCTGCTTGCTCACCTCTGCTGCTACACCTGTTACGCAGCAGTGTAAGCTCACAACACCGTAGGGGACTTAAATAATCAAATGATCTTTCATCATTCTCTCACAAAAGACACAAATCACTTCCTGCCTTTGCCTGCACTAATTCTGTGTTGTTGCTAACAAACAAGCAGCCAGTCACACACCGCTTGCACCTACCCAGCATACAACAGGTGTCAACGTGTATTAATGTGTGGAAGGAAATGAATCATCACCTAAGGAGTGTATTGACTTTTTCAAACTTATTTTAAGCTTGTTCATTATTTATTCAACCTGTAAGAAATTCAGATGTCTCCACAGCTTTGTATGAGGACAGGGAGTTAGCTCAAGGGAGCTGTGTTGCTAAGGAGACGCTAAGGGACAGCACATCGGAGACGTTACTGACCAACGTCAGCAGGGACAGCTCTGTGGTCGTTTATTTTTCATCTCCAGACTTGTCAGGATCAAGGTTTCGCCACTGCATTGTCAGCCAATGCGACTGCTTTGACATTTAGACCATTGCTATTGGCCATTATCTGTACAGAACGAACAGTACTTCTTTTTGTGTTTGTATTATCTATACAATGCATGAATCTAGCACAGCTGTCTTTAACATTGATGATGCGCCTTATACGAGTTTAGCCTTGCCCCTGAAGGATCACCCTCCAAAACCCCCAATTTCCTTAAACTCAAGTACCTGTCTGGCTTGGATTCGTCAGTGCACAGGTTAATTCAGGAATGCAGAGCAGATGACAAGAGACTGCAGTATAATTAAATGATATATGACAGTAAACAATTTCTAACAGTAACTAATTGCAATGCTCCTAGGGTATTGGCTGTGGCATGCAAGGTTTTAAAATCCAGTGATACCTAAGTTGAATACATGTAGGCCAAAAGATATTGTAGCCTATCTGAGTCTGCCAATGCAAATATGATTGAACCATTATGATAGAATATCCTTATTTCATATCCTCTTTATTGATTTGATTAGCCTGTGCTTTCTTATGGACTTATAGTTACAGAAATGTAATTTATATTGATTTTTATTAGTTTCAGGTCTGTTTCTGTTTTTTATTTTTTGTCCATGTCTGCGAGTCCCCTGATTTCACCTCTCCTAAATGTCCTTTGGATAAAACAATGGGAACTGTACTATAGTACTGAGACCCTGTACAGCCTGAACCTTCTGTTTATGATGTCTTTTTTATCTAAAATCTATTTTTGGAAAATCTTCACAAAGTTATGTTTCCTCAAAATGTTAATACACTACATTTATTTCAAACAATGAATGATTATGATTAATGTTGTTCCAGGCTGGAGGCTCTTTTATTTAAGAAAAAGGTCAGCTGACTCAAATGAGTTGTAACGTTTTGAGTTCTGTGTGAAGAAGTAGCATTTATGTTATAATGTAAAAGAAAGCTCTGAAAGGGTTAACAGACACAACAGCTCATGCCTCATTGACAGTCCACTCACCGTTTACTCAGGGAAGGTAGTCAATGCTTGACCTAATCATTTCTCTGACTTAGTTTATTATTGGGGATATTGAGGTAAAGTCACTAAATCAGAGCTACAACATTCATGTTCCATGTTTCAACCTATGACCTTCAGGCCCAGATCACACCTTGTCCAACATACAGACACACACACACACACACACACACACACACACACACTACCCTGCACACATACTCACACACACTCACTGGAGTTCAGAGAACATTCTTATCCTTTTAAATCCCCCACTGGGAGAGAACAGACAGCATCTGACAGCTACTGTGATGGAGGTCAAACAGGTCCAACCCCTTCAAACCCTGACACTGAGATCAAACTCTCTCTCTCTCTCTCTCTCTCTCTCTCTCTTTCTCTCTCTCTTCTTTCTCTCCTTTTTAGTTATAAAGATGTTCTCTCCATTCTGTATTTCTGCTTTTTCAATTATAGGTAGTACAAGTGTAGCACTTACATATAGTAAAAGAATGTATGGCATGCACAAGGCATAATTCTTATTCCAATTTAAGAATTCACTTCATATCATTTACATGCATTGTAATTGCACAATAATGCATCATCACAACGATCTAAAGGCCGTGATGAATAAAAATATATAAAAATATATATGGAATAATGTTTTAATTCATCCCCAGCACCTACTCTGTTCTGAAGGCTCTCGTTGCCTCTCTCACCCTGATCTACATCTCAGACCACACCATATACTGTATTAACATCATTATTACCTGATCCATAGCCCAGAACCAGACCTTATCCTGTACTGATATGGTAATCAGGACTCAGGAGTTTTAGCTGATTTTGTTATGGTAAGGATGAGAAATTTAGAATCGGCTGTGGCAGTTATGTGTCACCTCACACAAGGACTCTGTCCCGCTGGACAGCCATGTTTTCCCTCTCAACAGGCAGGCCATCAGACCAACAGATGTCTCTTTGAAACCAGAGACAGGCCGTCACTGGACTGTGCAGTGGTGCCATCCCTGAGATGAACGTGATTATGGAGAACCCTGCGTCACAGCACCTTGCTGATCCTGGAGTTTAATGATGCCAACAGTGTAGCCACCCCCTCCCCAATAACAGAAGTCCATCTTTGTTTATGGTGCAAAGAAAATTCAAACATATGACAACTCTACCCTGTGTCTTCCGCAGTAACCCCACAACCGCACCGCCTAACACCCCACACCATCCAGATACCTCCCTCTTTCTTCCCCTGTGCTAAACCTGTGCATGCCCCCACTACCATCTCCAATTAGCAGAAGTAGACCTTTTTGTTAGGAGGGGGGCATAGTTTTATTGCATCAGTATCAGTGTGTGCAGCTACAAGAAGTCATTTACTGCCTTGTGTATTCTGCTGTATACTGTAAACCAAAACTCGTATGTCAGCTGCACTATTTCTGCAATATTAATTTCAATGCAATGTTTATATTATAATTTTTTTCAGAGACAACACTGGAGATTGATGCAAGATTTAACTTAAGAAGGAGACAAGGATGAAATACCCTTGGTCACTGTGCCACTGGGTTCAACGTCCCGGGTGAGTTTGGGTGAAATATATAACAACGTCGGCTGTTGTTACCTGAAGTGGGGCTGTAGGTTATAACACTACAACATGCAGCGACTGCTGCCGCTTCCTAATGGAATGAATGATACTCTTACCCCCCCCCAACACCATCACCACCACTAGCAGCACCAACCTCCCTCTGCCCCAGAAGCGACAGCACTGCTCCAGGGAAAAGGAAGGGCTTGTGGAGACATCACTATAAATGCTCATCAAGCGCACTGCGTTGTTTTTTGTTTTTTTTTCCGAGGTGCACAGCCGGAGAGAATGTTCTCTCTGATGTAGATGAAAACATGTGGTCTGGCAGAAATCAAAGGCTGGGTGTACTCTGCTGTAACATGGGACATTACCCAGTTCCCAACAGAGTACAAAAAGTATGAACAAAAAAGGTAGGAATGAGTTTTAGAATGAAAATCATTCTGGGGGCGTGACATATTTTTCTGTTGACATCTGACATTCGTTAAACCTTTAAGAAGTGGTTGACGATGTGGTCTGTTCATGTGATGACAAAAGCATTAAAGCAGTACTGCATTGTGTATGTCATCTTTGCAGTTTAGCTAAAGTCTTTCAATGTCTAAGTTAACTGTTTTGAGAACAAAGAAAATTAGATGCCATGAAGAATGACACCATCCAAAAGTCCCCTGGAGAACGGCACTGACTCCAACACCTCTTGCAAAGGGAAACTTATTGGTTCTGTTGTTTAAAAGCAACCAAATTCCTTGGTTTAAATGAACTTTGGTGTTTCCTTTGCTTTGTTTTTGGGGACTCTTTTGCCATTTGGGACTTCACTCCTTTTGGAGTCTTTTTTCTATTTATGACCATCAGTATTCAGGAGCACCTTTTAGAGTTTTCACTCATCCTTTTCTGTGCACCCACTGCACTTTTTGGTTTGATTTGGTCAAAGGATATTGTATCCTCCTTCAAGGGAAATGTTTCAAGAAAAATTGTAAAGAAGGGTTATGATCTGCAACATTGTAGTACAAAATCCTTCACTTACAAAAAGTCAATTAAGGAATTCATAAGTAATAAATGTCAAGCATGTAAATCTCAAATTTACATTCTGATATTTAAGATATGTACTATAAACCACATATGGATTTTTTTTCAATAGAGTGCTTATGTACATAGCCTAAAAATAGTAGATGTGACAGGCAGTCCCTGTGTATACACATGCCATGTTTCATGACAAAAATTTCTGATTAACAATTAGAGTTTGGGGAGTGAGAACCAGAGAGGATGGAAGATGAGACAGCTAGAACAAAACAAAGTAAAAAGAATGTCTGAAAAGGCAATTACCCATTGGGGTTTTTTGTTTTGAGTTTGATGTGTCTCTGTTTTTAGTTCCTTTTCATTCCCTCCATTCAGAGAAGCCACGAGGGATAGCTGAAGAAGATTTATCTATTTTAAACTTTTAGTGTGTGCACTGTCGCCCTTGCGCCGTAAACAAACGCCTGTCAAACGAGCCTGATTTGCATCTTGCTGTGGTGAACATCAAAATATTTAAGATACTGTAATTCACAGGTAAGTATATGTATATGCACACGCATTTATACAGTATTATACAGTAAATATCTTGCAAATATTTTGCTTAATCCCAATTTATCTAGCCTTTTTGTGAAAATGTTTATTTTAAAATTAGCGTTAACGTTGACAGCCCTAATTCACATATTGTATTGTAGCTACATTTTTTGCATCCACATACGAATATATTTTTCATTTGAATTTCTATAAATATATGACTTGGATTTTGACACAGTACCCACCTTTTCCATGGCAACGCATGTATGGCTTTGAAACCAAGAGCCAACATGCAATCAGTGATTCTACATGATCTCTCCAGGAGGCAGAAAACGACTTTAATTGCATGTGCTTGATATGCAGAGCTTTACATTCTGCCGACACATGGCAGCAGTGTGAAGCAGGGGAAGGACCTACACTCATAGATTTGATTCCCAGGTGGGAACACAAGCTAGTCAGCTCAAGCCACTTCAGTATATATTCAGTTGTTTTAATGGATACTGGATAAAAATTGTGTTGAGTTCAGGTTGATGGACAAATGCACAAACAGTAGCCCGATAAAGTGGCTTAATGGCACAATATTATTGATAGTCTAGAAACAAAGATAGGCTTCTTTTTAGTTGTTGCTCGTTCTTTTTGATTGTGTTGTAAAATTTAAAAAGGTGAGAAGTGAGAAGGAAACCACAGAGGAACCTTCAGCAGTGTGACGCGGTTATTACTGGCAATGATCTGTAGGAAACTTGGGTGCTTGGCCTTTATGATGGAAAAACTATTGTGCTTTAAAGCTTGTCTGTGTGTGTGGCAGAGAAACTGCTTGTTTGTATAACTGTATGCGAGTGTGTGTGTATGCATGTGTGTATGAGTGTTTGCAAGATTGTGGTTGCTTGTATATGTATATGTGTGCATGTGAGTGTGTGTGTTTGTGTGTGTGTGTATGTGTGTGTGTGTGTGTGTGTGTGTGTGTGTGCGTGTGTGTGTGTGTGTGTGTGTGTGTGTCAGTGTGTGCAAGTCTGCACGTGTGTGTATGTGTGTGTGTGGTGTGTGAGCGGTTGTTTGTGTCTGTGTGCACATGTGCTTGTGTTTGTGTGTGTAGCTCCTACCAGGAAATGAACCTGATCAGACCTTGGGGAAGGTTATTGCATAAATTTGCATAATAAATAGTTTAATAAAAACTTCAGCAAGCTTGAATTCCCCAGATGAATGTAAATGAATCCAAATTTGAAAGCAGAAGCTGTTAAGTTTCAGAGTGTTCCCCCTGAAGCCCCCAGTCTCATCTGTAGCTATCAGATTTAAAGCAAAGCCCTCGTTTGACATTTTCAAAAATCTATCATGAAAGAAAATCACACTTCCAGGGGAGAATGGCAGACCTTAGACAACACCGAAAATATACTCACCGGAAAAAAAATAATCTGCATTTTGACAACTCAATTGTCTCCTCATTATACTTGGTTGCACAAGTTCATTTGTTGTATTTCAATCACAAATTAAGATGAAGCCCTGACAGAATCTCAGAATCAGAATTAGTGTTCATTCACTGGTGGTCAATCAGAAATTTGCAGTCACTGGTTTAGCATAAAACAAGCTTTCCTCAACTCCCTCACTTCAGATCGACAGCCTTGCTTTGTGTACACCTGATGAGAAGAAATCAACAAGGGTGGCACTGAAAGTTTGGAGGGGTTGTAGCTATCTTCATGGAAAATACTACCTGACAAATCAATGACAGCTCCCCTTGCCGTGTTACAGGTGCTGTATTTATATGCTCACATTTGTTACAATACATTGTGGTTGGATGGAATGTATGCAGCAGAGGCACTATAGTGGTGTAGAAAATGTGTTTCTTGGATGAGAGCAGGGCTAGAGCCATTCCCATCAGATTGGTGGTGATGAGTCTCCGTGCACTCCATCTGGTAAGGAAAAAGCAATGGTGTCCCTGCAATTATCAGCTAGTCAAAGGAAGCACTGACATCTTTGTGGGTTCCTAAGTAGGCAAGTTTCAATGGGGTGCAATTACTGGCTTTTTCTTGTGTCACTTAGACTTGCACTCACATAAAGTGAATTACCTGCCTTGAAAGCACTGCGGCAAACTGCTTTACCCGCATCACCACCTACATTCACTCTTAAAGCATTTTATATTCAGATGTTTGCATTTCGAGGGAACAAAGAGCTGATTGGAAAAAAATACCTTCCTACCCTCATTTAACATCTGATGAACCTTGAATGAACTGGTCTGTTGAAATATCTGTTGTGAAATAAATAATAGGGCACAAAATGTTTATTGAAAAAAGCAACAGACTTGAATACTACTAAAGACACATGGAAAAGTAGTAAAGATGTATGACTTAAGTTTGAGACTTAAGTTCGGTGTGATGTATCACACCATTTAGTTTTTTTTTTCCTAAGAGCCAGGCTGGAACCCATAAAGAAAAGTTTGTGTTTTACACTTGCTGAAGATATCCTATAGATGGTTCTGCCCTTCCTGGCTAACTGGTCAATTGATGTTTATCCATGTGTATATTTATAGTATATAAAGGCTACAAATGATTCCCAGTGTAGCATGAGGAATCAAAACAATATGAAACATCCTGAAATGAGCTGTTGAGCCACAGAATAGGGAAGACTTTATGGTTTCCTTGCTAGCTACCTTTAATTTGTGCGGTCAATCAAAGGACCAGCTGCCCTGGCAGAGAACAGCACATTTTGTCCCTTGCAGATTAAATACAAATCAATATTCCTGCGGGGCTATAATTGGCAATTACAAAGCTGACTGTCTCTGCGCTCAAACTCTGGCTTTTAGCGTTTTTCTCTTTGGAGGATGTGGAGCACCGATAAGTACATTCAATAGGAATGCCCGTTGGGGAATACATTCACTGCCTACAATGTGAACTGCAAATGGAGGTCTTTTCAATGCCTTCTTCATGGGAGACTGTGGCCTGGTGTGACAGCAACTCACATACTTGTGGCAGAAGCAGACAGTTAAATCTGGAGAGTGTTTATCTGTGAATCCAGAAGGGAAATGAGGAGGGCTTGATATAATTAAGGTAAACTCTCCACGGCTCGTGGTTCAATTTAAGCTTGCCTGCCCAGATTGCTCCACCGTCGTTTCTCAAATGTTTCTGAGATGTAGGTCATGGCAGGGAATTCTGCTTTGTAAAGCTGATACTGCACTTTTAAATGAAATACAATAAAGATATTTGCAGGTGTGATATTATGCAGAGCTGGGTAGATTTTCATCTAGAAATAATTATGCTCTTGCCTGTCCTTCTTCGGCACAGAAAATACTGTGTAAATTAGAGCTGATGAGTGGCAGTGTCTGAGCAGACTCCTGTGTGAAAGCCTTTGAAAGGAGACTTGCCTGAAGAGGTCTAAGCCTTTTCTCAGTCCTTTATACCTGGTTTCCCTCGTTTTATTCCTCCTTCCATACTGTAGTGATTACACTTGGCAGGCTAGGTGAAGAAGCTAGTAAAAGACAGTGGAGCGTTTCAGCTTCGCTAATGGACCTGGATTTCTTCCATTTGGAGATGTCACTGTGGTGCGGAGGGGGAGAGCAGGGCTCGGTTCCATTCTCCCCAAAGTAAGCTCTTACCCTGCTTACATGCCATCGTATGTTCAAACTTGGATAACACTTCAGAAGAATTGCATATTCATAATTCCAATTTGATGCATGATCACCTAACATTTTACATTGTCCAAATCAGTTGTAGTTCAGCCATCCTTATTTAGGCCCTGGCATATCCTGTATAGTGACCAGGTTTCGTAGAAGGGGGCAGAACAGTAAGACAGTGCAGTCATTAAAAGGATAGATGACTGTATCTGTTCTCACCTGTATGGTTCTCAGCTTTTGGGGCCTGTGTTGAGAAGGCATTGGAGAAGCATTACACATGTGCTGTCACAGTGCATGTTACATTAATTACATTATATTACATTATATCCATTTAGCACACACCATTATCCAGAGTGACTTCCAGCAGAGGAGAACAGAAGTGTATCCATCCAAGTGAAATGAGCAACATTATCAGACCAGGCTAACACCACCAGCAAGTGTGTGCACAGCACCATTAAGGCATAACCACAGTTTAACTTGCTCTAATCTGAAACTAGACAGCCTAAAAAACGATGGGAAATAATAAAGTATTTATGTGCGAGTGAAATCATTTGTATTCTGTTATTATTTGAGATTATTACATTTCTGTCACTGCATTATTACATTGCTTATTTGCTTGGCTGGCACAGTTTTTATGTATTCTGTCTTATTTTGGATATTTACTGAAGCCATTCAGAGTCAGTTTTTTGCTTGAGGGTGCAGAGCACTGCCAAACCTATAGTCTACCCCAGCATCCCTTAAAACCTTACAGTGGCATTACACAGCTACATTTTTGTCTTTATTTGTACAGAGGAGCATGTGGGTTTGTCTCTGTTTGTTCCAGATAGGAAATATGTATTTCTGCTCTTCTTTTACATGAAATGGAGCCCAGTAATGAGGTATTACTGTTTTCAACATAACTGAACTTCTGCTGGTTGTGAACATGTCACTGGTTGACATCACTGTTTCCTGTGGCTTTAAACTGGTTGTGGATTGTCAGATCAAATTTCACCAAATGCAGGTTCACCATCCTTAATTACCAGTCTCCCTTTTTAGGCCAAAGACGTGCAGCAAGACTTTGAAAGCCATTTTCGACGTACGCTTTCAATTGAGTCATTCATTTAGGCTCCTGACATTCCTCTTGTTACATTGACAGTACTGTTTTGTTGTTTTCCCTTTAGGGCTATAAAGTGATTATCTGTATCCTTGCCTTGGTGAATTATTAAGCCTGATCCTTAGATGATGGGGTTTTTATCCTCTGGCTTAGAGTGTTATAATGAAAGGTTATGTCAACGCTACCATTTCATGGAGCCATTTTACAATCACACACAGCTTAGAGGCTAAATTAGACAATGTCAGGTACTTTTGGGGATTAGTAAAAAAAAATACCTTGAATCTGCTTAATGTGCATTTAAATTCTGTAGTTCAGTACTTCCCATTTTTCATATAATCATTGCACATATAGTTTTTACTTATGCTTATGCAGTACTTATGCTTTTAGAGGTCTGATATATAATTGAAAATGTGCAGCACAGTCAGGCAACTGGCAACAGTTATTTTATAACTGATTACTCAAAACTGCAGTCAAGGAACTGTAATCTGAACTGTGTGATATGTGGAGATTTAGCTTGAGAAGTCTGCTTTGATATTGTAAGTTCTGAAAATACAGCTAGGCAATCTAAGAGCATTACACTTTTATAAACCATTGTTAGCCTATATGTTCTCTTTCAGTATGATGCATTTTTCTCTTAAATTTGAACAATTTTAGGCACTGTGTATTTCTGCTTTTTTACCATTGATTTTCCTCTTGATGCCATTCACTGTGATTCTAGCTGTTCTTGTACCCCATGGTTCTTGTTTGCTGTGATATGTATTTAATGCATCATTCCATATTTGCCTTGAAAACAGCTATGGATAAGACCATCCTATAAATTATTAAATAATAATTTTAACAATTCTGTATTTTTGGGTTAGAGCCACTCTTTTCCCCTTTAGAGCTGTACACCTTGCTGTGTGAATACACAGACCCCCCCCCCCCCCATTCTCCTCCATTTTGGATCCTGTTCCATTCCTCCCTCTTGGTTCCCCCCGCATTGTAATTCTCTGGCCTTTCTCCTCCTCCCCCAAAGCAATCATGGCAGCACAATGGCTAAGCCTCGGATAAAGGGAATGGATATCTGTGTAGGTGTAATGACAAAATGTTCCCACACTTTTTTCCCTTTTTGCAATCTCCCTGGTTTTTATCTGATTGACATTATTGACAAAAAAGTGCTTTACCAATTTTAAACTGAAATTTTCTTAGCTTTTTCTCGGTCTTTCTTGGCATTCAAGTGAGAGACAGCCCCTGTTTGTGGTGACTGATATGAAAGAGGGGAACCATTAGGGTTGCAATGAGTATGTCTACTTGTCAGTAATCTAATCCATTTTGACCCCCTACAGATTGGTCTTATTTTAGCGCCATTTAGCTAGGATACTCTGAGTTTAAATGAGCCCTGTCCATGCCACACCCACACCCCACCCCTCAGGACAGAACCCCTGTCCATTTCGGAGCCGTTACCCACAGTCCTGTTATGGCACTCTGTAAGGCCGAGGGGTAAGAAAAGATGCTTCTTACTGAAGCTGATTACTCAACACCAGTCCATGACATTTAGATGGAGTGTGAGAGTTTTATTCATTCACTTGCATCACATGGATGTGCTGTAAAGAGGCAAAGACATGCACAGATGCATGTAAGCACATACACAGGGGTATACACACAAACACCCACACACAGATGCACACATACACAGGGGCGCACACACACATGCACACACACACACACACACGCGCACACAAACACATACATATACATCTGCACACACTCACACATTTCAGCTAATGCCATTCAGTCTAATTGGTTTAAAACAATAGTTTCTGTTTCTTTCCTCAGTATTGGGAGAGCGAGAACAGATGGCGAAGAGGAAAACAAAAGATCGCAGAGGTCCCATGGGACAGGAGGAGACTGCACTGCGTCCGTGGGTGACAGAGTCAAGGGTTTGAATTGTGGGCAGAGCACAGCTGTTGCAGAAAAATCCAGGTAAACGGTTTGACTCAATGTGTGAAACATACCCTTAAACTGTAAAAAGAGGCTGGGCTCTGTGTATATGACGCTCCTATGTATGTACATACAGTATATTCCTGTTTCTTCAGCCTCCCACACTCAAACCATCTCCCTGTGATTGCATCTGAGAGGGCTCTACCCTTTTCCACACAGAGGTGCTAAAAGCTAAAGAGCTAAAGAGCTCAGTCAACTAATGCACAGAGTAACAAGCAGGCCTCCCCTTTTCTCAATCAGCATTAATGGCCCAGCAGTGAGCAGTGTTACTGGTTATGCGGGTGATACAGTTCTTATTACTGTACCTGAACAAGGTGAAACACTGTGACTAGGGTCCCAAAATAATAATTTAGGAAATTATGTTGTTTAATTAAAAAACACATCATGTCTTCTCAATGTTTTTTTCTTCTTCTATCACCAGACTCATTAACTGATTTGGGAGCGGGATACTCTCGCCATTCCAACCCCTAACTGCTGGGTAAAGCTGGTCTGCATTTTCAGTATGTTACCTGTGTATTTGCTCTAATAATTCCATACAGCACAGACTAGAGCTCTACCCTCAGTATACCATCTGTAGCACTGGCAGGCACTATAAAACTACTCCATTATCAGTGTAGGATCATTTGGTCAAGGCTTCTTCAGACAGCTGACTGGCCCTCACATTTCTGTCTGTCCCTCAGGCACAACGATACCAAATTACACTAATTATTTACCACCGCTGAGCACGACCTTGCTCTCATTTTAACCATCATTAAGGGCTATTTAGAGATTATTCGACAGTGAATGTTTTTTAAGACAGCTTGCTTTAATATTCCAAAATTGCTGCATAAAAAGCCTTTGTCGGTTGTTTGAAGTTGTCTATCATCTTGCAATACATCAGAGAGAGGTTTAGTAGGAGAGTGATTGTTTGTCATTTAAAAGGTATTTATTTTACAGCTCTCAGAGTTTATCTAAACTGAAAATAATAAAATTCTGAAAATAAAAGAAACCCAAAAAAACAAACAAAATAATATCACATTAAACTAAAGAAGGCCCTTACACACTCCATCTCTCCTCCATTAGTTAGCCTAAGAAGCCCACCTTCAAAATCATCACACTTCACCAGCATGTTTAACATATTGACATATTATTGAGGCCTGTTCACGTTTTGGTACGGAGAGAGGGGCAGAGAGTTACCTCTCTTGGGCCAGTATCAGAATGCTGGAGATATTAAAGGCAAATCAACTGGAAAGAGACATGGATGTGTAGCAGCTCAATCCTCCACACGAAACACCGCCATAGGCAGGAAGTTGGGCGTAAAATGTTTGTTCTTGTGAATACAGTCCCTTTGAAAAATGTTTTAAAATATAGAAGCTGGTCTGTGCCTCAGAGGAGATTGGGGGAGGGGGGGGTGGGCCTTGGCTGCAGCTTTTTATTTTTGTCAGATTTGTCAGAACCATTTGCATTCCGCCTCCATTGGCTTTTCCAGGAGAGATCATGTGCGCACCCCTCATATTTCTTGCTGCTGCAAAGGCCCAGTCCATTTTCAGAACAGTGTGTTTTTTCATGAAGAGCAGCAGCAGGTCTTGTCTCTGTCCTCGGTAATGGGTTCAGAAGCATCTGTGGTTAATATAGTCAAACAAGAGATGGCTTGTCTCCCCCCAAAAAAAGTCCATTACACATTATCAGTCATTTATGCTCTTCACCTCTCCAGAGAACACAAACATGAATTAATAAGTAAATACATATTTTAATACAAGCCTGCCTAAATCTCAGGTCTGCTCATCTGGAGACTGCTGAGCACAGAATGCTGTTCTCTGCCCCTCTGAGAGCTCCAGGGTCTCTTGTGCTCTTCATTCTGTTTGCTTCTGGTGTGGGTGCGATGAAGATCCGTGCGTCAAGAGTGTTTTGACTTTATTTACCTCTGGTGATTTATAAGCCACATTCTGCACATCTCTGACTTTGTGTGTCTCCTTTGCCTTATTGCTAGAGTCGCACTTTCAGTCACGGTTGATAATGTGTAAGGAAAAAGGCATGACTCCAATCTTGTTGAAAGGCTCTCTCTCTCTGAGGGCTGCCTCTCTCTGGACAAGTGTATGCTTTGGCAACACAGACATATGTTCGTCACACCAATAAAGCGAGCTGAATGTTAAATGAACAGGAATGGACAGCAGCTGGTCTCTCCCCCAGCCACAGGGCCTGGTCTCTTCCCCTGCCACATGCCCAGCCAGTCTCAGAGGAATCCCTTCAAAACACTTCATCACCGGAGGTGGAATGAAGGCAACCTCACATCTCGCTCGATCTTTCTGTTCCACTCTCCATCTCCCTCTACTTCTCTTCCACTCCTTCTTCTCTCGCTACCCCTCCCTCTCTTTCTCTCCCATTCTCCTTCTCTCTCCCTCTTTCCCTCGCTTGCTCCATCGCTCTCTTTTTCTCTGAGGCCATTGCCATATTTTTACTCTTCCTCTTGGCTCCCTTTTTTTGATGACTGTCTGCTCCCATACAGCTGGTTTTTCAAAAGAGCCATCATTAACATCAGGCTTTCAAGGCCTTCCCTGAACGAGAGGAGCTCATTTGTGGCCATCCAAATATCCAGTCTATTAAAGTTGAGAGCATCATATTTTGAATGGATGACGGCGCAACTGTATAAATCCTCTTGCTTTGGTAAATTGGCGATTTAATGATTTGGTGCTGTTTTGCTCTAAAAAGGGGCTCTTTTCTTCTCTCAGGGAGTTGATGACTCCTCCCCGCACCAGTCTTCAGTGAAACAATGAAAGCCTGAGTCACGCAGCACAGATGTCACTCCTTATCTTCCACTTGCAGCTGAAGTGACTCACTTCATCAAAGCCTTCCTCTCCCCCATCTCCGTCATGTAGGGGGGGGCCTGACTGGACACTAGCCCCCCCCCCCCAGTATATGCTCTGTTTAGATCTGTTAAGTCCTTGCACCAGCTTCTCTTTTTGTTTACAACAAAAGCAGCATGAGAACCAATAACCTACTGGCAGTTGAAAAATTATTTGATCCAGAATCATTGGTGCATCAAACCAGGCTGTTCAGTGTTTCAAAGCTCAATCAACTGTGCTGCGACCATCTGTGACCACCAGGGGGCAAATATTACCACACCAAGGGTGTAATTGAAAGGGTCTCAAGAGTTCTTCTAAGAAAACACACTTTTCCAGCAGGAATATTTTTAAGATAAACATCCTTGGGGCCGTGGATGACTCATATTTCAGCTAAGGCTAAAAAAATAAACAAAGGTGGAGCCAGCAGCATGGGGCGCCAAGTGTTTAAGTGGCTTCTGAAGCTTTCCCAGGAAAATGCCAACTAGCACCTGCTTCAATCTTTGTTTCCTCCTTGAGCATGGTATCCTTGAATCCTTCACACAGATGGATTCAGCTACTTCACATATTAAGAAGCTCTCAATGAAGAGGGGGGGGGGGGAATCTAGTTCCAGTTATCAAAGTCAAGGGAGTGATTTCGCTTTCATGTTGTTCAAGAAAGGGAGGACAGCAAAAATTTCTCAGGTTCTAAGTTCAACTGGGGTTGTCTCTACCAAGAAATGAAGCCTGCCCTGTCTCACAGCACCACTCCTTCATGAAGGATGACCTTGCTTGTCTTTGTGGGAGTGGTTGGCATTCAGGTGGATTTTGCTATAGTTATCAGACCCAATATCAGTCAAACTCTGGCAGCCTACGCAGGCTTCACTTCACTTCGTCAAATGCCTTTTAAGCGGTTCTTGTTTTGTACTGTTCATTTTCCTCCGAGTGCTATGCTGAGTCTCTCTCACAGGCGGGCAGACCTCTTTGTGCTCAGTCACTGCAGCAGGGTCCATGAGATGTGCGGGCAGTTCATTCTGTCACAGGGGAGCTAGAGAGAGATTTAGAGATGGAAGAGGGAGGATAAGGATGAGATGGTCAGGCAGAGGGTAGGCAGAGACTGAGAAGCATGTGGAAAGGAACAATGCCAGGGTGCTGTGCAGCAGTGTTCAGCTGACTTAGAAGACTGCAGATGCAAACTACTTCAAGGTCAAGGCACTAAATTTATATTATATTGCTTCAGGAAAATGTCAACAAAGCCAAAAGATGAATAGATCAGATTTAAAAATGTAGTGTGTGTGTTTTGCTTAATGGACATATACTATTAGAATTTTCCCACGTGAAAAGTCCCATGCTCTTCGGTATCCTCGTAGACATACTTGAATGTTTTTCCAGCCCAAAATAACCCGACCATGCCAGTCTCCAGCTATTTCTTTTGCACATGGCTGATTCAGCTGCCTTTTAGTTTGTCTGCCAGTACAGACCCTGAGAGAATAAATTTTCAGTCAGGTCACAACACTGACTCCTCCACAGTGCCCAGTACCTCTCTGCTGGGTGCTGTCATATGTCATAGAGACGGACTGGGAGGACCTTACTGACTGGTTTCTTATCCACAGCATAAACTTTTGTGCCAAGTTGTTTTGCATGCCATAGCAACCAGGATAATCTCCATCATTGAAGGCGGTCTCTCGCTTGTGCAATGCAATGCAATCTCGGGGACCTCTGCCAAGAACTGAATTTTCTCATAGACACGATGTAAGGAGCATGGGGTTATATTCCAGATTACGATCACGAAAGAGATTTTTCTCACAAAAGAAGCCAGATAACTACGGGATTCATTCAAATATTCATCAGATAGTCACATTGAGTAAATATTTGTACATTTAAACTGTGGAGGAAAAAAAATCGCACGCTATTCTGTTTAGGAGGTCAATACAACAAAGTGATTTATTACAAGTGCGCTTGGAGACTAACGCACTAAAGCACATGCGAAAGGTACAGTACGCAGACGTCTGCCATTGAGGAGAACCCCCGCTCAGATATAGTCTAAAGGCACATGTAACGATGTCTGTGAGCCACTCAAAACAGAAGCCTTAAACATCATCCAATAGCAATATGTGTGATCATTGATACAGTTACAAGTCCAGTCATCAGAGAGACTTGTCTACAGTACAGAATTTCAAAAGAAGGATAAAAAACCCAGGCACTCTGCCAGCTCATCACCACCTGCTATATGGGCAGTGCTGAACAGTAATAGCAAGTTTCTAAAGAAAATATGGTCTCACGGGATAATTTAAGGTCATCAGTGTTCCACTTTGTAATGGAGTGCATGTCCATTCCGTGGACCTTTTTAAAATGAACAAGAATATCCTGGACAAACATACACAGACACCCAGGTTGGAGGAAAAGACATTGTATTAAGACTTCTTTTGCCAACTCCTCTGTTTGTCTTCTCCCAAACGCACCTTCACCAATGGCACCAGCAGGACAGACTCCATCATCCAAAGGACCCGAGGGCAGGGGGCTGATGGGATTTGTAGTGTTGGGAGGCCACCGGCAAATGGGGCTGAACAACATGGGCTGTGACTGTGGGGGAGGTTCTTGTGTTTGCTTTTTAATCTTTCATAATTGATTTGTATTGTGTTTGGAAGAGGCAAAATACATAAACATTTTAACAAAAATCTAGAAAAATACACAAGGTTTAGATGTAACTATGCTCTTAGTTGCCCTTAAAGACTTTTTTGCATATTTTGTTACTATTACTCGCTCTTTCTCTCACTCTCGCTCTTACCCACAGCCTCTCTCATTGTAAATTAAAATTTTGGACATTAAAACAATGAATGCCAGTATTTTATAAATGAAATTTCATGAATATAAATTGAAGACAGTCTGTTGTCTTTTATTTATATGCTCTGGCTCATTATAGCCCTTTTTCACTGTAGAGCTGGAACCAGGCTGGCTTGAGCTGGCAGACTTGCATGTCATAACAAATATTACATTTATTGTCAGGTCTGAATATCTCATCAGTGTGGAGTGACAGCGAAACTGTCTTCATACCAGACAGTTTCTTTCTTGAGCATGGGAAATAATGATTTTAATCAATGATCATTCCAAAAATATTTCACCACCTAGGAGGGATGGTGACTCCACTTCCAGGTATTGTGCTGTCATGGCACTGATTTTGCCTGAAAGGTAGGTCTCATGTTGAGGATCCTCTACACATTCTGACTGGCTGAAACAAAACTTCCATCTCCAGACTGTAGGCAAAACCTGTGCCTTTCTGTTCTTTTTTGACTTGGTTTAACAGGTACTCATTTAAATCTATAATTTTACAGTAAAAACAGCAATCAATCTTCCATAGGGATATTTTATTTTTGTACAAAACACCTCATTCATTTAGGATGAGCATTTGGATTTGGGGCTGATTTTCATCTCTAAAACACCTTTATCTGTGATAATAAGCACTACTAATTAATCACTACTAATTCTTTACAGTATAATAGTAACGGAAAGACATAAGCATCTATTTAGCTATTTACTCAAATCTTTCAGGCTTGTGAGTTGTTGACTAGCTAGATAGCTCCATACAACGCTCAAAGGATATGTCTAATGCATTATTATTATTATTATTATTATTATTATTATTATTGTTGTTGTTGTTGTTGTTATGTGTCTGGCAGGGATGTAGTGGTCTGTCACTGTGCCTCATAGTACTGTATGTGAGGCCCTGGTCCTGATGGCTCTTGGCGTGTGCTGTTCCTCATTCACTGCCTTTAATCGATGTTTGATTGAGCTGCTTATTGGATTTTGCATCTATTAACATGCATGTTTTGTAAATTTTTGTGAAATATTGATATGTGGACTGAGTAAATGACTTGTTTGATATGCTACCCTTTGGATTTGGAGCTGATGTCAGTATGAGGCATTATGTATTGGTCAATTGTTTTCTGTCTTGCAATAAACTGAAAAGTTGACCGTTCTTTACTATAACTGATCACCTAAGGAGTTACAATTTAAGGTGAAATGCGTCATTCTTTAACGCAACCATTTCTTTCAAAAAGAGTTTAGAAGTCTAGAAGTCAAGTTGAAAAGTGAATATGTCAAATACAGATGAGTGTTCAATTATCAGCTCTGTCAATGAGAGCCACCTGACAGTCTGGTTCTCCAGGACCATGGCTGAGAGACACTGTCTGATACCACAGACATGGAGAATATTGCTGAACCTGTGAGCTGTGCATCCACTGCACAGAAAATATAAGAATCTCACTTCACACCACGTGTCTGTTTATAAAACATTAATACATGTGTACTTCTTACATGATATACCACTTTTTATAAACTGTTAGTAATCTGGTAACAAATACTTCATATTAGTGTCAGCCAGTTTTTTTTTCAGTGGTACGTTAATGATGACAGTCAGTGAGAGAAGAACAGAAAAAAGGTGATGGAACACTTTCTGTCAATGGATGGGAAGATATGCTGTTAATGGCAATCTCTTAAGGAGTGGACATCTGTTAACTGGGAGAGGGGAGGCAAACCCTCTGATGTCCTGTAGTGCCCTGGAGGACACCCTGGTGTGAACAGAGAGAACAAGAAAAAGAAAGAAGTTGACACATGTGCTTGCTCTTCTGTTTAATTTTGTTTTATATGCAAAAAAAGTACCACACCCCCCTACAGCAAAAATATCTGCTTGGGTATATCAGAAACTAGGTACTTGTGCACTACTCCCTTCCTATCCAAAGACCTTCATTTTAACCTAGGTCCTGCAATCACCCAGAAAGGAAGGCAATCAAATCAAGGACAAAGTCAGGGTGAACTGACTTTGGTGAGTCAACACAACTGAGAAGAATACATAGAACTGAAAATCAAATCAAGACCTTTGTGGGAGTACTGGTCATTCATTCAGACATTTTGCTAGGGCCTGCTGCAGTAATCTGATAGAAAATGTATGTGACACACATTTGTCCCCAGAAACATCACGCAGTCATCTAAATCAAGTGACATTATTAATCACATATCAAAATCCCAGCAAACAAACAACAAAAAAACATCCACTTTTCTACCAAACTGTAGGGTTGAAACTGGAACCTAAAGGCATGTGCAGGGACCATCTGAACACTGGATTTCTTGAATTGAAGTGTGAACAGCAGGAAACCTACACAACCGGCTCCAATTTGGACTCATTTGCCCATCAGAGACCTGTCTTAGTGAAAGGCCTCATACTAGGTCTTTTTCTATGATGGGGTATTCAGTGCACAGGCAAGATGGAGCACAGCATAGAGGAGAGGGGATATCTGTATGTCTGTAAAGGATGACATTGATGGGAAATTTGAATTCAAAGGTTGAAAATGCATCAGGACACGCTGAGATTAATACAACAGAATCCCTTCAAATGCATTTTCAAACAATGCATTTCATGCTGGTTGTGACTCTTAAGCAATGTGAACACAGAAAGAGCTTTATTCCCACTGGGGCTTTATTCCAAACAGGACTGATAAATAAAAGGAAATCTGAAGCAAATAGATATTTTAAATTAACTCAGCTTGCCAAGGGAGCCAAAGCAATGGCAAAATCTGTTAAAACTCAAATTGATTTGTACACAAATAATGCATGCAAATTACAAAAAGGCTGACTTTAAGGTTATCCTATCATACTTTAAAACTGTTTGTGACAAAATGCAATAAAGGCAATTACATTATGTGTTGAGTGAGTGTCATCAGTTTGTTTATATAAATATATACTGATACTGAGAAAATCTGTTTTTTTTAATACCTTGAGAAAACAAACTGGAACAAACTGCCTTGTGAGGATCTACAAACAGTCATCTGATGAAGACAACTAGGAAATATTCCCTCAAAGATCTTCAATAAATTGGATAAAAAGCTGACTTTGTCCCGGTTAAACATCTCAACCCGAAAAGTGAAAACTGTGTCGAAGTCAAGTCTTGCCCACAATCAAACAGTTTGAAGGCACTTAGAGATAAAGTACGTTGCCAACTATGACAAGTAAAGTTCATCTTTTGATAATAAACCAGGCAATAATTTAATGTAACAGAATATTCTAGAAATAGCATTCAAGGTAATGAGAAACCTAACAGGGGTTAGTAGCACTGTTACCACTGCAACTTTGTTGTTGAATCTGTGCAAGAGCTGTCTAATAGCTCCAACCAAATCAAATATTACAGCAAGTAACAATTAACTACCCAGATGGCAAAAATAGACAAACGTAAAAAAAAAAACCCTAAACGTGATTTATGGAGACCCAGTCTGTGTTGTTCCGCCCCCTCACAGGGTTCCATATTAGACCTCTATTCAAGTTCAAGTCCTCTATTCCTTTTGTTTATTATGCCGCAGTAGCCATTTACAGGCACAGAACAGCACTCATCCTTAGGAATGCCTCAAAGCCGAAGTCTGGAATCACAGATGCAATTATATGTCAAAGAGGCTGTGATAGATTCAGTAAGCTATATTAAGCTAAACATTGCACAGCGGGGAGCATTTGGTTAAGGTGACTTCTGTCAGATGCACAACAGCACAAATGATGCCATTTCATTGACTTTCCAAATTAGCGGGTTCTTTTTAATGTCCCATTAGTATTCAAGTAGGCGATTCATGTTCAAAATGAGGTTCATACGTTAAAGACCTAATATAAATGAATTCACTGATTGTTGCTGAATTATTGTGTTACACATTTCAAACCTGTACTGTGGAGTGTGCTATCAATTGTGGAGCTCATTGCCTAACTGAAATATTGATTGTAGAGCACATCAGTGTAGTGGAATTGCCAAGGGTTTGTAAAATATATAAAATATATATAGTAAAATATGTAAAATATATATGCATATATATCATCAAAATATATATGGATATATATCATGTTGTCTTTCCGGTGATACTTCTGATATTACTGAATCTATGAATTGCTTGAAAATGATAGTCAAAATTTCATAATGACGGAATAATCTCAACTCTGTCCCATTGTGGCAAATGAAAATATATCCAAATGGAAACTGACTCCTCTGGAAAAAGTGGATCATCTCAAATTACATGCATTTGAACAGGCATGAAATATATCTTAGGGAAATTCCATTAACCAATCAACTTTGATATTGATTTCTTTTGTGGACAGCAAATAACTGATCAGAACATCTGACAGTAGCCTATATCTATAGTCATGGATGAATGAATGAATGAATTGATAAATCAATCAACTTTTGATTAATCTCAACTCTTAATATTCAACTTAAAAAGTATCATCTGACTGCATCAACCTCTTGGTGCTGGAGGACTGAGAAAACAAGTTAAGAAAGTCAAGAAAAACCAACAGCTCTACATATACTATGATCAATGTATCCATTAGACATGGTATTCTCTGTAGCCCTTTGATTGTGATTTTTTTTATCCTTATGTTCAACAACACTGTTATTAGCAATTATAGACCAATCCTTTTTTTCACAAGTAATATCCGAAGCTGCTAGAAAAGTAACTGTTGAGTAATTGGCTCAGTGTCCAATTACAAGTAATGCAGTTTGGACACAGAAAAAAAAACACTGGACAGAAAAACAAATGGTTATTTCTTAGTAAACATCAAAATGTCAAATAATTGGACAAATGTGGAGAGGCAGCTAAGGCTGTTTTCCCACATGTAGTTAAAGATGGACACCAGTGAAAGTATAAATTTTAATCTGGTATGCTATTTTGTTAGTTCTTGTGTATATGATAAAAGACTCCACAGGGGTATATTTCCTTTGTTTTGAGGAAATGTGTTAAGGCAGCATAAAAGGCATAGATGACAGGGAGCAGATAAAACTGCAAATTTGATATCACAGAAACAGCACAGCGCTGATATGCTTTTGAAGGTGAGAAATGACCATCCCTTGCGGTAAGGGTAGAGCATCCATTTGAGTTGTATACAGATAAGGCAGTTTGATCAGCCCTGATGCCACAGGGATTTGGGGGAATTCTTGGGAATGTCCTAATGCCTTGGGTGTGTCATTATGTGTTTGATAAAATGTATGTTGGATCTGGTAAAATATTGTGTGTGTATTACTGTATTCTGCTTAGGGAAAGGACATGCATACCAACTTCTGGCTAATTTCAGAGCAATACATTAAATATTCTAATATTAATTTTTAAGAATGTACTCTGTCCCTGATAAATAAAGTACATTTTGAAAGCTTTGCAGGCATGGATATTACCTTTGTTAGAAAGTGTCTAAGATTCAGTTTTAATTTAACTGTAAATATCAATGTTAAACCCTCTATACTTTTTTCTCCCGTTGCCAGCCAGGCCATTACTGACATCAAGTGGTTGGATGTTGTACTACACTCATCCATCACATAACAGTGGTCATTGGTCGACTCCTCACCTTTCTTGTGTCAGGTTAATGGGAGGGAAAATGTTTCCCTGTCAACATTTTCATGGTGAAGGAGGATAATGATGTTGGGTAAACTGTAGAGAGGGGTATCTGTTTATGTCAGTTATTTGAGAATGCTGGATGTCACTCAGTGAGCACCGTCTTGCTTTCTGAAATTGACCCGGACCACATCTGAACTGATTTTCTCAACAGATGTCAATAGAATAGCGCTTTTAGTACAGTGGGGCAGGTCCTTACAGGGGTGAAGCTGTGTCACAAGATACAGTTGGCCAATAAACGTTTGCATTTACGTCAGCTGCATCAATGCCTTAATAGTTTGAATTGTATAAAAATAGTTGATAAAAAGTAATAGCTTCTAACTATAAAAAATCATAGACAATGAATTGTAATAAATGCAAGAACACAGGGCCACATATTTGATTGGTGTCTTTAGGAGAGTTTTATTCCGTTATGGTTACCAGCAAAGATATGAGTATATTATTCCATTGCTTACTTGCCAAGCAGATGCCCTTATTTAAAGTGACTTACATAGCTTACGTTTTGTCCATTTTTCTAGATGGATTTTTACAAAGGAAGTTCAAGTTGAGCTATCAAGGTCAAGGGCACAAGCCGCACAACATTTGTACAATCTGTTGATGGCATGTACAACTCATCTCTACCCAGTTAGCACATATTAAATAATCTGAATGAAAAGTGATTTAAAGTCTAAATCTAATCAATGTGCCCAGATGACAACAGAAACAATCTATGTGGATTCTTCTCTGGCAATATCTACTCTTCTCAGAATGCGCCAAGTCACAGGGGGGGGAGAGAGTCCTAGCATTTTCTTCTTCAATTGACATTGAATCAAGGCATTTAAGTATTATTCCAGTATTTATTACCTTGTGTGTCATTGACAAAGTACCATAATTAATCTGTTCAATTCACATAACCCCACCCACCCCTTCCACCTAACATTAAGCCCTGCCTCTTCCCTACAAGTATGCCAGTTGTGTTACAACCAATTTTCTGTTTGAGCTGTACATTGTGCTCCAGCCTGAATGAGTCATTGAAGATAATTTGCCCTCTGACCACATTTACAGAAAAAAAGGAAATTGTGTGCCCTGAATGATATGAGATTATTATTATTAGCTGAAAAATCGGCGTCAGTTCTCATAAAACTATTCCTTTTAATGCATACATTCTAACAATTATAGATAGATAGATAGATAGATAGATAGATAGATAGATAGATAGATTGATACTTAGATAGATAGATAGATAGATAGATAGATAGATAGATAGATAGATAGATAGATAGATAGATAGATAGTTTTATTGATTGATTGATTGATTGATTGGTTGATCCACATTGAAGAAGTGGAACCGATGTCGTAAGCCAGTAGTGCAGCCATCAGGAAGTGATTCGGTGCTGTCTCGCTATTACTTTTATCAGCGTTTGGCGCCTCCTGCTGGACACTCAATGCGTAACATTCTACTCCAACCAGAAGCGGGAACATGGGGCAAAACTACAGGGCTTTGTGGTCACTTAACACAATGACAATGATTAAAGAAAAACACTTCCGAGAAAAACTACCAATAATTTAATAATGATGTATAATAATGTATGTTTTCACAATGAAAATGCTGGACGAGGCTTCTCAGCAACATAGCATTTTGACATCGGTTACAGTAAAGCTCAATTTTAAATATCCTTCTGGAACTTCAGACATGACGACGCTGTTTTTTACCCTGCCCAATATCATACAGGTAACTAGCTTCATTCTGTGTACAATTCACGTGTGTAATACATGATCCAACACAATAATGAATACATCGAGAAATTCATCCATTCATCCATAAAATTACTCATATTAATTTTAATTCTGTTATTATGATATGCTGGTTTAAAAAGAGTCACAACTCTTTAGTGGGTTCTTACTTGTCTTTTCAGTGATAGTAGCGGTTAGATAAAGTACCGGTAATTACTTATTTCTAGTAGTGTTAGTGATGATGTTATTGCATTATATTATCAGTGGAAATAGTGCTTAATTACTCCGCCCTTGGCTTTGGGTGCAAATGCGGTCCGGTTGAAATTACGATTGTAATTCTTGAAGAAGTTCTCCGCGAGCCGGAGTGGAACATCTGCCCAAGCGCATGCGCATCACACCTTCTGTCTGCCTGTAAGGGTGTCGATTCTGAAGCAGGAACATTTGGGTGAAAAAAAAGATATTCAAAATCCCAAAAAACTGTAAAAGGAACGGATGTGCTTCAGAAAACGAAACGGCTATCGCCCTCCAGATCATTTTAATGCAAAAATTGTAAGTATCATAGGAACGTTAACTATCGTATTTATTCAATCAAGAAGGTTAGCGAGGTTTGCTAGCTTGCAAGCTAGCGTTAGGTACAGTTAGCTTAGCTATCGCTCTGGCTAGCTTGTGGATGGTGGGCTTTTCCCGTTTTGAAAGATGTTTAGTGATTCCAGTGGGTAAAGCTGGGTTTTTTCCAGATCCCCAGTTCTCTAAGATCTTATGGCTACCGACAAACTCCGCGTTTAGTTAAGTTTCTGGACATTAATATATTATGCATATCTTGAGCGAGGTTTTCCTGGAATTGTCATCGTAACGCATTGACTTCGCGGTGTTCGTTTGCAAGGGGAGGATGTAGCTAGTTAGCTAAACTAGTCTTTAACTGTAGCGGTAAGAAATATGCTTGCGAATTATTTGTGTTTTATGTCCTTTATGACTGTGTCTGCGTATCGTTAGAAACTACCCATCAATGTAGCTATACACTCTTTAAAAATGCTGGGACCGTGTCAACACCGTGGCTAAGATTTTGATGTTTGAATGTACCAAGTTAACAATACTATTCAGTTAAAGTGTCAGTAATACAGACTGTTAGTTAGCTAACAGGTTATTTACACTTTGAAATTGATATAATTATTTTCTGAATATACAGTCAGCGAGTATTTGGGGAGAGACGAGCACATGTAGACTATATGTGGCGAGTAGCTGGCTAGCAGTAACGGCTGTGTGAATGGACAGTTTTGCCTAAAAGAGTTGGTTGTTTCGGCTTTTTTCACGCTTTCCACATACCCAGTCGGGATGTCATTGTGGAGGCGCTGCAGTTATCGCTGGCTTGCATGTCGAGTGATTGCTGTTAGGTAGACAGGTAGAACACAGTACGATGCGTACAGGTACATCGGGTTTTACATCAAATTAGATATTTGCTTAGACTGTACGATTTTGGAGGGGAACTGAATATCAGGCATGTTTGAACCACACTGCTTCAGCCGTGCGAGTGAATTCCTTCGCACCAGTACCAATCGCTCCCTCAGGTAATTGATGTTGCCTACGGTGTAAAACATGTAGGCTAACAACCTTAATGGAAATCGTCTGTGGCAATGTCAGGTTTCTGTCGACATGCATCCATAAAGAAACGGAATAAGTGCATTTTTAAAATAGTGCAGTAGTTTGTTTGCCAGCTACAGCTAATATTTTTCGTCTTCGGCAGAATCGCTTGTCTTCCTTCCGAAAAGACGTGTGCTTCGGCAAACCGTCCTTTGCGCTGATGATTTGTAGTAAGCGCGTTCACGACGCTTGCCCGAAACCTCGGTGTGAATGAATTTTCGGTGCGCGCGGTGGTTACGCGCGCACTCCCCCACCAGGCTGGGGGGGCTCCCACTGTCGCGTGGCGGAGCTGCGCTGTGGGCGAGCTCCCCCGCGCCTGTCTGCGGAACCGCGCTCCTTAAAAGGAAAGAGGAAGGGCATCGCTCGGGAGATAATGGAAAGTTGAAATGACGAATGTTCGATTTGCCACGAAGTAAGGGAGCCAATTAGTTCACACTGCATTTGCTCAGCCGATGCTGTTATCCAGAGCGACTTCCATAATTGTGTAGTTATCAACCATATAGCTACAGTTTGGTATTTACCAAAGCAGTTTGGCTCAAGGATCTTGCTCAAGGCTACAGCAGCAATGTTCAGCTTGAGCGTTGAGTATGTTTTCAGAGAGGAAGCTGCTTTATGAATTTGTTGACAATAGGGGCGTGATATAGTAAGTTTATAGAATGAATTTTACTTTGTGTGTTGTTGACAGAGGTACGTGCATGAAGGGTGTATTTCCCATATTTCTTCTTTCCTGGTTTGGAAATCTGGTCACCCCACCCATGGAGAGCTTTTGGTGTGCAGAATAAACGTAGCTTAGTGTAATCACAAAAATCCATTGGTTTTGTAACCCCAGTGTCCTGACAGTAATCCAGTTGTCATTCTTTGTGCACTGGTGGTTATCTCCCTAGTCTATCTAGTCTCAGCTGATCTGCATTGTTAGCGTTCTAGCTCATAATGACTGCTGGGCATTACACAGGCATATGATCAGTCTCTCCTCGAGAACAGATTCCGGTTTCCATGTAAAGTGCTTTCATTTGGGAGCTCCTGGAAACATCAAAAGCACTATCATGATTTAGCCTGCTGTGTCAGTACACAAAATGTGCAGTATCTGGCAAGCTTGTGCAAGTTGGTTTGATTTGACGGCACATATAAAATTTTTAATCAAACCAGACATATCTGCCTGCACCCAGCACCTACCCATGTAGAGCCAAAGAGTGGCCAAGTGACCCTTAGGGTTTGATTGTGAAGAGACCCGTCTCCCAGGAGATACACTGACTTGTCTGTCCTCATTTCTTTCTGTTAGCAGCTTCCCCTGCACAAATAATGATTCAGACAATATGTTGTTTTGTGTTAACACAGGAAGCATTTCTTTATTGAATCAGAAGCTCTTGGCTCTGGCTTTCGCCTTGCCATCTTTGTTTCACAGACTGGCACAACATGTCTGCTCCTCCGTTGTGTGTATAAGCAGTATACAGCCCCCCGGCTGCATATAACAACAAACTATGTTCTGCTTGTTAGTGTCAGTGCTTCGCAATTAAGCTGTTAAGTTTAAGAACGTAGTATTCTGATCAATGAATGGGCTTACACCTGCACACCACTGTTGTGTGAAAACTGTGCACTGGACTAAAATAATGTATGCACAGATACTGGGCAGTAATAAGCAGCAAGCTGGAACCAACCATGCTCATTAAACCCCTTTTGTACTGTCGAGCTGGAACCAGCCTGGCTCGTCATGCCCCTTTTCCACTGTAGAGCTGGAACAGTCTAC
Organism: Megalops cyprinoides; assembly: GCF_013368585.1. Lineage (NCBI taxonomy): Eukaryota > Metazoa > Chordata > Actinopteri > Elopiformes > Megalopidae > Megalops > Megalops cyprinoides. The sequence goes on from NC_050588.1 coordinate 18,432,559, forward strand.
CCATTTACCATATGCTCTATAAATGCAATTCCAGTTTGTACAAGAAATTTACCATATAACTCCCTAGTACAGCCAATGGAAATGGTTTTGGGTGTTGTTTTTTGTGGGTCTGCTGCTATGATAAAAAGTTTTGCATGCCAGCGCACCCTGCATCTTCAGGTTATCTCTGAAGATGCTTCCTTTTAGGATGAGAGTAACGTGTTTCTTACAAATGTTGTTGATCCTGCAATTAAGGAAACTGGATGGCTTCCCAAAGTGAGGTCATGTAGTGTGCATCTTTTTTTTCACCCAAAGACACCCCACCTACAGTTCCTTCCCCAGGAAATCTGATTTTAACACAAAAAGTAGCACTTTCATAAAGATATGATAGTAAATTATTGAATCTGTGGTATGGCTGAGTGGGTGGAGCAGCCAAGTTATTGCTGTGCATGGTGCAGGCATAATTGTAGATATTATCGGTAATGTGTGTCTTTCCGGTATAACACGCATACTTAGCCCATATCATTGTGCATTTACGGTCTTTGAACCAGTTTCCAGTGAAGAATTTATGAACTAATTTTTCATCTCTCGGCCAGATGTTAGTGGAATAAACCTGACCACATAAAGACCCCTCTTCCCAGATAGGATTTGTGGTTGCGATAGAAATGAATTCTTCATTTACAGATTTCTCAGCCTTCCCCCCTCTCCTCCCCTTTATGGATGTTTCTCTCTCTTTCTGCCTCTCCCTTCATCCTGTATGCGAGGTCCAGACTGTGTATGTGTACAGATCTGTGCTGCAGATGTATGTACGTATGTGATGTTAGCATTACACGTGTGCATATAACGACATTACCTACCATGTATTTAGAAGTGGTGCATAGTCCATATGCTGTACGCCCAGTCTCTCCCGAGAAGCTGTGAGTGAGTGCTGCTCTTCCTTCAGCGTGGGCTGAGTGTTTTAACACCTCCTGGTGTGAGGGCACACCCTTTTGCGGGGAAGACAGGCCTCTCTCCGCACCAAACGCAGAGGGCCTCATTCGCACATCCCCTGGCACCTCGGTGTTTTCCCGGCCACACAGGGATATCGCCCATGGCAACATTCTGCTCAAGTGCCGCGTCAGTGTGGAAGGAAGCCCGGTGGGGTCACGGCAAAAAGGAGACGCAAAAACGACCTGCTTGGGTCACGCAAATGACAAATGAAAAGTAGCGTTTAAAGGCAATCCTTAGGGTTATAACAAAAATGTTTTCCTTTTTGCACAGGTCTTTTAAGGCTTCCTATCTCAAAAGCCATGATTGAGGAACTGGCCAAAAGCACTGTGTGAATAGATTAAGGCTGTAGGTCTTCATATTGGGTGAGTGAATCTCTCTCCTGCTCATGGAAGGGTAAAGGCAAACTTGTCGAAATTGACCTCATGTGTCCATTGTGGGATCCTAAGGATAATGCTCAGTCCCCGGCTGTGTGCGCTCACGTCTCTGTTGGCGGCTCAAGGATTTGTCGAGGAGAATGTCCAGAGCTTAAACAAGATTTGAACTTCGCAGGTTAAACACTCCCCCCACCTGTCCAGTTAATCAGCCCACCATTACAACAGAGCTGATTAGTGTTTGATACCTGTTTTGTATTGGCTTGGCCTGACAACGCTTTGAGCGCAGGGAAGAGTCCGCTTAAAATCATTTCCCTTAATAGGATTGCGCAGGTGGACGGTAACGAGATTAAAGATGGCTGGCTCTGTGATTGCCTCCAGTTTTACACACTTGCAGGTGACAGTCAGGATTGACCTTAGACTTAAACAACCGCACAGGGTGGCATATTGATAAAGGGCCTTACTTGTTTGTTTCAAACAGCCCATTTCCTCATTTTCATATAGGCCTATCAGTGAACTCCAGTTCCTGTTAAGCACTGTGGAAGATACTCATCTAAGGCAGGGTGATAACAGACCTTTGTTTTAAATGTCAAATGTACAGTTTTGAATTGTTTAGGTATTTACATATTTCAGAGATGTTGCGCGCTGTGCCACAACGGTTCTGCATTTTGGGTCTCCACGCACTTGTTTCACGAGCTTGTTTTGACACTTTTGCCGCACGCTTAATTACACTGGGTCTGAAAGCCTGGCTGCACTCCTGTTCCCACTCTTGCCATGCTAATGACAATGCGGGACCCACAGCCACATTGGTGGAAGGTACATCCCCTCAGAGCGAGGCCGTACATGAGCTAGGTGGTACATTCAGCTCACTGTACGGTACATTTCCAATGGAGTTTATCAGACAAAATTATTTCCCCAAGAAATAATGCTGATAAGAAAAACGAAATAGTGATTCAGCAGTGATTCTTTTCTTTTCTTTCCTTTTCTCAGATATAAAACCCTGATAATGCAAGTTAAAATTTCATGTATTTCAAATTCCAAAAATATTTCAAAATATTTTTGGGGAAAAAAAAACTGAATTGCATTTTAGCCAGGTTTAATCAAGTGGTAATTTTATTTCAAGGTATATTCTCAGAGCCACAAAAAATGTAGCCATTTTCTGATTTTGTGAAATTCGAAATATTTAATCTGGTGCTGATTCAGAGCGCAGACCACGCTGCTGATAGCTTCGTTCTCACTGGATCCCGCTACAGGGAGCAGCAGTCAGGGCTGGAAAGCTGGGGGGGGGCTGGGTTAATACCTTTTCCCAGGCATACTGCTGCTGGACGCATGCTTAGTTACAGATGGAAAAACATATGAAATGTGCAGCATGCCAGGCTCCTTCAAACCCTGTGCTATGAATTGACTAAAGCCTGCAGAGTTGGGATGCTAAAGAGTTTGTGCACATGGCAGAAATTTTGCTGTCAGTCTTGTAGTACCTGTTGCATTGATTATCTGAAGTGGGATGACTGCTGTATACTCACTGCATGAGCTTTGGGCCATACGTAATGTTGACCACCAGTCAGCTGTAGGTGGCTGAGTAGATGGCCAAATGCAGAGATCCAGGGTTAACACTGCTACTCTTGTTAAGTGTCATGGGATCTTTTGTGACCACAGTGAATCAGGGCCTTAGTTAAAATCTTATCTGAAGCACAACACCCTTGGGTTTTACATGGCCCAGAGAGAAGAGAGCACCCTGCTGGCCCATTATCACCTCCAGCATCAGTCTGGTGTGAAGGTCCTCAGGTGCAGCCCAACTTAGCCTCAGCTGTTCAGCATGAGAGGCTGGCAGGATGGTGTGGGCGCTGGCTGTAGATATTAGTGCATATGTCCCCCAGCTAGATCAGTGTTAAAGACTGTTTTGGCTGTATCTCGGAAAAAAGCCATACTGTACAGTGTTTCCCACACATGGACTTTACTTGGGCGGGCCGCCCAGGTATATTTGGCGACTTGTTGTAGCATTTTTATTTATCCGTCCGAGAGAGCGGCACCATCCGCGATCGATTAACCAGTGGACAATCTCTCCCCGCTCTACCCCTCCTCTACCTGTTCATCCTGCTGTCGCGAGAAGGGTCTGCTGACAATCACACATGCTCTGCAGAGAAACACAGAGAGAGAGACGTTCTCTGGTATTACGTTAGAAGACGCAGACACGGTGGATATTTTACAAGCACGGACCAGATAAAGCAACCCCTTTTCTCCTTATTGTGTAATTGTTCTCTGACTTTGGTAGTAGCTTCGAATTCTACGAAAGAAAGCGGCAACTATGCTGTGCTGGTAGCTCTACAAGACTCAAGAGTGTATTCAGCACATGTAACTTGACCATTGTGCAACACGCAGCAAAGTTGTCCTGGCTAAATATAAGATTATCATTTGTTTTCTCTTCGGGCTACGGCAGTTAGAAAGACACAGACTAACTTCAGCTAAGGCTAGACTACTAATTTTTCATGCATTTACTCAGCAGATATGAGTATTCAAAAATATTTTAAGAGAATATGGAGTGAGGAAGAGAGACGCACAGCACCACAGGTAACTTAGCCAACGTTAGCATTTAGCGTGAAATGGCAATAAATAAATGCATAAGCCTCAATAATTGCATGTGAAATTAATAGAAATATTCAATAAATCAAAATGTGTTAAAGGTCAAATGTATTTGTTGTTTGTCACATGTAGTAGACCATTTTTGTGCTGGCAGGTAATGTCGGCCCTTTTCGCCTAGCTAACGCCACAAGTATATTTCAGACCTGAGGGAAACACTGCTGTATTTTTGGGACAAACTGTATGAAATATAGGGTTAACTGTTACAACACAACAAAAAAAGAAAAGATGTTGGTGTTTAGAAGTATGAAGGGCCAAGAAATTTGAAACAGCTTTACTGTGGCAAGTATGAAAAACAAACTGCATGCTGTTTCGCTTTTCTGTGTCCTTGAGCGGTGTTTGTTTTCACAGAAACTGTTAACATCAGGCGAGTGCAAATGGGATCGCCAGGGCAGTCCAGAGCCATCTGAGTTTATCTGTACACAGCCGTCTCCGCGAATTCCAACAGCTAATGTTTGGAGCGACCCCAAGTTGCAGAGAAAAATGTCTGAAGGTAAAAAGGGACATTGTCAAAGCAGAGATCCTAAACAAAGCTGTATCACTGCACAAAGGTGGCTCCTTTTGGAGCCGCTCTCTTCACGCTTATTCAGAGAGGGAAAATAAACAGGATCTACTCTGAAACCTGTTGAGATTAAAAAGGCACCACGTTTTAAGTCTCATATCTGATGGATGGAGGATGAGAGGAGAGAAAAGCAGCTCTAAGTCTAGAGGAGTTGTGCTTTCATCGAGGGAAGCATACTGATGGAGGGAGAGACATGCTGTTGGGGTCTGTGATCCTGTTGTAGGGGGACAGCTGTTACCATTGGTGGGAAAGAGACATGCTGTTGGTGGGAAAGAGCTGTTACTGTTGGAGGGAGAGGGGAAGATGTGCAGCTTCACTAACTTCACATTTATGAAGTTGCATTTTAACCAGGGTTAATACAGAATATATCAACTGGCATTTTTTAATATTAGCTAGCGGGCTAATACATCATTTACAAAATAGAAACATATGCACTTTTGTTCTCCGTGCAGTTATCATGTGGCAGACCTGGATTCTGCAGCGGGAAACCAGGCAGGCCGGGTCAGCCGGTACGAGCGAGGCTCTGTGTGTGTAAAGAGGTACTGGAGGCTGCGATCAGTGCTGCGTGATAGGCGGTGCCGCGGTTTAGAGGAGGCAGATGTAATGCTCTGAGCCGGGTTTCCTGTGTGACGTGTAGCAATAGGAAATGGTGAGAGGGCATGTGTCTTATCGCTGTTGTTCATCTCCGACGCTCCATTTGCAGGCATGCTCTCACGTGGGCACACCCACACACCCACACGCACACGCTCTCTCTCACACACACACTCTCTCTCACACACGCACACGCTCTCTCTCACACACGCACACGCTCTCTCTCACACACGCACACGCTCTCTCACACACACACACCCACACGCTCTCTCACACACACGCTCTCTCTCACACACACACCCACACACACGCACATGCTCTCTCTCACACACACACTCTCTCTCACACACACACACACACACACTCTCTCACACACACACTCTCTCTCACACACACACCCACACACACGCTCTCTCTCACATACACGCTCTCTCTCACACACACACTCTCTCTCACACACACACCCACACACACACACGCACACGCTCTCTCTCACACACACACACGCACACGCTCTCTCTCACACATACTCTGTCTCACACACACACACTCTCTCTCACACCCACACACACACGCACACGCTCTCTCTCACACACACACACGCTCTCTCTCACACCCACACACGCTCTCTCACACACTCTCTCTCACACACATGCTCTCTCTCACACACACGCTCTCTCTCACACCCACTCTCTCTCACACCCACACACACGCTCTCTCTCACACACGCTCTCTCTCACACACACGCTCTCTCACACACACACACGCTCTCTCACACACGCGCTCTCTCTCACACACACACACGCTCTCTCTCACACACGCTCTCTCTCACACCCACACACGCTCTCTCACACACATGCTCTCTCTCACACACATGCTCTCTCTCACACACACGCTCTCTCTCACACCCACTCTCTCTCACACCCACACACACGCTCTCTCTCACACACGCTCTCTCTCACACACACGCTCTCTCACACACACACGCGCTCTCTCTCACACACACACGCGCTCTCTCTCACACACACACGCGCTCTCTCTCACACACACACACGCTCTCTCTCACACACGCTCTCTCTCACACACACGCACACGCTCTCTCTCTCGCACACGCTCTCTCTCGCACACGCTCTCTCTCACACACGCTCTCTCTCACACACACGCACACGCTCTCTCTCACACACACGCACACGCTCTCTCTCACACACACGCACACGCTCTCTCTCACACACACGCACACGCTCTCTCTCACACACACGCACACGCTCTCTCTCACACACACGCACACGCTCTCTCTCTCACACACACACGCTCTCTCTCTCACACACACACACGCTCTCTCACACATGCACACGCTCTCTCTCACACACACGCTCTCTCTCTCACACACACACACGCTCTCTCACACACATGCACACGCTCTCTCTCACACACACGCACACGCTCTCTCTCTCACACACACGCTCTCTCTCACACACACGCTCTCTCACGCACACGCTCTCTCTCACACACACACACATGCTCTCTCACACACACACACATGCTCTCTCACACACACGCACACGCTCTGTCTCACACACACGCTCTCTCTCACACACACGCTCTCTCTCACACACACGCTCTCTCTCACGCACATGCTCTCTCTCACACACACACGCGCTCTCTCACGCACACGCTCTCTCTCACACACACGAGAACACCCCTGCCTGAGCAAAGGCGTGTCGATACACAGTTGTAGCCTTTACACTGTTATACACTTGACCCCGTTAACACGCAGGTGTGTTGATTCGACACACTGCACGCTGCATGACACACGATGTGTCAGAAGCAGCAGCTGAGTGAGGCCTTGAGGAAGTGTGTTTGGGTGTTTTTTTTCTCACAGTCACGTCCAGAGGGCAGGGCTCTCAGTCAGGGTCACCTCAGGCCCAGGGAAGCCTGTTCTCCCAATGCAGGACATTGACCTAGTCAGTGCAGTGTCCTACAGCTAAAAATTAACACTGTGCCAGAGTCTGAAATGAACACCTGCCAGCCTGCCAATGCAGGTGGATTTTCTCCCTGGCGGGTTAAATTTGCAGTGTCAGTAGCCATTCTGGCAGGTGCTTCCTTGCATAAATAAATATGATAAATGATAAAAGTGTGTTTGTATATAATAGGAATAAACAGGCTTGTGTATGTATGTAACATTGCAGAGTGAGTGTGTGTGTGTGTGTGTGTGTGTGTGTGTGTGTGTGTGTGTGTGTGTGTGTGTGTGTGTGTGTGTAAAACAGTATTATGCAGCCTTGTGTATGTATGTGACAGTAAAAAGCACGTGTGTTTGTATATAATAGGAATAAACAGGCTTGTGTGTGTATGTAACATTGCAGAGTGTGTGTGTGTGTGTGTGTGTGTGTGTGTAAAACAGTATTACACAGCCTTGTGTATGTCTGTGACAGTAAAAAGCACATGTGTCTTTGTATATAATAGGAATAAACAGGCTTGTGTATGTATGTAACACTATAGAGAATATGCACGCGTGTGTGTGTGTGTGTGTGTGTGTGTGTAAAACAGTATTACGCGGCCTTGTGTGTGTCTGTGACAGTAAAAAGCACATGTGTGTCTGTGTGTCTCTCAGTACACAGGCCCTGTCCCAGCAGAGCAGGACGCTGTGATGGTGCAGAATGAAGGCCCGTCCACACAGCGGCCCAATGCCTGCTGCCTGTGCTGGTGCTGCTGCTGTAGCTGCTCATGGTACGTCCTGCACTCTCTTACCCTGCCAATGCGCCGCTCGTGTGGCAGCAGGTAAATACACTCACACGGGCACGGCTCGCTCACTCACTGTGTGTGTGTGTGTGTGTGTGTGTGTGTGTGTGTGTGTGTGTGTCTGTGTGTGTGTGTCTGTGTGTGTGTGTTTCTGTATTTCTGTTGGTCTTATCTGTAAGAATACTCTTTCTCTGAGTGGCGATTTTTGTGGTGGCTAAGCAAAGCAAAACCACATTTGTTTGGCCTGTACATAGGAGCTGTGAGTGCATGTGGATTTTCATGTACTCTGTGTGCATGTGTGTAGGAGATGTTTGTAAGTGCCAGGCCACTTTGTAATAGTGATAATCTGCAAACTTTTCACGAAGAAGCATTTCCCTCAACATCCTGCCAAAGGTCGCCATGACAAAGTAATAAACATGTTCTTTCTGATCATCACAAAAACAGGAAACGGGTGAAATTTTGGCAAGCTGCGGGGTTTAGCTAATTATTTCACCCATCAGTCTTTGTTAATGGTTCACTGAATGAGACCTGACTGGCACTTTGAAATAAAGATTGAGTTTGTTGTGACTTCTCTTGTGACTGCTCATGACACCTGTATACCTGTCTTTGATAACAGTACATTGCCTTTACATTCTGACATTACATTACCTTTACCTGACCTTAACAGGCTTACCTTACATCACCTTTACTTGACCTGTATGTTCTTACCTAACATTTTCTTTACATCCTTCCCTTATGTACACTATATGGACAAAAGTATTTGGCCACACCTATTTTTCAGGGTTTGGGCTAGGCCCCTTATCTCCAGTGAAGGGCAATCTTAATGCTTCAGCATACCAAGACAATTTGGACAATGCTATGCTTCCAACTTTGTGGCAACAGTTTGGGGAAGGCCCTTTTCTATTCCAACATGACTGTGCCCCAGTGCACAAAGCAAGGACTATAAAGACATGGTTTGATGAGTTTGGTGTGGAAGAACTTGACTGGCCCGCACAGAGCCCTGACCTCAACCCCATCGAGCACCTTTGGGATGAACTGGAATGGAGATTGCAAGCCAGGCCTTCTCATCCAACATCAGTACCTGACCTCATAAATGCTCTACAGAATGAATGGGGACAAATTCCCACAGAAACACTCCAAAATCTTGTGGAAAGCCTTCCAAGAAGAGTGGAAGCTGTTATAGCTGCAAAAGGGGGCTCCATATTAAAGTATATGTATTTGAATATAATGTCATTAAAGTCCCTGTTGGTGTAAAGGTCAGGCGTCCGAATACTTTTGTCCATATAGTGTATGTGAGATGGCTAGTTTGTATATATTCTTATTTGTGAGGTGGCATATTAGTTTGAGTCATGACTTGTATGAGATAGTTAGTTAGTCCTCCTTTATGCATTAGATTTGAAATGTTTTAAATGTGTGTGAAATGACGGTACAGTTTTTAACACCAGATTCAAACCACATAGAAAGATTATGGAAAGTATTGATAAATATCTTATCTTACTCAGCCGGTTTATCTTGAATGCAGTTTGTGTGTGTCCGTCTGAGTGAGTGTGTGCATTTGTGTATGTGTGTGGGTGTGTGTCCATGTGAGTGGGTATGCATGTGTCCACGTAAGTGTTTGTGTGTGTATGTGTGTGTGAAAGTATGTTTGTGTTTGTACATATGAGTGTATGAATTTGTGCATGTTTGTGAATGTGTTTATATGTGAGTGTGTGTTTATATGTGTCTCTATGACAGTATGTGTGTATGTCTGTGTGTATTGTGGTGCTGTTTTACCACTCTGCAGTGTCTCTGTAGGAGTGAAGAGGAGCGACGAGCCAGGAGGAAGAGTCAGGAGACCAAGCTGGAGACCATTAGTAACTGTGAAGCGTGGTGAGAACACACACACGCTGTGAACACACATTTACACACTTGCATACTCACTCACACACTGTACTGTGAACATGCACACATGCGCGCACACTCACATACTTGCATATATCCCCACATACACACAAAACTGTAAACCCTAAACACAAATGACTGAGTGTACATCTGTGTGTATTGGTGTGTGTGTGTGTGGTCTGTGGTATAGGTGTGTGTGTGTGTATGGTCAGTGTCATGTTTGTATGTATAGGTGTGTATGTGCTCTCAGTGGTATAGGTGTGCATATGTGGTCAGTGTCGTGTTTGTATGTATAGGTGTGTATGCGCTCTCAGTGGTATAGGTGTATGCGTATGTTTTCAGTGTGATGTTTGTATGTATAGGTGTGTATGCGCTCTCAGTGGTATAGGTGTGCATATGTGGTCAGTGTCGTGTTTGTATGTATAGGTGTGTATGTGCTCTCAGTGGTATAGGTGTGTGTGTGTATGGTCAGTGTCGTGTTTGTATGTATAGGTGTGTATGTGCTCTCAGTGGTATAGGTGTATGCGTATGTTTTCAGTGTGATGTTTGTATGTATAGGTGTGTATGTGCTCTCAGTGGTATAGGTGTATGCGTATGTTTTCAGTGTGATGTTTGTATGTATAGGTGTGTATGCGCTCTCAGTGGTATAGGTGAGCGTATGTGGTCAGTGTCGTGTTTGTATGTATAGGTGTGTATGCGCTCTCAGTGGTATAGGTGTATGCGTATGTTTTCAGTGTGATGTTTGTATGTATAGGTGTGTATGCGCTCTCAGTGGTATAGGTGTGCTCAGTGCTGTGTGTACCTCCGTAGCACGAAGCCGTCTGCAGAGGAAGTACGCCAGTGGGCGCAGTCCTTCGAGCGTCTGATGAGGAGCGCTGCAGGGAGAAACCTCTTCCGGCAGTTCCTGCGCACAGAGTACAGCGAGGACAACCTGCTGTTCTGGCTCGCCTGCGAGGACCTGAAGCAGGAGTACAACAAGACGTCCATCCAGGAGAAGGCCCGCCTCATCTACGAGGACTACGTCTCCATACTGTCTCCCAAGGAGGTAGCCTGCTCTCCCCCAAACAGCGCGCTTCCAGTTTGGTTGTAACACGTCTTACATGTTCACTGGAGCTGCTGCCACGTTACCTTAAAGGCACAGCGATAGACCCCACCCCTCATCCAAGCCTGTGTTCTCTCTATTATCTATGTGCTTCTTAGAGAGGAGGAGGCTGTTACTGCTCAAGGTGTTTAGCAAAAAGCACAAGGGAAGTACCCCCACCCCCCACAGATATGCCCCTCACGTGTACGTAGTTCAGTCATATTTTATCTCACGCTCGTGCACTCACATGTATACACACAAGAACACACACGTTTTCTCCTGTATGTGCATGCAGTGGGGTAGCAGTGTGGAGCAGTGGTAAGGAACAGGACTCCTAGCTTAGTGGCTGTCAGTTTTATTCCCAGGTGGGCCAGTGCTGTTGGCCAAGGTACTTAACCTGAGTTGCAGGAATTTCCAGGTCCAATGTCCAAGTATCTGAATATCCAGCAGCATAAATAAGTAAGCTATATAAGGTTCTCGGGATAAGAGCCTGTGTTGAGCTAATGTAGTGTAATGCATGCACGCGCACACACACACACACACGCATTGTAGATGGGGTGAGGGAGAAATCACCTTGGAGTTTTGTGTGTCCCAGCAGCTTTAGTGAGTTGCGGGAGAGGAATTCCTCACACAACATTGACTCTGCATTCCTGGAACATGACAGCAATGTCTCCGTCGTAAGCATCAGCAGAGGATAACGGCATTTTCTGGGAGAATAATTGTGACGGCTTAAGAGAGGCAGCACAAAACATTTCATTTTTCATGTGGCGTACAAACATTGAGGTTCCGCTGGGCATTGTGCTTCCCTGACCTACCAACAGGGGGCACCAAACCAAGCCCGCTGTAGTTCAACTGCACAGTCGGGCTTGTACAGCCATACTTCAGTCCTTGTGTATTTAGCCTTCATCTCCCAGGAGACTCAGCTGCCCCACTGGAGGTAGTTTGGGTGCAGGGCTTCTAAAAGGGGAGGGTTTCCCATGTTCATGCAGCGACCCCTCTCTGTAATGCTTTGTCTGCATGCTGTTTCATCTTTACATGGGGCCCAACATTGGGGGATTGTACAGAGCATGAAAATCAAGATTTTCATTTAGAGTGAAAAGAGTGTAATGCGTATCTCTGTCTCCTTGTCTTTCTCTCGTCTTCCCTCTGCGTCCCTCTCTTTGTTCCTCTCTTCCCCTCCCCAGGTGAGCCTGGACTCTCGGGTGCGGGAGATGATAAACAGGAAGATGCAGGATCCCACGACCCACACCTTTGAGGACGCCCAGCTTCAGATCTACACACTCATGCACAGAGACTCCTACCCCAGGTTCCTCAACTCCTCCATATACAAATCCCTCCTGCTGAATGGCTCCTGCTCCTCCTCTGAGTCATAGGACACGCAAACCCCAGCAACCCCTCAACCACAAGCCACGCCTACCCGCAGCCCCTCCACCACAAGCCACGCCCACTCCAGTCTCCTCTAAACCGCACGTCATGCCCACTCCAGTCTCCTCTCAACCATAGGTCATGCTCACTTGCGTATCCACCGAACCACAGTTCATACCCACTCAAGCACCCACTGAACCGTAGGCCGCTCCTGCTCCAGCCTCCAGTGAACCATAGGCCCATACCCACTCCACCCCATGCTGAGCACTGTTCTTTTTTTTTCTCTCCCTCTCTCCATCGCTCTTTCTCTCCTCCACTCTGCCTCTGTGTTGTATTCTGTCTGCACAACCACTAAAGGACAGAACAAGTGTCCATTTTGAGATTTTTATGAGAGTGTATGTTTTTTTCTGTTGTGATCACTGATATCTGCCGTTAAACATAGACTTCTGGCTGGGAGACACAGGACTGTTCATGGAAACTGTGTTTTTAACTGCTGTCCCCGTGGCAACAGCTAGTGCACCGCCAACTACTGAATTACAAGCTCACATTCTGTGATTTTATTTTTTTCTTCTGGTTCCCTGCACATACGCGCGCACACACACACCCATGCACATGAGTGCAGACACAGGCAGGTGGCCAGGGTACCGCTGCAGTAAGGCTCCTCCTCCTGTCCTTTGGAATCTCAGCTCCTCTGAAGTTTCTTCTGTTTCCCTGTTGTATCTGCGCTGTATCTGAGGCTGCCAAACATCCAGAATGTTACTGTTTCGATTTAGAGAGCTATGTGAGGTGATAGGGTCAGAATCCTTTGTTTTTAAGCCTTTAGCTACATTCTTACTCAACGCGTGAGTAAATGATGGGACATTCTAACGCTGATGTCATTTAATGGGTCAGCATTTAGATGGACTCATATAGAAATGCTGTGTGATTGGTTTGGCAGGACATCAGAGGGTTCAGCTTTCTGGTGCCTGTAGGAGATACACAACATTATTACAATGTTACAGTGTTCGTGTATAGGTCCGTGAGCAGCATTATTGATCCCAGCATCCGCACATTGTTATTACAATGTTATAGTGTTGATGTGTAGTTCAGTGTCTGTGTGTGGGGAGCCCCAGGGAACAAACCTGATCCGTCTCTCACAGAGATAGGCAATGGAAATGCCTCAGTTTTACTGTGGATTCAGGGGGTTTGTGGGATACCGGGGAACCATGCATCAGAGCATCAGAGCACAAAGCATCAGACACATTTGCAAAGAGGGCCTGAAAACAGCGCCTTAGTTACAGAGTGTGTATATGTGTGTGTGTGTATGTGTGTATATGTGTGTGTGTGTGTATGTGTGTATGTGTGTATGCGTGTGTATGCGTGTGTGTGTGTGTGTGTGTGTGTGTGTGTGTGTGTGTGTGTGTGTGTGTGTGTGTGTGTGTATGTGTGTGTGTGTGTATGTGTGTATGTGTGTGTGTGTCTGTGTGTGTGCGCGTGTGCGCACATGTCTGCCTGCCTGCCTGCCTGCTTGCTTACTTGGCATTTGTACAGCCAATCTAATTGTGCGTTTTGTGTAACACCTGTCGTTTTTGATTGTCATAAAGCACACCCAACATTGTGCTTTATGTTATTTGCTGCTGTACCTGGTTAGTAATAAGACAATTTGTTTTTCACATTATTATTTTCACATTTCACATTTTTTCCTTGCTTGTCAAACGTTGCGCCGGTCGAACCTGTGGTGTCCATCCTGGAATAGTCAAATCAAATAAAGTCTGTGATTCATTTCCAGTACAAACTGGCCCCCCTCGGTATGCCTGGTCCACTGCTGTTCCCTATGGGAGGTCCTGGTCAAATCACCAAGACGACTCTTGCCTGTAATCTAAAATGAGTTACAGTTAAGCTGGACACAACCAGGTTGCACTGCACACTGTAACAATAGCTGATATTTCAAATGTTTCAATTCCCTGCCCTCATTGGATTAACCCATTGTATCTTTTTTGCTCAGCCACCTGAGCTTTTGAGACAGTCAATTTGATCTGTTTTTGTGCCATGTTTAAGATGGACACTTTTCCCTTCTTTGGAATGGTAAAAAATAAAAGTACATGCCAATTTCATAGACATATCTATGTATGTATATTTCTGAAATAAATCCATAAACATGAACATCAGCAGGGTCTAGCAGTGTGTTAACTGCAACTGTTGTTTGCAGAATAGTGATTTTATCAAAAGCACTGTTAGAATGTCCTCCCTGTTCCCATAGTTTCTTATCTAACCACACATAGCTTATTCAGAGAAGGCTTTAAAAACCTGGACCTCGCTCTTTTCTCATTGTGTTCTCAGCTCTCTAACCACTATGTTACACCGCTGCTCAGAAGCCACAAAAAGCAGTTAATGTAAGTTGTAACAAGTAATGGGGGAAATACAGCCAGTCTCAGAGTGTTTGCCTTATCCAGCTTGAACAGGAGACAGTGCTGGATTAATGAAAATACCTTGTCCAGCATGGAGTCCTGGTGAGCTGCTCCTTGTCCAGCACAGAGTCCTGGTGAGGTTTAGACACTGTGTCCTGCTTAGTGTCCTTGATAGGTTTGATGCCGTAGGAGATCCATGTTTAAGGACCCCCCCCCCTCCCTTCATGTAAGGTGCTTCCTTTGACAGCAGCTGCCTTAGTGAGAGAGACTGTGAGTGTGGGGTGATCATGCTGCATTGTAAAATAAGAAATGTAAGTAGTGGTGACTTATAAGGAAGATAAGGATTGATTTAGAACCAATCAAGATGTGTCATCAAGGGCTACTGGAGCTGCTCTGTGATACAGTAAAGCCCAGGGAAGTTATTTGTTTAGACACACCAACTTTACAGTATACTGTATTGGTCACCCTCAGATGGGACACCTGCACGATATGCTCTTTGCATGTCCTACGAGCACTTTCCCTCAGTTTAGAAAAATTGTTTCTCAGTGATATGAAGTTAATTTCAGGCCTTTATCACCGATGTATTGGCTGATAAGAGTAAAGAATGTTGTTTTTCTCCAGAGGGTGATTATTGATGCCCTTGTGGAAGAAGCTTGTTTTGCAATAGACAAATTCTGTGAGAACCAGGACAGAGTCCACTGCAGAGAAATGAGTTTCTAAATTGAATCGCACAAAAACAGCGTCCCATTGCACTAGAGATGTACTGCCATTTCAGCTAGGATGGAGGTGGTATCTCTTGACGTCCAAATTAACCTGTCATCTGCAACGGAAGCTGCTGTTCTAGAATGTCCTCTGGCAGAGTCCATATTTGAGACCATGTAGGACAGAATAGTGTTTTGCAAATCTGATAAAGTTTTGGCCAATGTAGTATTTCTATGTCTACTTCATGGATTCATTCTTGTCCAATCAAATGAGCTTGGTGTTTACATTGAATTGGGTTAGAGAAGTACTGAAAGTGGCATTATACTCTTATAAGCTATTTGAAAACATGAAAAATAAGTTTTAATATCTACTTATGTAAGTGTATATCATTAAAGGGGTTTCTAAAGAGGCAACTGGTGCTATTTTCAATGCTATCCCATTCTTGGAGACAGAAAGGTTGTACAAAGGTATGTGATCACAGTGTAGTTCCTGTATAATATCCAGGCGTGTCTAACATGCATGCTGTCACACCTGTGTGATTACACAAACAGTAAGTGCCAAGTAGCAATGTGTTCTTGTGTAAGTTTAAATTAGTGCTTACTGTGTAAGTTCAGCAGAATTGACAGTCATCAGGGGCATTTAGGAGAAAAAACCTCTGATGGCTCTGTGCTGGTGAGGTCCAGTACACCTGGTCCAGGCCTCATACTCCAGAGACAGGGTCCATGTGAAACTGTGTGTGGGCACACTGCCTGCCGAAATGAACATGCCCCCCTATAACTCTTTCACACTGCACATGGAAACAGACTCGGACAGGTGTGTGCGCACGTGTATGCATACCTGTAGCCTGTAGTATTTCAGTGCTCTCTCTATGTTCCCACATAAACTGTCAGCTTGTTTTGATGTAATGGCTTTACAAACAGCCCTGGCTGCTTAGTGTCTGTCTGTCCATCTTCCCTTAGCCACATCTGCCTGTCTTGCAGCATCTGCTTGTTAAATGAGTATACAGACAGTAGTTAAATGCCCAGAAGTGCTGTCTGTGGATTGCTGTGGTGATCAGCTGCAGGTACAGGACCTTTCCTCTGCAACTTACAGCCTTGCGCTTGCCTTGATTTTTGTTGTTACACCTTTTATCCACAAGATGGCAGTCTTGCAGCCATTAGCAGAGTCAAAGTTGCTGTGACCATGCTTAGTGTGTGCGTGTGGTGTTGCTTATCCACACACTCATATTATGTATATACTATATACAGAATCAGATTTTGAATACTTAGAAATTGACATTAGAGTTATACAATTTGTTGCCAAAAGTTTATATTTGTCCTCAGTTTAGCACATGTTCAGTGAATTCATATCTGTAAGCAGGCCAGGTAGTTTTTTGGGTTTAACTTGAAAGGAAGCGATTAAAGAGATTTTAAATTCACATCAAACCGTCCATATTCTCTTTTTGTGTACATGGAAAGCAATGGCCTCTTCGCTTGCTGGCCAAAAAGTCAGTTTTCTGACTTTATCCAAACAGTCTTGTTACATTTGCCAAAATACCAGAGTAGTGCCATTAACAGCAATGTTTCAAAAGTTAAAGGTGAAAGGAACAGTTATTTATTGATATTTGTGATGTTTAAAAGAATCAGTTATGTTTGGAAAATATGAATGGATAAACATCAGGACCAAATTTGATTTCTTTTTGATTCAGTCTCAGCCCAGGGGTGCCACTTATCAGGTTATCAGGCACTGGTGCTCTTCTGCCTTGTCACCTCAGGGGGGCGCTCTGCAGCATCGGAACAATGGCACACCCCGTACACCTGTTACAACTCTCTTAATGTACTGTCAATGTGGACTCCAATGGTGAAACTTTTTTATGAGAATAAAAAACAAAAGTTTGTGTTATGATTCATGTGTCACTGTAAAGTTTATTTTTGGCTTGCAACCTGATGTTTTCTGGAACTATACTGTATTTATTGGTGTCTATGAGGTGTCATGGGAGGGGGTCTAGCCCCAGCATCAGTGTTATGCCTCATTTACAAACTGCTATTTAATATATACTGCAAGTTAACCTGACACTCAGAATAAGGTGAGCAGCTTTTATCCACCTTTTCTCTCTCAGCAATTGGATTCCATCTGCTCAGGGGCAGTGTAGCACCCTCTAGTGGATGCTTCTGTGCAGGACAGGCTAGTGTAAAGAGCAGTTTGGTCCTGCTCTTTTAGCCACTCCTGTATATGACTTAAGTTTTATCTAAATCATGGCAGCATGGATTCATCTGCAGGCAACTTCTCTGTTAACCAGCCACTGCAGAAACTGGTTAAAACAATATAAAACAGTAATATGACAGGTGACTAACAGTTTGCTCATGTGGGTCATTACAAAAATTGAGTTTAAAAGTTAACAATGCTCAGGAGTTTATTCAGATATGTACACTTTAGTAGATATCAAAGCATTATTACTGATGGGGAAAAAACAGAAAACAGAACTGGCTGTCTTAACTTCATTCTGACATTTATGTCTGGTATTCAGTTGCAGGAGACACAGATTACCAACAGCTGACATGCAGTGGCAGAAGAGTGAGGCTTCACAAACGCCATCATGGGCAGAACCATCATGTGCTGTCGGCGATTGAACGATTTCAACCAATATTGTGTTTCTGTAAGGACAGCAAAGGCTTGAGATTCAGACAAGTCTATGACTGATAGCACAGTTACAGAGTTGAAACCTCGCCCTTCCTTCATTGGGTGTCGGCCTGTTTATCACAAAACCACAGCACAGACTCACACAGCGTGTTATTTTACAGCCAAACCACATTACTGTGACTTGTTGCTACACCTGCATCAAAGGGACAAAAACCTCAAAAATCTTCTGACCAAACGTAACAAAATCCAACAATTTTATCAATCAAAACCGATAAAGATGCACTGCAGTGCGCCATGAAAGAAAATGAAATGAATCAATCTCCCTTTAGATAGAGCACTTTGTAGTCTACACAGTTTTTATGCAAATACATTTCATATTTACATTGCAAATTAGTGCAGATCAAAATGTAACACTCTTTTAAGAATAAAAAAGTGCCATTAACAAAATATAAGGAAATAAGTTGAAAGGTCCGGCCCATGATTCTCAAGGTGACGGCAGACTCCCCATGCCTTAGCAAAACTGAGAAGAAACAAGTCCAGTTAAGACATTGCCCCTGTTCACAATAACATCATCACTGACAGGTTGACGTCTTCAGGGAGGAAATATTTATTTTTGTATTTGACAGATGGTCATACCAAGAGCTGTTCCCAATCCCATTTCACAAATTCGGTGGGCCAGTTACAGAAGAGCCAATAAAAGTAAATTAGTTTCAAGCTGAAAAGCACTATAACTGTGTACTGAAGATTTTTAAAGTCAGTTACAAAACATAATTACTGCTGGCATCAGTAACTTGTGCATGACCACAGCTGCTGTCATGCAGTACATATAAATAGGGCCTGAATAATATATTGTTTCACCAATTAAGTAATAATCATTTACAAGCCAATGACAAAACCTAATGGAACAATGAATAAACACAACCACTGGTATTTTAGTATTTTAACTATTAAATCAGCATCTGAGCTTCAGCAAGTTCTTATTAGAAATGAGATGTATTTTGTCATCTACGGGGTACTGTTGCTTTGGGGGAGTCCCTCATTCCCTCAGTGAGTGAGTGAGAGATGCTGCTGTTTCTAATCACATTCAGTTATAGCTAGAAATATGGATTTAAAGAGGTATAAATGAACAGGAGCAGGACTCCCTTCTGCATAATAATGTCCTTAGTAATGGTGAGCAGAGCACCAGAGAGAAAGGGGGAGAGGGTGACAGACCCACAGAGAGGTGCATGCAGAGCAAGGCGAAGGACAGAACTGAATGAGGGGATTGTGTGTGTGTGTGTGTGTGTGTGTGTGTGTGTGTGTGTGTGTGTGTGTGTGTGTGTGTGTGTGTGTGTGTGTGTGTAGGACAGCCTACCTTCCACCTGTTCCCACAGCCATTGCACAACACAAAGGTGGTCATGGGCTCATCAGCACTGCGCGTCTGCACCTGTAATACAGACACACACAGTATAATGGGGTCTCCAGCACTTAAACCACTACAAAGATTCTACAGGTGCCTCAGCTTCAGCAGTGGCACCAGGTAAAGGAAGGACAAGCACAACAGAGGAGATTTCCCTGTGCAGATATGAAGGTGTGGGGTGTCAGGGACAGTTGCTTTATGTAGGTGTAGTGTGTCTTAGGAAAGTACCCCTGTTCACCATAGTTGAACAATATCCTTGGTCTGTGCAGTAAGGGAACAGTGGCTGTGTGTATGTGTAGTAAGGGAACAGTGGCTGTGTGTATGTGTAGTATGGGGACAGTGGCTGTGTGTATGTGCAGTAAGGGGACAGTGGCTGTGTGTATGTGTAGTATGGGAACAGTGGCTGTGTGTATGTGCAGTAAGGGGACAGTGGCTGTGTGTAGTGTATGTGTAGTATGGGAACAGTGGCTGTGTGTATGTGTAGTAAGGGAACAGTGGCTGTGTGTATGTGCAGTAAGGGAACAGTGGCTGTGTGTATGTGTAGTAAGGGGACAGTGGCTGTGTGTATGTGTAGTAAGGGAACAGTGGCTGTGTGTATGTGTAGTAAGGGAACAGTGGCTGTGTGTATGTGCAGTAAGGGAACAGTGGCTGTGTGTATGTGTAGTATGGGGACAGTGGCTGCGTGTATGTGTAATATGGGGACAGTGGCTGCGTGTATGTGTAATATGGGGACAGGAAATGACTGTTTGCAGTGTGGAAACGTTACCTGAGTGTAGGTGCAGTTCTTCCCCTTGCATTTCCCGCAGATAAACATGTCTGTCTCAGTTCCACCCACTTTGGAGAGCTGGTGTTCCCGGATAGATTCCTTAGTCAAAGCCTGCCTCATCTCCTTCAGCTCTGCGCTTGCCATTTCCTGCTCACACACACACACACACACACACACACACACACAAGCATGTCCAGCAACACATACATGCAGCATTTGACACAAACCGTACACCACTACTTCACACAAATGATTCAAGCAAACTCTATTGATGGTGATGACAAAGACATAGGATACTGCACAATGATACACAGATACAGAGTCTGTACAACATGGTGGCCCACCTCAGCTGTCATGGTCGCAATACGGTCAGGGGTGATGTTTCCACACAGAACATTCCGGCGCAGGTCTGGGTTCTTCTTGTCCTTCAGGTTTGAGATTCGACTCCGCAGGCGGCTCTTGTATTTAGCGTCCGTGGAACGGAACTCCCGGAAGATGCGTGGATCCAGGCAGCGGTCAAGGAAGAGCCCACACATTGAACAGAGACATACATGCACACAGACATCACCTTGCACCATATTACATGGCATAAAACGTCCTGGTCAGCAGGTAGCAACACCCACTGGAGCTCTCATGCCAGAGGCCCATGTCTTGTCGTTACAGAATTTGTTCAGTGTGCTATGAAGTTACAGACTTTAGTTTGAGTTCTGTATGAGATGTGAAATGTTATTTTGCTGCTCTGATGTGTTCACAGTGTGTCAAGACTGAGTAAGAGACATTGTTATTATTTAGTCACATAGTTGCCCAATTATACAAGGTAATATACATTTATCATGTTTCTATTGGTACAACTACATTCTTAGTTCAGTAAGCTAACTATTTCAGTTCCCTAACTCGACCTGAAAGGGTTGCCTATGGTGGGGTAGGATCACAGACATCAGGATATAGTCTTCAATCTGTGCAGCCACATTCTCGCAGTCAGCCCCAGCTGTGACATAATCATCTGGAAAACAAAATGGATCTTTTAATTCCATCACGTGTGCTGAGGACAATGTTATTGGAATGGTAAGTTGCCCATAGCCCACTGCTGCACTGTTGCATTTTAATGAAGCTGTCCAGTGGAACATTGGCAGCACAACGGCAGAGCTTAAACTCAAAACCCAGATATAAGAGCAGTTCTGTGTACCACATCACTGTTCAAAAATAAAAAACAGGCTGAGCATGAATAAAGAGCAACAGTGTGGTAGCATAACAGCACGGATCCTTACCTGCTCATTCAGCTGGCTGGGTCTGATGCACACACATACACATAGGTTCTGATATATGGACACACACATACACAGTCAGGCTGGACCTGACACACAGTGTCAGTATTCAGGTAGGATCTGGCAGACACAGTGACACACTCACGAGGCTGCAGACCGTGACTCACCGTCAGTCTGCAGGGCCGACACCAGCAGCTCCCTGCATTTGGTGCGGACGCTGTCAGTGGTGATGGGGGCGGGGGGGAACGAAGTGAACTTGGCGGTCGTGGGGGTGGTGGGGCTGCTGGGTGTCTTTTGAGCCTCCTGTTTTACGCTGGAAATGTAAGCACCATTACTGAACTGATGGTAAACACAAATTTCTCCAACCGCCAGGAGAGGCTGAAGTAGACATTTCCGAAAGACAATTCAGGCAGATAGCAGTTTGCGCAATGTACTCAAATTTCAGTTGTGTTATACAAACAAAATCACTGGATAAATCATACAGATTCATGCCTTAAATCTGACTGCACATGCACGCACACAAGACGGATTACTGAAGCCTACATGCAGTAAAGTGTAGATCTCAAACACCTTTCCCCCCAGGGCTGGTATGTATGCTGATCTTGTCTCCAACCAATTACCCTGGATTACTTGGTCTAATTAGTACACTAATTGCTGCAAAGCACATGAGCAACCTTCAGCTGTAATGCATCATTTAATGAAAGCATGTGAAATGGAGTGAGATCCTGAGCTAAATGAGAGATTAGGAGCAGAGATCAGTTCAAATGGTGGCATACACACCAGACCTCATGGAATACATTTACATTTATTCAACTAGCAGACTTTTAGTCAATAGGGTTAGTTAGTGAACTGCACAGACACTGAATCATTAGTATTGTCTATGAAACACAGTGCCATTGTGGGAAACATTGTCACAAGGGCAGTAAGTGCTCTCATAGGGTGCACAACTTATTACTGCAAATAGCTTTTTGGGAGGAATACAATCTGACACACTGGAGATAGAGGATGAAAGGCTAGGGGCATACTGCACTAGAACATACTTTTACACACTGAACAGCGGCTCTCATTTACACAAACACACAGTGACACACCACAGCTCTTGCCTCTGCTGGCTGGACTCTGGGCTTCCCCTGGAAGAGTTGCACATGGAGGCAAGAATGGAGTCCTCCTTCTTCTCCTCCTGTTTGCTTTCTGAGCCATCTAAGAAAAGGATTAGTTTTCAGCAGTTCCTCATTCACATTGGGTGCCAAAAACTAGTCTTCCACATCCTCACGTGGCAGTAACTTCTCAAGCGACAAAGCAAGTTTTACCACTCGTACGCTCTTGCATATTGAGGTTCAAACCCTCAAAACTTTGTGAATTTGCTCTTGTTCTGTGTTTGTACACACACACCTTTGAATACTAGTTGGAAGACACCAAATATTCTTGCTCCTTATATGAGAAACCCCTGTCATATGGAGGAAGACACAAAAGTAAGATCCGGACACCCCGCAGTGCAATTCTACGACCAGGCTGGCATCCTACCAAGCAGTTTCTTCCAGGACTTGATGAGGGTTTTGGCCACAGTCTGCACCTCCTCATCTGTACTCTGCTTTCTCACTGCATTCACAGACATGCCAATCCTGGTGGACTGGGGGGGAAAAACATTACCGTCATACACACCTCCTCATTTTCCACTACAACAACAACACACACGCACACATACACCCCTTCTCTTTCCACCACAGCAGGAACACACACACATACACTCTCACACATACCATTCCCAAAGTGTCGGCAGATCCAAGAAGATTGAAAACTCAGCATGCTCGGAGAGGGCCCACCACCACAGCCTTCATATGTCAATAGCAGACTGTGGCAGGGGCCTGAATAAGGGCCTGATTATCTGTCTGAGGCAGTCTGATGTGCTACATGTCTCAATCACAGGCCACACACCCAACCTGTCTCTGCACTACTGACTGCCAGGCAGAGGCCATGGACACCACCTTACACATCTTTGGTATGACTTGACAGGAGGTCGATTTCATAACCTGAAATGAAGGTGAACGGCAGTGACATTACAGCTGGTCCACTGAACCCGCTGAACCTGGAGCCGGTATTCATACTTCTGACTCACCTGCAGAGTCTCCAGCGACATCTTCATGCTTCTGAGCTCCTTCAGCATTTCTATAGCCCCATCCTAAAATAAATTGTGATTCATTACATCAAGGTTAAGGCAGTGTGTTCCAAAGTGCTCTGTGGTGTACAAACTTTTTTTCAGATTATAAACGTTTATTATTTAAAATGCCATGATCTCTTTGTATGATTTTTATCAAAGCAATCGTTGATAAGACTTCAGTAATCAGTTAAGAGTAAAAAGCCGTAAATGCAGGTCCACGCTATGCACAAGACTTAAGCCCCTTTCAGACATGCACTGAAAGCCGGAACTTATCTAGCCTTTAGCCGGAGGAGCTGTATGTGAGAACGCAAACGTCCGAATCAGTCGGACTGGACGTGAGACGGACTTCGTTCTGCCAGCTCCCTAGCACAAAGTCCGTCTCATGATGTGTCCAGGTGTGAATAGAACATGTGCGTCAACATAACCGCTCTACGCTTCTGGTGACATATCGCTTTGAAGTAAAACACTGGCGTGGGGGCGGCATGTGGTGCGAGACCAGCAGCCAGTCCATCAGCTCCCAAACACCTGTTATTCCTCGCGAAGATCAAAAGGCACACAGATACAGCAGTATGTGCCTGAACCACTGACCGTGTGCGTTGAACGTGGTTTATTTACCTTATAAATCAGTGTTGGGGTAACCTAAACTCTGCTTATTCGTGTTGTCTTACCAGTTTCCAGTGACGTCGACAGTTTTGTGTTTTTGCGAACTAACTGTTCATCTTTCAAGAAGTGCACGGGTATTGTAATCTACTTTGCTGGTTATATTTTGCCCATGCTCCAACAGGCGCGGTTACATTTAGGTAATACTATGCTGCGGGCATGGGCGTGGCTGTGTAACGGGTTTTTGGTCCCTTTTTTTAAACAGAGAACCAAATCGCCGCTGGGCCAAACTCTGTAATTTTATTATCTGGTAAATATAGCCTACAGCGGTTATTGTGGCTTAAGCATAAGTATGGGCAAAACAAACGGTGCGTTCGAGTTCGCTAGCTTCAGGCGCAACATATCGATATTGTACACTGAATCCTACTGTAACGTGAGCCGGCTTCTTCTGCTCAGGTGTTCCGTGAAGGCTACAAGCGAAATTAAGTGCTGTACTTGCGCTCCAAAATCAAAACACTGAACTGAGAATAGTATCTGTCACCCACTCGCTCTGCTTTGCAACATTTCGCTAGCAAGATCAACTTTATGGGTGAAAAATCAAGATGTTTCAACCATAGGCGTCACTGATGTTGGGGACATGTCCCCACCACTTTTTGTCGTGGCCCATTTCGTCCCCACCACTTTAAAAAGGTGTGAACACGTCGAACCCGTCGTAGTCCCCAGCACTTTTCAAAACAAACTGACGCCCATGGCTTTAAGAAGCAGATTCGCCGCATGTCCCGCGAATTATGAGGTACTTGCTTATAGTTTGCAAGCGAGCTGTATGAACAACCCCGCAACTACTTCAACAATGGAGCGCTTTCGAGAAATTCCCTTCATAACAAACGTTGAGCAAGATGCGTCTATTTAAACACGTCCATCTAGTTAGCTAGTCCAGAGCTCCATTTTAATGTTTGAAGTTTTTTACAAGCAAAGCTTACCGTGTTTTTCTTTCTCACCATCTTGTCCAGTTTTTTAGCTATGCGTTCGACTTCCTGGTCCTTAACCATTTTAACGTTTTCGATATGGTTAGTGGCTCCAGAACGGTGAAAAGAGAACCTCCATTTATCTCTCACGGGCAAATGGGTTCTTTTTCAAATAGCACAGAGGCGAGGTAACTACACTGCCGCAGCTCTGGTTGGAACAGGAGCGAGGTGTCCCGAATCTGGGATTTGTAGTTTCTGGTCCGTAGGGCAGTACCCAAATTAAGTTTTTATTTATACGCGAGGCATAAACCACAAGGCGTACGGATCAGTCACAGACACGGGAAACGCACATAAGTCTATTTTGCATATAACTGTAGTGAGCTACACAATTTACTACTTGCCAGTTCCTCGATTTATCTGGTGAACAGCGACGTAAAATAATTACAAAGGAGTACCTTTGCTCTACTTTTCTCTTTGAGTGTCGCGACGGGGGCTGTTGCATCGCAGCACACCGTGCAGACACTCCTAACTGTGGTGTCATCTAACGCACTGTTTTTGACAGTTTGCTCCAAGAGTCTGAGCAGGTTTGAATAAACGAATGTGCGCACATATCCATGCAATGGAAACATCAGTCGGCTGTGTGTGTTGCACATTGTACATTTGGCCTGAACACCTGACAGCTGCATCTGCGAATGGCAGGAATTGCCTGTCACACCTCAGTGCAGCTTTGGCTGCATTAACTATGCACTTGATTCTGCCATAGGTATACAGTTTCTAGACCAGCCACACCAATCTATCTGATGTACACTGGCCAGTACGGCATCTGGTGCATACCAGACACGCTCGATACACCCCTTTTAGCTGTCTAACAGGAGCCAAAGCTGGTTGACTCATTGCGGTATGATTGCATTTCCATTCATTTCCTCACAAGCAAAGCTGCAGATCGTGACATCATATTGAATCATTAGATCATCTGGTAAGATTGGGCCATTGCCTGAACTTCATTTGCAGTCTAACTTGCTGCATTCACCCCCCAAAAAAAGACTCCACCCACCTGTTGTAATATTAGGCCAGCACCAATGACTTTAGGGCATTGACATCTATGCCCTTTGACCTGAGTATGTGATGGAAGTATAAATATCTAAAAAAAAAAAAAAGCACAGGTTGTTCTTTGATGAACTCACAGTGGGGAGGTGGGGAGCCACCCTTCTGGGTCTGTGTGAAGGTCAGAGACAGCATTGCAGCCATGGCCTCATTCTCACTATCTTCCACACATGAAATGCAGCCCGGGGGGGGTATATTGCTGCTAGTATGGACCTCTGAGAGCTACCACATTAGATAAGTTTTCCATCACTGAAAAATGACAGAGGAGACACATTATTTACAACAACTTTTTTGCATTCTCTTGCATTTTTTTGGGGGGGGGGGGGGGGGTAAGCAGCTGGTGACAATGTCAGATTTGCAGTAGAGTCAGATCAGGCTGTTTGCTGTGAGCTGCACCATTCCCTTAAAGAGAGGAAAGGCCTACAGAGGTCTATGTAAAGTCTAACCAACCAGAGGACAGAGAGGGCTCTATCTGAATGACCTATCTGGGTCACGCATCACATGATTCAAAATGGAGTGCTGTTTAGTCTTCCAGGGCAGTCCATTGTATTCAGTGCATTAGGTAATCAGCGTCTGAACAAACAAATGAAAACAGACACACTGAACACTGAGACAGTGCTGATGTCTCTTAACCAGTGAAGGACACTCCACTCTGAAAGTAAAACTGCCTTTCAAGCATTAGAGTAAATGATTCACTTTGTATGTGACAGTGCTGAGGAGCTAGAGAGGTAACGTCAAATGATCCGTGAAGCAGAAATGGGTGAAGGGTTCATGAATATATTAGATAAATAATACCGCAGATAACAAAGGAAAGCCAACAAGGACACTGCTGCTGACAAAACCCTTTGTACCAGTGATAAACATTGTAACCTTTTCCCTCAGAAATACTGCACGTTCTGCATGATTAAATTGAAGTTAGACAAAGAGAGATAGCATACTCCTTTCCAAAGCAGAAAATCATATTCACTGAAAGCACCCTTGTAAAAGAACCTGCACAATACTTATAAATATCAGCGTGCGGTTCTCTCCCTGAACAGGCCCCAACAACCACTGTCAAAGAAAGCGATGAGCCATTATTTTGCTCGCAGACTTGATTGAGTTATAAACTGTCCAGCTTTGTGATTATTTAGCGCTCACCAATTGAGAATTGTTAAAACTCAGGTCTAGTGTATGGTTTGGTATGGACATGAGGCCAGAACAAACATATTTTAAAAACCACTGGTTAGTTTTTTTTTAATTTTTAGAAGTTGAAGTTGTAATCACTGAAACTGAAATTGCTGTCACAAAAGTCACATTTTGTCACAGTGTTGTACAGTTATTTTCTTGTTTTTCCAAAGTGCAACAGCAGACATGCACTTTTCATGGACACACTTATTAATTGGTTTCTGTGGGTGCGTTTGTGTGTATGTACATGTGCTTGTATATGTGTATGCTTAAATGTAAGTTTAGGGTGTACATCCTTGTGAGTCATGGAAAACAAACAGCTGATTAGAGCATTGGTCCTATAAAGAATAATTCCATGATCAGAGAGAAGCCATTGCAGAAGCATGCCTGTGCTGTTTAAGGACATTATAGGAGTCAAGCTGTAGGTGCTTTTTGTTGTCAGAAACTGATCCTGGATAATAATCAGAATTAGCTGGGGTTAAAAATGACCTCCCTCCCACCTCCAAACAGAAGAAAATCTATTTCTCCAGCAGGTGTCTCTGGTGCTTCTGCTAAGTACTTTACCTCCATCGCTGTGTCTGTCCATCTGTCCTCTAGGGGCCCTTCATTGTGGCTTGTCAGTTGTGGTGGCAGCAGTGGGCCAATCTTCCCTCCGTTAACACTGGGCAGCATGCCCAGAGAGCTGCTGCTGAGCAGATAAGACCAATCATCTGAGACTGAGCTCGGCCAAGCGGTCCCCCATTACTGTCACAGGCTAATGTTGGAACCTCCTCTTCACACCATTATGCAGCAAGGAAAAGACAGAGAGACGGGGGAAAGAAAAGGAGTGAGAGTGAAAGAGAGGGGAAAGACCAAAACAGAGAGAGACAGGAGAGGTAGACAAAGGGAGGGAACCAGCGAGAAAAAAGAAACAGGAAAAGGGATGGAGAGAGAGAGAAGGGAGAGACAGAGAGGAGAGAGAGGAGAAAAGTGAAAGACAAAAGGACAGGGAGACCAAGTAATGCCAGAACTAACGTATTAAGCATTTTGCTCACTGCCTTGTTATTGAATGTTTCATCATCCTTCCAGCCTTATGAGGGGAGTGCATGGACGCGTCAGTCTTAAATCCTGCACAAAGACACTGTCCATTCCTAGCAGGGCATGGACTTAAATAATGTACTTATTCATGAATACCATTTGCTTGTCCAGGACAAGAGTTGATCCATGTACATGCTGTTACATATATTTATTACAGTAATTCAAGCCAGCAACTTTCTGGACAAAAGTACACTTTCTAAACCACGGCTCCACTGTACTTTAAGTGCAACTCAGACTTCATACCATCAATCTGCCTGTGGAAAGTGCAACCCACCCAAAAGTATTTAATACACTACATTTCAGAAGGTGGAAGGTACCTTGCTGAAGGATTAACTTGTGCATCTTTCTAAGGTGAAAAGGTCAAAGCATGACGGCTACAGGCATTTTATTGAAAAAATCCTTCAACACTTACTCACTGGGTGCAATGACAGCAATGCTATCCCACTCAGAAGGACAGATGTGGAAAAAGGAAATTCATATTCCCCTCATGGTGGATAGGTGGAGTTACAGCACTTGGTGTGGATTTTGTCCCACACATTTTAGATTCTCACCTGTAGGTGGCAGCACCAGTACAGGCAAGGTATAATTTGGATTCTGAGAGCGCCTTCACTTGAATTAGTATTCGGTAGCTACCTGTGCTACTTTAGCGACGGCTTGACAAGGCCACCCTGGGGAGCAGTCCCTCGCCTTGCAAGCGAGCCTGGATTATATGTGTACTCTTCAGACAGAGGGAGACAACCTGCTTCTCCGCCAGTTTTAAAAGGACCACTTGGGGCTGGGACACATCCTGGGGGAGCCTTCAGGTTAGCTGGCAAACACAAGGACTCCTATTTATTTCAAGCGAGAGAGGATCTACTGAGCTTGATCTTTGATCTGTCTTTTAACCCATCCTTCAGTGAGTTTCACCAACAGAGGTTCCTGAGCGGCAGATTATTCCAGGACCTGGTTATTAAAGAGGCAGCACATGAGACGGCGCATGTTTCCGTGTGTCGCACAGTAACGTAGCCATCTATTCAATATGTCAGATGTGCACTGGATTGCCCCCACCCACCCTCCCACGGTCTCGTGTTCTGCGGAAATGCATTCTACCTCAGCGGACCCTCCTCAGTCACCTTTGCTCTTGCACTTGAAACAGCTGTAAAGGAATAAAGAGCCGTGATAGCTGCTGCCTCCACATCCCCTGGCAGTGTCCTATTCCCTTTGGAACAGCATACACAGGCTTTGATCTACTGCAGATCCCTGCTGCACATATCACCATATCCCCAGTTTAATTTAATCTGCTTTGGCTTTGCCCTCTGCAGTATGGCTTCACTGCCCTAATGCTATAGTAGAGGCTTGGGTGAACAAAAGTGCAGCAGGCTGAAAATGTACCTTTAAACTTTTTTATTTTTTTATTGTTTGCTATCTCATATTGGGTTCTTCTATACCACTATGTGATCCCAAAGATTTCTGCAATGATTGTGGTGTAATGCTTTGGGATCCTAGACTAATCTGCTATGTACCTGTGGCTATTTTACAGGGAATCCTTCTCTGAATCTATTGAATGTGTCCTTTTTTTCCCTCTTGAGATGGTGCCCCACAGAGGTGAGAGGGTGGTGTGCAGAATGAAGGCAGGAGAAGTGTGTGTGTGTCTGTGTGTTTTTTTTTTTTACATCCATGTATAATTAAAAAAAAATACTGTGAGATCATGCCCCAAAGCGGGTGACACTTCTGTGTGTGAATAAAATATGTGAAATAAATCAGCGGATCCAGATCAGCTCCAGGAAATGAGTGGGATGGATCCCACAGCTGCTGGTTTGGCAGTCGAATCCCAGAGAGGGTCTTCATGAGGATGGTTCTCAACAAAATGGCTGCTGCTCCTGTGACTTCTGAATATTCATGCAAAGAACCTCAGGAAAAAATCTGGTATACAACCAGTTCTTTGGTCTAAAACACCTGTAAAATAAAAGCAAATAAATTAAAAGGTGACTATTCTGAAATGAAGGTTCATCCTTTAGGGCGATGTTAAAAACAGAAGAGGACTTCTCCTTTGGTCTTCCTCTCCAAATATTCCCCATGCCAGTCACATTCAGTTTGTCTCAGCTGAGAGTCCCTTAATTAATCACTTACTGTTCTCCTCCCTCTCCTACTTTTTCTGCCTCTCATCAATTTTATGCTTTCTCAATCTCTCACCATACCTCCTCCTCCTACTTGTCCTCCTCCACTCTGTCCTTCTCTCTCACCCTTTTGTTTCACAATGAAGAAATTACTTACAGTATATTTTCAAAAAAGAAACTAGGAAGTTAGTTATTGGTATTGGTAACCTTTTAACTCAGAATTTCAGGGACCCTCAGTCTACTCTACCTCTAGCTTTTCTCAAACTGCAGGTCTCTTGCAATATATCTGTATGCTCCGTATAGAGTCACCTATATTTATAAGAAATACATCTGTCCAACTTAATTTAAACTTCATTATTATGAAGTATTTGGTTGATGTATGACACAGATGTGTAGTGTAATCACACTTTATAGAAACTCTTGACAGCATTGTTGTCTTTTCTCTTCTGACACCACTAACAAAAGCAAAAAAACTTCTGATAAACTCCACTCACAACTCCAGCTCCACCTTACATAGACTCCCCCGCGGTCCAAGCTCTAACAAAACATACGTTCAGGTCTAGCTGTATCTCAAATACAACCTACCTTTTCCCAAACTTAAATTAAACTGATCAATCAGTTGGTATTCTCCCAGTAAGCAATATGGTGTGCTGCCAGAATTTTACAAAACCACACCACATATAGTGTAAAAATACACTATAAAACACATACTATAAATAT
The DNA here is from genome assembly GCF_013368585.1 of Megalops cyprinoides. Taxonomy (NCBI): domain Eukaryota; kingdom Metazoa; phylum Chordata; class Actinopteri; order Elopiformes; family Megalopidae; genus Megalops; species Megalops cyprinoides. Next base: position 18,463,777 of record NC_050588.1, read on the forward strand.
ATAAATATAAATGATATATTCCATAAAACAGACACAATACATACCGTAAAAATATACTATAAAACAAATGTTTGAGATCAGTACTTCAGGGACAGTATTGAAAGCCAGAGGGTAGGATTCAGATTTCACTGGATAAAACAGATGCTATTCCTGTTTGTTAGATGAAAATCTTCACAGTGCAATTCAGGCTGTTTCTTTAGCTTTTAATTTGCCATACTAGTGGTTAATTGAAGGAGGTAATACAAACTCATTAAAATATCTGTAAAAGAGAATAATTTCCACTTATAGCCTGGGCACCATCCTCAGCTACACAACAGAAGAAAATTGCTTTCATGTGGCATTTTCACCTGAGCACTCCTGATGCTGAGTCATACATCACCCCAAGGGAAAACAGTAAGGTTGTAGTGCTAAATTCTGCCCGAGAGACAATCAATCTTCAATTGACAGTGAGAATACCACAGTCCCCCTCTTTCTTTCTCACACATGCTCACAGACAAACACACACACATACACAGGCGCACTCATGCACACACATGTGCACACACACTGATAATGACCCCTTTGGAATTTTTGTAATTATGTTAAAATATTCAAACTGTAATTACTTATTCATGTTGATTATTCCTCCAGATGTAATGAGAAGGACGACCCTACATCATACATGCAGCCTGATACATACATACATACACTGAAAAGAAACATTATAACAGGGGTGTTCAACTAGAGGTCTGGGGTCAAAATGTGGCCCAGTATGGACTTGCTGTTTGACCCTTTGATGACTGAAAGAAAAAAAACTTCAAATTCTTGCTGTTCACGCAGACGCGCTCTGTCTTGTTTCACTTAGGACAGGAATGAACCAGACCAAAGTGGATTAAAACCATTTCGAACATGACAAAGACACGTTTATCATAGCTGCGATCACTTCCTAACATGGAAGAGCTTCAGCATCAATCAATCTCTCCATTCCAATTTATTTCAGCAGGTCTGTGATATTATTTTCTTAGGCTTATCATAGTATTACTACTGCTACTAACGTAAGTTACATATTTAAAGTACGCAGGTGTATGTACTACATTACAGTTTATCATAGTGTTATTGTGGTATAAATATGATTTGTTTGTATGTGTGTGTGTGTATGTGTGAAAGAGTGAACTGCAACCCTGTGATGCTGAGATCGATGTAAGATTCAGCAGAAAGGGCATTCGCTTTTCTCTCACTGTTAAAATTATTTTCGTTTCACTGTATAGTCTCGCGCTACATGTAAACTGGTTGAACTTTTTGCAAACGCGTGACCTTTTTATTGTATCCTTAAAAATTCCAGCGAGGAGATCACATCCCGCTCGCGTTGTGACATGATCACAATAAATAACCGCTCCTTTATAGCGGGGGTGACAAGTGGATAACTCCTCGGCAGTGCATGCGAGGAGGAGTTTCGGAGAGAGATTACGAAGCGTAAAGGACATCCTCATCCAGTCACCGATCAATACGCTACAACAGGGGGGTTGGCAAGACAGCCCTATATGCAGTATATTATGAAACCATTAGCCATTGCCCACGGGGGAACGACTCCTCCCAGGCTATAGCACAAAGAGCGATTATGGAAGGAACGCTGCCGCTAAAGTATGGGCTAAAAAATGAGCTCCAACTCTTACAAATGCCAATGAATAATCAGACCTGCAACTTTACATTATGCAGAGACAGAGAAGAAAAAAATGACGTTGTATAAGACATTCCCCGGGGCTGCGATTTATTTATACTCAGTGTTGATATATCATCGAAGCGCCTAATTCGTTCCATAGACAAAACGGTACACTGGTAAGCAGAAGCAGGCTTAAGTACAGGTGTAAAAAAAGTATGCAAAATAGCAGGAAGGAAATTAAAATATGGGATACAGTATTGGACATCTTATCGTTAAACATTTCAGGTTTTTGATAAAGCACGTTTTCATGCTTTGTCATGATAAAATCTTCTCCTCGCCTATTACACATATGAACGGGGAGAGATTCGTTGCTCCATCAGCCAGTGGGTCCAAAGCTCATCACCTTATTTAATATCTCCCCAAACCCAATCAAGTCGGTGCTTCATCATATATTCGCACATAATTTATGTTTTGGGTCACGCGTATATATACACAAAATGTTGAAATTATTGTTAAGGAGCAAGAAATCATGTGCGCTCTCTCTCTCTCTCTCGCTCCCCCTCTCTCTCTCTCTCTCTCTCTCTCGCTCTCTCTCTTTCACCACCGCCCCCCGTTCTGTCTCGCTCTCCCTGTCCACTCTCTTCATACAACAAACATGGCCGCTAAATCGGATGGAGCAGCCGTGTCTTTGCAGAATGAGACCCCATCGCGGAGTCTGCCAAGTCCGGAACAGCGCCCGCTTCAGTATCGCCATGCCGGAAAACGCTACTCACTCCTGGATTGCTGCTGGGTGCTGTGCGCCCTCCTGGTCTTTTTCTCGGACGGAGCCACCGACCTGTGGCTGGCCGCGGACTACTACCTGAGGCGGGACTACCGGTGGTTCGCCTTGACGCTGGTCTTCGTGGTGGTCCCCTCCGTGGTGGTGCAGGTTTTAAGTTTCAGGTGGTTTGTCTACGATTACTCGGATATGAACAGCAGCGGGAGCGGAGCTGCTGCCGTAAGTGCTGCCGCGGCAGCCTCCGCCGGAGAGAGTAATTTCAGCACCAAGGGCAGCGGTCAGCGGGACGCAGGCAGCTCTGCCGGGGCTGGGGCACTGCCTGTCACGGGCACTAGGAGCGGCGCCCAGAAGTGCTGCAGAGCTTGTGTATGGCTGTTTCAGGGCGTCATTCACATCCTGCAGCTGGGACAGGCCTGGAGGTAAGACTGCGTTCTGTGCAATTATCATGCATTAACACCGAATCCTTCGCTCAAAGACAAGCGAAGAGACAACACCTTGAATGCAGTATGTACATTTGTGACACACTGAATGATGTGCGTGAGGGGCGAGGGTCAGCTGTCGAGTGTCGTGGGGCTGAAATGAATGTGGCAGTTGAACATTACAGCTGTCGTAACAACGACTGAGGCGTTTCTCGTGTTAGAGTGTTTTATTTTGTGCTCTGCGTTTTCTGTGGAGTGGCATGGTGTTGCCGATTTTTTTTCGGACCCAGAGATTTACAACAGAAGCAGAGACCAGACGTTCGCTTCGGTCGCCCCGGCTGCTTCTTAATGCGGTTGCGCGTCAGCAAACAGATGTTGTACTTTGGTGGTTATCGACAAAGCTCCACTCCACGAGCTTGGGAAAGGACCACATAGCCGCTGAGTTGTATGTCTCACAAAACACGTGAGTTTTGTTATCTTATGACGCTGATTTTAGTCTTAACCAAGTTGTAGACGGTGAGTACAGTCAATGGATACATAGCTATATGAAATACATCCACCCCTCGGAAAAAGAAAAAAACAACGTAAATTGATATAATGTTTTGATAAAACACATCTGACATTTAATCGAAAGAATCGTACACGACGAATGCGGAATAGAGCACGCTAATACTTCCTGTTGTCCGGTTAGTTGATCGTTATGAAGTAAAGGAAATCTGGACTTCTTGCGCTTCTGGGTCAATGATTAATCCCCCACCCCCTCGAGCACGCCCGCCCGCCCTGAGAGAAACATCAATTTATCCTTCTGCAATCTGCACAGCGTCCAGTCGCTTTATGCCTCTTTTAAGAATCCTTTGTCCTGAGTTTGGGGGCAAGGGGGGGGGGCTTAGTTGTTTTTGCTTCGAGTAGCAGATGGGAATCATACCAGAACTAACGAGAGAATAGATATGAAGGGATAACGACAGTGGAATAAATCGTCTGGTTTTACATATAAGCATATCGCTTTTTTATTAGAGTATAGCTGGTATCTTATCCAGAGCAAACCAATGATCCAGTTTGTTAAGCGTTTTCAGCTGTCTGTGCTTCTTCTCAGATCCGCCGCATCTGTCTGCGTTTGTAGCAGGTCTCAGTTGGTGTACGACAGAATCCTGTTACAGATGACGCCATAAAGGGACCTATTACAGATGACGTCAACCCCCAGTCAATTAGTTACAGCTAACAGAGTCCCTTAAGTGGGAGACCGGGGTCTTGAGGCACAGATGGCTATTCATCCAGAACCTTGGGGAAAATTTCAAACTGCAGAGAAGTGTCTCCTACATGCTTCAGAAAACCCTCTGCAGTGTAATTAGATTTTTTTTAAGCTTCTGCAAGTTTGTTGATCTGTTTGCAAAACTGTCTTGTTTAAGTGCAATTTAAAACAAATGCATGACTTGACTTAAGGGAGGCGAGGGAGTGGGATCCTATTTTGAGTTGATGGGAGTGTCTGCAAGAGGGTTATTACCGCTGTGTGACCAAGGGAAAGGGGTCCTATCGGCTTTGGTGTCTCTGGTGCAGTTTGGGTGAAATGTATCTAAATATGGCAACAGGGTTTCCATTTAGACACCATGCAGGAAGGAAACAAAACCATCTGGATCGCCGTGTGTAAATGCTGGATGAAATCGATGATGGGAGGTATCGCATAACTACCTCCTCTTATTTGTGCTGTCCAACAGGCTCAAAGGCTTGGACACTGCTTCACAAGGCAGGAATCCCACGGGATTTATATGTAGGTTTGATTTTTTGAGTATTGTACAGATGAAACAACTGGCATGCATTTCTGTCCTGCTCTGTAAAAAAGGTTCCCTGCTCCCTCATCACAAATCCACTGAGTACTGAAAGTACTGAAAGAATGACTGAGTGAGTAGATGTGAGTGAGTCAGTGAGTAGGAGAGTGAGTGAATGTGAATGAGTAAGTTAACAACTGGATGCAGATGAACAAGTAAGTCAATGACTGAGTGATGAATTAACCAACAAATGAAAAGGACTTTATTGATCCTGAAGGGACAAATTAGGCTAATTTGCCATCAACAGCACTGTGAATATGCAGAAGCAAGCACAACAAACAAGAAACCAGACGTACAGACTTCCAGACTTCCAGACATGAATGCAAACCTTTCAAGCACCAGGCAAACTCAGCAAAATGTTAACAATGTGTAGAATCCTAAAACCACCAGCCACAACAAACACAAATGTTGTACACTTGCATATTTACACACTGACACCAATTCAGAAGGAGTCATTAAAATATCCTACAGCTACATGGAGGTCTGAGACTTAAAGACTCATGCAGAGAGTCACTGATCAGATCATACCCTCCACATGTTTGCCACCTTGATGGGCTTCCACTCCCTTCTTCTGCTCTGCCAGAGCTGCACCAATGTCACGTAAGTTTGTCATATGGCCACATAATGGGAACTACATAATGGTGACCTTTGATCACCCTGTAATCCCACTACTGTTCAACTTAGAGGTCATGTGACGCCTGTGCCGTTGCTCTCTGACAAGTGAGATCTTTTGTAGGCTGGAGTAACATTCATAAACTGGAGTCTGTTCTCCCCAATGAAACACAAAATTTAAAATGCAGCAAGGGAATGTTGTGAGAACATTATGTGCTCGCTAAGATCCTACTTCTGCAGGGTGTGGTGTCAGGATGATGTGTGGGGCCAGGGCTTGTTGAACTTAAGCAATGTGAAGAAGAAGAAGGAGAAGAGGAAGAATGTGTAGGCATGTGTGTCAGGCATGTGTACTGTGTTCATAGGCACCATCCATACCACAGCCGACTGCTTCCATCAACACTGATTGGCTCTGACAGCTCTTTACCAGCACACAGCATTACACAGCTGGAGATACACCTGTGGAGGAACGGGGTTAATTATGTGTGCTTCCAGCTGCCACACTTACTATGCCAAAAAGCAGGGTGCTTTGATGAGGTAAAGGGGCAGGGCAGCAGCACAGTGTAGCAGCCACAGGACTGGATTTTTACAAGTAGATGGATGGATGCTTGTGTCCCGGGTGGGGTACTGTGGCAGTACTTAACCTGAACCACTCCAGTACATATTCAGCAATGTGAATGCCAATGTGAATGAATACTCTGTGAAATGTAGACAAGATTCCCTTGTTTTGCAAATATGTAAATTGATCATAATAAATAAATATCTGATCACGAGAATGAAGATGATGATGATGAGGAGGAGGAGGAGGAGGAGGAGGATGATGATGATAATCATTCCCATAAATGAATCTGTGCTGTATACATGAGATCTAGAGCTGGCGTTGTGATACCTGCTGTATGGTGCTGGCTGCTAAAGAGGAGTCCATCTCAGGACAATGTGGGCTCAGCAGAGCGACTCCCCCTGGATGAAAGCCTGCCTGGACTGTGAAACTGATCCTCCCTGATCCCTGTGTCCAGCTGAACGCTCCCTCCCCGCTTGTCTACCATGGGAGAACAGAGCAGCTGTGGCCGGGACAGCAAAGCGCTCAGGGGTCAGAGTGCTCGGGGCATGGAGCCACTGACACATACACTTACACTTTCAGACACAAGAAGTCAGTCTTTCAAATACACACACCCACTCTCTCATACACAGACACACATATATACATTCAATCACACACACACACATACACACACACACACTCTCAAACACAAACACACATTCAAACACACATACTCACTCTCTCATACACATACATAACCTCTTAAATAGACAGTCCTGCCGTCAAACACAAATACCTGCTCTCTCCTACACACACACATATTCTCTAACACCCAATGTCAGCTTTCAAAACCAAACATTCTGAAACACAAACACCTACACTGAAACACTTACACTGTCAGACATAAATACTCACATTCACAAACACTAAACACTCACACTGTCAGACACAAATATTCACATACTCAGATACAAATACATAGACCTCTGGCAAAAATGCACTCTTAGACACAAATACTCAGGGTTTATGTACAAATACACAGACCTACCCCCTTCCCCACCACACACAGATACACATACATACACATGCACCCCCCCCCCCCACCCAACACACACAGGCAACACACACACATATACACCTCATTGAACACCCTTTTCCTTACTATGATTTCTATCTCTCTCCATGTCTCCCTCGTTCTCTTGCTCTCTCCTCTCTAATGTGTTGTTTTTACATGGTTAGAATGAAGAGGTGAATGGGAAACAACACTGAAGTTGTATTCTCTCAGCCTGTCTTGAGACTAGTAATAATGCTATGTTCATTCTCCTCTTCATTCATCAGGTGCATGTGAATCTGAGCATGTAAAATTTGTGAATTTGATATGTAAATAAGCTTACATTTTTCCTCATAACATGGGTGTGAAATTTCCTGTAATCAGAGCATCGCAATTATGATAGCACTTCAATTAATTTGATGACACATCATTTAAACTAGTGGAAGGAATTCTTCCTTTCCAAGTGCCTGTGTGTGTATGGTTGCTCCACTCACCCTAGCTCTGTGTGATGTGTGTGTGTGTGTGTGTGTATGTGTATGATCATGTCAGTGTGTGTGTGCGTGTGCATGTGAGGCATTGTGTGAGTGTGTGAGTGAGTGTATGTTTGTATAGGTAATACGTTAGACAGAGGCGTAGGACTTGGTAAAAGATTACAAACATACATTCTTGGCAGCCTCCCAGATAAAGAGTGAGAAAGACTCAAATTCCTCACGATTGACTCCCCGCTGCCATGTAGCTTGGATGACAGCATGTCCTAAACACAGCTTTGGGGACAAAGCCTTTGAGGAATCAGCCAGCACTGACTAAGGTCTGGTTTTGATTGGGATCAGGGTAATGCTCTGAGGCCCGTGTGAGACTTAGAGCTCTGGTTAAAGGATTACCCCCCTGTGTGTGTCTGGGGAGATTTACTCACGTGCGAGGTGCCTCACATCAACTGCTGATTGAGGGCTTTCCAGGATAGAAAGTGTTCAGTGTTGCTTAGTCACATGCGAGACAGTTCAGTGCAGCTGGCTAAGGTGTTTCTGGGATCAGTGTGTTGCTTAGTCACATGTGAGACAGTTCAGAACTGCAGCTGATTGAGGTGTTCCAGGATCAGTGAGTTGCTTAGTCACATTTGAAGCAGTTAAGGAATGCTGCGGATCGAGGTGTCCTGGGATCAGTGCGTTGCTTAGCCACATGTGAAACAGCTCAGGAATGCTGCTGATGGAGGTGTTCTGGGATCAGTGTGTTGTCAGGTGCAGGTGATAAGCAGGCTGCTGGGAGGGCGAGAGCGAGATGAGACGGATAATCACACCGCTAAACCGTCGGAGCGAGGATGTGGAAAGAGCCATGATTATATCGCTGAGGACCGCTCTGAGGTCAACGATTAATCCCTGGGCCCTCTGTGTGATTATTAGCAATGCCAAGTGCAAAATAGTATTGCAGATGGCGTTATTAATTTTATAAAGCTATAATTTTTCTATGAAGTGCTTGCAAATTGAATGTAATATGAAAGAGACAATAATTTCTATATTTGTAATTAATGACAGCTATCTAGTGGGTATTAGTTACATTGCACTTCACTGGCTCAGCAGATGTCATCAGAAGGTCATTTACATTACATATATTGTCCGTCTACAGAGCTGTATAGTTACAGAAGCAATCTAGGTTAAGTACATTGTTCAAGGTATACAACAGCAGTGCCCCACCCGTGAATCAAAACTGCAACCCCATTATTAAAGGTGGCACTATGGGTCCCTACTGTAGGCCGCTGGATTCCTTTCATACTGCTCACACTGCTCACTGATCTTAGATCAGCCATGAGAATAAACAAATAATTCGCCCCCTAAAAAATAAATTCTCACTGGAATCCCAGAGAGGACCAGTCTCCTGATAAAGAGAAACAATGAAAGCTGAATGATTATGATTTGTCATTCGTTACCAATTTACTAATGCTTTGTTACTGCCAAGTACTGCCAGGAAATGCTAGGTTTGTCATAACTGTTTGGTTTGGCGGGCTTACACTTTTCATTTCCCAGTCCCAAGAATCCTGGACCCAGGCACTGATCCTAGATCAGTTTCAGTTATTTTCTTCATTCTGTGGTTTAGAGTTAGAGTTTAGATATGGGTCAGCTGATCCTGGATCAGTTAGTGAAGTTTGAAAGTGCTCAGGACAGATTGTCCCCCAATGGCTGCAGTGTGCTTGATGGAGTAGACTGCTTGGTTAAATAGCATGGATCTGTACTATCACAGGGTTTCCTAAGCAAGTGAGTTTGTGGGATTTCTTGAAAGAGCTTGGCTGCTATGTTTGTGTCTCAGGGGAGTGAAAGTTGTAAGGCCTCTTTTGAAACCCTTTCAGGATAATTACCCCAATAAGAGGCATAATTTCAGTGTTTACAGTCCCATGTCCTATGGCCCATTGCTCAGTAGCAGAAAGCAATCAGATCAACTGTTCATTCTTGTAGAAGAAAACAATTTTATTGAAGCCTAGTAAATCTGTCGCTGGAGGCGTTCACCCAATTTCACATTCCAGCAGTCTTTCTGAACATCAGCAGCACATGAGGGGTTAATTAAACTCTGCTGGCCCTCTGGAGGTATTGTTCCCTGCCAGGCTGGTGCCACGAGTCATTGCGCTTTCAGTGTGTGTTTGAAGGGCTGGCTGAAATCCTGATGTCTCTCCAGCATTACAGTTAGACTTAAATGAGGTAATTACAGGCCTAAAATTACACACACTCTCTGCTACAGGGGTTGTTTGTTTGGAAAGCTAAAGCGGTAATACGCCCTCTGGCAACTGTGCAGAATGAACCCAATTACAATCACAGTCCAGGTGAAGATTAAAGAGATGCCGTGTGAGACACAGTGTCCTCACAGCACTGACGTACATTCAGAGCAAGGCTGCATTAGCCTTATATGGGCTGTGAATGAGATCCATGGGAAATGAATAGGTTGACATTTGGCTAGTTAGAGTAGCACATCGATGACATGGTGTGACATAAAGGAGAGGGAATGTAAATGAATGAACACAGTTTGACAAAGTAAACATTTATGGACAGGCAGCCAGTGTGTGAGGGGGTTGTAACGGGTCAGTTTGGGTACGGCCCCAAAGATGCATGCACTGGGATTAAGGAATGAGCCAGTCAGCAGATGGGCAGAAGGCTGTACAGAGATATTCATAATTAATCAGTAAGTGTTCTGGGAGGGGCAGGGTGGGGTGCAGGGGGCTGAAGATGTTACAAATGGTGGCTGAGATCAATAATGAACCCCCTTCAGTAGGGCATAACGAGGCGCAAAGCTGCCCTTACCTTTTACACAGCTTCAAATCTGAGGGCTTGCCCTCACTGTCTGATGCTCTCTGTCTCTCCCCCATGATCTCTCTCTCTCTTCCTCTGTCTCTCTCTCTATCTCTTTCTCTCTGCATTGGGAGGCCTACACTGGGCTGTGTTGGCCTGCCATGTTTGTCTGGGTTAGCCTGTATTAGATGGTGTTAGATGGTGTCTGTCTTAAGCTGTGTTGGTCTGTATTAGGTTACATTGGTCTGTGTTAGGCTGTGTTAGGCTGTGCTAGGCTGCGTTAGTTTATCTTAGGCTATGCTGATCTGCATGAGATCATGTTAAGATGTGTTAATCTATGTTAGGCTATGTTGGTCTGTGTTAGTCTATTTTAGGCAATGTTGATCTGCGTTAGGCTGTGTTAGGCTGCATGGAACCGCTCCTTTCATGCTAGCACTCAATCTGTCCCTGCTGCTCATGCTGTGTCTGCCTCAGTTCGTTGAAAATAAGTGCTTATATTTCAACTGCTGGGGCTGTTTTAGAAGGGAAATATCAAAGCATGCATGGACTGCACCCAGGTCACATCACTCATGGCATTTTGAGCCTTTGATAGCATGGTGCCCAGCAGTGAGAGAAGGCATGCACAAACCAGCGCTTACTGCAGATAATCAAAGCAGCATTTCCGCTTTGTGTCAAACTCATGTTAATTTCATCACCTGTCCGCAACCAAAAACAAGCATTTGGTGGTGCTTTTGCTATCGTGGCCCTCTGTAAAATTTTGAGAGAAAGAGTCAAAAGGAAAGAATCTCAATAATCCCCGAATCCCTCATAGCGGGAGCAGAGGGATTTTCTGTGAGCCAGGCACACACATATGACCAGAGCTTATCACCATCTCTGTGGCATGAAGCAGACTGCCTTACAAGGGTTCCCCTTGGACAGGACGTCAGTTCATTGTAAGGCCATTACCCACAATCCATCACTGCACTGCTTGGAGCCAATAAGAGGTGATGAGTCCCACAGCCCTCCAGTGTCCACAGCAGATGCTTTCAGGACAAGGTCACTGAACAGGAGTGTGGTAAACAAACTTTTTTTATGTCACCGCATTTTTTATACATTTTAGGATACATGAATCCTCAGAGACAGGTCTGCCTTCTGAGACAGTGTTGCATTCAACTCATAATCAACTACCAAATGTTAATAAGGTAAAAAACAGAGGTGAAAAATGGTAACTTAAGTTCATACAGTCCATTTAGCCTTTCGGAAAGCATGGGCCTAGATTCAGCCTAAATGTAATGCACATTGTTTGTAAATTTACAAATATTACTATATTATGATATACGCCAGTCCTTAATTCTCCAGGAATCTACTTTTGTGAGGCCCAAAGCTTTTGGTGCAGGATACCCCTGAATTTGCCTTGTTTGGACATGGTGCCTCAATCTTATAAGTCTGCTGAAAAATCTTACAAGACTATACATTACATATGTCTGTCCTATAGGACACTCCTGTCAAGAGAAAATTGAGTGAAGAGGAAAATAGAAGAATTGACTTATATTGTAGAATGAAATGTCTCAATGTCTCAGTCATTATATTGGGGATTTGTCATTTTATTTGTCCTTGAATTTAACACTCAATTAAGCATAAGAGTCCATTCTATTCTTCATGAACACTGTTGACATCAGTGAAATTCATGAAATAAAATGTGTTTTATTGGAAAAAATAACATGTGTATTTGTTCGGTACTCAAAGGTAATGAAAAATGTTCTAATTGAAGAAATTGTCACCTTGCCCAAACTAGATATTAATATGCTCATGTGAAGTTTTCCAGCACGATTCTTCAAGAACGCTTCCTACACGATTCGCATGGGTGTTTAAGTGACCAGAGAGCTATCGACTGAAAAAGCAGCTTTCTTTTCAACTGCGTTATGTGTGTCTCCATTCACTCTGTTGAAAAGCTCTGCCTGGTAACAAGGCTAGCTTGCGTCAGCAGATAGAGGAGTATGGTGCAGGGCATTGAGGTGGCAGTTGGAAATACTTAGTCATATAATGGAGCTGTCTATTAAGTCAACCATTCTGTTCTTTTTTGGGATCTCCTCACTTTGTGATGTGCTACTGTGGCTACTCTCTCTGTGTCCTATGTGGTGTGTTACTGGTCCCACAAATAAGATCTCTACAGCTCACAGCCAATCACCGGTGCTCTTACGGATTACATCATAAACACAGGCCTGATCCCACCAGGGAGCCTCCTGTTAAAATTCTTAGACACAAAAGGAAAGAGTTCGTTTGGAAGGTCAGGCCATGCTTCAGTCAGAGAGACACTTGCTATATGCGCAGATCCATTGATCTTCCAGTCATCTGGATGGCTCACCCTCTTTACAGAGCCCACTATATTAACAAAGTACTGACCCCCCCAACCCATGTGCTGCTAATCACTTAATGACTTGAGGAACCAGTCAAGACTCAAAACTCATGGGTGGGTACAAATCAGAGAGTTATGGATAGCACATGATGATTTCATATGAAATTGTGTTATAGCATGAAAAAGGTGAAAGTCGAAATCAATTTTTCTCTGTTAGTATTACTATTCAAAATTATTTCAGTTGATCCAGTCTTTTTGTCATATATAGTGTGATGGTACTGTGAGGCAAAAAAAGAGAATTAACAGCTACAAAGGAATTAGTTGTGAATGGGTGATCTTCACTTAAACTGGCAAGCCTCTTAATCATGACTAAGTATCGGGGCCAGGTTGAGGAGCAGTGTCAGCGGTGAGGGAGACTGCGTGTCCTCACTGAGTTCAGGTGGGTGGGGACCTGGGGTGGTACCTTGCATGCCATACCTTTCGGATACACAGACAGCAAGTCATAACGGGTACACAGTAGGTAACGAACAGTCAGTAATGAAGCATCAGTAATCAAGTGTGAAGCTGACAGAGAGTGCTAAGACAGAACCGTAAAGCAAATTTTTCATTTGGCCACAGGTTTCAGACCAGGCTCCACACTTCCACCTAAGATACAATAAACCAAAGACAAACCTCCCCAGCTAAAGGAACACTTTGTGCTCTTGTTTTGGCCACAGGGGGTGATGTCCCCTTCTGTGGCAGATCTACAGTCACTCAGTGGCATTACTTAACGTTGCTGCATGCACATGCTGGTACACATACTGCCTAAGAAGGAGCAATATTAACATATCATATAACATGCATACAGCATCTTAAAAGGCTCAATAAAAGCCACATTCACTTCATCAAAATGTACTGATGGTTTGCAGTGATCAGGAGGAGGCAGGAGATTCTGGAAAACAAGGTGTGGTCTGTCTGGGTAGCAGGGGTCTGAGTCAGTGCTGGACCATGGTGTGGGGATTCTGCAGCTTTGAGGGCGACAGGTAGATGCACACAGTAGAAGGAAGGAAGGGTGGATGGAAGAATGGACAGAAATGAGAAGGAAGGAAGGGGTAAAAAAGAAAGAAAGCAAAGGGGAATTAATCAATTTATGAGGATGGTGTCAAGAAGAATGCAGTAGTTTAGTGAGCCAGATGGTTCATTATTGTTGTTGTTGTTGTTGTTATTGGTATTTTTATTTCTTGTTTTATTACTACTTTATCACTCTTACCCAGAATGACTTACGAGGTCAGCATTGCCAAATACATTAAATGCATATCATGGGAGCAACAGGAACAGCAAGAAGGCAGGTACAGAACAACCACTGACACTGTGACTGAATATCAAGCTGAAAAACAGTGATGAAAATAAGCAGACTACACTCATTGTTTAAACATACAGGTAGTGCCTAGCAAAGTAATCTCTAAGAGAGTGACATTGCCTTATCACCTAACATGCTTTCAGTGTTCACCTGAATATGTAGAATATTGATAGATATAAATAGGGATGCTATAATGGGGATATTGACAGCTGAGCTGAGGTTTTTGGGTTAAGCTCTGGTGTAATGTTTCATAGCTGTAGTGTAATGGTAGGAAGGAGGAAGTCATTTTCATTGATTGAGCCCCACACAGAGAGGGGGAAAACCCAGACACAATTACCTTGCAGCCTGCCCACAGAGCAGCCTAAATATCATCACTCCTTCCAAGCACCCCCGCCCAAATCTCTCTGCTGATTGAGGTGGCCTGGTGCTTTGCCTTTGTTCTCTGAGAGGGAAAACGATCAGGACAGACTGGAATTTCTGAAAATGGCTTTTCCTGCTCCATTAGTGCATAGATTTTGATTCTTACCATTATTATACTGAGAAGGTATTTTTAATGCCTCTCTCCTGCTGAGAGCTAAGGAGAGCTTTACAGAGGATGGAGGGGGAATGAGACATGACGTGAGAAAAAGAAGAATGGAGAGAGGAGGAGGAAAAAGGAGGAGATAGAGACAAGAAGTATGAGATGGAGAGGGGAGAGAGAGGGAGGAAGAAGAGAGGAGAGAGAACTGGAGGCAGGGATGAAGCTCAACATAGAATGCATTGTGTAGGAAGTGCACGTCTCTCTTAATTTTCCCCAGAGGGAACGACACACATGCTCCACAGCAGGGCACTGTGCTTCTGGGTCACACACAGGATCGCCACGCCCCCCGCCTCCACACACTCACACACACACACACACACACACACACACGCACACATACACACACACACACACACACACACACGCACACACACACACACACACACACACACACACACACACATACACACACATACACACACACACACACACAAACAACCTCTCCAAACAGAAAAGGCAGTGTTGTAGGGAAAAAGGCACCTGAAAAATCTGGACTGTATCACCTGTATCACACTGTCGGAATGAACCAAAAACCTGTTTACAGCTTCCCTCTTTTGACATATTCATTAATTGCAGCGGTTCTCATTCACTCTATTATACATTTTTGTTTCAGCCATTTATTTTGCAGTGAATATCCTTTGCCAGTGCATTAAAATTGCATCAAACCCTTGACTTTTTTTCCTGCAGAGAGTGAGAGTTTGTGCCAGATCTTTCACACCTCTAAGCCAGAGAGTTTCACTGTGTTTCTTATCGCTCTGCCCTTCAGTGAAGCTCCAAACACACTGTACAGGCACGATTCTCCATATCATAAACTGCAGTCATAATGGATCTGCAACGCAATGCTTTTATAAGATGAGGCTGAAGGATTCAAGCATTTCAGCACACTCTTCCATGGCTGGTGTTGTTCTCTTGGTAGCTTTTATGTATCTAACTCTAAAATGTCACCACGGGTATACAAGCTAATTAGCGAGGCTTTTTTCAATCAGTGTTTCTATTTTAAGAAAGGTTGTTCCAGGTTTGCAAATCCCAGAAGAAAGACTCGTTTTTAAAAGAAGTGGTCTGTGCTCTTATTTAAGCTTTATTGCGCATTGAGCTTGGTTTCACATTCACTCTGGCAGACCTGAAAGTCTCTTGTATTTCAGTCAGCATTAAAAAATTCCTGCAAGCATGGTTTTTAAACATTATGTAGTGGTAAAGCAATCAGATTCTTTTTTCGCTGTCTTGCCCCATGTGGGTTATTTTTTGTCTAAGAGAAAAAAATGCCCCCTTTAATATTATTTTCACTGAAAATTATCTGTTGCTTAATGCGGGAATAATGCTACTGTCTATTTTCACCTGCTAGAATTTCTTTGTGCTTCCTATTTCTAATTCTTCTGGTAAGTTGTGCATTTTTTTTTCGCATAAAGCATGGAGAGCGTGTACAGCTAGCTAGTTGCTGTCAGCACAAGGTTTTCTCCAGTGCCTCTACTGTAATAGGAAAATCTTTCAGGAGAAAATTAAAACATGAAAATGATGGCATGTTTAGGTAGCAATAAATAAGTAGATAAATAAATAGGGCTCTGCTAATATCTCCAAGCCATTTTCTCCTGATCATTTAATGAAGGTTATTATCCTATCAGCATGTGTCATATGGTTGGCAGCCTTTGGAAGAATGTGAATGAACTCCATTCCTTTATTCGCAACTTCACGTCCCTGACTAAGCTTATTAAAGAAACCTGCAAATTGCCCTCCTCTCATCTCCATGCTGGAAAACCTTTATGAGAGCATGAATCTAATTACACCCAGAGCCATTTAAAGCCGTCATTACGTACTTCGCTATCTGTGAAACAGCAGGTGGGCCAACACCACCATTGACATAGTCTTTTATCGTCACATTGCAATTGCCATGATGATAGGATGCAAACATGATGGGATACACATCTGTGTGTTGCAGGCAGAAGTTTCCCGCCAGTGCTGACCTGGGCCAACATTTCCTATTTAGCTAAAATGGTTAAGGCTAGAATTGTGGTTGGGGAATTTTGGTCCTAGATTAGCACTTACAGGCAATTTCTGTCTTGACCGTGCGCATTCAGAAATTGATGGCAGATCAGAGACTCGGGTGCTCAAACCAAGTTGACGCGCTGATGAGTTTGTTGGTCAGATCATTAAACCTGGTACCGCAGTTTATTCATATCAGAAAAGACTGAGGACAAAAACCTTCTAAAACCACAGTCCTGGAAGGCGTACTAAACCTTCTCTACCACTGTGGGGCACACATCATAGTGCTATGCTCATTGTGTCTACATTGAATGTAGACTGAAAATATCTGTTACTTCATGCTGTCTGCACCTGTGTATTTGTGTGAATGGGAAAGGGTGGATACTTTGCAAATATTCATTTAGCATTGTCTTAAAATTACGAAATAACATTTATATGCTATTACAGAATCACATATCTTTGCCTGTGTATGAAGTTCTGTACCAATTACACTGCAATGTTTTCTTGGCGATACCCTCCAACAAAGATCCAGAAGATCGAATGAAACAGCACCTATCAGGGTCAGCTGACAGGCAGGTGAGGAGCTGGTGTGAGCGTGTGAGAAATGTGTCAGCAACTCCATCCACAGCTGCCTGTCTTACATTTTACTTTATGTTAGTCTTGGACAGTATATGATCTTGGATCATGCACAGTCTTTGATTGCAAAGATTTTACATAGACATAGACTTCAACTCAGACTATCCCAGCCTATGAGTTCCTGAGTTATGATTACCTCTGTCCCTACACTACAATAGTGTTATTCTACAGCAAAAAAAAAAAAACATTACATGAACATTTGTCTTTTTTTGATAAGCATGACAACCTGATTGGTGAGGCTTTTGGTGACACAATGTTTTTTCATTGCTAAATAGCTGGGGATAGAAGCCACATCCCTTTGGGATGAGGACAGATATTCTGACCATGAGACTGGTGAAGCATTGCTTCTGAGGCAGGGACTTAAGTCTGGATCTGATACTGGAGCTGTGGCAGGAAAATGGGTCTCGGCATGTATTCTACTCTGTCTCGTATGATCCTGTACACTTTGCACAATCTATCATATTGCTGCTAAGAGATTGACTAACTATGTCCATGAACTACCTGTATGGGCTAAATGGAATTTTTAATCTCTTCAGACTTTATGCTGTTATAAAGGGACTTAATTAAACATAATTGAGCCATTCAAAACCACTGACTCAATTTCAAATAGTAATTGAATCTTAATTACCACATGATCACATGCAGGATTCGTGGCCATCTGGAGATTCTGAGGGTGTGTATTTTTACCACCCTTTGTCTGTGAACACACAGAAAATGGACAAAAAATGTGATTAGAGCACAGTCAGTGAGATGCACAGTGATTCACAGTCAGAGTGTTGCTGTTGCTGATTGGAGAAGGAGAGACTTCCAGCCTAGGAGGCGAAGCCTGGTCTTAAAAAAGTAAACAGCTGTTTGCAGTAAGCAAGTAGCTTTCTGTGTTTTCCCCTGCCAGGAGCCAGGGTTTGAAGTTAACATATGCCACAGAATTCAAGGATGCAAGAGTAATCATTCCTCCCTTAGGTGCCTATGTGAACACGCCCTGGATCATTTCAGATAGTTTCCCCTTTAAGCTTTTTGTTGTGTGTTCTAGGAAAATAGAACTCTGTCCTAGCTAAAACTGGGCTGAATAATTGTTTAAACTGTAGTGTTTTTGCGTCCCTCTGAGAGATAGTGACATGGCATTCAGAATTAGAAGGTGTGTGTGTGTGTGTGTGTGTGTGTGTGTGTGTGTGTGTGTGTGTGTGTGTGTGTGTGTGTGGACAACAGAGTTGTGTGCCAGTCATGATGACAAATCATCTGATATTCTTTCGATCAAAACTGTCCTCTCTACCCCTTCTCTACATCTCTTTCTGTCTCACTCTCTCCCCATCTCTCTCCTTCTCATTCTCTTCCCTTCTCTTCTCCTCTCTCCCTATCTCCTTCTGCCTCCCTCCTCTTCCCACTCTTCTGTCTCCTTTTCTTTCTCTCTCTCCCCTGCATTGTCTCAGTGTCCTC
Source organism: Megalops cyprinoides (assembly GCF_013368585.1). NCBI lineage: Eukaryota > Metazoa > Chordata > Actinopteri > Elopiformes > Megalopidae > Megalops > Megalops cyprinoides. The sequence goes on from NC_050588.1 coordinate 18,482,207, forward strand.
TCTGTACCTGGTAGGCTGTGTGTGGCTTACAGCTTTAGGCCGTGTCTTATGTGGGCATCGATCTGAAGGGCTGCACACAGTGAAACCACAGACTAGCTGCCAGGTACCTGTCACTCCACTCAGGTCATGTGACTGAGCATCTCGTCGCAGCTCTTGCGGCTGGGGAGATGACACCACTTCCCAGAATGGAGACAGTGACAGGGTTTCCCAGTCTATACCAGCAGGGGTATTCCTCCCTGTATCAAGCACATAGAGTGATATGAAGATTATGAATACCAAAAGGGTTGCATGTTAAATGATATGTACTGTAATAAAGCCTTCATATAGCCTACACAAAGCCTTCACATGCATGCCATTAATGCTTAATGTGCAATGTCCCTTGCCATGGGGTCACATCTCTGACAGACCACAGCAGCACACAAATGAACATCTTAACATACTAACATTATTTCATAAATTACATGTGATATTTTATGCTATATAAAATGTGATATATTATATCATCTTATCTCAGTCTTATAAGCCTGAAAACCTAGGTTTAGAAATGATTAATGTCATGACCATGATGGGTTTAGGTAAGTTTTCTGAAGGCTTAAAACAATACATGCAGAATAATGTCTGATCAGAGACTCCTCATTTTTCTATCTGTTTTTATTTTATTTTTCTATCTGTGCAGAGCAGATCCTGCCTAATTAACAGAATTATGTTGCAGTATCTCCTTGATGGTCAGATGTGCAAGGCTCACGTTGGGCGCCTTACTTACAGTTCACACATTACCAAGTGCATACAGCCAGGTTGACTAACTTACTCTGAGAGCCACAGCACCTGATACCCCATCTTTTTTTCAATGAGTTTGTGAAACCCCCCATTGAAGCTAGCAAGGGGGTCATGGCATCAATATAACAAAGCAGCCCCACAGGATTTAAAGAGAGGGCAATCATTCTATAACTAACTTTGGATTCATCTGGCTGGTTGAGCTGGTGGTTCTTTCAAACATTAGCTTAACTTTGGCCAACTTGAAGGCATCATCAACTAAAAATAAGATTTATTTACAGGTGGACCTTCACTGGCTGGAGATCTGGTGAGTTAATTGATTTTTACAGCAGAAAACCGGTCCTCTCACCGGGGGGAGGTCTTGCCATACAGGAACCAGTCACATGATCAGTGTGGGCCAATGGCAGCATGTTCAATGGCTCTGCATTTACAACAAGGTCTCCTTGGACTGTCATTTAGTTTTCTCTTAGAAAATCAGAGGTTGTCAAACTGTCAATTCCCTGAAAGCCTTTGCTGAATAGCTATTAAACCACCTTCGCACGCGCACACACACACTCACACATATTATTGTACTTGTTAGGTCTCCATGGAGACCACTGGAGACCCAATAATGACTGATTGGAGCAGCTGAAAGTATGCTTTGGAAAGATTGGCTGATTGTCTTAAATTGCCATACACTGCACAGTACTTACTGCCATTGGGACTGTTCATTTTCATTATTTCTCATTTAGTTTATTTCTTTTTTTCCTGATGTAAACAGTCAACTGTACAGATATTTGCACCACCAGATATTACATGTTTGATTTTATCTGTGATTCAAAAGCCATCATATATGTCTTTCACACATTGCTTACCTGATCAATGTCATCAATTTTATTGTTATGGTAATTATAGTAAAAATTTTAATTAGTAAACTCTGTTTGACTTACATGGCTTACATTTTGCATATTGTCCATTTATACAGATGATATAGAGGATAATCAGTGCTGCATTTCCATTATTACAGTAGATTGCATCATCAAAAGCCTTGGTTGCATCTTTTTAAACACTTATGAAAATGTTACTGTGTGTATAGAGAGACAAGCTGTTCCCATTATCAGGACTTCCTGGAGCAGATTCGCATCACCACTGCAACAGCTGAGCTGAGGTGGGCTGCAGTTTCCCAATGTGGCTGCACTACTACATGGCTGGACATCACTTCCTGTCCAACTTCCTGCCACTCACTTCAGGTCTTTCTGCATATAGACACACCATAGATCATTATGACCAACACAAGGAATTTAACCTGCAATAAAAAGGATTTAGTCTTCTGTTGTGTATACAGGTCTGTGAGTGTGAGACAGAGAGAGTGCATGTTCATGTGTTTGTGCATATGCGTAAGCATACAGTATGTGTGTGTGGGTATGTGAGTGTGTGTGTGACAGAGAGAATGTATGCGTGTTTTTGAGTATGCATGACTATGTGTTGGGCTGGAAAACTATAAAATGCTATGTCACTAAACCAAATGAACAAGTCTGTTTGTTTCACATGAGCAATGCTTATCATTGAAAAGATTTTATTTGGCTGCGAAATTAAATTAATGCAGAAAATTTTAAAGATAAAAACAGCATATGCAGGTGCATGTTAACATTTGACAAGTTTAAAACCAAACCCATTCTACCATTGTATAAAAATCACGAAGCACACTGATGCCCTTGACCATGGGACATTTTTTTACTGATACCTGGGTTACAGCAGGATGCGCAAAGCGATATTTTCTGATCAGGCGTTTAAGGGTTTACAGCTGCCTAAGTGTGCTAAGTGTAGTGTGTGCAGTTATTTATGGAGCTCACTCTCAATCCAAAGTGACGTAAGAGAGCAGATGGAAGAGTTTGCATTTTTTTTTAAACTCACCAGATTTGAGTTTTTTACAAAAGCATGTCTGCCGCCTCTGGGGGGCTTGAGAATAATTTGTGTCATTTCGTTTGCTGTCAAATCCGCTCGCTGCTTTGACTCATCCTGTCACTTCGGTTAAGGGGACAAAGTAAAATAGGAGACAAATGACAGTACAGAAGTATATAAACGCTTCGCACTGGCAAGAGCGGCCAGCACTGGTGTTTGATTGGCGCAGCAGTCTGGCACAATATTTAATCAGCAGTAGTCTGACATATCATTGCTGTTTTTGTGCTCTTTGCGTTTACTCTCTGTTACAGCCCTCCTGGTGTGTTTCTGCGTCAGAGCGCCTTCAGCCGTGAGCGCTGTTCACTGCGTCGTTCGCATGCAAAGGTGTCCGTGCTAAAGACCCCACGGGAGTCTCTGTGTCACCTCTTGGGTCCTATCATCTGAGCGCTCTTTCTCTGCCAAAGACTGGCTGTTATTATGCAGATGATAGAACGTTCTGGCATTCTGGTGGTGGGACCCCTACCCAGCTTCATTGGGCCTGTCATGTTAAAGCAGCTTGACTGTCTGTATACCACCCAGGTTTCACATGCGTGTAACAGATATGCACACATGAACTGGGTCAAACTGGCAACACATTCTCCTCTGATATTAAAGGCTCACCAAGAAGCCCATTTTTAAGCAAACTGGGGGAATTAAGGGGCAGAATCACCATGCAACTTGTGATTATGATTCAGAATTGTAATTGAATGTGTGAATATTTCTATTTTTCGTATTTTGCAAGCTGATTTCATTATAATGAATCTTAATAAAGTCAAGGCTGAGGAGGATGGAGGCTAGAAGAGAGAAAAAGAAGAGCTTCTGAGGCTGTGTCAGAAAGCCTTGATATGATTTTTTCAAATAAAGTTCAATCTTCCATTAACATTCAATCATTTTAACTTGAGTGTGTAGTTGACATGCTATCATCAACCAATCAATGCAAAATTATGGACAATCCTGTAAATCTGGCTTGCAGTCCCAATCTGGCAATCCTGGTGTAAGTCATTGGAGCCTCAGAGAGGGGAGCTGTCAGGCAGGCAGGCAGCAGTGCTAATTTATCCTAATTAGCCTCGTTAAGATGTTGGGTTGCGATAATGAGCTCCCTCACTGATGTTCCCACCGCTGTGTAGGCTTGCTCTGGCTCTGTCTGTGGCCCTGGAGAGGAGTACGTACAGGCAGCCAGGGACGGGGGCGGCCTAACAGAGAGATGCACCAGAGAGCCAGGGTCTCTCACGCCTTACACACACAGGGCACCTGTGCTTCAGCAGGTTTTGTGTTAGCTGCCTTATATGATGGGTTTCTCTGAATCTACATATATAAAAACATCAACTGAAGTGTGGAGATTCCCTGCCAGTAGAAACCACCCTGAGAAACGCTGGCTCACTGAAGGACACCTTGCACCATATCCCAGCATCAATTCTGGAAGCTTTTTTTCTGCTAAAGACTGTGCTATTAAACTAGAGGCAAATCTAGACATTGTTTAGTTTTGTTTACTTTACTTTACTTTACTTTACTTTAGTACATTACTTTCATCATGCAATAGTAGCCATAACGAAAGGAAAACATTAGTGTCTACATGATTGGGTTGTCTTGAGCTGAACTTTAAGTCTTGATTTCAAAATTGTGAAACCTGTGAATTTTCTGATGTTAGTGGGTATTGAGTTCAGTTTCTCTGCTGCCTTGACTGTGTATGCAGTTTGTCCAAAAGCTGTCTTCCAGAATTGTACCATACAATCACTTCTAACTGAAGTCCTTGTCTCCCTAGCATTGTGTCTTGCAAGAGATAACCATCTGTTTAGCGGAGGAGGTGCCAGGTTATGAATAACTTTGTACATCAGGCAAACATCTGAAAAAAAATGAAACTGTCAAACTGTCAACAGGTTATACTTCTCCACAGTGATGATGACTCCTTGGTTTTTCAGCTGGAGATTTTAAGGTTTGTTTGTAGAGGGTGCATAATGGTTTCCGTGTGGTTGCTCCTGCCTGGTACCAGCTTGTGATGCAGAATGATAAATGAGAGAAGGTTGTGGAGTGTCCAAAAAGGTGTTGCAGCAGTGCATTACTACAGCAACACTACGCTACTTTATCACTGCACTGCTTCAGCAACATTAGGCTGTTACAACAAGTCTACTTCAAAAACACTGTACTACTACAATCCTAGTAACTATATTCCAGGGCCAGAGCATTGTATTCCCTGATGTTTTGCATATTATTCTTTGTTTACCCATCATACAAATGCATTAAAGAAAAGAATTTAATATGTAAACCTGCTTCTGCTAAAAAACAATGTCTATCCTTAACTCTCCATTCCTGTCTCTCTCCTTCTTCTTTTTCCCTTGATTCTTTTATCTTTCACTTTCTTTCATTGTCTGTCTCCTTTCTCTTTCTTTGTCTCTCTCTCTCTTTCTTTGACTGTTTTAATTTCTCTTTTTGTCTCTCTGTCAACCTCTCTTTCTTTTTGTATCTTTCTGTCTCTCTCTCCATCACTCACATAAGAAGAGACAAGCTCTGGGTGTCAGTGAGAATGATTAAGATGTGTAATTAAAGCACATTTGATTGAAGGTTATGGCGCCCCAGTATATTCAAAAAATAAACCCATGCAGCAGTGGGTGGCAAGCAGTGGGGGAGGGGGGGGCAGAATTCCCTTTGATCGGCCCTGATGAGAACAGCATGTCCGCCTTTTGGGATTGCTTTTTTTCAGCTAAATTTCCCACCCACACTGCCAGGGGCTCTGTCATCACAGATTAACACATCACACACACACACATACACACATACACACACACACACACCACACACACACACACACACACACACACACAGAGACTTACACATATGTATATATATAGGCTGGGCATCAGAGTGAGACTGGAGTATTCCAATGCCAGCCTAATGATATCAATATTTCCATGATGTACTGTATGTGATCTCTACTCTGTCCTCCCCCTTTTACCTGAGCACATCCCAGTGCTCAAAACTTGCCTTGGCATATCCCACTGTTAACACCAATGTACCATGTAGTGAGCTAGTGGTAACCTGGGGAAAAGGGCTGTTTCCGGGCCAGGGCTAACAAAATGAAGTTTGCAGAGTTTATCACTGAGAGCAACACCAATATAGAATCAGCGAGAGTGAAGGGAGATCTTGGAGAGGTTTGGCCAGTAGCTTTGACTATCGCAGAGAGATAAACGGCCTACAAAAGAGCTCTATGGCTGTGGGGGAGCCAAGTTCTGTAGTGAGATCTGTGGGGCTGCCGAGGTGTGTCTGAACAATTTATTGGCAGCAATAGCCTGTCCTAAATTACTTTTACATAGGAATGAGGCACAAACACAAAAGAATCCTGCTGGGTAGATTTACAGACAGAGAGATGAACAGATGTGGTACTTATTCACTTCATAGATCATATTTTTATTCACAGGCAGGAAACACATAGTTAATGTGAATACTGGAGAAAATCACACTTTGCTCACGTCCACCTAGAGAACAAAAATGACAAGGTGCAGCACACTCACCGTTTGTCATTACCGCTTCTTTCTGGCCGCTCTGCGGGTGAGAAACACTTTGCCTGCGAGCAAAGCAGGCAGGGGGTGGTGAGGCAGGAGGAGCCTCCGGGGACGTCACGCGCTAAATGGTGGCAGGAGAAAGGGACCGAGATGTGAAGTGGAACAGCTGGTCCTCCCTGCTCCACGGGGGCAGGCAGGAAACAGGAAACGCATCACAATCAGTGCCTGGTGGCAGGGATGGAGGCGCACTGGCAACAGGAAATACAGCATAATCAGGCCCTGATGCACAGTTTTTCTCCCCACCAAATGCAAAACTGATATGTGAGTGCTGTCACAGTCCTACAAGAACTATGCTTATACTCCTAAACCTGCCACTGGATTGTTAGTTCTTGTGAGTGCGCGCGCACACACACACATGCACACACACACACACACACACACACACACACACACACACACACACAAACACAAATATCCAGTATTATGTCAGACCACAGTGTTTGAGAACAGGGAAGTGGTTTTGTGGGCGGTACTTTGTATGACCGTGGAGTGAAGCATTCTTTGTTCTTGGACTCACTGTGGAAGGTAAGCAGACATCACCTTGCACTTGCAGGCTGGATGGTTCCATCATACACCCTGAAGGACCTGTGTTTAATGTTCTGATACAATACAATCTTTGTCTCTGAAAAAAGAAGAATGATGTCACATGTCTTGTCATGACTGTGTAACTGGACCCACAAACTCTGATCCCTGACCAACCCCTTTAACCCCCCTCCTTCTTCTCTCCCCTCCCCACGCTGGGGCCTCACAGGTACCTGCACGCCCTGTACCTGGGCATTCAGAGCCGCTGGAGGGGGGAGCACGAGCGGCAGCGGTACTACTGGCGCATGATGTTCGAGAGCGCCGACATCAACATGCTGCGGCTGCTGGAGGTGTTCCTGAAGAGCGCCCCCCAGCTGGTGCTGCAGCTCAGCATCATGATCCACAGCAACCAGGTCCAGCCCCTGCAGGGTGAGAGAGCCGCCGTGACATCACCGCGTCTCGCCGATGACATCACCCTCGCTCCTCCAGAGCTCTCATACATTACCTCACTCTCAGATCTTGGGCAATTGTTGATTGCGTGATGTTTCACCATAATTCGTATTCATGACATCATCTCTTCTCTGTAGTTAATTGGAAGGAGGAAAAAAGCAAATTTGTTTTGCAGATCAGTATCATGAAGCAGAAGGGTGTACCCACAATCTAACTGCACAATCACTGTCTTTATCTGCAAGCATCATGCTTGCTTTGGCAAAGAGTTTCAAAGAGATCAGGAAAGCTTGTTTAACTGTGTCCTTCCGCTAGGAAAACAATTTGGTTTTGTTGTTCTCCAGCTTTTTAAACCACGCTTCACAGACTGAGTAAATCAGCAGTTTATATATCCAGCAATAAATTAACATCTAATTAGTGCGTGTGACACACCTTAATGATTACAGAGCTGACAGCTTCTGTCAGTGGGAGATAACACAGGAGCAGAGCAAACAAGGCTGACTTCTCTTATCGGATAAACATCAGCTTTATCAGGTAAATGTTGTTTTTCTCACTCTGCAGGGTGGCCTTTTTCTTTCACTCCATTCGGTGAACTACAGCACAGGTGCTCTTCTCATTGCCCTGCCATGTCAATCACACGTGGTTTGGTCCCCCAGCATACACACACACACACACACACACACACACATACATACACACACATGCACACACACGCATGCAAACCCAATCACACACACACACACACACATACATTTCCATGTTCGTTCAGAGTCTATCACTTCTTTTCTTCTCCCTGTTTGAATATTTTGAAGGAGGATCTGTGTGCAGAGTCTTTTATCCTTTTTCCCAGGAACATCCGTGGAATGATTTGTGTTTGGATTTGTTTTCTGCGGTTGTTTCTGCTTCAAGTGTGCTACAGTAAATAGGCGCTTGTTTCGACAGCAATGGTGGCAGTGTTGCCCAGTCGTGTGTTCAGCTGCATTTGATTGGAGAGCTCTCTCTCTCTGCCACTCATGTACTGCCCCAGGTATTCCTCCCTGACAGCTGTCCCCTGATTGAGAACAGGGGAGAGGGCACTCTCTGTGACAGCAGGGGCACAGTGGCTCGGTAACTGACTGTAATCATTGCAAGACTTGAATCCAGGGTGGCGTGCTCACCCTGTACCCTAGGGCAAGGTACTTTACGTGGATGGCTTCACTAAATACCCACTTGTATAAATGGGAAGTGTGTAAAATGTAAGCTGTAAAACTCATCCCAGATGACAGCCCCTGCTAAGCTAGGAAGGGCTATAATGTTCTGATCTTATTTTTCATCCAAATTGGCAGAGGATGGTCATAACCCCTTTGATGGCTTCCCTATGCATGATACATAAATGAGGAATAGTGTCCTGTAGATTTCATCATTAATTTTGCTTTTTCAGAGAAATCATTTTTAAATGCTTCTTTTTTACAGTATACCCAATGACTTAAATGATCCTCTCTAATTCTTTCACACACAATCTGTCTCTCTCTCACTTTTTTATTTCTTTCCCTGGTTTTCTTTCTCTCCTACTCTCTTTCTCTCTCTCACTCTCACTCCGCCATCTCACACTTACTCTCCTCCTTCTCTCGCTCTCTCTCTCCTCTCCTCTCGCTCCAGGTCTGTCGGCCTCTGCCTCTCTGGTGTCTCTGGCCTGGATGGTGGCCTCGTATCAGAAGGCCCTGCGTGACTCGCGGGATGACAAGATGCCCATGTCCTACAAGGCGGTGATCGTGCAGATGCTGTGGCACCTCTTCACCATCGGGGCGCGCACCATCGCCTTTGCGCTCTTCGCCTCCGTGTTCCAGCTCTACTTTGGCATCTTCATTGTCACGCACTGGTGCGTCATGACCTTCTGGATCATCCAGGGCGAGACGGACTTCTGCATGTCCAAGTGGGAGGAGATCATATACAACATGATGGTGGGCATTATCTATATCTTCTGCTGGTTCAACGTGAAGGAGAGCCGGGCCCGCTGCCGCCTGCTGGCATACTGCATGCTGACGCTGGCGGAGAACACCGCCCTCACCACGCTCTGGTTCCTGCACCGCGGCCCACAGACCTCCGACTTCTGCGCCCTGGTGGTGGTGTGTGTGGTGGTGTGCAGCTACGCTTTCGGCACCTTCTTCATGTTCATCTACTACTGCCTGCTTCACCCGAACGGCGCCATCTCCGGGACTCAGTGGGGCTGCATCGGGGACACAAGGGCGGAGCCCGCCACCTCCCCCGGCCCACTGCCGGACCCCGTCACCAGCCCCCCCCGGACGCTGCAGAGGACTACGGGGGTGGACCGGGAGCAGGCGCCGGGTGACAGGGACAGCTGCCCTCCCGTGTTCCAGGTCCGGCCCTGTGCGCTGCCCACCCCCACACCCCGCCCCCCACGGACAGAAAGGCCGGTCATCCGCATAGACCTGCCCAGGAAGCGCTACCCGGCCTGGGATGCCCATTTCATCGACCGCCGTCTGCGGAAGACCATCCTGGTGCTGGAGTCCACCGCCCCCATCACGCCACGTCTGCAGTACCGTTCCCTGGCTACCTCCAAGGAGGTGCTGGAGTACGAGACCACCGTGTGACCCATGGCCAGCTGGCATGCTCGCTTAACCGGTCCTGCCAGAGGTAGCCAGTGGCAGTGTCCTGGGAGCTTCCTCTACCACCAACCGCACTCACTGAGGGGTTGGGGAGAATGTTAAGGGCCTGATCAGGACCCCTCCTGCAGCACTGTAGTGACCTTGGTATGCGGTGCGTGTGCCACTGGCTTGCTTCGCCCTTGTTCTGGAATGACACTAACCTCCAGAAAGGTCAAGGGTGAAGGGTCAGGAGTCAGAAGGTCAGAGTTTGGCTGGAAAGTAACTCAGCCCACAGAAGCAGCAAGAGTCATTCTGGCAATGAGCTGACCGTGCGTAACTAGACTGAGGAACTTATCTGTGTTTATTAATAACATGAGGACAGACAACTAAGTGTCTAGGACTTGGGACGTGATTCACTGACACTGACAGGAAATGGTGCCGTGACCTTACAGCAGTGTTGTTTTAACATTGCTCTGATGTTGTGAGAATGTTATATGGTAGCAGAGTTGTTGGTTTAAGTAGAGGGAGGGCTGTGTGTTGAGTTGCTTCTGTATGGTGCACACTTTATTAACTGTTGACATTTATGTACATATTTATTTACTTTTTTATTATTTTTGTACTCAGTGGCCATGTCTTTGATATGATTCTTAATATGGTATGATAATTATATATACATATGATTGTTTTATTGTATGTATATATTGCCGATGTAACAGACTCCAGTGGGTGTTTTTTAGTTTTGTTTTTTTTTCGGTCACATGGTTCTTTCATCACTTGATGATAGAGTTGGGGTACACAGTAATGGAATATTTGAAAAACTTTAAAATACATTTCAGCACATTACTGTACTCTTCACTCAGTCACAGAAATGTGCTTTCACAACAGGCACGACCTTGTTCAAAGAAACAGACAGATGTACTGAATACAAGATGCACAGATATGAATACAGAAATATCTCCTCTTACACAATTATGGCATTGTACAAAACCCAAACATAAGCCATCAATGTTTTGACTTCCATGCATCTCTCAAGACTGACTTGTCTGCATGTTCAGAAACAGGCTTGGTAGCCAAAATGGCAACGACTTTAACCCTAGTTCCCCCTATTGTTCCCAGCTTTGTAATTTCACAATGACACAGGCAAGTATTTTTTCACTCAGAGAGTTTTCCATGCATGGAACAGTTTACCAGTAATTGTAGTTGAAGAAGAAGCACCTGGAGTGTTCTAAACTAGGCTTGGTGCAGTCCGAGATACATTCTAGATTATACACAAAATGACATACTTAATTAAAATCATTAAGCATCATATAAACTTAATATTCCATAGTAGTATAAGAGGATATATTTTGAGTCTGTGTCATGTGTATCTTTTCATATTTGGGGGAAAAAAACTGAGGAGAAAAGCTTAAAAATTTAAAATGTCATTGGAGGAGGAACAAATTAGATGTGTCTAGCACAGCAGTCCTGGATAACATATATGTTTGTTCTTTCTGCTCTCCCCCTCCCATTAGGACAGGTGGTAATGGGAACCATTTCATCTGGAGTCGAAAAACAGGAGCTGATCTGGGGCAGTTCTTTTGCCCTGATTACGGTCATCATTTGACACTGTTAAACTCAACTGAACTGAGATGTGAGGTATATTGAGTGATAGACAAGGGTTACAATCCACATCTCACAAAGTGTCCCTTTTAAGGGGTGTGGGAAGAAAGTGTATATGAATTTAAATGATACCACAGAGAGAAAAACAAAAAAATTGTGAGCTCTATGCGGTAAATGTGACCTGCAAACCCTCTCGTGGAGGGAGGTGGAGTTTTGGAGAATCTCAGAAATCTCTTTCTCTATGTAGGACAGATTCATGCAGTGTTGCTGTGCTGTGTTATGGGTCTTTTTCCCAGCACATACCTGAAACCTACAAATGCTTACAATGGAGGTGTCCAGCAAGCTGTTGACAGTTCAGCCAGTTTTTAGCGTGATGATTTTTTTTTTAGCTTGGTTGTGTGTAAAGTGATAAACTACAGTACAAAGACATAAACTACTTAATTGTCCCCAAAAATCCAAAACTCATATTCAGTTTCAAGGACATGATTGTACCTAATGTATGGCATGTGTTTTGTTTGACAAGACTTGGACTTTAAAAGGGGTCATATTGGATATTATAGAAGGGCAGGTACATACAGTTGTGCAATATGAAAAAATGGTTGTTGTTGTTCTTAAGCAAACTCTATCTCCCAATTAACATGGAACAAAACAATTTCACAGCACTAGTTTTACCAATACGCTTGTTGCTCTCTGTATCAATAGATTCCATATTGCTTCTAACAATGAGCCTGGTTTATACTTGAGTAATCTGGTTTATACTGGTTTACACCAATTTATCCTGGATTATGCTGGTGCAATCAATACTTCAGATGACACACACTGGTACATTTTACACTCTTTATGGCAGACTGTTACTGTTCGCTGAAAAAATAAATGGATTTCAGTCTTTATCGGGAGAATAAATATAATGTGTACATGGGGTGTCTGACCAACCCAAATACTGTGTTTTATTTCTTTGTGTTTCCTCATAAGTCCCCATTATAATTCACTACATATTGCTTTCGGAGTAGCTCAGCACCAATGACGTTACAGTAGGCTGTTATAGCCATCAGATGGCCTGCATGGCAGACCGGAGCTTGTTAATGTGCTTCCTTCTTCATCTCTTCTCTGCTCTTGGCTGCCCCTTGCTCCCTCTGAATGGGCCATGAAAGGTAGTCTTTCTGAGTTGGAGTGTTTGAGGGTTTATGGCTCACAGGGCTCCCACTCAGATCTCTCAATCAGAGAGAGAGAGAAACAAAGAGAGAGAACAACACGACAGGAAGAGAAGAGAGAAAGACAATCGGACGTGAATTTTATTTTCACCTTTATCGATTGCATCTGTAACAATCAATGTAACTCACGGCGTGATTAAAACTCAGTCGTGAATCAAAGTGATTCATTCAGATGTTTTCCAGCCACATCAATAATGCACGGGTCCCCTCTGGCCTCCCTACAAAACGATTTTGTGGAAAACATCCTGTCAGCCTCAGTCTCAGATGATGATAACAGAGCACAACACTTAAAGGAGAAAAACAAAACTGCTGTATTAAAAAAAATCCTCCAAGCTCTGCAGCAGGGGAAACGCCTGGATCAAGGGTGAGGTGCAGCACTTACACTTCTATACCTCTTTCACAACCCTTCCTCTACTGTGGCTCGTGGAGCTGACTACTTTTAGGAAACTAAAACAGTACCCTAATTCTTAAACCCCACAAAATTCAGATTCTTGTACAGCAGGTGGAATCATGCATTATAGCATTATAGCATTATAACACTTTTCAACATATAGTAGTTTGGCGTTTGCGAAAACTTGCAATGACCCAGCTCTGAGACTACAGTCAGAATCTTAGACTGCCCTCTTGTGGACATAAAAGGCACCATTGGATGACCTTATGAAGTGGAACAACAGCAGGTGCTACCGCTGCTGAAGACACCTGTATAGAAGAAGGCAATGTATAAACTACAAACACAAACCTGGCAGTGTATTCAGAAAGGAAATAAATTAATATGATAGATAAAACCTGTATGCCTGTGGCCTTCTATAATTATAATTGCCTATCACTGATCTATGTTTTATTAGTGTAATAATGAATCATCATTGTATTTCTCATAAAGTTCTTTCAGAGAAATTCAGAGTAGTTCTTTTTATACTGTTTGTAGTAGCAGTAAACACACTGCAAGACTGTGCGACAGCTGTCATAGACCACGATTCCTTTATTGTGCTTTATTTCTTGTTGTAATTGTTACCTGTTTACCGAAATGATGTTACCTATTTTTCCAAGGATAGTTGCAGGCCTGGAACTACCTACTACCTACATACCTATTGTCCTTTTTTAAATCAGAATATTTGCCAGTGCATATCAGGTTATATATCTTGTTCAAAGGCACAACTGTTCACCTTGAAATCAAACAGGCACCCCGCAGGATACAGGTTCTTGTGTTATGATGCAGTATTCCCCACAACCCCACCTCACCCCTGCTGCCACTGCTTACAACACTTCCACAGTGCATGTGAGCCTATAACCACAGGACCGGAGAGTCCATTACTCTAACCTCTACACCTCCCACTGACTTCCAAACACATCAAGATGCAGTTCATTTTCCAGCACCGCTGAACATGCTTGCCACTGGATTCACGTCTTCACACTGACAGGACTCAAACAGTAAATGATGTGCTGTACATGGAACACATGCTACTTTGCTTTGTTCAGCAGGATGTGGAGGGACTTACATGCATGATGAGGGCCATTAGACTTAAGAGTCACCGTCTGCTTTGTTTTGCTTGTTGCCTTGGTATAGTTTCAACTCTTTTAGAGAATTACATGTATCTCTTTCAATGAAATGAATTATTTGTGTCAGTTATTGTTTATGCAGAGGTCTTCTTCCTGGCATCTTCTATTATGGCTGGTGTCGGCATTTTTCACTGCAGATCTGATTTAATCTGAAACCAGGTGGAAGAATATAGACGTCTCAGGGAATAAACATCATGAATAATTGAAACATAACATACTGGCAGAGTTACACAAGTACACTCCTATCCACACACTCACATAATCCACATAATCACAAAATACGCACAGTTACACGCACTAAGGCACCCATGCACACACACGCATACATATACATACACACACACACACACACACACACAAACTCACACACACCCTCACTTATGGTGTATTTTTCTTTGAAACATCTCTTACTTTCACAGCAAACTGTTCAGGTGTACAAGGTTTTTTCATCCTCTAAATTTTTTGTATTTTTTGTAACTTTAGAGACATTAAGAGAACAGAGCTTTGCCTCCCTGGGAAAAGCATGAAATCTCCAGGGGTGGTTCTTCACGGGAACAGATGCCTTACTGTCACAGACTAACACATGATCAAAAGGACTCTCCCAGATGCAACCATCATTATAGTCTGCCAAAAACCCTAAAGCCTCATTATGTTACAAAGAAATAAGAGAGTCTGATAATATGTATTTTCCATATATTCTAAATTTATTCATCCAGGCTAAAATGAAGATGGTTTCCTGTGTATCTCAGATGAATCATGTTTGGCTGGAGTGTTTTCCATTCTGTCTTTGAGAACATTAGACATTGATCTAAAAAGTGAAGTTTCAACAACATTTATATCAGAGTTAACGCAGCTAGATCTCTTTGCCTCTAGCTTAAAACATGTTCCATTCCCATTTACCAATCGAAAAACATGTTCCATTTCCATTGTTCCAAATTACATTTACCAGTTTGCCCTGGGGTTAAGGAAAATGTCCCTTGTAAACAATGCACCCAGTCGCCTGCCTGCATGACCTGCATAGAATTTTTAATTTTATGGACTCAAATTACATCTTTTAAGCCACTTCTGAAATTCTGAGGGGAACATTGCAATATTGCCACAGAATCTCCTATTATGTAAAAGAAAATACAATATGTATTTATTTATATAATAAATTAATATAATATGTGAAAGAACGTCTGTAACTGTGACTGCTTGAAGTCTCAGAGTGAAAGTGTCTGGCCTGCAGGGGTTTTGAGCAGTACTACATCAGGCCGTGTGATGTGACATTTAATAATGGACAACAGCCTGACGCCTGAGGAGCTTACTTTTCTAGCTCCAACAGCAGTCCTCTATGCTGTGATTGGTCATAAGATGCTATGGTAGAGCACACTACCCTTGGCCATATGTTCTAATCAAGGACATGTGCGTGTGTCATGTGTGTTATGTTTCATTACTTCATGCAGGTCTTCCTCTACAAGCTGACTTACACAATGTGCTTTTCCTGAACAATGGCTTAAGTTAAACTCCTAAAACCCAAGGAAGAACAAACCCCAACAGACTCTTCCTGTCTGTTGGAACGGAGCTGTCTGTTCCTGACATAAAGGGAAAAAAAAATCAAATTCATTGTTTCATGATACAGTATGTATCAAGTATTTATATATATTCCAGCCTGGTTGCTGTAAATCTATATCTCCTTCATTATATGACACAAGCAAGCTTTACCATCAGTCAGAGCATTTCATAACAGCAGCCAGACAAGTATAAAATTTGTTAAATGCTAAACAGGTCTATAGTGAATACAGTTTGTAACCAAAAGTCCTTTAGCCATTATGTGCATTGGAATGCGTTAAACCATGTGTCTTTACTTGCAGATGAATAAATAGAAAAATATGAAAATGAAATGTCTAAAACTACTACAAACAACTAAAATGCCATTTATTACAATATTATGAAATGCAATTGACAAATTGACAGTGTGAAAGCATGCGTGCCTGCTGACTGACTTCATGGTAAGAAACCATGAAGTTCCTGTAACCAAACATACCTGACTCCTTGAAATGTAGGACTTAAAACACAAACCTACATACAACATAGACATACAATTTGACAGCTGACATACAACCTACTTGCCACTTGGTAGAGTGACATCCCAAAACAAACACATACACACAACACATATGAATGACTCCTACAAGGTCTGTCATTATTTAGAGGTCATATTCTTTGTGTCCATGTGTCAGTGTGCATTTTGGGCATGGTGACGGTTTAGTCATATAGAAATTTAGCGAAAAGTCTGCTGACAGAAATGAAACATATATAAACCTGAGGCCAGAGAGGGCCGAGCTGCAGCTCGTAATGACCGGTCCTGTTTAAGTGCCCTCACTTTCGCTGGCAGATTTTTTGCACTTGCATGTTAGGTTCCAGTGCGGTTGTGGCCTGTGGAGTGCCTGTATTTTGCCTATGAACATTCTGCTTAAGGAGGATGATTACTAAAAATTCAAGTTTTGCTTTTCATTCCCTTTTTTAACCATGCACATCCACCATCCTCCCAGGAAATTCTATACAGTTCTTGGTGTCTTTTACTGTTCATAGATATCTGTGGAAGCAGGATCTTTTTTCAGTATGGTTTACATT
This sequence comes from Megalops cyprinoides, assembly GCF_013368585.1. Taxonomy (NCBI): domain Eukaryota; kingdom Metazoa; phylum Chordata; class Actinopteri; order Elopiformes; family Megalopidae; genus Megalops; species Megalops cyprinoides. The sequence goes on from NC_050588.1 coordinate 18,498,995, forward strand.
GCTTTGTTTACTCTGGTGAACAGTAAGGTCTGAAGGCTTCAAGGCTTACAGAGGCCCTATTTTTCAGCTGTGCACATCAGAACTTGACATTTATCATAATGTACAGCAATTTTTACATTTTCCCCATAAGTATCAGGGATAGGCTTATTGTTGCACATGAGGGGACATAGAACATGATAAGAAATCAGCAAACACCCCACATTAACTATGAAAAATGATTGTCTTTGATTTAAGGTATCTGTGGCCAATAATGCTATCAATCATCTTAGATCTAAGGAAAAGTAAATATTTTGTAGGAAATCCCAAACAACAGCTTTTGGTGCTATATAAGTATGGCGTATGACCCCAACAATCCCTTCCACACCTGAAAATCCAATAAAATACTCCAATTTTTAGCCATACTTCATAGGGTCAGCATAATGGCTGATTTCCTAGTTTCCTTCAGCTGACATTCAATTCTGGCATGTGTGGTTTCACTTGCATTGTTGTCACCTGATTTACCATTTGCACGTAAGTTTGCATGGTCATAGAGCAGCCTTCTTCTGTATCCCTACCAAACATAACTAATCTCTCATAGAGAGAGAGAGAGAGAGAGCATAAGAGAGGGAGAGATCAACAGACAGAGACAGAAATGGATAAGGAGAGTGCTAGAGAAAACAAAACATATAGTAGCAACATGATTAATGATAGGAGTTGCCCAGTGTGCAAAAAATATATCTTCTCTTGTATGAAATGCTCTGTGCCTCACTGTGCCTCCAGAAACACAAAGAAAAAAATACTCTCACGAGTGTGGCTCTGATCTGCAGCTCTCCCTGGTGGACAGCAGGCTGGCTGCACTTTCTGAGGGCTTTAAAGCACACACTAATCGGATTCTGCCAGCCATTATGTAACTGCACGTTTTCCACACAAATCTAAACAATATTGTAAATATTCAACTAATATTAATAAATAAATAGGAAATTAATATTAAGTTTAAAATAAATGATATAAATAAATCAGTTACTTTTTATTGTAGAATGCTAAAAATCATACAGAAGGGAAACTTTTGAACCTGTGAAGGTGTATTTAGATTACATTACATTATTGTCATTTATCTGAGTGACTTAGATAGGTTACAATTTTACATATTGTCCATTTATACAGCCGGATATTTACTGAATCAACTTTGTTTTTATTACCTTGGCCAAGGGTCCACCACCAGTGCTCCAGCAGGGAATTGAGCTGGCAGTCTTTCAGATGAGCCTGACTCATTACCACTTCACCATGCTCCTTCCCATTTTTATGAGAAAAAGGAGACTTAGAAGGGATGGAGCCATCCAACCAACCTTCTGAAAACCCAAAGGTTATTGAATATATACACGGTTTTAGAATAAATCAGTCAAGCACAACTTTACAGAGAAGATTTTTTACCCTGAAACTGTCAGGAAAGGTTACAGGAGCTGGGAGATGAACAACCACAGCCTCCCTGCGAACACATTTATGCACATAACAATGCTGTGATGCTGCAGCTCTCACACAATGTTGCCACAGTGTCGCAATAATTTTGTGAGAATGTTTGCATGAAATCTGGGCTGGTGCCTGGGTTGAGGTCTATCACACAACAGATGAGGTAATGAGAGGGCAACCACACTGTGGCGAATGACGGACATTCTTCCTTCTGTTTATATCGAATACAGTGGGACTTACTCATAAAACTTCTCACATGACATGCCTATGGTTATTCAAGAAATTACAACTAATGGGTGCTGAGAAAGGAAATTTTCAACTTAATAAAATCAATTAATATAAATATCCTTAAATGGAAAGAATCTCTCAGTTTTGTTGAGCTTTGTCCAGGTTATTCCTTTGAGGGAGGGAGGGGGGCCCGGGCAGTGCATTCAAGGTAACATCAGTGCCTCAGAAGTGAGGCCTCGTCATGGCTGTGAACACTGAACTTCAGGAGGAGGATCATAATATGCTGAAGTGGCAACTATGCAATAAATTTGATCACAACACAGAACAAAAACACATGGGAGTATGCTCTGTGTAAAAAAAATGATGATTCCTGAAATACGAAGAGTATAATGCTTCTAGAATATTCATCTACAGCAGCTTATTAATATCTCTACCCACCACAGACAGGAAGCGGTACTTTGAGGGCACTGAGGTCTGGAATGACAAGTCAGGGGTCATTCACATCACTGGATTTTGCATTTTTGTCCAGTCCTAGACCAGGATAGCTTACTACTCCTCACACAACAGAATTTTGATACCCTGGTATGTGTTCTTGGCATTGTTCCCTTCTGATCTCCTTACTGCCTCATGGCAGTAAAGTGTGCACAGACACAGAGACTAGGAATTGGTTGCAGGAGACCATTATGGGGTGGAATGAGGTTATTAGTCTTTATCCCTTAATGAGCATGATAGCCTTGTTATGTGAATACTGACTATTGCAGCTGTTGAGTACAGTTTTGTGCAGCTATTCAGGGGTTGTTTTATGCTTGTACATCATTATGCTTGTTTGTGATGTTTTTCCTTCATGAGCACCTCAAACACTGTGCAGGGGCAAAGGATCTCATTTTGTGGTATGATTCACTGAATTTATACCTTCTCATGGCTTTGTTAGGGCTTAACCTCTACTATCACACAGTATGGTGACTCTCTGTCTGTATTTCTCATGTACTGAAGAGCTTCCTCACCCCTGCTCATGTAAAAGACTGGTAAACTATACATATTCTTATTTTGCTTCATGATGCAGATTGACCACATCTGAATCAAAACAAAATATAATTTGAATAAATACCAAATAGGTCATGTTTACAGGATGTTGTTTTGCTATTGTAAAGATTGTTGAAATTATCGCTCATGGAATATTGACTCCCTTTCAGCAACTATTTTAAGTATATATATATATATACTATATTCAATTATTCCCCACGTGGAGAACGGTAGAAGACTGCTTATACATAAGAACACATTATCTCTATTATTAAACTACATCTGTTCGCCCATTCTTGTTGTTATTGTTACGTGTAATTGTTTGAAACACCGCGTTGGCAATTTTACATATTGTTGTAAATGTCTTTGCTTTATTCTACCATAGAAATCATATTAAATGGAATAATACGGATTGTCAGAAATTCTTTAACAAAACACCCGGTAGCCAATACGCTCTGTCAGATTGCATCTATTTTACATAATCCTTCCGTCTGAGCCAATTATCATAAAGTGGGCGGGGAGAGGGCTTCACGCCGGGTAAAGCGCTTTCGTTGTGTGCCTTTTCTTCCACTTGAGAATGGCGGCCGCTGCGTGCGGTAGTCACCGTGCGGCAGGCAACAACACAGGCAGTAAATCGCAAAAAGAGCACCTGCGGAAAAGTAAAGACTCGCGTCGGAGACAAGCAGCACTCTTGTTCCTCAACAATATCTCATTAGACGGACGGCCCACTTACAACCTAAGCAATGGGAACCCTAGCCAAAGAGATATCGAGTTTAAGGGTCTGGAAGCCGGGGCGCCTGTGGTCCGACTCCCACTGTCGACTACGAGCAGTCAAGGAACCTTCGCCCATCTGTCAGCCTCAGTCAGCGGAGGCGCCGCTACTCCTGTGCCAAGGACTGGGGCTGTCAACGCACCTCCGATACTAGTGCTCCCCACGGGCACAGGGTTCAGCGCTGTGGCGGGCAGCGAGGTGTTTCTGGAGGGTGTAAAGACTGACCCGCTGTCGTCCCAAGCAAGTCTTCTCTCCCCGATCGCAACACCTCAGCAGATCCCCCCCTTGTTAGCTGCTAGTAAATCGCCAACCCTGCTCTCCGTTCAGAGCTGTAATTCTGTGAGTCTGGAGACCCGACAGAGGTAAGTCCCGTTTCACCAGGCGGGAGCTGCGACAGGAGTTAATTGCCTCTTCGCTTCGCTCGCCCTGCTAGCCGGCTAACACTGGGATTTCCAACTGTAAACATCGCGTCGGCATGATACGGCGTTCTTTTGTGCCGTTTGTCAACGTCAACGAGTGTTGCAGTGTGTCTCAACTGTGTGTCAGAATGCGAGGTCAAGGCAGTTGACCAGAGACTGTTTTGTTACGTTGAAGCCTGTGGTGTACTGCTATCCTGGTACAGTAGCCAGAGAAATTAACCACTGTGTTTAGCCTCAGTTTTGTAGCTTGTCTACCCAGTTTGCAAAATACGTTGCTAATCCGTTATCCTTAGCTGCATTGTCTTTTCCACTACGCGTTCAATGAAAAGGCACTATTCACAGCCAAAGCTGGCTAACGCCTCTCTCCCTCTGTTTAAACAAAACGGGCGATAGAAATATTCACTTCCGCATCTGAGTGACTAATTAGCTAGCTACCTTGCTACTTTGTTTCATTTTTTACTTTGTAAGCTTTTTCCTCCGACACATTGTCAGAATCGAAACGTTCTGGGAAGAGGAATTTGAACAGACAGTGTCGGTTTTTAAATGGAAATCTAGCTTTAATGAAAAGCCAGAACCTAAATCAATTTAAAATCCGCACCTCCTAAGTTAATGTGTGCGACTAGATGGAGGTGGTTTGCAGTGGCGTGTAGCCTACTGCCATGTAGACCTGTAGACGGTTGGTAGTTTGTTGTGTCCTGGAGGGATGTTTTTGACACATCAAAATAGATTAGAATAACAAGACAATAATTTGACTCGAGCTTTCCTCCAAGCGTGAATTATTTCCTGAACAGTTACGCAGTTCGCTGGGGACGCATCTCTCTGCAGGATGAGAAAAAGGGTATGATTTCAACAAGGTATTCACAAGTGCCCTTCTAAATTCAGACTTGCTACTATGCAAACGCAATAACAGCAATTCTTTACGTAGCTCTCTACATAGTAACGTTTTTTAAAATAAATTAGTTCTCTGTGCTTGGCAGGCGACCTTCCACAGATTTACAAAGCTTAAGTTTTTACGCATTTTCCCCTCGTACAACTGGCTATTCACTGAAACAATGAAACAATTCAGGTTAAGTAGCTTGTATGATGGCGTAACAGTAGTGCCCCCACCCAGGATGTGAGTCCAGGAATTGCTGGTTGCCAGGCTAGTTCCTTTGCCTCCGTCCTTGTGTAAAAGATTTCACACAGCAATATTTATGCGTAAACACTGCAGAGTTTGACCTGAAGTGAAAGTGGTTCACTCTCAGCAGTGACTCCATCCACTCTTTACAGGGATGTTGTGTTTACAGGGCTGGTGATACTGTTTTTACAGAGGTGCAGAACAGGCACTGCCCTGGACAATTTACAGGACTAACAGTCCTATTGCAGCCTCCTCATTCTCTAACCAATTTATTTTTAGAATATGTGTATACATTTTTGCTGCTCAGGCTAACTGCCTGGATCAGTTCTGGTACAGTATGCGGTTGCTGGCATTCAGACATGCCCTAACACTACTCCGCCACTAAGCAGCCCTGTGTAGGTGAAACTTGGTATGATGTGAGGCTGTAGCTGACAGCACCATGCTTGCAGTGTGTGCAGCTGGCCTCTCAGTTCTTTCAGTTTCTCAGTTGCTGCCACTGGTGGCAGACCCCTGAAAGGATCGGTTTGTGGATGTACACCTCTTCTAATGTAATGTTAAATGGATGTGAGAGTACGCTATGCTTATGTGAGGCAGAATGCAGAGTTTTATCTTAAACGCACGGGCTGTTACTGCAGTGAAGTCGCCCTACAGAGCCGTCTTCTGCTCACTTTCTCCACCACAGCTTCATGGTAGAGTCTACGGCTCAAGCCTGTGACCGTAGCACAGAGGCCTACAGCCTTCTGGCCAAGTGCAGCTGCCAAACCCGGTGCAGGTATAATGAGCTGAAAGTATAAGAAGCAGCCTTATCTCTGAAGGAGCTGCCAGTGTGTCCCCGCACTGCAGCGGTCAGCTTTACTGCCACTGGCCTCACCGTGGTGCCGGTGCCAGGCTGCGGGTGTGCATGGTCCCCACACTGACCCGGGTGCTGTTGGACACCACGCTGAGTTGCGTGCTGTTGGTCCCCACGCTGAGCTGTTTGCTGTTGGACACCACGCTGATCTCTTTTCTGTTGGTCCCCAGAGTGTACAGTGAACCGCTGGCCCTCCTGCTGAGCTCCGCTGTATGGAGAAGCAAATGAGAGCACTGCCATGTCCTCTGCATTCCCCCAGATCCCAGTCTGTTTACCAGGCTTATTGTCATGCATTCACACCACTGCTGCATAGACATCCTGTGCTTTAAGCACAGGACTTGCCACCTAAAGGATATTTGTTGGACCACTGTGGTTGTGGCATTGACAAAAGCTCTCAGGCAGAATGTGATGTAAAGGCATGCTAAATGGACTGTTCAGGATGAAACTGGGATTGTTTCGGATGCGAAGCCCTGCTAAATGGGTGTTAGTGGACATTATGTAACCAGAATAGTTTCAGCGCAGAGCCCATCTAAGTGCATTGCATGATGTAACTAGAACGGTTTCAATGCAGGACTCAGCTAAATAGACTGCCGGATGTAACTGAAATGGTTTAGTCCTGGTAATTGTACTGTGCAGGATGTAACCAGCACATTTTCAGTGCCAAGCCCTGCTAAATGGTCTGCAGGGTGTGGGTGGTGAGAGTCACTCTGCAGGAGGGTGTCCGCTGTGTGCATAAACAGCACCCTGAGAAAATAATAGGGTGTCATGGGCTGCGTAACCATGGCAATGGGCCATATGACGTGAGGCCAGCCCGGTGATCTAAGGAGCTTGCACTGATAGGCTATTGCTAGATGACAGCCACTGTTTACCATTTGGTCAATCAGTGAAATCAGAGTTGAAGTACTCATGATTACAAATGTTTAAAATTTCCCTGGGGCCAGTGCTGTGTCACTCTGACTATATATTCTTCTCCCTCTCGCTCTCTTTCTCTTCCTCTCGCTTTCTCATGTACTTTCTTGTCTCTTATGTGATGTCCCCATCTGCCCTGAAAGATGAATACACATTCAATGAGAGATAAAGATACAGATTATTTCTATTATGTAAGTTGTTTTTGGAGTTATAATGGTTTGGTTTACTTTGGTTTTAACTGGAATTTACAGTTCCAAGGAAGCAAGGCTTTCAGCTGACGCTGTCACACAAGAGCAAATGCATGTTGGTACAAGGCGCTAGAGCTGCTTCGTCTCTGCACAGCGGTCTGCTGCAGTCTTTTTTATGTTTCAGCATTCTTAGTGTTCACAGCCACCTTCCTTAATGGCTTTGGAAGACTTGAGAGCACAAAGCAGTGTTGATAGAGCATGGGTGCAGGCAGAGCCGTAAGGAGGGCCAGGTTGTACTGCTCACATCCTGTGAAGAACAGATGCGAACATAAGTCTTCACACATGCAGCGCAGGGACTCCACAGTTCTGCCGTGGAAACCGAACGCCCTACTGGACATTTGTGCACAGTAGGACCGAAATTCCACAAAACAGAAGGCAAAAATCCCTTCCCTCCTCTGACTGCTTGTGTTTCCCGAGGAGAAAAGAGGAACAAGTCAGACTGAAAGAACGAACAGGTAGCTTTGTTTGCTTTGCGCTGTGTGAATTTGGGAGTTAATGATCTGAGAGTGTTTAAGGTCTGACGCAAAATGTGGATAGTAGGATCATTCATTCATGTACCGCGCTTGGTTCATTGTTCAGGTGGACTAAAATACGACTACTAAAGCACCTAATCTTGAAATTGAATCTGTAGCAGACTGTTTTAGTGTTAATGCTGTTGCCAGGTAATAGCAGTTATGGTACCAATCACTGCTCCCAGCTACTGTCAGTGTTCATGGTACTCAAAGTCTCAAGGTATGCAAGAACATTTAGCTGAATACAGCAAATGACATGTGATATCGTTTCTTTCATGCCTTAAAAAATATGTCTGACAGTGAAGTTCAGATGGTTCAGTTAAGCTGTAAGCTTCAAATATCTGGAGTCCCCTTCCTTATCCAGAGATGGAAGATTCCACCGGGAGAGCAGCAAATACCCTGCCGAGTTCTGCATCTGTGCAAAGTCTGCGCTTTAAATTGACCTCCCCACCACTGGAGTCTGGGGTCACATGACTTCATATACCTAACTTGTTTTACTTGCGATAAGAAGATAGCCAGTCAGCATCTGTCTTCACTGTAGAGGAGCTGTGGTGTTTACATAACCACATCATGCAGAATAGCACTGCAACGCTGGCTAAGTTCCAGGCGCAAAGGGAAAACACGTCAGACTTTAAAGGTCACGTCGGTTGTAATGCACAGCGAAAGCCTCGCAGTTGTATGTTTGTCCTCCGACACCATCTTGTTTATTTGGAGTGTGCATGTAGGATGTTGCATGGGTGAAGTGCATCAAAGGGGGCCTTCAGATACATTTCTGGACCACACTGGCCAGCGGGATAGCTGCTCTGCCCATCCACTCTGTCCCAGGCCTACCAGCATGCTTGGAGGGTTGCAGGGGCCGTAGAGGCCAGGGCTTGCTGAACACTACCTTTATTAGCAGGTCATCCAACAGCCCCACAAATGCAGAGGAAAGGTGGGGTTAGAGGGGATGGGGGGGGGGGGGGGGTTGGAGAGAGGGCAGGATTAGGATGGAGAGGAGAGAGGTTGTGTAACAGCCCTTGCTCACACACAGTGAGGGTAGTTGGCCCTGTTGTGTCTCCTAGGGCCTGGGGCTGCAGTGGCTTGTATGGAGTCCCCTCACATGCCCCCCATAGCACATGACACCACTCCCCCTCCAGATTCACTCTGAACCAATGCGCCCTGACAGACAGGGGCCTGGAAATGACTCCTGTCAGGTCATCAGCATACTCTTAAAAAGCAGTTAAAATGACCCTAATTTTGACTGTTTTGTTAATTCTGTTATTTCTGTATGTTGGATGAATGATTTTTCACTTCTGATGTTGCAATAGTGATGTTGCATTTCTGATATTCGCAATTGTTTATTTTATGCAGTCTTGTCAGTGAGACATGGTAATGTTTCTGGGAATCAGTCCCATGCAAGACATTATAGTGGAACCCTTAGGCAAAGATAATTGATCTGGTATATTTTCATTACTACTTCTTTTGGCTGTGTTTATGTAAGTTCCCTACATAAAGGCATGTCCTAAACCAATATGCTGAGCTAAAACCAAAATTTAGTTAAATCACTATAAAGTGTGTCATCAAGGGAGATCACCGAGCTCCCAGGTGTTACTGCTGTAATATGGCACTCCCCATCTTCACCTCCATCTGTTAAATACACACACACAGTCAGGTTAAGGTGACAGGAGTGTTTTAGGATGTCATTAGCACCTTTTTTCCTGTAATATTAAGTGACAGGAATATTCTGACCCAGAGTGACAGGCGGAGCAGGGGATTCTGGGATGCTCACAGCACAGCGTAGCTGCTGCTCCAGGGGAATGTGAGAAGAGTTTGTTTATGTGCGAAATGAATGGATGAGGTGTTGGCAGTGTGATGTAGTGAGTAAGGAGCCAGGCTGGTAACCCAAAGTGCCAAGTGCCATGTGCAGCACTGCTCACGTGCTCATGGATGAACCTGAGGAACTCAATAGATGAGAATGAAAGCGTTAGATAGTAAGGACTGAATAAGGACATTCGCCAAGTAAATACATCATGCAAAAAATGTAATGAAAGAATGAATGATTTACATTTTTCTTTTTTTCATATTTTACATTTTTCCAGCTGTGACATGCCTACAGAGGGCCTGAAAGATGGGGGAAAATGTACTTGGATTTTCTCATTTTTAACGAGGTAGAATGGCATTTGGCCATTGCCTTGTATACTGTATGATGAGCACTGGCCTATTACACTCTGACTGAGGGATCAGCACAGGGTGGCAGGGGTTGTGAATGTAAGGGAGTAAACTGTCTTTCATTACAGTACATTATAGGCATTTAGCAGACACTCTTATCCAGAGCGACTTAAATCAATTACAGGTTTTTACAATGTTATCCATACAGCTGGGTATTTACTGAGGCAATTGTGGGTTAAGTACCTTGCCCAAGGGTACAGCAGCAGTGCCCCGGTGTGGAATCGAACCGTGGCACTGCTGCTGTACCCTTTTGGTTACAAGTCCTGCTCCTTAACTTCTGTGCTACACTGCTGCTCTTTCACATTTGATCTGGATGACAGGGTTGAGTGCAGTGCGCTCCACCTCAGTGGTTCACACTGCAGTTGAGCACGAAGGACTAAAGCGATTCTTTACTCACAGGTGAGGAGGATGTGCATACGTAAAAAAAGATCAGGTGACCAGGACACAACAGTTTGAGAAGGAAGAGAACATGGTCAGCTTAGTTTTCAACACGGTCAGCAACAGGCTGCGCTGATCTAGGACCAGATTCCGCAACCACAAGCACTTGAGTTGGGTGTCACCGGTTTGAGTCGTTACCAGTGTTTAGATGAAATGCAGTGTGATGTCACCTCTTTGTCTCCAGTGATGATAGTAAACAAGCTGACAATACTCCCTTGTCCAGCAGCCTGGAAACAAGTGTGTTTACACTTATGCACTTGTTTGCTGGATCCTAACGTATTATGTGTAATGAAATTTACAGGTTTGAATGTGGTATCAGTGATACTGTGCTGTGCTGTGCTGTGCTGAAGCGTGTTGTGCTGTTCTGTAATGTACTGTAATGTGCTGTACTGTTCTGTAATGTACTGTAATGTGCTGTGCTGTTCTGTAAAGTACTGCCTGCCAGGACTGCTGTCACTGACACACTTAAATATTTCAACCGAAAGAAGTGTCCCCTACTCAGTCTGAAGGGCATTTCACCAGTTAATTTTATGTGGGAATTTTATTATTATATTTTCTTATTCCCTCCAGGATGTCCTTATTGGGTGTCATAACATGTAAAATTTGAATGATGGATTGATCAGTTAGTTAGTTGATACATTGATGTTGATCAATCTGTTGCTGATTGATGACTAGTTTGACTGGCGGATATGTCGGTTGGCTGATTGATTGACGAATTGATTTGAGGTTTTAAGAATCTGTTGATTGTTGGCTTTGTTGACTGATTGATCCACTTCTGGGTTGACTAACAGGCGTATGTTTTTCGCTCAGGTTGCGGAACTTGTCGGGCTCCCCAGGGCCGAGGGGAGTGAATAAGGTTCACTTCATCAAGAACATGAGGCAGTACGACACGCGGGGCAGCAGGTGAGAAAGTGACGCGCACACACAGACACACACACAGACACACACACAGACACAGACACACACACACACACACACACACACACACACACACACTTTCTAATGGTTGCTCAGAGGGAGAACATTGGACAGAAGCAAGGGCACGAACAGGAAGACAAGAACAGTAAAGCTCCCTTGCCTCAGTTTTCCCTGTCTGTTCTCACCCATCTCCCATGTAGCTTAGGGAACACCTAGGGAACTTTGCTGTAATAGCATAAACCCAGGGAAGACTGTCGACTGGACGCACAACCCAACAAGCTTGGTATGTGCAGCGGAGAGAGAAAGTAGGAGGAAGTGATTCCAACAGCTGATTAGGTACATGATTAGATACAAAGAGCAATATATCTAATATATTAACATTAATAGTAAGCTAATGCATGGTAAATTAATCTTGGTGTCAAAGGAAGCATTGTGATGATGAAGTAAAATAAATATTGGATGCTATGGTAGTTCCTGTAGAAGGCAGAAAGGAAATGGGCTTTCTTCATATATTCTGAAGTGTTGTTTTTTTTCCTGTTGATACTGCAGGCCTGTGGCTTTTTCTCAGGCTCATGCAGGGTTTCACTGACCGGCTTAGCCTCAGTGTAATCTCCAGCGCTTGCCAGAGGTCCCCTGATGCAATGCTGAAGGCGTAATTAAGTGAGCTGGCATCGCTAATGTGCTTAGAGGAACAGTGAAGCCATCGTGTGAGCTGTGCCACAGCGTGTAGTGGTAACGGCATGTGGAATTGCACTGCTCCCAAAAATGGATCAAATGTCAGAGACACTCCCTAAAACACTATCAGAGGAGAGAATCACACCGCAACCTGCCAAGCATTAAAATACCGCATGGAAGGGAATTAGTCTTTTCAAGGAGGCTATAGAGGAAAGTCACACACACTTCCTCTTGGCTGTCTGTCATGTGACGTCATAATATCATGTGACAGGCATCCCCATTGGTCATGTGCTTCCATGTGAATGTCAGGTATTGCTGACATTCATATTGCTGATAGACATTTGGTTTAAAGCTTCATCTCAATGTTGGGGATTAGCTCTGATGACGACATATGAATTCTTGGGTTTTCTATGGGAACTTAATCCTGTTATTTTCAATTTTATAGCTGTGGCAAATGTTCTAAACAGTCCAAGGGTCATAATTTTTTTTCACAGTTTTGGTATTGCATGAACTGTATCATCCTTTTCAAAATAACATCCACACACTAATAATTATAGAACTTTACATTTAACAATATGTGTTAAGTGTAAAATGGGAAAGGTTTCCAGCCTGGCTCATGCGGATGGAGCTCGTGTCTAATAGGCTGGCCTCCGGAGCTGCCCGTAGGTTTGGGAGCGGAGAGGACGTGTGCCGCTGCCTCTGCCTCGTGCCGCAGCCTGGACTGACTCTGCGTCTGACTGTTGTGCCGTTTATGCCGCAGGATTGTGCTGATCTGTGCCAAGCGGTCTCTGTGCGCCGCGTTCTCCGTCCTGCCGTACGGCGAGAGCTTTTACCTCAGGTACAGTATGGCCTCTGCAGTGACCTCACCACCAGTGACATCATCCGCCCTTCCCATAACCACCAGTGACATCATCCGCCCTTCCCATAACCACCAGTGACATCATCTTCCATTCTCATAACCACCAGTGACATCACCTGCTCCAACTCTGTCGCAACGAATGTGGAGCCAGGGTTTGCTGTTCCGCTAATTCAATTAATTCTTTGGTGTTAACAGACATTTTTTAACAGGTTACACATATTGCTTTAGCAGCATTGTTAGTGGTTTAGTTAACATACACACACAGGGTCAGGCATATGTCGCCTAGCCTCACCCTTGACCCTAATCCTGCACACATGTCCAAAACTAACCCTGACAGTATGGGAGTACTTTAGATTTTAAGGGGGATTAATAAAGAGGAGAGCGGCATCTGTTTTAATCTACATTCTGTGAAAAGAACCAGAGGGGACAGATGGAGATTAGTTAAAAGCAAATTTCACGCTGACATTAGAAAGTAGTTTTTCCCCACACAAAGTTATTGATGTATGGAACAACTTGCTGTTTTTTTGGTGGAGTTGTAGATTGTGGGGTCCTTCAAGCCCAACCTTGACACAGTGACAGATTCATTCCATATTACAGGTGATAGAGGAGCTGAGATGGGCTGAATGTCCCCTTCTCCTCACTACACTGTGTTGGGTTCTTGTGGGTAATCCTTTACGTAATTCCATAAGTGTGCCCTCAAGCAGAAGGGACACATGTACACACAGTCATCGTGTCTGCAGTACGCTTGCTCCTGGCTTCATTTACTTCCCCTCCTTTTCTTTAAAAATGATTGAAATGCACCTTTTCCGTGTGCCATGATACTTGAGTTGTAGCCCTAAAACACACTGTTATGGTGGAAGGAATGTCACCTTCTCATCTCTGACCGTGGGTCGGCTGTACTCCATTTGGGGGTTTGAAGCTGATATCTTAGGGTCTGTTTTTGACAGCCTGCCTAGAAGGTGAAGGATCATATGAAGGCCTGTGTAGGGTCAAGGGTTAACAGCCAGGCCTGACATGTGGTTAAATAAATCAGATCATGTGGAGCAACAGTAAGCATGCACCTTTCATTCATTGCCTTGTGGGGGTATGACCTTTACCTCAGTGCCTTGCGCTGAGGCAGGCTGGAGCCCATGTTGCCCCAGTTTTTGGCCATAATTCTCAGGTTCAGTTAATTCCAGATGTACTGAAACTCCTGTCCCCCAGCCTGCCCTTCACCCTCCTCATGTTGTCTGCCTCACTGAAATCAATTTGTGCTTAACAATATCCATCATATCAGAATTTTCTACAGCTTATAAAATTCTAAAAATGTATCGCATCCAAACCAAGGAAAACAACCAGTGTTCCTGGGATTCTATTGTTTTGTTTAGTTTTCTCTTTTTTGGTACATAAAGAGGAAATTGTGGTGGGCATGTTATATAAGACTTCCGTGATGAGATAAGAGGGAGATTTCCCGCCTCTCATTGGGTCGCACAGAAAGCGGGCCAGCTGTAATGAGGTAAGCAGGAATCGTGGGTAATTTAAACGCACATCTGTTACTTCTAAACGCCTTGGCTTGCTGCCATGCTGTCGTCACAGGTGAAATGTCATTCTGATGACGGGGTAGACTTCATCCAGAAGGAAAAATAAGAGTTTAAAACCGCACAGTGTTTGAAGGGTATGGCATTTTATGTGAAAGCGCTGCAAGCTCCGCTGCAAGCCTATGTCAGATGGCTTTCTCTGTTATCCAGTGGTAAGTCAGTATGGTATTGGTTTTGGCTGCTTTGCTTTTTTCACCGTGGAGCTGTGAAATACTTAAAATGATAATGTAAAATATGGTGTATGCTTGTGTTGTGTGCATTTGATTTGTGTCGATACACATGTGTGTGTATGTATGTATGCATGTTAATTTACAGCATATGGATTGGAATTGCCATTATGACGTATACAGCACTAGATGTGATCCTGTCAGTTATTTAAAACAGTTGTACCTTTGGCGCAGCTCTAATAAGAATGGTGACATCTTCCTCTCCCTTTCTGTCTTTCCCTTTCACTCTCCTTCTGTCTGTCTCCATCTCACTCCCTGTCAGTGATCCAAAGCTGGAGGCTCAGAAGCAGAGGCACTCGTCTGGGGGTGGCCCCACCACCCTGGACATGAGCCCCGGTCTGGAGGGGGTGGAGCTGGGGGCTTATGGCAAGGTGAGGGGGTGGGGGCTTGTAGCAAAATGTGTGTAATATTTTGTTAAAAATGTATTAGCCATAAATGGGATGTGTTTTCAGTTTTGTTCTAACAGAGCTTAGTTGGTCTCATTTAAACTTCTTCACTTTTTTAATTTAGCTGGTGGTTACTCTTTGAATTGATCTTGAGTTACTGAGAGGTGTGTGTGCGCGTTTGTGTGTGTTTACGCATGTGTGCCTGCTCCACAGACGGTGTCGTACGCCAGGTTCCTCTTTCCCACAAACGCTCTGGTTAAGCAGAAGAACCTTCCCGTGGAAGCGAGTGTTGGGACAACCCCGCTGCCCCGGAACAACGTCCCGAGGAACTTCACCACCCCCCGGCTCAGCAACGCCGTTTGCCCAGATCCTGGTACGAGCCTCAGCCTTCAGCGCTGTCCCCTGCCATCGCTCCCTGTCATGGCCGCAGTCCGTCAGCCATGCCCTGAGAGGCACCGAATTTTACATGGCGTTCCACATGTGCCGCCTTCATTATATATGAGACCCTCTCATTCCCTGCCTCCAGTTTACCCAGAATGCTCTGCTGCTACATGGTAATGTCACACTGCCCAGACATACTCCCATTGTGCCATTACAGGGGCTCTTTTACATTTATGTTTTTTGTACGTTATTCATACATTTTGAATAGTAGACATTAGAAGACACAGGGATTTAATACCTGCGGCCTGCATGGGGTTTGAGCCTGCAGCCTTCTGGTTACAACTCCCTATCCACTGAGCGCCAGTACCGCCCCCTAGGTGATCTAAAGTGAACTGCAGATGCTCACCTTCCCTGTGCTGCCTCCCTTTCTCCAGGTGGCGATGACCTGTCGGAGTACGACCCCAACTTTCTGAGTGACCCCCAGTGGCCCTGCGGGAAGCACAAGAGGGTGCTGATCTTCGCCTCCTACATGGTGAGCGCCCCAACATGCTGCGTGAAAAAACATCACTCCACCAATCGTACACCTGGATTGTCCCAATTGGTGGAACAGCCTCTGCTCTGCTTCAGGTTCCAGAGGTGGAGATGACAGTGTCACATACCAGTTCTTTACAGAATCCACAGCAGATTTCCCTGTCTGGTCTGCTGGTCTTTATACGCTGTTCATTAAAGAGCAACGATTTTCATCATGTTTTCCTCTGCCTCAAACTCCTCTCTGTGAAAGAGCATAAATGGGATGGAGTGAGAGGGAAATTAAATAGTTTTTTCTGCAAAATGGATCTCGCTCTGGCCCAAGGCACAATTATTTCTGAGTGAGCGGTCTTGTATGGAAGGGTCTTCATGTCTAAATGAATAGTTTTGTAGAGTGAGAGCTTACAGACACCCTCACCTTTGTTTTTTTTTCTCTCAGACCACTGTGATTGAGTACGTGAAGCCGTCTGATCTGAAGAAGGACATGAATGAGACATTTAGAGAGAAGTTTCCACACATCAAACTGACTCTGAGCAAGATCAGAAGGTACAGAACTGTCCCACATTCAAAAACACCAGTGCTCCATCAGCATTTGTAAACTTTGTTTTGTATCTGTCCGTGTCTGTCTGTCACTGTGTAAATGCTATATTTCTGTGTGTAAACTGCATGTAATGTGTATGTAAATGCTCTGTTTCTGTGTGTAACCTGCATGTAATATGTAAGATGCATCTGAAGTCCATGTTGCTCCTGTGCTGCAGCCTGAAGAGGGAGATGCGCGCCGTGAGCGAGGAGTGCGGCCTGCAGCCTGTCACCGTGGCGATGGCCTGCGTCTACTTTGAGAAGCTGGTGCTGCAGGGTCGGCTCAACAAGCAGAACCGGAAGCTGGTTTCCGCAGCCTGCGTGCTGCTGGCCGCCAAGATCAGCAGCGACCTCCGCAGGCAGGAGGTCAAACAGCTCATCGATGTAAGTACTTCCAGCGTTTTGCGCTTGTGGCCTAAGCATGACGTCTCTGGTTGGGAAGGAGGATTATGACGACGATAGTGATGATGATGTTATTTCCTTAAACGCTGAGGCATGAAGTTACAGTTCAGTGTATGTTTCTCCCTTTCTCCATTTGAAATGGCTTCAGAATAAACAGAGTAGTAAAATAAAATGACATGCACTCAAAAGCTGTAAATATCAAAAAAGAGAGAGGCAACTCCTGAGTTTGCTGCAAGGCTGACGATTGTGTATGAAACCTGAATATGCAGAGCATGGTGACCTCATTTGCACTGACATTCAGGTGTGTGGAACACATTTCCACCCCAGTCCTCTAAAGGCAACACTTTTGGAATGGGTATGGTCTGTTTTAATGTGTTACTGTATGGGGGAGCAGACGCTTCTTAGTGAATGGCCACAGGCTTGGATTTCTATCCCTGTGAGACAATAGTAATTCGTCCTCTGCGATTCTTGCTCTGAAACTTGTCTGTGCCCGAATTCCCTGAGGGCAGAAATGTGCAATATCTTCATTTTAGCTGCACTCTGACAGAGTTCTCTCTCTTTGTTTTTCTCCCCCCCCCCCCCAAGAAACTGGAGGAGCGTTTCCGCATTAACCGGCGTGAGCTGATCCCTATGGAGTTCACTGTGCTGGTTGCCCTGGAGATGGCGCTGTACCTCCCCGAGAGCAAGGTCATGCCACACTACCGCAGGCTGGTGCAGCAGCCCTGAGCATGCTGGGCCCGAGAACCAGCTCCACCGCAACCACAGCTCCACCAGTGCCCATGCAGCAAGGAGAGACCTACACTGTTTCAGCATTGCACCTGGAGACCCCCGTGTGTTTAAAAGAGAGTCATTCTCATGCTCCAGATAAATGGGAATGGTTGTCAACATCATTGTCATAATCATCATGGCAATGATAGTGTTTTGTCTTTCTGCACAGACATTTAGCAATGGGTAAGTACGGCTTTGTGAACTCCAAAAAGGGTCGATCTCTTTTGTGTTGCACGGAACTCATGGATTCGAAAACAATCTGAGCCTTTCATTAGAGTCAGTGATTGACAGAATGTGAGAGTTCTACCCTTGATGGTGTTCATAAAGCCTTAATCTCCCATCGGTAATGTTCGTAGCAGCCTGTATCTGTCAAAGAGCACTTCCTCCACCACACAGAGCTGCTTTATGGGGGCATCTGTGCTGGTGTGAGCCTGCTGCTCCAGGGGCCATGTTGTACTCGAAACAATGAGACACCCCTCACATGTCATAAAGGAGAAGCAAATTACAGCGCCATTCAGTAAAGAGCTGCATGAACCCAGCTTGTCCAGTAGGACATTTTTGGAGGGGATGTCCTTGGTTCTTCCACATTTTTTTTTCTCAGCCTGATGTGCAGGTGCTAGTTTTGTTTCCCTAGAAAAGCAGGCAGACTCTTTACCACATATACTCTACAGAGTAAAACAAAAAAAAAGGTATTTTCACTTTGTGTTTCTGTGATAAACTTGGCTTTGTCTCCAGTGGGTTGAAAAATGAGAGAAATCTTTCTTGAAGTACTCAATTTTTTTTTTTTTTTAAAGGTGTTCCGATAAGGGAATTCTTTTCCCAGATTTTGGAATGCGCAAATGCTGTTTGACTCTTTTAAACCAAAAAGAGCCTCTTTTTTTCTCTATTTATTTCTGGACATAAAAGGGAAAAAAATCAAAAAATGTAATTTATCCACACATTAGCTCCATGCACTTCATGTATGGTCTATTTTTTACTGTAGCATTTTATTTATGATTGATTTGTCTGACTGGTTTTTATACATTACCAATTATAGCAAGATTATTTTATGCAATATACATTTGGATCAGATGAGTGGAAGCATTGGCTAAAGATATGTGACTGTGAGAAGAGCCTTGTAATCCTGCCTTTCCTTTTATTTGTGTAGGTTGTTCTTCCATCACTTCATCTGGTGTAGTTATTATTGCTGTTGTTATTAATGGATTTGGATGCCTGTTCGGTGAAACTCTCTATGTTAGAGATGAAATTCTGAGCACGTTTATGGTGCTGTCATGTTAAGGTATTTATGTGTCTTCCTGTAGTCCTGTGTGCCCCTGACGGTGTGACCCTCTAGCTGCAGACAGTTTTACGATTTCCTTTAGATTCGAAGTTTGAGGAGGTACAATATAGTGTGAGTATAGTCATTTTGACATTGAAATTGAAATTGTGTTTTTGTTGTTTTCGGGGATGCAAGCGAAGAAACGGGGATTTCATTCAGCGAATACATAGTGCGTTATCGTCCATCAGTCACACACCTGATAAGGTTTTGTTTTGCATTTGATCAGAGCGTCGATGCTGATTGGTCAGTTTGGAGTGGTGTGTTGCTACGTGACTTTGGAGTACGGTAATAACACAGGAAAGGGGAAGCGGTGTCCTGTGATTTGTCTTCTCTCTGTGCTGTGAGTGTCCGGCCACACTGGCACTATGTAGTTTGGTTAGTTTATTGGTGCGTGGCGTGTGGTTTAAAGGAGCTCCAGCACTCTTCCTCTTATTGTCATGTGTAATCCTACTGCAAACTACTCCTGTTTTTTTTTTTTGCTTGCAAATCCTGAAACTTTTGTTCAGTTATTTTCTTGTTGATGCATTTTGAGTGTTAATATCTAGAATAGCAGATGCTGTCTTTTGCACTTCATGAGCAGTGCTGTCCTGGACAGCTTTACAGTGTTTATGTACAGCATAGAAAAAAGATCAGTGTTGTTCTTTTCCTTCCTTTTTATACTCAATGGAAATGATCCTTTCAGTGTCATCTGCTGCTTGTGCTAAAAGACATTGAAGACAGCATGGCATTTCATGTACGATGATAAACAGACATTGCAAACGCCACCTTGTGGTGATGCCAGCAATAACCATTTGTTTTATACGGAGAAAACTGTGTTCAATGTGATTATTTTTATGCTAGCCATCATATTTTATGTTCTCAGGAAATACTTCTGAAACAGTTGAAAACTGTTTTACAAAAGGCTTCATTTTTAACCTTATGTTTCTCATAATGGTTTGAATGCCTCCTCGGATTACCTATATTTCTGATTCTGCAGCTGCTGTTTGAGTATGAAGGTGTCTGTGGCATGGCCGCTTCATCATATCAAAGGTGCAGTAGTGTTCAGCAAGTTCTGCTTAAGTGGAACCTAATGCAGGCTACTAACACTGCCCCAGCCCAACACCAGCATATCATTTCCTCTGAGTCTTGGTGCTGGGGCGTTGGAATGCAGTCGTTCTTGTGATTACTGGCTCTTAGAACACCCCTCCGTCTGTGTGCCAAGATGTCACCAAGACAACAATAGCCACATGCAGCTCTACAGCCATGACAAAAACCTCTGCTAGCACAAGAGCCAAGTGAGATAACAACATCGTGTCTCGGAAAGTGCAGGAGAGTCAGCTGACCTGGGTTAGTGCTGTTGTGAAACTCATTGAAAATGCAGCCTGCACCCAGCTGAGTGTGAGAAATGTTAGCATAATGCATCGACTTGGACAACAATGCTGCGAAAAGCTTGACTTATGAGAAAGAAAATAACACACAGCGTGTTTTCACTCATGGCTGGAGAAGTGTTGTTCTCCCAAACAACATTATTTATTTAGACTTTTTTAACAACTTCCTCTTGTTTTATTTACCAGGCAGCACTAATCCTATAACGGGAGCCGTACCGCACAAAGTGCCTGAAATGTATTCAGACAGAATGTAGCATTCTGTAGTGAATTACTGGTTCTGTTGTGGTCCGACGCCCATTCTCTCCTCCGGCTCCTTCATCATGGGTCTTGGCTGAGATGCCGTACTGGCGCTGCTCTGGCTGCCTGCAGTGTTCTGCTTTTGTGTCCACTGTGACTTTGTTTTGACCAAAGCATTTGACACTTCATCACCTTCACCACCCCCTGCAGGACACGCTGTGTGGGAAACACAGAAAGGGGTTGCACAGGAGGCTCTGTCCTGCTCGGTAGCGTTAGCCATGCCGCCCTCAGTGGGCTGCCTCAAACCGACCCCCATGACTTACTCCCAAAAGGTCAGCACAAATGGCAGTAGGGTCCTCTTTGAAGCACAGTGGCAGGTTTCAGATGTGAAGTAGAATAGCAATAATTCTGCTCTACCACTCCAAGCACTTGACGGACAGGACGGACGTACGAGGTAAAATTTGATTGAATGTGACTTGGAGTAATAAACGGTACTGATACTGTTTGCCTGGAAGCAAATTGAGTTTCTCCTATTTATTTTGAACTATGTCATTGCTTGTGTTATACATGCACTGTTCATTACCTGGTGTACTCCAGGGCCCATTACTGATGCAATATGTGATGTTGTACAGTGCGGTTTCTGCCAGTTGTCACAGTTGTTAATCTACTGGTGTGGATGTATGTAATAATTTTTTATGTAATATTTTTTTCTTAAATAACTCAGAGAACAAATTATCTTTTCAAATATATTTTCTGACTGTCAATTCCGTAAGACTCCATTGTTTTATTTCAGTCAGAAGGACACCATTTCACACGATCATTAGTGTAAGCGCTTAAATAATTTGGCAACAATAGGACAGTATAGTGGCCTTACTTAACCTTGGACTACATATACTCTTTATTGGTGCATGCATATTTTAAGACAGCAAAGTGTATACGGATAATATTATAACATGTTTTTACAATCACTGTAATTAAGTATTAATTTGACTGACCATGGTGTTACTCAAGTGACTCTGACAGTTGCATAGACATTACATTACATTTCATTACATGCATTTAGCAGATGCTGTTATCCAGAGGGACTTCCAGCACAATAGAACAAGTGTATGCATTCAAGTTAAATGAGCAACAGTGTCAGACCAGGCCAACAACACTCCCAGACCAGTGAGCATAACACCATTCAAGCCCTACCACAAGTTAGGCCTTACATCTTATAAGTCAAAAGAGGTCGCTGGGTACAGATGGTGAGGCAGTTTAACCTATCAAATGTTAAACCTGGTGAA
The DNA here is from genome assembly GCF_013368585.1 of Megalops cyprinoides. Taxonomy (NCBI): domain Eukaryota; kingdom Metazoa; phylum Chordata; class Actinopteri; order Elopiformes; family Megalopidae; genus Megalops; species Megalops cyprinoides. Next base: position 18,520,673 of record NC_050588.1, read on the forward strand.
AATCAAGAAATTAAAATACAGAAGGTTACCAATATGCCCTGCTCATAAAAAGAACAACATTGCTGTGCCATCAGTATGTCAGAGGCTGGAATAAGTCACTGCAAATGACGATGGCCATCTGGGGGTGTTCACTGCCAGCCATTTCTAACCTGGCAAAACATTCCAAATCACAGCCTGTTAGTGATGGGCTATGATCTGGCAGACCAAGTTACAACACCTCGCCAAGTCTCACACTTAGTCGTACTCCATCTTCATGATCATTTTGGCACTGCTCTTTCCGCTGTCAAAAACTGCAGGCAAGGCGTACCAGGCTGCACACCAGCAGTTCAGCATGGTGAGGAAGCAGGAACTCAGCCATCATCTGTTACAAATTGAGCACATCTTTTAAACATTATGAAACTACACAGTAGCCCCGGGCTCACCATCACCCATTGACATGCACTGGCGCAAACAGAATTAGATGGTGCCAATAATGCCTCAGGTGGACTCATTAGGTTCTGTTCAGGCCCTGGTCCTCTCACGCCTGGAAAACTGTAACTCCCTCTTTGCTTGTCTTGCTGTTTGTGCCATCAAACCTCTGCAGCTAATCCAGAATGCAGCTGCATGACTTGTCTACAATCTCCCTAAGCATCGTCAAGTTATTCCCCTTCTCACCTCACTTCATTGGCTTCCTATCGCTCACATCAACTTCAAAACCTTTGTGCTGGCATACAGGACAGTGAATGGGACAGCCCCGTCATACCTATGATCACTCTTCAAACCCTATGTTCCACTAAGATCACTATGCTCTACAACCATGGGACTGTGCCATCCCGATGGGGTCATTCCTCTCAAACATCATCCCTGTCTCTACTGGTGAAATGAATTCCACACAGGGGTCAGGGCAGCATAACTGCTACTTGTAGTAGGGGTTGAATAATGTTATGCTCACACTCACTGGCCTGGGAGTGTTGTTGGCCTGGTCTGACACTGTTGCTCATTCAATTTGAATGGACACACTTATGTTCTATTGTGCTGGAAGTCACTCTGGATAAGAGTGTCTGCTAAATGAATGTAATGTAATGAGCAACACAGCCAAGTCATCTCTGGAAATAAATCAAGACTTTGTGTTAAACACCTTGATGAAGATGCACAGAATAACAGGAAAACTGTTCTGTATAACAGACCCTTCAGTGGGGATGTCAGTGTGAAGATCTGGTCAGAAATGTCCAGTCACCACAGGTCCCCATTCCCTACTACAGGCATATGTTCCTTCCCGACCACTATGTTCTGCTACCGAACGGCATCTGGTGGTCCTGTCACATTGCAGCACAAAATCACTATCCATAACTCTCTCTGCTGTTGTCCCCCAATGGTGGAATGGCCCTCCACACATCATCCATTCTGCTGAACCCCTCACTATTTCTAAGAATCATCTGAAGACACAGCTCTTCTGCACTCACCTGATCACTACCACCTAAAGCAATTTACGTCCTAAACTCTGTGTTCCATAAAACAATGGTAATGGTTTGATGCACTTGTGTTTCTACCAGCTAGGTTGTACCTTGTCTGGCCAACTATTGACACTTGGTCATGCAGCACTTCTAATATTGTGACTCCGTGTATGGCTGTCGCTTGTGGATAATAAGTCGCTTTGGATAAAAGCATCTGCCAAATGAATCAATGTAAATGTCATGTAGACCTGACTGCATGCACTCCAGTGTCCCGAGATACCTTGCTACCCTTCCTGCAGGTTCCCCCTTATTCAACATCATTCAAGCAGAATGGCTTCATGCTATTCGTGTGATGATGCCTTCATTGTGGGATGACGATTTGACGGTTATGCCATGCATGCTCTCCTCGCCAATGTGGAGCCCTATTGACTATTTGGTAAATGAGCTGGGATGCAGTGTGCTATGTAAGATTCAGAGACTGACGGACAGGCACATAGTGGCCCAAACCCTACAACAGGAATTAGGCAGAATCACACGTGTCATTATCTGCAGACAGTGTTAATGATGCATTGTTGATGTACACCTTATATAATTCTAAACTGTGAACGTCCCTGTTTGAAGACAAACGTTATGTGTTCCATAATTCCTTTATTCAAATTTTGTAATCTTGACAATATGTGGTATTTCTTCCATAATAATAAAACGAAGTTTGCAATTTTCTAAAATATAATTAAAAGTAGTTGTCACCATGAATTCATCTATCACGATTCACCATTCACCACGGTACCAATGTTTGACACCGGAAGCAGTCCTCTAGTGAACAGTGGTGATTAAATAACTTCCTGGACCACTCTTCTCCCTTTCCGTGTCAGCCATTTCTGAGAGCAGGTAACTAAGCTTGTAGCTCTCGAAATAAAAATGGAAATACGGCATGATCCAGGGATAATAAGCCAAAAACATAGTTTATGTCGACACTGAGCACTCACAGCTAACGATCCGATACGTTAAATGTCTAATTCCAAGAGCAGTTTCCATAATATTAACCAAGTGAACCCAGAATCGAGTGGAGTGAGGCGGCTAAAGCCACATGTGCGAGGCGCCCCTCTTTGCTCGCGTGTAGTATGGTTTTTTTGTCACATTAATGGAGAATGTTCGTTGGGTGTCTATATGTCTCTTTGAATTGTGGCGAAAGATCAACTTTAGGAAAGACGAGGTGTTCACAGTGAGCAAGCTAACACACGATAGGCACAAAAGACATACAGTTCTACTGTATGCCTGTATGAGTTGTGGCTAGTTAGCCGGTCCGCTGCTTGACGTTATAGCCAGTAATCTCTAACTGGTGGTGGCTTCTCTCCCTTTTCCTGTAGGATTGTCGCTAACGTTCATAACAAATCAAAATGCAGAACGATGCTGGTGAATTCGTGGACTTGTACGTCCCTCGCAAATGGTAAGTAAAGTTGCCAACATTTGATGAGTGATTTAGCTTAGCTAGCTACTTGGTCTATATTTGGGGATATTGAGTGTGTATGTCGAATGTTATGACCTGAATGTCTTGGCAGTTTCGACATAAAATTTACAGTTCATCCCCGCAGTTATGTTTTATCAGTCGGAACTGTTAATTTGTGGTGTTTAACTAGGTAGGTGTAGGTTTTAACTGTTGGTGTCAAGCTGAATAGCACCTACTTGGAAGTGTTGTTACGAGGTAGTTGCGCTTTTCATAGGCAGATGTTAGCGAGCAGTCCGTATGGGGACGTGAGACTCCTTCAGTAAATGGATTCAAATATATCTGGCCTAAAATTGTGACTTTGTGACTTTTAGCTCTGCGAGCAACAGAATCATCGGCGCTAAGGACCATGCTTCCATCCAGATCAACATCGCAGAGGTGGGTTCATCGCTACTGTCGTGGAAGTAGTCCAGGAATGGCTTTTGGCTTGAACTCAGCAAGGCCTTGTATGGTGATTGACTGTCAGTAATCTGTCATAATTGTGTACAGTGGAAAATTAATTATTTCGGCTACAAAGCTTTACGATGGTTTCAGAGGGTTTACTGCTTCAAACAATTTTAAAACTACTAAAGGGCCAGACTAAATAAAAAGTGAGAACAGGGCAGTCATCCCTTAGCTGGGCTTAGTTCCTCACTCCCATCAGCAAATCCTGGCAGGTTTTTGAATCCTTAAGTGGCAGCACTTATTTTTTTTTTGGTAAGTGCCATGAAAGTGTAGAGCACTGGCTATGTGTACTTCACGTTCATGGCTTTGATTGGCAGTCTCCAGTCTCAAAGTCTCCAGAAATTAAATTACTGTAGTGGGCTGGACTGCGCAATAAAGATCACCCCCCCCCCCCCGAGCTTCCGTAGTACCTGCCTTTGGATTAGAAAATGCTGACAAAATGCTGGAGTGGACATACCTTTAAGCTGAGCACCTCATTAAGTAAAAGAATTTGTCTCATTGGGGCTACTGGGGTTAAATTAGCTCTCACTGTGTTTGTAAATGCTTTCTCCTCAGGTTGACAAGGTAACAGGCCGGTTCAATGGCCAGTTCAAGACCTATGCCATCTGCGGGGCTATCCGGAGAATGGTACGGTTCTTTGCTTGTTTTTCTTCTGGAGTTAGGACAGCCTTTGTGGCTTGTGGATGCAGTTAAGATGTGAATGATTTAGCTCTCCTGTACAGTTTTGCATTATTTCGTTTTAAATAACTTGTGTGTGTAGCTTACTAAACAAACTCTGCAGATGAGCTCATCCAGAGTGATCTGCATAGCTTTCAATGTTTACATCTTACCCATTCTTAGAGTTGGGTGTTTACTGGCATAATTGTGGTTAAGCACCATTGACCATGGGTACAATAGCAATGCACCGCTTGGGAATCAAATTGGACACCTTTAGGTTACTAGCCGTGTTTCTTACACTGAAGTTGGGCAGTAGTGTGATGTAGCAGTTAAGAAGCAGGTCCCTCCCTCTCACACCCAGATGTCTTAAAACCGCTCACCTTTCCTTTTGAGAGCCTCAGGGACCTCTCTCTTATCCCCATTTGCTGTGCCGTCAGTTTCAGTGTTTTTGTTTGTGCTGTAAGAATATAAAAGTGCAAAGGCCGGGAAAGTAGTGGAACATACCTGTTGTAAATGTAGCTGCATTACGGTACTACACTAAAGAGGTTATGGGTTTGAGTTTTGGATGGTACTCCAGCTAAAGTACCTAACATGGATGTAGATGTGTGTGTTCTGTAAATGAGATGTTGTTCTGCTATGTTGGTCTACAGGGAGAGGCAGACGACTCCCTTCTGAGGCTGGCGAAGAATGACAGCATTGTGTCAAAGTAAGAGCGCACTGAATTTGGGAGACCATTAACTAAACGCTTCACAGTCAGACAAGAAAATCTTCACTGCATGTGACAGTTTATAGAGCCCCAGACAAACCTGTCTATTTCTCGTAATAAGCAACAGGAAGCTCCCAGCTGTCGGCAGATAAGCAGGCTAATACCTTTGAGTGCTTTTAGAGCTGAGAGACTTCAAATATGGCTTCATTCCGTATGGTTTGATCATCTCACCACTCTCAAGCATCCTGCAATTCGTCAGGTGCCTGCGAGTTGCTTAGATGATGTCAACAGAGTACCACCTATCCACTAATCAGCACCCACTCTGTGGTAGTGCTGTGTAAAAAAACAGCCATCAGCTGTGTGCAGGTGTACCAGAGGATTGAATTGGGCAATTCCAAAAATAGAGTAACATAAAGGGGAAAGAGCATAAAAGAGACTGCATAGGAGTGCACCCATAACTCCATAAACTGTAGAGAAAAGTGTGTGAGATTAGGTCAGGTTTGGCCTGTCAGTCGTCCCTTGAGTGTAGAGCACTGGTTGGGGCTTTGGGTGGCTAAGTGTTGCTGAGGGAAAGGAGGATACAGAGACCTGCTTGTATATCAGTTTTTAATCTACGTAAGCCCTCCTCTCATCCTCTCTTTCAGGAACTTCTGAATCACAGGACATCCTGCTGCTGTTTCTTTGTAAAATAAAAAAGTTAAAGCGAACTGGTGGTTGTCATTCAGTTTTTAGCAAAGGTTGTTGTTTTAGCTTTGTTGTGTATGCAGTTGTTTTTATGGCTGTCTGATACCAAGAGCTCACTGAGAAGGCTAAGGATCACAAACAAATCAGACCAGATCAATCAGTTAGACCAGAATGCCATCTGTGCCCCCTGAATAACACCAGTAACAATGCAGGCAAGAGAGTGTTAAATCTTCCAAGATGTTTCTTTGAAGTGTAACTAAAATGCCAGTGTTTTCATGTTTAAGATTTATTAGTTGTGGCAAGTGCTGAACATTTGTAAAGGCAGATCCATAATTTGTTTAGAGGTACATGAGTGTGAAAACCCTGGGACAGAGCAACAGATGGGGGGGGGGGGGTCGGGGGGGCAAAGCAAATGCAGCCAAATCCTAATCCAAGCTCATGTCTTCCTCGTCATCCTTCTTGTCTTTGGGGTCTTCATCCTTGTCCGTTTTTCCCTCACCTTCCATGGCTTTGGCAAATGCTTCTACGTCTAAGCGGAGAGAAGAGAATCTTTGCCCATCATGTAAGCTTTGAGAAACGCTACTCAACAGTGAATGTTTGTTGGGCTCAGTTTTGTTAGTACAGGGGGTTGTTGCGTGCAAAGTTTCAGGTATTTATACCAGCCCACTATCTTCCAGCCTCACTCTGTTTCCCCAGCCATACAGCACTGTCACCCCACATACTTTACTGTAGATGTCACATGCCTATACCATTATTACAAAATTAATTACATTTAATCACTTTATTGTTGCATATTAATCTTTCACACTGAAAAGCCAATGTAAGTCAGGTGTGCAAGTGTGTGTATCCAGTGAGCAGGGAAGGGGCAGGCCGCTGACCTCCTTTGTTGGCTGCATCCACTGCTTCTGTAGGCAGGCCGAACTGGTTCATAAGTGGCCCCAGCTGCCCAGACGCCAGCGCACTGCTGAACATGCTCATAGCCTGCAGGGAGACAGAAAGCACAGAGTAACCCGCAATACAGCACCAGGGACTGACCCCTGATCAGTCTCAGTTCCTCTCATCCGATGTTCAAAGGGAGGATGATCTAGAAATCTTTTTCAGAGGGAAGTGTTCGATTCCCCTGTGGGAAGTAGAATGTGTTTACCTGCTACAACTGTGGGAATGTGAGTGTGTTGGGTTTAGCTGAGGGGAGGTGTGTGTGTGTGTGTGAGTGAGAGAGAGAGTCGGGGGGGGGGGGGGGGATGGTTACCTGCTGGAACTGTGGGGATGTGAGTGTGTTCTGGATCTCATCGGCGCTCTGTGGCAAAGACTCCCCTGACGGCAGGTAAGGAAGGAGCCGCTGCTGGACCTCCGCATTGGCCAGGATGGGGGCCATGACCTCTGGGGTCAGCACGCTGGCCAGGTCCACTGGGGGTAGAGTGAATCGACAGGCTCATGTGACAGTGCATTACATCATGAGTAAAGGCACAGGTCACAGCCTGCGCATCCTCACATCTGAACCAACAGAAGGGTTTGCTCGCAAATAACCTCAACACACAGACAATGTTTCAGTTCAACTTGCCAAGGACACCAAAGACACAGACACATATGACTGACTTCCCCATGTTTCACTGTACATGTCCCTCAGACATTTGTCTTTGACAGGCGGCAATAGAGGAAACTGCTGCTGTACTTCATTTAATCTTGTCCCACAGAAACAAAATCTGCAAAAGAACAGATGACCTGCTCCCATCCATCTGTTTACTTGCACCATATGACACATCCAAAAAAAAAACAAAAAAACAACAGTGGATTTCAGCTCTCACTTTAAATTTGCTGGGTGGATGAGAGCCGACAACCACTGCGGTGAAGTGTGAGCGTAAGGGGCGGGACCTCACCTCCCTGCGTCCCGCCCGCGTTCATGGTGGCCAGGATGCTCTGCAGGTCGCTCAGCTGGATTGGCTGCGTAGGGCTGGGCGTGGCGGGGGCCGCAGGCGTGGTGGGGGTGACAGCTGGGGAGGAGCCTGTGGCCGTGGCTGGGGTGACAGGGGTTGGGGTCTGGGCGGAGCCAATGCGGGTGGCGGAGGAGGCGGAGGAAGGGGTGACCGCTGTGGACTGACTACGAGAACTGAGGACAAAGATACAAAAAAACCACATGAAGGACTGACATACTGAGCTGGACACAGAGATTTAATACATTTCCTTTCACAATATAATTTAAAAAATGTGTTTATTCTGACAACTCATGAGCTCCGCTCATGGTAGCTGAGTGTTTAGAAGTGTGCCAGAAGCAGATATGTATCATAAAGTGGTGTACAATTATAATCTGCTGATTAAGCACAATTGTGTTTAAGCTGCCTTACTGCTTGAGGTAATTAAGTACTTGGGAGCAAATCTACCAGAATTCCCACCTTGACTCTAAGAAATGATTGTCAGAATAGTGGCATCCACTGAGAGAGGAACACAAAGTCAGACCCCCCCCCTGACATGAGTGTCCCCCCTGAGAACACACTTAGAGTTCAGCATGAGGGTGGGTGGGGCAGGGTGTTACCTGGAGGAACTGCTGGTGGGTGGGGCTCCACTGCCCAGCAGGCTGGCCAGCCCGGGTCCCGCTAGTGCACCAAGACCCCCTTTACCAAGACACAGAGACACATCAGCAACAACATCATCACAGCGAGACACACAGAGGGACTCCTCACACCTGACATCATCAGGAAGGGACACACAAGGAGACTCATCACGCATGACAACATCAAGGAGCAATCCATTCAGGGATTCCCCATCGCATATGATACATAGTCTCCTTTTCTTCTCTTCTGTCCAACGTTGATCTTAGTCCAGGATCAGCTATGCTTGGAAAAGGGTCACACGACTCAAAACAGAGCCACTCACCGAGGCCGCCCAGTCCAGTTGGTCCAATCAGCTGCATCAGCTGGTTATGGCTCATATTACCCAGAAGGCTCTGCAGCCCACCTTCTCCTGTTAAAAGTGTGAGAAATTTCAGACTCCATCACTCAAGAGTTCAGAAAGGTCTTGCAGCACAACAGCACATTTACACATATTTTTCTGTGTTTCATGTGACCTTTGACCTTAGTGGGACTGGCACAGATGAGTACTATAAATAGTTCCTGTTGCTGATTTTCATTGCAAACTCCCTCATACAAATGACAACTGTGCAAGTATACTCATCTAATCCATTTGTATGTTATATGGTTGTATTTCTACTCTAGAAACTGAGGTAAAAGTACTTTGCTGTGACTCAAACAAGATCCAGCTTGAGATTTGAATCCACAAAATCCAATTTTCCAAATACTACAGCATACTGTTGCGCCCATAAATGTTTTATGTTTCAACTTATGAAGGACATCTGTCTGACTGTGTGTATGGACATGCTTGTGAGAAGGAGCAAAAATATTCAGGATAGCAGCAGAACCCCTCATCAGTATCAGATGCTCTTGTTAATGCATATTGTGTCAGTCACTTCACCAGCTCAGTGGTGGGCTGGAGAGCAAAGGAACGTCTGTGTATGTTCAGCTACATGCTACATTGAGATAACATGCACAAAGGCCAAGCAATCAAATGCAGAGGGTGTTTTTTCTGCTCAATCAGCAGACGGTAGGTGCGCAACGCTCCCTCCTGTAGGCCATGTATCTTACCTCAGTTAAGTGCACAGATGTCACCGAATAGTATTGGCTGAATACGGCAGTCCTGATACATGGCTGCTAAGTTATGTATACTGAATTCCTGGTCTCTCCTTACCTCCAAGAGCCGACAGCTCATGGCCTCCACTGCCCCCACTCCCCAAAGCACCTGGCATGGGGGGATTGTTGAGGTACTCGTTCACCTTACGACAATACTCCTCATCTTTGTCTGTTTTGGGCTCCTACAAGAGGGAGAGAGAGGAAGAGAGAGAGGGAGAGAAAGGGGGGTCAGTAAAATGGAGGCCACATGCACAGTGGATGGCTCCTTGGGTGAGAACTCACATCAGTCTGAGTCTTGAACTAAACTGACACTTGTCTACATACTCAATACAGAGTCCCTATTCATCACAGATCCACCACTTACAATCCATCTTTTTTTATGCTGAGTGATAAACCCAGAGCCAAGACAGCCATCTTTACAGTGACACAGCTCCTGTCCAGCATCTACTGTAAGTGACAGTGTGCTTTGTTCTGGTACAGTTCCCTCATAGTAATGACTTTGTTTGGGATGAAGCACAATGAAATGTATAGGCTCATGTGAATCCACAAACAGGTTAGCAATTATCCACCTGCTTCCAGGAGGTTCTGGGTTACTAACCCAATCATGTCATACCAAAGCTTAAGAAACTACTGCTGTAGTAAAACAGATGTGAGCTAACGCTCTGACATACGGTCCCACGCATCATGAGGCTCAGACTGGTTAGGGGAGCTCGGCGCTCTCCTCACCTGCATCCAGAAGAAAAGCCTTTTGGATCCAGCCTTGAACTTGAGCACATAGACTCGCCCTGTAGTGCACTGGTTGACCCTCTTGAACTCACAGTCATCAGGGAAAATGATCAGATCCTGCCAAGACAAGCAACAATATGAACACCTCAATCAGTGTGGACTAACATTGGCTGATTTTATCCTGAGCAACTTTCAATTTTAAAAAGTTCTGTTCCATACCACAACACCAGTGTCAGTTACAAGCTATACCAAGCCAACAGTGAGCTGAGTATTGATAACCGTGGACTGGAAACTAGGGACTATGCAAGCAAATATGACGGTTAATAATAGTCATAATAACAGCAACCATAATAGCCTCCTTTCTGAAGATTTAACATATTTTATTTGGGGGATGGCACGGGTTGCAGCAGGGGTTTTGGTGAAAAGGACTATAATTTCCGTTACTTACATCATCCACGTTTCCTGACGTGCGGTCCTTCCAGCAGAAATGGATAAGGGAGTCGTCAGTCTGCTGGATGTACACGAGGCCCTTGCGCTTGTCCGGTGTCACCGTGCTGCCCTTCAGCGTCATCTTCCCGGCTCTGAACTCCACAAGGTTTTTGCTGGAGGAGCCGCGGGACCCCGATACCAAACTCGGAAAAAGAGCTCCGGACGACATCTCTAATCAACCACGGTCAGCTAGCAGAGGATCGAGCCTGTAAATTTCCTAATAAAAATAAATCACAGCTGTTCAATTAATGTAAGCTGTTTGCTGTTTCGGTCAGCAGTAACTACGCTGCCCTGCTAACAACAATAACTAGCTCACAGACAGATGAATTAGAGTAGAAATATTCAACAATTGACAATCCACATGCATTCGAGTTATCGAGCTAGACACTTATCCAACCCTTGTCATTGCTTCGCCAAAATTGACATTTTTACATTTTTTTCCTATGAGCAAAGACAAGTTGCTACTACACAGCTGCTACCCTAACACAGTAGCTACTACCAGGCGTAAGTGATATTAAATGACAGGGAGTATTTTGCCGTTCGTTACATTAGCATACATTTTCATTGACATTATCCAAGGAGGCCCTGGGGATGTGTTAGTGGAATCGGAATGGTACACCCCTGTAGGCTATACTGTGTTGCAATTGCGTGCTGGGCCAGAGGCGTATATGTGGATTTAGCCTTTTGTGTTTGACGCTGGTTCTTGTTTGTATGCGGATGAAGGTCTGCTGGTTTCTGTAACGTTTTGTGTCATTTTGCTGGATGCTCTTTGTGCTTATAAGCTTCTAAGATGTTACTTCTGGAGACCTTATGGATAAGAGCCTCTGTTGCTATCAGCAATGTAAACGTACAGTTATATGTACTCATCTTGACCGTCGCTCTGGATAAGAGCATCGACGTAATGTCATCAACGTACATGTATTGGAATTATTTCTCACCTTGGACATCGCTGTGGTAAGAGCATCAGCTAAGCAAAACATTTAAATATAAATATATCTGCTGCGTTTCACCACACATAACATTCCAGAAATACAGAGCGAAACGAGGCAGCCTGTTCCATGAACATGTTTCTCGATTCAGGTTAACAGTTGTCTATTATTGCCAGATAATTGATAAAGGAAAGCAGATTACAGGCCACCTTAGTTAACGTTAGCTAACGTAGCTAGATAGATAGAGTTTAAATGAAAACGGAGCGTTTCTAAAGGTCTTGCCCAGACGATTCCTCTGAATTTAAAATGTTACTCAGTGTCTGAACCTCCACCCTGACCCGACAACATACAGTAGTCTAGTTAGCGAACAACTAACGTTATCTGAGAATATTAGCAGATTGATAACTAGCAAACCAGTCTAGCTATTTAGCAGCATAAAGCTAACCTGTCAGATTAGTGTCATCCTAACAGTAAATGTCATACATATATTAACTACCCATAAAACGGTACAGAGTTTCTTAAAGGTACTATTCTATAAATGCATTACCTTTTATATGTCGAGGTGGACATACACAATGACAAGTAGCTTTCGTGCATAGACGCTTTCAGCATGAAGCAGTACCTTAATATTGTGTTCATGTTTCCTAATACATTAACATTGTGCTGATTGGCTAGCATTTCGTGCGTCGTATTCTGGTTGGTTACAAATAGCGTCAATCTACCTTCGTAAACAGCCAAAGTCACGTTTGGTAGAGAGGATTTGCTGCGTCATGAACGCACTGCGCAGTCTCCGTTTACGAATTTGACACCGCACAACTTTATTAGCAACACCAGACTTTGACAGAGCTTCTTTGACCACTGTTGCAAGTCACGTCAAGGATGTGCGGCTGTCCATAGTCAAGCATGAGAAAATTTGTACAGGAGCACGGTGTCCACCTATGTTCCTTATTTCATTTCAAAATACTCCCACTTTTTAAATCGTCACAAATAAAAAACCCCTACAAACTCAGTAGCTAGCATTGAAATTTTGAATCACCTCCACCCCAACGACTTAAACCCGTGGCAAAGCGCTTGGCTGTTTTATGTGCGCTACCAAGAGACAATGTGCAATCCCAGCAAAGGGCATAGCTACAGTCAGGAGACCTGGAAATGAAAACTTTCTACACAAATAAACGCACAGAGAAAAATAAAATCTATTATTTAATGGTGGTCATACAATTATTTTATTGCTAGTTTACAAATATCTAAATGTACATTTCTTCAGACAGCAATGAGGTGTGTTACACCACCAGTAGTAGTGTACTAAACAATTTGGACATTTTCTGTACAAACATGGTAAAAACAGGCAGGTCTACCTGTACAATTACTGACTTTTTCTTTTGTAACATTGACTGGACAAAGTTGAAGAGGCAACAGTATAGAACAAAGGGTTAGCAAAGCATACACATTTTAATATACCTTAATTTCTCACATAAACCTTTAGAACATTTGACAAGTACAAGCCATGAAATGTTTTTGTACTGCTCAATAGTCCCATGACCAAAAATTCACTTTATTCTATTTATTATTTTGTGAATGCCTGACACTGTGCATGACAAAGAATCTAAATTTACTGTATGACCCCCCCACCCCCACCTCCCACATTTTATGTCACAGTCTAATAAATCGCCAAAACCAGTGGCCTAAATCTTATTGACAATCCACATGCTCAACAGACAGATACAGTAATTACTTCTTTGTACAGCAGTCTATTTACACTGTATACATCTCCATAATGTACAGATACACATTGTGGTGGTTATTTGCATAGATTTCGACAATATTATAAATGCACAGTGTATTTCAGAGGAGGTTTGCAATACAAAGGCTATGAGTTCTTGTTACGCACATAAAACATGGTGAAAAAAAAATTAGAGGGGAGTGAGAAGGTCATCTGACCTACCTTACGTTCATTGTACTGTAGTTACATCATCTACTGTGAAGCACACACCTTTATCAAAGGTGATATAAAGATCGTACACCGTACACCTTCTGAGTCCCATTTGCACGAATGAATGGTTACTGGAGTGTGATCAAGATAAAGGACCTTGCTGAAAAATATGTCTGCAATAAACCTGGGATTCAAATCTACGACCCCAAGTCCTCTAACCACTACACTACAGTGTGTACCATTTCAGTTCTCTAAGACACTGGCAAACAGGGTAGACAAATCCACTGTATCAAATGACACATCGAACAATCATTCTAGTGTCTGCTTCAAAAATACAATCAAATGTTATCACCATCAAAACACCCTCTGGAACAATCGTGTGTAAAGCGAGTTCTCTTGCGCCCTGAGCGGGGCCACATTCACATGACTGCTGAACAGAAAACCTGAGGGCCACAGCTTTTTCTCAACACAAGCACATCACACATGGAGATATGATGACCGTAAGATCAACCGTCTCAGTCTTAATCATCAACAAGGCCTTGCAGACTCAGTAACTCAGTGTCAAGAGGTGGGGCGGTTACAGGATGTTCATCTGGCTTGTTGCATTTCTAAAATGTTTTGTTGTCCTTACTCTTCAGCACTAGGGAAAACGCTCTCTACATGTCCTGTTAAATCATACCCATGTCAGTACATCCAACTGTAAGTACCACAATCTGAATAACATTCCTGCAGCTGCAGCAGAGCATATGGCTTTAGTTTAACTACATGGGAAGAGTCAACCTGCTAATCTCACGCACAGACATACACACATATGCAGCAGATGCATGCATCTGCGCGCACGCACACACACACACACACACAAACGCACGCACGCACGCACGCACGCACACACGCACGCACACACGCACACACGCACGCACACACAGTCTTGAACATACACACAGTTATTACCACTGATCAGTCCTATTCATTCATTTTATGCCAAAAAAATCCTTTTAGTTTGCTAACTAGGTAAACACTGTCACAAGCAGCTTTAATTTTGTCTTGTCAACAAACCGAAACTTAAATCCCTACCATTATCAAGCATGCATTACTATAATGTACATACATACTAAGTGCGGGCCAAAAATAAAACAAGCACACACTGGAACCTTGAAAATATGTGTCTGCCATCGGGTAAGGTTATGTAAAGTACAGTGATATATAAATATTGGTACTGGGATAATTCATTCTAACTGTGGAGATATGAGGGGGGTGTGTGTGTGTGTGTGTGTGTGGTTCTGGGAGAAGAGAGAGAACTCCAAGGAGTCCCATGAAAAACTCATCCATGAGGCACATGCTTGTCTTTCACTCCACAACCCCACGTTTTTCTTAATGGTCAACGCATGTCAAATAAACTGATTTGTTTGTGACTAAAACGGATTTGAGCCTTTAACTGTACCAAAATATATTCCGCAACTTTTACTTGTACTTTACGTGAACGCTGTGGAGGAGGGGGAGGAGATTCTGCAAAAGCTTGATTTTTGAGTCTTATGGTTTTTATAAAAGTGGCGGGGGTGGGACGGGGACGGGGACAGGGACAGGGACACGGATGTGGGGGGTGGGGGCTGGGATGAGGGATGTATCTACCATGGTTTTCATGAAGTTTGCAGTTCCCTCTCATCGCAGTTACACACATTCTCAGCTCCAAAGCAAACTCAACCTGGCTGACAGCATGTCCCAGGCTGGCCACAGCATGGTCAGCCCCAGATGTGACAATATAGTTGGCTGGTCTGGAGAATGGCTAAGAATCGGGAAAAGGTGAGTTAACATACCACAGCCAGATGGTCTTGCATACCTCTTGCCAGTCAGCACAGTTCTGTTATCATATCATTAATAGTTTGCACTAGAAAGTAAACAAACCTCTTAACTGTGTGCAAGATCCATATATAATTACATCATTCGGTACTAATTTTTGATCCATTCTGTCCAGAACATGACTAAAAAAACAAGCATCGGGATTTATTCCTCAATCAGGAGACCAACTGCATAACGGCGAGTGACCTTGCTCTTTTATTACAGACAACAGACACAGGCAGGTGTAGGGCCTAGCAGAAAATTTCAACTCAAAAGTTGTTCAGCAGCACTTCAGTCATTGACACCCCATCAGCTGTACTGCCACCTGGGCTGGAACCCCAGCCCCACCAGTGTGGCATACCACAAGCACATCAAAATGCAGGCCTTCACAAAGTGGCTTCATAAATGCCTGGTAAGTCCAACCAAACACTTTCCCTCGGGGTTGATCTGTTCAAAGAACATCCCCAGGTACCCTTAAATGAACATATTAAAAAATTTAACTGAGATAAAAATCACTACATCCAACATTTCTCAGCCCCCTCCTCCTCACCAAGTCAAGTAAGATGAGTTCTTTTTTTTGTTGTTTGGAAAATGTAACCATTGGTGTAGGTCAGTTACTATGGTAACAGCCATTCAAGAGAAAATAAAAAAGCAAAAACGAAAGAGCAAAACCACTACCACTCAGAGTTTCAATGGGAGATGATATGAACGTTGTTGGGAGGATGGGGGGTGGTTAGAAAGTCCCACCCATCAGTAGATATCAGGACAGTCAGTGTAGTTCCTGTCAAAGTAACCCCCTGTGTAGATCCAGTCCTGGGAGCCTGTGTATGGGTTTGTACCTGACTGGAACCACCTGAAAAACAGGAATGTTGAAGGAACATTACAGACTAATAATAACATCAAATCAAATCATAAAATAATAATAAATCTCTCACTACATCACACTCATTGTTCTCCACCTCCATAAGGCTCATGTGAACAAAAGTAGCTACAGCTACTTTCATTCTACTTCCCACATTGTGGGTGACTTATCAGATAAATCAGAGACAGACAAACAGATAGAAAGACATAAAAATATGCAGACAGACAGACAGATATGCAGACACATTAACAGACAGGCAGACCCACCTGGTAGACCAGTCTTCCTCGTCTTTTGCACGTTCTTTCCGCGCTGCTCGTTGTTTCTCCTCCAATCTTTCCTTCTCTCTACTGGCTGTGTCTGCAGAGACACAAAGAACCCAGCTCACACTGTGCTTGTTATACTGAGACACACCACTCTGTCTACAGAGACAGAAAAACCATGTCAAGCTATGCTCCTGTTACACTGTGACACACCATTTAATCTAAAAACTCTTTGTTGCCTTTTAAGGCTTTTTTTAATTTAGTTGCTTCAATTGACTCTTTTCCTCACTCTCCCCTCCCAGCTTCTCTCTCTCTCCCCCCTCCCCTCCCAGCCCCCCCTCCCTTCCTCCCTCCCTCCGCCTCTTCCTTTCTCCCCTCCCAGCTTCTCTCTCTCTCTCCCCCCCTCCCAGCCCTCCCTCCCTCCGCCTCTCTCTCTCTCTCTCTCTCTCTCTCTCTCTCTCTCTCTCTCTCTCTCTCTCTCTCTCTCTCTCTCTCTCTCTCTCTCTCTCTCTCTCTCTCTCTCTCTCTCTCTCTCTCTCTCTCTCTCTCTCTCAGACAGGGACTGTCTGCTCTCGGAGTCACTCCACAGTGGATGCGTGTGCGCGTGTGTGTATGTGTGTGTGTGTGGTGTGTGTGTAAGAAAGTGTCTGGGGGACAGTACCTATGTCACCGTTCTCCATAGCACGGATATCAGGGCGCAGGCGGCAATCTGTGGGGGCCAGAACCGCCTCCATCCCTGGCTCCAACTCATTCAGAGCCATGGCAAAGCTGGTGAAATTGTACATCTTCAGCGGGAGAGAGGGAGAGAGAGGGAACATGATATGAAGACCATTATGTGAAGATCACTGTAACTCCTATTTAGTGTAGGGCGTATGCTTGTTTTGTGTGTGTATTTGCATGTGTGCACATGAGCAAGTGTGGGTGTATGTGCTCTTGTATGGGTTTGTGTGTGTGTGTGCGTGTGCGTGTGTGTGCGTGTGTGTGTGTGTGTGTGTGCGCGTGTGTGTGTGCGTGTGCGTGTGTGTGTGTGTGTGTGCGTGTGCGTGTGTTCTAACCTGCGGGGAGTGTGCAGGTCGTGCTGCTATCCTCCACAGTAAGGTGCTGTTGGGGATCACTGCCACAGTCTCCTGCACCTCGGGCATGTCATCAGCATCGTCGTTCTCCAGCACCCCGCTCTCCTCCTGCACCAACAGCAGCACCCCTGTCACTGCACCCATCCCACAACCCACACCAATCTGACCCATTTACTCATTTATCCACACCGAACGTAAAATGAGAAAGACTGACTCCAATGATGAATGTAGGTTACTGAGTTTCCAGTCACAGCTCCAATAGCAGGTAAATGATGCAATGACATGTCCTACCACACCCAAAGCAACAGAGTTACAAAAAAGTGCACAGAAAATCTAAACATCCAAGCTTTAAAACACAGTATGCATTTAGATGCATAAATATTTAGGGCTAAAAATACAAAACTAAGTTCTTTCAACAGAACAAGCAGAAATGAAAACATTTACCCTAATTAACAAGGATACTATAGGGACTCGTGCGCAGCAGTGTCTGGTAATGTGGGGAGGTTCTGGTGGTCTGGATTTTGAGGGCAACCCCCTATAACAGAGCCTGCCAAACACAGCCCCAGCGAGTGTCAGTGTGTGCTGCTTCTCAATCCAACTACAACTATACTGAGCGGTTAACTGATCCCTAATACAATTTAGCCATTCACAATGACGACTCAAATGATCTGTATTTCATGCAAAAATGTTACCTGTTTGTTCAAGGACATGCTAATCAATGGAGTCAGTTCTTGACTGACAGTCAAGACAGACAGACAGACAGAGGGAGTCACACCTGTGGACAGCTGGTTACTGAAACTGAACACCTATCTGTGGAGAACCAACAAAAGACTCAAGGTAATGAGACAAACCGGCATGCTTGTTCAGATCAGTTTACAGACGGAAATGCATGTGATCAGCTTCAGAACAGACGTGCTGACTGAGAAGTGGCACACACAGGGGCCCACAGGACTGGGTTTGGACAGCCTTTCATTGCAGGCTCCTCTACACAACAGGACACTACATTGGAATTACACTTTACTCTAATGCCTCTACCATAACACTACCTACAGAGGCCAGCTTGGTTATGTTACCTTTACAGAGTGACATCACATGATCACTGTACCATTGCAAAGCAAAGAAAAGATCATTCATCAGTGGTTCAAAAAAATATATGTGAATAAATTAATACATTTCTGTGAGCCAATTTTCTCCCATTGAGAGTACGGTACCAGCTAGAACACAGAGCACTTGGGCAATGTGATGACTGAAACGTGTCTGTAGGGGGCGCACACCTGCTTGTGTTTCTTGGGGTCGGCGCCCCCTTTCTTCTCAACCTTCTTGTGGGCCTCGTATGCCTGGGGGTCCACACTCCACACGCACTCAGTCCACTTCCCGTAGATCACACAGTGCTTCCTCTTACTGAACAGAAAATAGGGAGGCGAGACATCAGCATCAGCACACAGCAACTACCTGTCTTTTACACACGCATCAGATCTCCCCGTCTTTCACACACACACACCAGATGTCCCCATGCCTTGACCTTTGAATTAGGGTCTGGGTTTCGTACGGTAAGGTTCACCTTTTGTCCTGGATGTAGCCCTCCACTCTGTGCAGCTCCTTCCCAAACATCCCACAGGGCTTGAAGTTCAGCACACATTTATCTCCCGTGCTGCCCAGATGCAGGAAAATGAGGAGGAGGGATTCAATTCACAATTCATGGTTGTGTGTTCGAACCGCAGAGAATCTCACCCCAGCGAGTTTTAAGATTTCAGACTGCATTGTGGGTTATAGCACTGTGATGGATTGCAGGTGACAGCACTTTGATGAATTTAGGCAAGCAGTACTGTAATGGATTGTGGGTAACTGTCCTTTGAAGGATCATGGGTAACACTACTGTGATAAATTGTAAGTCACGGAAATGTGATGAATTGTAGGTAACACAACTATGATGAACTGCAGGTAATGACTCTGTGATAAATTCTGAGAAATGACACTGTGATAGACCAGCATCTTGTCTAGGGGTGTTCAAGTATGTCAAACTGTATCACACCACAGGCAACAGGATAAGTTCTGACCCAGTGACCTATCCAGATTCACCAATGCCTACCCAAGTATATAACCAATGAGCGGAAAGACAAAACAGTTTAGACTTCATCAGATTGTAAGCGAGCGCAAAGTTTTGAAATCTGGTAGAGCTTGGCTTCTTCTGGATAAAAAAGTACATATTCCAGATACACAACACACAAAACACCACACATACATTTCTTTTCATAAGAGCAGATGTCTTTTAAAGCAGCTGCTTCAGAGAATACCCCTATATTGATCCCAAAACAGAACCACAAAATCTGTCAGAGCAGCTGTTTCACAGAAAGCCCATGTACTGATCCCAGCAGAGAACCAGACTGTAGGAATGTGCGAGGAGCAGAGCTGAACCGATTGGTCCGTGTGCCTTCGCCAAACAGCATGCAATGCTACAGAGTACACAGTAGGCCAATGGAGAACTATTGACTTACCTGTGATTGATGATCTCTACTGTTCCATATTGCTCAATCCATAGTTTACCTAAAATAATATTATGTACACAGCAGAAGGGGTTTGTCCAGGTGTAGGCTTCTTTGTGCCTGTGAGACAGAAATCAGACAGGACTATACCAATAGAGATATGCTGAGGATACACTGTTATATAATTACATATTAGGGTTAGTGATCATGTTTGAGATCAGACTATTTCAGTTCATCCAAATAGTAGTTCAAAGATGATGGATCCTCACTGTTGGGAAGCCAAACACAAAGAAACGTTACACAGACTCTTCACATACAAACAAACCCACACAAACTCACTTTCGCAGTTCTAGCGTGATGGTTCCTTTGGGCTCCGCCTCCACACTCTTGCCCCAGAACTTGAGTTTGGGGTAGATGGAGCCGTGGAACACAAAGTCCTGGTTCGGACCCTCGGCATGGAAGGCGCTGATGGGGGGGTGGTGGCTGACCTGCTCCGATATCAAACGGTATCCTTCAGCCTCCCTAGAGTGACAGTGTCAGAGTGACAGAATAAACTGAATGTTGGATACCCTTCTGAAAAGAAAAATGGTACCATAATCACAACCAGAAATACACTGCTACAGTGGTTCACCCATGCACACACACGTATGTACACATACACGCTCACATGTGCGCGCACGCACACACACACACTCACCTGATAAGCTCATAGGTTTCACCCAGCAGGGGATTGAAGGGTTTGCCAGTTCTGTCCCACTGAGACGCCACTGCAGACACAGCAAAAGCAGCTACAGCCTGAGAGAGAAAGTAAAGATCACTGCCAGCATCTACAACACACACTCGCACTCAACACACACACTTACTTACTTACACACACTCAATACACACATACTTACACACACTCACATGCACTACACATATTCACACATAATACAAAAATACTTACATATACAAATACAAAAAACACTCAAGCACATTCATGGAAACTAAAGTATACACTCACACTCAGAACACTTACACACACTAATACGTATAATAAATAAAAATGTACACACACACACAGATAACACCATACTAAAGACACGCACACTACCACCGTGTGTAACTGTGCGAGAGTGTGTGACAAAGCGAGAGTGTGTGTGCATTTTGGTGAGTGCGTGCACCTGTTCAGTTCAATGTGTGCAGGTTTCTGGAGCAGCCTCCAGGTGGCACCCTCACCTGCATCCTTTCCATGGAGTCAGACAGAGAGCAGGCCTTGTGAATGAGGTAAGTGTGCTCCATATACTCAGAGATCCTCTGCAGGAAGCTCAGTGGCTCATTAAACTCGATTGGCATTGTGATCTTTGACAGTTCCTGTGCCATAGAAACAAGCACAACTTCAGAGGCATCAACAAGACACCATGGCAACTAGAAGAACCACAGCAGCATCACCAGAACGCCATGGCAACAAGCACAGCTGCATCATCAACAAGACAGTACTACAGCAACTGTAGTATCCTCAACAGGACACCATGGCAACAAGTACTACAGCAGCGGGATCAAGGTAAAAATGTGTTCTGAGTCTCCAGGATTGCACTGAGAGGTCAGGAGAGAGTTGGGAGTTTTAATTAGACTGCACACACTTCCCTTATCAGTCATCCTATTGCTGCTACTGTACTGCTATATTGCTGCAGTATTGTCTGTAACATCTTGGACTTTCACAATTTAACCATGACCAAAGGTTGCTATGCGTGCAAGAGTATAAAACTTAGTGGGCAGTTAAAGCACACTGCTGACAACGTTGTGCATACGAAGGCAAAACAACATTTGACGTTTAATATTCATTTCATCATCAACATATAATGGGAAAGTTTAGCTGCTTTACAGTATTGGATGAGAGGTGTCCTGAACTGTTTTTTCATTTTTTGCTTTAATCTGACTGGGACATCACAGGTCACATGACAGTGTTTGGAAAGGATTTAATTTCCTTTCTTGGCAGCTAAACAGGAAACAGATGAGAACTCAACCTGGCTGTCACAAACACAACCAGCTGAATCAAATGAGTTGAGAGTGAGATGCTGTGTTTAGCAGGGTGCCTCTCATATCAGACCCAAGTTCTGGGTAAGACAGCCATCAACAGAGACAGCTCACCAGTCCTATGCATTTCTTCAGAATCCCCCACACACTGAAGTTACTCCGGGAAAACATGGGTGCAGGTAAGGTGGTCCTGTAAGGGAGACATACACACATATGCAAACACACTAATTAATAGCAGATCAGTTTACCTTTTCTGAGTGTGCATTTCTATTCATTCCAGTGTATACTAATAAATACTAGGGAACCTGGAACAAAAAACAGTTTGAATGCCAAAAATTGAGGAAGTTTGATTAAAGCTGTGCACTTTATGGGATTATTGGTATAAAAAAGATCTGCAATTGGGTGATTTGATTAAGAAAGCCAAGTAATTGGGTGGGGTTGGTAACGAGTTTCCCTCCCGTCCTTGGCACAGCAGCACAGGGGACAGACCTAGACTCTCCAGCACAGCGTGTCCCCGGGAATGTGCCCTCACCTGCGTTTCTTCATTCCGTTCTCCTGCAGCGGCGAGCCGCTGTCCTCCGCGCCGTCATACACCAGGGCATCTTTAAAGCTGGCCTCGGATGTGCCTTCACACGACTCATCCGACTCTAAGCCTGAGAGAACGCAGTGACGCGGGTTACCTCACGGAGATGATGGAGAGGGTAAGACACTGCGTTTGAAAGCACACGCAGACCCAAACTGAGTTATCTCAGTGATGGTAATTTGAGCTGTTCCACAAAAATGTGAAAGTTACATAATGAAACAGCACCTCTTCTTGCCCTGCCCATCTCATTCCATACGCCCTCTCTCACATTACAGCCGTAGCAAACCCCACTGCACAGCGGAAGAACACTGGGCTTGTAAGTAGCTTCATGTTGAAATACCAGCTGAGGCACTGCCATTGTACCCTGTGAAGGTGTTTAATTTGAACTGCTTCTGCAAATATCCAGCTGGATAAATGAGTAATGTTTGGGTAAAGATAAGGGACTCTATAAGTCTCCATGGCTAAGAGCATTTCCCAGGTATAAGTGACGCTGTACCATTAATGGGAATGTTACTAGCTTCAGCTGCAATATTTTGACTGCCTGAAAAGTGGAGAACTCTGTGCTGTGAGGACGATCCATAGGACTGCACTGGCGTTTCCTGCAGTCACCTCTGCACGGTGCAGATCCAGGGTGAGCCAGTGAAGAAGCCAGGGAACAACAAAAAGCTGCCGTGTGGCTGTAGCGTGAAACACGTGTAGCCTGAAGCTTCTGAAGAGCGGTCAGCCTAGCACTGTACAGCAATGGCTGACTTTCAGGGTGACTGCTGGGACCCAGCAGGCTTGGTTTGCCTTTGCACTGTGACGTCAGAGCTCTCACCTGTGACGGCGTCGTAGAACTCCTCTTCGCCGTTCATGTTGTGCTGCACCGCGGGCCCCTCTCTACTGCTGCATTGTCCCCTTCACTGCAGAGGAGCTGTCACCAGCGCTTTGAGGTCCCCCAACCGCTACCAACCGCCGCAGGAAACCAAGCAGGCCTGGGGACACAGACGCGCAGACAGGATGAGGCAGGAGGGCGGGGCTGCGGGTGCTCACATTGGCTCCCGGCCCGTGTCACTCACGTCGCACTGCCGAACGCACTGTCCACCCAGCCACAATAACCACAACCAACACTGAACTCACCACCAGTAAGTGACAGAAGAGTCACCGAGTAAAGCCTTCGGCCTACATTATGCGTATGCCATGTTTGATTGGTTTTAAAGACTGTGGATTAAATACAATTAAAATACAATGTACAGCTGACTAGGCATTGTTCTCATTAGCTGCAACACCTTGGCTGGTCATTTGTCCTATACTGCCTCTAGTAGTAAAAGTTGTAACTGCAGTAGCTGCTCATTGAATGAGAGGCACTACCATGATAGCTCCCTCTTCCTTTCACAGCCCAAAACAGGAGGCTTTTTATAGGTAATGGTTGTTGCTGCATATCTCTTCTGATCTACCAGCATAGTTAACTGCTGCCTTTCGCCAGTGACATCACAATAAATTAGTCAGGCATTAGACTGCAGTAAACCGAAATCACTACCTGAATAAGTGATCCCACAGCTATCCGTGTGCTACAGCCGAAGGCTCAAGCCCAGAGTGGCATATTGCACAAGCCCTGGCAAATTTCTCTCAGAACATTCCCCTGACAATTCTGGGAATTTATCTGGATGTTGTAGCCAGAAATGAACAAGACCACATTTAACCCCAGAACTGAGAGAAACATAGCAGACAGTGATGCCTGGAAGCCTGCCATTTAACTGAAGACATTTTAGATCAGTGAGAATTGAGCCCCTGTACTCCTACTCCCATTCACATTCGTGGCTCCAGCATGCAGCACAAGGAAGCATGGCCTGCAAGTCCTGATAGATGAAAATGCTGGAGAATTGTACACTTTCCCTTTCGTTTCCTGACCACAATAGTCACACTTAAAGTCAAAGGTCAGGGGTCAGGAGACAAGACTGAGGTGCAGTTTACAGCTCTGCTGACTGATACACCACAGGAAACACACTGCGATACCAAGAACATTATCACTGCAAAACAGTTCTTCAGAATTCATTCTCATGCATCAGCCTATTATTCAGGTGTCACTGCTGGGAAAGGTGCAGTCTAGCTTACACAGCAATACTTTCCACCTTCCATAAGGACACATGGTCCCCCAGAGATGTCCAGCACAGAGCAGGGCTACGCAAGGCTATACAAACCCTATGCACACACACACTGCTGTGTAAATGTGCTATACACATTCAGAAGTTACAGGACATTAATGTGTAGCCGCAGCCTACTAAAAAAAATTATAGAATTGCATTGCTGTGCACACTGTCTCCACTGCCTATATACTAACTTCCACCTGTAACTATAAAAGGTTATGACTATGATTGACAGATCATCTGCAATTTGTTCTTTAGCCAAACCAGCTGTATCATTTTAGTAGATAATGGCATCTAGCCATGAGAGTTACCAAATGTTTTATAAAAGGCAGATAAAAAAGTACACTGAAGCATTCCTAATATCGTTCCATGATGTGTAACTATCTAGTCCCTTAGTCAAAGGCATCACAGTGCTACTGTAGTCTGTCACCATAATCACACTTGACTGAGCCACAACAATTCATTCATGACTACCCACAACAATGTCACAGGAATACCAAATCGGACTACTCAAAATCACATTCCATTAAGCCCGCTCAACAGCACCAGCCAGAAAAGAACATGAAACACATCTAGCAGCATGGAATGTAACACAACAGAATGTTTCCATTTAAGATGCAGTAATCCCATCCCATAGCAACATCTCGCATGCCCTGAGACACGCACAAAGAAGGCTCTGTGGTGGTTTAATCCAGACTACAAATGCCAGCGAAAATAAATAGGGGGATAAGGTGGTGACGGGTGGTGACCGTGTGGTGCACGTGTTGGTCAAGCCTCACGAAACTTTGCCTCTCAGCCTCCTCTGGATCATTTGCAAAGAATCCAGTTTGACAAGCTGAGTCAGGCAAACCCAGTAACCAGGTATCAGTGCACATGCCCAGACCCAGTGAGAGACAACGCCAAGGCCTAGAAGTCCAGGCAACTAGGCGAAACATGATCACAAACAACCATCACCCAGAGGCCAGCAGTAGCCAGCATTTCATGCATCTGGTGAGGACAGTGCACTTGGCTGATATAAGTATGCACGGACTACCACTAACTACAGGGTAGGACTGAGGCTTGGTGCCCATTTGTCCCTCACATAATCAGACATAACTACAGTGCACTGAATAAACAGTCAATTCACCCACTGCCATTGACTGCTGAGCTTTTAAGCATCTCAGTTTACAGCATCGTCATCACCAGATCTGTTGTCAGGCCTAACACATGGCTGGTAAGCAAAGTTAAGCCAGCAAGCCGTCACTCACAAGAGAGCCATCAGCAGTCATACTCCGTAACACACACCAGTGTGGGTCCATTTGTGGCCATGGCAGTCCAACCCCCTTTTGACAGCTGTGGCCATGTTAAGGTTGTAGGAGTTTCATACAAAAGACAACAGCTGTTGCTCATGGGATACTTATGAATTGGGACAATAAGATGTTGACACATGTTGACTTAGCCAGCAAGCCAGAGTGCTCTGATAGAAGAAAAAGGAGCTCTTGTTCCTTTCCTGACATTGCACAAATACACATACTCACTCAGGCACACATCAACACAAACACACACACACTTTTCTGAAACTCCCTGGTGGGAACTCAAATGCACACACTGCATAGTGGTTTGTATGAGTCAGGGTGATCCTGCACTGCTCAAACCTGACCGGACAACTCCCCGGCTATGGAACAAGGCGGACAGCTCCCTCCGGCAAGTTCACAACACCCTGCGCTAACACCATGTGTGACAGTTCAACAGAGACTCATTGGCCAGACACACAAAACTTCTCAATGAGGAAACTGAATTTCACAAGATGAAACAGGACGATGCATGTCTTTCTCAAGTCAGCCTAACAGGGAATAAAAATGTTGCCACAACGTAATGAACACAACACCCACCTCCAGTGGATGTAGGAGGGCTGGACCACAGTGTTGCAGGATCAAATCCCAGATCAAATTACACTGTTATTTTAACCCTTCAAAAAGGCTAACTAACTGGCTACTTGCTTCTATTAACATCTAGCTGCATAACATGCATGTAAGCTGTACAAAACAGAGAGAGAGAATAAAGAAGTGTTGATTCCTGTTTCAGTGAGGTTGGTTCTGCTATGATATGCACCTGATGCAAGGCCAGTTTACACACACATGAAAGCAGGAACTTAGGCGTACAAAAGAAAAACATATGTGCCCTTTGACCTCATAGCAGGCACCTTTGTGGACGAAAGGGATCGTGCCTCGTAGGCCGCGTACAACTTGCGGATTAACTGTGCAAATAGTCCATTTACTGAAGCAACGCCCCAAGCCCCCCTCTGTCCAGTATGTTTGCTCTCATTCTACGCAGCCCCTTGGAGCGCTGCTTTGACATGGAAAAACACAACCTTGTCACTGTTAGAACAGAAACAAAGGAAAATTACAGCACTCGCCAGGAAGAACGCGCCTTGCCTACGTTACCAAGCACAATGTTTTCTGTGTCTTGTAAATGGGTGTTTTGTATTAACGGGAGAGTGAGGCTTCAAGAACACCAAAATGGGAGGAGGAATCGCACGTTATTGGGGAATCACATGGTGTTTTGCTTGGAAGAGCAAAGTCTTTTGATTGGTTCAAAGGGGGTCGGTTGTTGACAAAACTTGGTGGCTCCGCCCTTTATTTAGTTCTAAGCCTCACCCTCTCCGCGCTAGTGTTCTGGGATATCGTGCCAGAGAAATTGTGCAGGGTCACTCAAACTCCTAAATCACTACACTGCAAACCTCACTCTTCTGTTGTGATTTCAAATGTAAAGTTTCAACACTTGCCTGTTTGATTCTCTCACAACCTTAACTCTTCTTACAAAACGTTTTGATTGAGAAATGAATGGTTGAAATATCAACCAGATCCTGCGAACAGAATCCGCATTTCATCTACGTTTTGGATATCAGTAGGAACTGGCTAAAACACCTAACAGAACACACCATTCATAATACACACGAGTTTTGTGAACTGGATAAAAATGCCCCCTCCCCTGAACCCATCCAAACATTTCCAAAGTATTCTATCATTTCAACCAACCGCCAATGCCAAAGTCCTATTCTTACACTGAATGCATGCGATCCAGATGACTTAGGAAAAAAAAAAAAACAATTGATCTTTGCAGAACTGTGTTCTGAATGGTGACCTCAAAAGAGCTGGCCTTCACCTTCGCTCAACTCAAACGCCTTAACGCCTTATGCAACGTCTTCCCGGTGTTTCTCCACAACCAAATTAGCAGAACTGCACTACCCTAGAACACTCCAGATCAGCACATGTGTAAACACCCAATAATGAAGGCAAAGCAGGTCTTTTTGTGAGTCTACACTGCACTGCCCGTCCACATTACCCCATTATTAAGTTCTTTTCAATACTAGCTAACAAACGAGGAAGGTATAACAATATGTTCACTGGAGATGGAACTTGACAAGGATGTTAAAAGCAGTTTCATAAAGGAGTGAATGACAGAGTCATTAGTTACAAAACGCACACACAAAACATCTATCCATAGATTTAAAGAACAAACATCAACTGTGGAATGTTAATCAAGACCAAAATGCTGGTGATCAAATACGATTATCCAATCAAACGTCCAACCAGACAATATATACAAACCAGCAAAAACCAGCTACCGTCTACAACCTTACTCAAATGACTGACTGGACATTTCTTAAAGAACTGCAGCGTTACCGCACTGTACTGAAAATACACAATTAGCTGAATGCAAAAATAATAATTCAATGGCAAATAGGCTAGCCTTCTTTCAAGTGATAACGATATCCAGTTAGCAGCCATCAATCTTTAACTATTTGCCGGTAAACATACAATATAGGTAACAAGGTACTTAGGTGACTGATAAAGAAATTCATTGTTGCGCTTTACGGGTAACGTTTGTACCATGTCGATGGATTGCAAGTTACCCTCGAAAAAAAAATCAGCGGGTTAATGTTTGCTACATGACAGTGAGAACCGGTGCGGGTTTGCTTTCTTCTAGTTTATACTGCAACCCACTAGGGCTTAGGTAACGAAAAGTATACAGCTAACTAGCCGTCCGGGTAGCTAACGTTAATCCATAACGTAAAAAAACATTTAAGTTAGTTAGTTAGACTGTCACCTTGTTAGTTTTAGCAAGCCAGACAGCGTCTCCGTATGACGGCTAGCTAGTTTTGCCTAATCCGGGACACCCAAACGACCAAGGCCACTTAAACTAGCTAGTTAGCTAAGATAGCATTTCACCCTGCTAGCTATCCGTAACAAGCAGGCAAGGTAGGCGGCTATTATTTGCGGACAAGCAGTTGTCAGACACTTGCAAACGACTTAACTTCTCTCATCAATACCTAGCGACGCATGTCTAGAATAGGTGGGATAATACAGGCACCCTACTAGTTAACGTTTGTTAAATTAGCGAGCTGGAGAGGTTTGCTAAGAAGTACTAACAAGATATCGATACCCGACCTGGCTTCTCTACAGTATGTTCTCTGCAACTGATAGCCAGCTCCCTGAGGGGCGTTCGTTTTAGGTACGCAAAGCACAGCTGCAAATATTTACCGCTGTAGCAAATTATATTCATGCAACAACACATCTCACATGGATAAATGTAGATTATTTACCTGTGGGGGTCCTACACCCGCTGGCGTTTAAGATATCCGTTAGGACAACACCAAAAATTGAACAGCACAGTGAACTGACACCGAGGCGGAAGTGGCCTACAAGGGCGGTGTCATTGACAGGTTTGTTGGCCTATCCAGTCTCCGAAAATGAACCGCCCGGCTTGAATGACGGAGGGAGGGTCGAAGGTGGACTGATTGGCAACTGATCAGTCTAATAACAATAGCACGCCACTGCACGGACAAATCTCATCGCCGCAAAGGGGGGCGTCGCACAACCCGGGGGGTGGGCATAAGCATTGTTTTGGAGGAAGTGGCGCAGTACCGATGGCTATTAGGAGATGAGAGTTATTTGGTGTGCTGCATTTTTAATTTTGCTATGTGTTAGCTGACTCTTTTGGCCCTGTGTTTTCCCCCACGCCTCTTGATGTAGCCATCTATTCGACATGATAAATAGGATAGCTGGCTGATTTGCAGTGTGTAACGAGTTAGCTCTGTGGCTAATTTGAAAAATTGCCATCTCCTTGTCCTATTCTCCAGTATCTAGACAAGTAACTACTAACTCTCCGGTAATAAAAAAGTACTATTTTATTTTATTTTATTTACTATTAGTCGACTATTTTGTCAAGTTGGATTGTGAGCTAGTTAGTCCAGTACGTTCCGAATCCAGTACACAACATGCTTGTCAATACTAAGCTAGCTACGTGTTCTTGGCAGAATACTTATTCTGCCAAGTACCTTTGTGTAACCACTAGATGGTGAAAAGACGCTTAAGGGATCTGCCAAAGTAACCACCCCTAAACATAGCTTGCTCTTGTGTCTCGTTTAGTATGAATGGAAAGAAAAGTGTTTGAGGCAATGCTGATTGATTATGTTAATTAGATATTCTTCATTAGTTTATTCACAGGTATCAGGTCAAACGTATCAACATGTTGTAGTTATAGAACTAGAAAGGAATAAGAATGGCTAAAAAGAAACGCTTAATAAATGTAGTTTCATGCAATTTTTTGCTGAATCTGCATTTCATTATGTCGGTCAATAATACTTGTTTCACTATATTTTAAAAACTTCACATGTTTCAGTTCCTGACATGCATTTTCATAAAGGCACCACACTGGTTGAGTGTCCTGCAGCCAAATGCAGTAGCCAGATCTGTACTGGTAACACTTTCACAGCACAGAAGATGCTTTTTCTTTGGGTCCCTGCTGGATTCTTAGCAGCTGTTTTTCCAGGTATTGGCCCCTCAGAAAGAACATGAACCTATTTGTCTGTCAGTTCACCCTTCTTCTAAAAAAGGGATCTTATTATGAGCACTGCCACAGAGAACAAACTGCTGTTCTGTACAGTGAAAACATGTGTGCCCATTGTTAAGAGCAAAAACAGCATTTCCACTTTCCAGCAGCAAAGAGAAGAAGAGAATGACTGTACTCAACTTGCTCTACAGGAGCACATCTTCAGTAAGAATTACACAAGGAAATTACAGATTGCCACTCAGTTGTTTAATGGATTTTCATATTATTTATATGTCCTGCAGTCATAGAGATGAATTTTTTGTTCATTTTTTACTAAAGCAGATCAAGTACCTTCCTCAGTGGAATACGTCAGAATTTGAGCAAAGTTCCTTAACCATTGCTTCATTGGTCCATTGCTTCCTCGTTCCAACTTTGCCAGCCTTTTCCTTTTCTCTCTTAATGTGCTCCACAACATGGCTGAGCTAAGTAAGAGCTAATATATTTCAATATATCAGGCTCTTTTTTGTCTTGGTTGTATGTCACAACTCACATCTCTCCTTTTCATCCACTGACAAGTATGTTGTCTCATACATCAAGGCATGCCTCAGTGATTGGGATGACACAAACACCTCAGGTGCAATCACATGAAAACTGATCTCCATTACATGTGAGCCAGGTCCTTACCACTGCATGACCTTTCCATTACTATTGACAATGTGACTGTGTCGGCATCCCAGACTGCCAAGAACCTGGGTATGGAGCTAGATAATAACCTGACCTCCAAAGCCTGTGTAGTATAAATGTCATGGAGCTGCAGATTCCTTTTCTATAACGTCTGGAAAATATGCCCATTTCTGAATACCAGTTCAACAGTCTTTACCCAGGCCCTAATGCTCACTAGATCAGACTAGTGCAATTATGTTCTTGCTGGAAAGCACCAGCATTCTTCTCGGGTCTCTCCATCTGATGCAGAATGCAACAGATTGACTGGTCTAAAGCCAACCAATATACTGTCATGTCGTGCCTCTCCTCATCTCACCACATTAGCTATCTACCATGGGTCAGATGAAAGGGAAAATCTTGATGTTAATCTACAAAGCAGTAACAACAATGGTACCTTCCTGCCTACAATCCATTGCCAAACCCTGCATTACTGCCAGATTATTTTGCTCCTCCATCTCAAGTTGCCTCAGCATCCCTTCCCAGAAAAGTTGCTCTACATGATCATATCCCATCTTTTTTCTGGCCCCAGGTGGTGGGATGAGCTCTCCACAACAGGCAGAACAGTGGAGTCACTGAAAACCCACCTATGACAATATACCTCAGGTCCCCAAACTCTGACCCCTCCACCTTCCTAAAACTATGATAAAAGCTATTGCCAAAAGCTTGGTGGTCAAAGCTTTTTGGAGATTGAAGCTTATGGCAATACAAGTTTGCCAAGGCAAAAAGGACGGATATGTTTGTGGGGGTTATGACGGCACTCAGATGGCAATATTCCCCTCAATAGCGCTATATACGTATGACAGTAATTCCGTATTTAACCATATTTATACAGTTACATGCTAACCCGATTAGTGCACTTTCTGTAAATCGCTGTGAAGATCGTCCGTCAAATACATGAACGTAAATGTAATGTGAAGGATCACCACTAGATGGCTATACCAGACTGCAAGAATTTATGCGTGTAGCGAGCGCTTGAAGTAATTAATAGAGACGAGAGACAGAAGAATACAATTGCGCAATTAATAAAATTCAAGGGAGAGGACAGTGAGCTCGCACTGAAGAAGCATTTCTCTCAGCTAAAATTACGCAGGAAAATTACATTTCCACTTCGCTATATGCTAGCAAGAAGATATTATTATTTTACGTCATTAGAGGAAACCATTTGTTCTCGACTGTGAAAGTGCATCTATTTTAAATAAAAGTTTGTTGAATGACCTTTGAATTCTGACCGGCTTTGAGAGTAGGCTATAAATATATTATTTGGATATTGTTTAGGTGCACCAAATGAGAGAACTATACCATCAAATGCTGCAACAATTAAGAAACGCGCTTTATAAACAAAATACAAATGACAGGAAAACACGGATGCTCTGTTGCAAAAGATGAGAACTCTATCGGCGGCAGCAGAGAGCTCGAGAGATGCTAAACTCAAAGCGTAGTTTGCAGACACCGATTCGTCACTGATACTGTAGACCCGTTAGGCTGGGGCAGAGAGGAAAAAACCCTCAGAGCGCAGCTTAGCCTTGGACACAGATGTACAGCAGAGAAAGTGGAAAGGTCTGCTGACAACCAGAGCGAAGAACTGAATGCATTACTTAAGTAGCAGTGTTTTATGGATACAATGTTTATGTTTTTTATTCCATTAGTCATTCAGTAAGTTACACGTTGAAGTGTTAGTCTATAGAATTAATTTTTGTGAAGTTAGTTAAAATTACTATTCTGCATTCTGAGGGCTTGATTTCGTCTTTTCGTGTGCTGTAAGTATCATAGCCGAATGAATGACGAAAACAAAGGGTGATCCTAATTCACCAAGTAATTTACTCCTGTCCAAGGACACGAGACACAGACATATAATGGACTGCGGGCACGGGAGCAGCGACACACAGCAGCAGCCGAATCGGTTTCCTAAACAGCCGACAGCACAGCAGCACCAAGTGAACGACCAGAAACGTCTAAATCGAGCCCCGACGCCGGAAAAAGGTAAAGACGTTCCTGCAGTGTCGCTGGCAAGGACCAAGGGCAGCTCTGGTGCGCCGGCAAATAGTACTAAACCCGGCACCCGGCTGTCGCCACATAACTCGGGAAATGGGAAAGAAATGACACCGGAGAAGGGGAAACCGTCTTGGAAAGCTAAGCCACCCGTCGCTGGCTCTCTGAAGTGCGGCAATAAATCGTCTGGACGAAGGAAGCCATCCGATGCCAGCAATGCTTCTGATAGTCCTCTTTATCTGAGCAAGGACACCGGTTGCGCCCCTGGCAAGCTGTCACCCTCCGACAGTAGCTCAGAAATCTCAGATTGCACTTCGGAGGAGAATAAGCTTTCGCCGGACGCACTGAGTAGTGACATCGAGTCCCGCAGTTTGACTGGGGAAGCAGACAGAGACAGAGGGAGCGAGACATATGGAAACGGGGTATCGCTCAGGGATGGTGGAGGTGACCAGCATGTTGAGAAGACAGTGGACAAGGACATTGTCCTTCTGGGTCTGGAGACCGGGGAAAGAAATCTCTCTCCTAGCGATGCACGGTCATTCGCCTCCACAGACAGTCGTCTGAATTTCAGCACATCACTCGTGTTCACTGACCTGACGGAGGAGATCATGAACCGGATGCAGGATGAATTCGTCAGAGAAATTGAAGAGCTGAGATCAGAAAACGATTATTTAAAAGTAAGCGTTAAAGGGTTTGGGAATATGCTACAGCGGGAAAGTAGTGTAAACATTTCCAGGTTGCTTGGGTGGTGAAGTAGTACAGTATTAGTGTTCCAAATCTTTTCTACTAAAAAGCTAAGCAAGTATGCATGCATAAATAGGCCTACTTTCCGAGTCTCTCCTCCTGTTGACAGGTTAAATGGCAAAGCAAGAACTTCATAACGGTTCCGATGTGTGGTTTGAGAAGTGGAAATGTGTGGCGCAGCCTACCGTATTTTCTGTCTTAAACTTAACGGTGCCTGACACGAGTCAGCAGCTGGGATTACAGGGGCCCCTAATTGCATTGTGTCATCCAATATTCTTACTGACAAGCGACAGAGGGACGAGGTTAAGAATAACACACGAATCACTGAAAATGTATCACACTTTGTCAATACATCCATATTTTACACACATCTTTTTGTGCGTGTGCGTGCGAAAATATGTATTGCATACCAGCATGGCAAAATATGCATTATATACCAGTAACGCAATTAATTAACTATTGTCCTATGTGTAAAGTTGTTCATGTACTACTGCATATTGTAGAATGTAAACGAAAGTTGCAACAATGTATCTCTTAGCTTAAAACCTGACTTTGACTTCTAAAATAGAACTATCATAGGCATGAATAAAATAGAACTATCATAGGCATGAATAAAATTCATGCTCGGGTAACCTACTTCTATTTCATTATTGCATTTCCTAATTAATTTTAGAATTTATGTTCGAAAATCGATTCCTGTTGGACCTGTGCCTTTTCCCATCATGTTTGACTCTTATCTCGCTTACTTGAATTCCGCCGTGGGTGAGCGGAGGGTCCACGCCTCGCGCCGCCCACCCTGTACACTGAACACGTGCTACGCTCGCTGTCAACACGCTACTGTTTATATCAGGTGGACCACGTGACACCATGTGTAGCTGGTGACCTACATTTTGGAGTTAATAACTCTTCACTATCCTGTCAAAAACGACCACCATCAAGCTCAATGCTGCAGTAACAATGGGGTTCGTCGGATTTAAAATAATGCTCTTGTCGAATTGTACAAACGAATGTTATGTAAGTGACCGTTACAGTCCCATCTTAGCTTTCCAGCAGTTACAACTTCCATTGCTTGGCATACCTTTACAAAACTGGCAAGCCAGCGATAACTTAACATACTGTAGGTTTCACTAACTTTAAAAGTCTTTTCCCTAAGGGAAAATTTCCCTAAATCTCAGCTTTGCTGTGCGTGATGTTTGGCTAATTCCATACATTTCTGTGTGATTTTAGAATTTGTGCTGTGATAATCAGGGTTTAATTTTCCCCTAATGTAGTGGTAATCCAAATACTCAGATAATGATTGTAATAATATTTTGTTTGGGATTTAAGACTGATATGATGCTGATAAAATTCTGCTGTTTTAGCTTCTCTATGGTAGGACAGTGTGCTGGGGAGGTTGTCACACCTAACCCACATGCTGTCCCATCCAGTTCTTACCTTTGCCTAACTCTCCTTCACCGATATTAGAAAACATCTGAAGTTCTAAATAGTTTATGTACTGAAGCAGGAAGAAACAGATGAAGACTGTATAAATACATCAATATATGTATGGCTGTATGATCTGAGACTGCCACAATAGAGGCAAAATCCGTTTCAATAAAATCTCACATAAAGTATCAAAAAATGAGGATTATACGAATAATTATATATTATATGATTTGTTTAGCTTACCGGTTTTATACTACTGTGCTTGTGGTGTGAACAGGACACGATAATGATGACAGTGCTGAGGATGATGGTGA
The DNA here is from genome assembly GCF_013368585.1 of Megalops cyprinoides. NCBI lineage: Eukaryota > Metazoa > Chordata > Actinopteri > Elopiformes > Megalopidae > Megalops > Megalops cyprinoides. Next base: position 18,556,103 of record NC_050588.1, read on the forward strand.
TGATGATGATGAAGATTTCCTGTATTGGGATGTCTCTCAGTGTTGACTCCTCCCCTCCCACTGTGCTAGGATGAACTGGAGGAGGTGCGGTCTGAGATGCAGGAGATGCGGGACATGTACCTGGAGGAGGACGAGTACCAGGTGCAGGTGCTCCGGCAGCAGCTGGACCAGGCCAATAAGACGTGCCGCATTCTGCAGTACCGGCTGCGGAAGGCGGAGCGGCGCAGCCTGCGCGTGGCCCAGACCGGCCACGTGGACGGGGAGCTCATCCGCGCACTGGAGCAGGACCTCAAGGTACTGCCCCAAAGTGGAGCGGAGCTCACACGCTGTCACATGTCACATGTAACTCACTGATATGAACCAGTCATGATCTTTTTGGGAAGGAGAGCAAAGCTCTTTTGACCGTTTCTTTCAAGTCAGTAATTAGCAACGCATGGGGTTAAATAAGCCTATAACAGGGTTAAATAAGCCTCGCTCTCCCAACATCAGGTGAACATGAATCTGGATTTCCTCCACCTCGTGTTTAGTTATCTCCCACTGCAGAGCGTCATGGGACGAAGCAGTTCAACACTGAACTTTTTGTCTGTTCAGTCTGTGACCAAGTATATACTTGTTTTAAGGAATTATGTAACTCAAATGCAATCAGTGTTACAATCAAGTGTTACTGGTGAACAGAGTTCCAGGGGTACAGGTGCACACACAGAGGTTGTAATCCCTCCATCAATGTATCAAGCCTCATCTTTAGTCACAGTATCTATTGCAGTGGAGTAAAGCTCCCACACAGCGCTGCCCCTGCAAGTTCCTGTCTGTATATACACCAGCCTACATCTAGGTTATCCCTTTCATTCACTCATTTATATCTGTTTTACCAGAGAAAACTGGAACATTTTTAGTACTGTTTAAAAAAGTCTGTGACTGGATAGACGAAGGATACACTCCAGCATGCCTGTTGCTAAAAAGCCTGGTAATGACTCCCGCCTACTCCACTGGTTCTTGATCCCAGGTGGCCAAGGACGTGTCCATCCGCCTGCATGGTGAGCTGGAGTCAGTGGAGCGGAAGAGGGCCCAGCTGGAGCAGGAGAATGAGGAGCTGCGGGAGCGACTGCAGGACCTGGAGGTGACCAGCCAGGTGCTGCAGGCCGAGATGAACAGGAGCAGAGAGGTACAACTGAGCGGGGCACGAGGGAGGCGGCAGTGTCGCGTAGTGGTCCAGGAGCAGGACTCCTTACCAAAAGGTTGCCGGTTCGATTCCCCATGGGGGCACTACAGCTGTACCCTTGGGCAAGATACTTAACACAATTGCCTCAGTAAATATCCAGCTGTATAAAAGAACAACATTGTAAAGAAAAAAAACTGTAATTGATGTAAGTTGCTCTGGATAAGAGTGTTTGCTGAATGCAAATGGAGTCAGGCAGACAGGGATATAATGGGGTAGGGTGTGGGGGTGAGTGGGGCATAACAGGGCAGAGGGCTAGAGGTTCTCTGTTCCATTGCTTGGCACCACTTGAGGGGACACATCTGCCCCCTGGCATAGCAGGGCGGAGCTGTGGGTTAAGCAAGACTGGGCTAATTCTGGGTGCGCTTGACATACCAGAGTAAGATAGGCCTTGCCTGGTTAGGCAAGGTTAGTCTTGGTCATGCTAAGATTGGCGGAGAAAGATTTTACTGGGATTTGGATGAATTGTTGTTTGAGTGCATGGATGTTTGGGGTGGAATAACATCGCTGTGTCAGTGTTCATTAGGTTGGTTGAGTCCGTATGGATTGGCTTTGTTGGGTTTGTGCTCTGATAAATATGGGCCAGTTTAGGCCACTAGGCCATGGCTCAGACTGAGTCATTTCACTGGCTGTGATTAAGGACATATTAGATAAACGTAACTCTGTGTTTGTCTGGTGCTGCCAGGGCTATGCCTGACAAAAACCTTCCTCCAAGAATAGGACGTACATGATTCTGTCATTGTGCAGAACTACAGTTATGTCAAATTCTACACTAAAATGGCCCCTCCTGTCTCACAGAGCCAGGTGCCAGGAATTGGGGCAGGTTTGAGTGAGATTCAGGCCAGTTTGATTCTTTCTACTGAGTCTATTTTTGACTTGGCTCCAGGTGTGGTTAGGCAAGGTATTTTTGAATCCATGCAAATTTTATGTCCCTTTGAAGTATTTTAGTATTTTGAGATATTTTATTCAAGGAGGACCGAGGGCATGGCATAGGCCTGGGTGTGTTTCAGCAGTGAGGCCACAGGGCGTGACCTTGACTTAAGTGTCCTTGTGGGGTGGGCAGAGCTGGCAGCTGGCTGCTGGGTGGAGCAGAGTGACATGCAGCCAGAAGAATTCTCGCCATTGCTGGCATTCTCTCCTCTTGTTTAACGTGTGTATGTGTGTGGGTCCGAGTGCAGATAGAGAAAGAGAGACAGAGAGAGAAAGACAGAGATGGACAGGAAGACAGAAAGACAGATGGGAGCAAGACTTTTCTACTCATGAGAAATGTTCCAATTGCCATCCCTTCCCCACCATCCGTCCACATCCTCTTAAAAGACAAAACTAAAAATAAATGAGCTTTACACCCCAACTCTCTCTCTCTTCCTTTTTCCATCCCTTTCTCTTTCCTTCACTTTTTCTCATGTCTGTCTCTCCTTCACATTTCTGTCTCTCAGTGCCTCCCTTGACATCACATCCAAAGTGGAACCACTAATTGTCGACTGTATATGTGGACCAATTAGTAAGCTCTGTGTGCGTCACATTGAAATTTCTGTCTTTGCCATGGTTGAAACTACAACTGTTCCAATTTTCAGAATAACTATAAACAGATAGTTTATATAGTCCAAATGTCACGGTCTAAAGCAGAAAACCCATAGTGCAGGAATGCACCGGAATGTCCTGTCACATACAGGATGAAATGAATGCTGGAGTTGAATATCTGGGCATAATAAAATATCTCTGGTGAAACTGTCAATGAATCCTATCTGCAGGAATTAATCTGTGCTGGTTAAAGTACGTGTCAGGTCTGTTCACAGCTCTCCCCCCTATATGTTCAGAAATGCAAACGTGCCTCTGCATATGCACACACACACACACACACACAAACACACATACACACACACACACACACACACACACACACACACACACACACACAGGTTATCCAGGCAAACAGCAGCAGCACAATGAAGGCTTTATAGAAACGCCTGCAGCAGAGACTGTTCCAGGTCTTTGTGTGACCTTGATGGCAGGCTGAGGCCCAGAGCTGCAGTATAACATGATATTACAACATGGGTTTAAACACTTGTATTCCAGTAGTCAGTCATGTCTTCACTACTGCCATTATCACATGACCTTCTCCCTGCTGTGCCATCACCTGCTTTTTTTTCCACTGTCGCTTTGCTTGGCCAATCCTATGTTAGCATGAGCAGTGCTTATGGGTCCACCTAATAGTCTCTGGAGTTCCAGAATTCAGGTATAGATAAAATGCTACAGTCATCAATGATCAATCACAGGCGAACTTTGCTGTGAGAAGGCGTATAGCGCTGCCGCAGTGGGCCGGTACACCTGAGAGGAAAGCAGAGAGGCAATCTTTTGCAGTTTTTGGGGGACATTTTCATTTAAACTGCTTTCTGTTGGCTTTACCCAATAGTATCAATGCTAAAACATTGTATTCCACTTCAAAAGCCCATAGGCGCAGTTCTAGACAGTTCCAGGGGCATGGTGGCATACGCTGTGAGTTTAGCTGGAACACCTTGACAGGGACAGACAGGGATGCAGGTTCCGCTAAAGTCTGTGCAGCAGAACACAGTTCAACACAGGGCCCGCTAGCCTATCTTATATAGCATGCATTTCAAACAGACACGGCGGTGAGGGGTGACAGAACAGCAAGGGATATCAGGCTATAGCCACACTTTGGTCATGATCCAAAATCTACTTAGTGTCTCATGGAGAATTTATGCCTTGGTACATCAGTGCAGACATGTGTGTAGTTGCATGAACCCCCCCAACACACACACACACACACACACACACACACACACACATGCTCCTGGCACTATACACATCAGGTTAGCAATGCCTCAGGATTGTTGCAATGCTCCAGTCCTGGCAGGTCATTTGTATTATCCCCACTGTCACCCTTTAGCTGTTGTAAGACATGTCTGTATTTCTATTTATAGTTTCTGTCTGCTCTGTAGGGGATTGAACCCAGGCGACACAAACCCTCCCCACCCACCAGCATTCCAGAGTGACATTCAGTGGAACAAGCATGGCTGTTCATAATGTCCCCAACACTCACAGACACAAATTCACAAGATACACACAGAAAGATTTATACACACAAGTCTCATATGCAATGGAATCACAGCTCATGTCCAGAGTCCAGCAACTATTACTCCACACTGCTTCTCACAACCCTCAGTTCCAGGGATGACCAGTCAGAGGAGGAAATGAGAAGTATATGTTTTTTGTGTTGTATATTTGAGTGACCATCCTGATGTTTCACTTTGACAGAATTCTCTGAAGAGAAGAGGATCCCGGTCCAGCAAGCCTGAAAAGAAGCTCTCGCCCCAGGTAAATGGGTTGTTTTTGAGGAAAAGCCAATGTGTAATTATATATGTAGCCAAAGCCAAAGGAAGCCTTCAACCCACGCTGCCTCTTCCCATCTGTTAAACATAGTGCTGGATCTGTTGTGGTATGGGCAGCCATCTCATTGAAGTAATTGGGTCAAATTATTACTGTGCATGGTAGAATTACAGCCAAGGAATACAAAGCTACTTTAGATGAGCAGTTGCACCCTATGGTGCAAACATTGTTTCTTCAAGATGTTCCCCAAAATAATAACATCCCCATACAGAATGCTAAAGGATGCTAGAGTGAACACCAGGTTGAAGTAAAACACCTTCCATGGCCTCCCCAATAACCTGATATAAACATCATTGAACCATTATAAGAAGTTATAGAATGTAGAGTGTGGAGTAGATTTCCACCTCCATCATCTTTCAATGGACTGGAGGCTTTCCTTCTTTAAGAATGGTCCAATATCCCATGAGAAACACTTCAAAACTTCTACAGTGTTTGAATGATTGAAGCTGGAGTGAAGGCAAAGGGTGGCCCAACAACTAAAGATGTTGGTATCTGATTTGAATGCCTCTTGTAGTTAAGAGTGACAAGCAAGTACATTGTTACAATTACAGGACAACCTAATCCATGCATGTGAAGGGATGGATATGGAAATTTCCTCCAAACATTACCCATGGGGTCTGTGGGCATCTCCTAATTCTGTTAACTAAATGTTCTCAGAACATGTGTAGGGTAGACAAGCTTTAAAGATCTTCCTGGGCTCATTGCTAAAGTGTTGGAAAGGATGGCAGACATTTTTACTTTGATACTCAACCTTTCCCAACTTTTTATTGAATGGTTCTGGGAAGCAGGCCAACAGCATTAAATAAATCAAGCACAGCACTGCAGACAAAATAATAATGCAACAAGAACGGATTTGTTGGAATGCTGGGGACATTTAGGATGCTTAGATAAGCAAGAATCTGACCAGCTTGCTGTCATGATTCTTTAAACACATATGCAACTCTGACACATCTTTTGCAGGAGGACAGCACTGACCTGAAGTGCCAGCTCCACTTCGCCAAGGAGGAGTCGGCACTGATGTGCAGGAAGCTGGCCAAGATGGCCAAGGAGAGTGAGGGCATGGCACAGGAGTTGGCCAGGTTTCGCTCCCTGTACGGGGAGGTGGACTCCGCCCTGACAGGAGAGGAGGTGGCCAACTCCCGCCACACACGCGAGGCCGAGGTCAGGGTTCACCTGAAGCTGGTAGAGGAGGAGGCCAACCTGCTGAGTCGGCGCATTGTGGAACTGGAGGTGGAGAACAGGGGCCTGCGGGCAGAGATGGAGGAGAGCAAGGGCCCTGAGCTACCAGGAGGGGTGGGGCCCAATTCACTGGGCGGGGCTGGGGGCGGAGATGCGGGGGAGGGGGCGGGGGAGCTCCGGAAGCAGCTGCAGTTTGTAGAGGAGGAGGCGGAGCTGCTGAGACGCTCCCTGCTGGAGCTGGAGGAGCAGAACAAGGCGCTGGTGAGGGAGCTGGACTGCTGCAGGGTGGAGCAGGAAGCTGAGGCAGACTCCAGCATCTTCTCCGAGGACAGCTCCTCCATGGTGAGCGAGGCGTCGCAGGAGGAGCCGACCGACGGGAAGGCCAGGAAGCTCCAGCGCCACAACCGCGCCCTGCTCTCCGACCTGCAGCTCTGCCACCTGGAGGCGACAGTGGAGCCCGAGGACTCTGCCAAAGGCATGCTGGGACACGGCCGCTACCAGCGGCCCATCGGGGGCGAGAACCACCCTCTGGAGGAAGCCATTGATGGGTGTGACAGTGGCGATAACGATAGCCACTCTTATCCCGACTGTGGGCCTCAGTACCTTTGGCTGGAAGACTACAAGGCCCTCCTCTCCATCCGAGCCCAGGCTTGCCTCATCAGCACAACTATCCAGCTACTCACAGCGTCCAGCTCCAGCTCCAGCAATCATCTCTCCTTCTCCAGCCCCAGCCTCTCCTCCTCCTCCCCTGTTTGCGGGACCTCAATTGCATCGCCCTCTCCAGGCACCCCTGCAGAGCAAGAGGGTGTGGATAACAGCCAGGCGTTGCTTCCAGACCTGCCCTCTGCAGATGCTTTGGTCAGCGGACTGGAGAACCTGCAGATGCAGCTGCTGTCCTTCGTGGAGAGGGTGGAGGCGTTGGAAGGTCCTGTGAGGGTGCAGGTGGAGGGGGATTCTCCCTTCCTTCTGCTGTCAGAACCCTGTGCACCATACAGCCAGGGAGGAAAAAACACCCCAGAACCAATGGTGAGTACACCTTTTATTCTGTGTGTGACTCCTCAGCAAAAGCATTGTGCACAGTAATTATTAAAACCCTTAAGTGATTGCTTCTCTTCAGCCTTCCTGTCCCTGTCTCGAAGACCTCCCTGGTCATTGCTCTTTGTTGCCCTGATTTTTGCTCTGCTTTCCACAGAAACTCACACTGCTGTTGCACAACTCTTTACATGCTTCTCTTTGTCTTCTAAGTTTCAGCAAAATGTCTTTAAAAAAAAAAAAAAGTCCTGGCCTGCAGTCAAGCATGTAGGAACATGATCACCATATGAGACGGCATTACCATGTAAAGTCCTTTGTGTTTGCTCTGATCGTTTAACCACGACAGCATGGAGGCTCAGAGGTGATCTTGAAAAGCGTTTCTCCCCCTAGGAGGAAACATACCTGCAGCAGACGTTATGCAGTCCGGACAGCCAGTCCCTGGAGCTGCGCAGTGAGGAAAGCCAGTCCTTGCAGTTGCTCTGCCTGCAGCTGCGCAGTTTCCTCAAGCACTGGCATCTGGGGAAGAGGATGGTGCAGGAGGGCCGGGAGGTAGAGTGAGGGAGATACTGATGAAGGGGTAGCCTGATGAGCAGATGGGTGGATAGATGCAGTAGTATATGCATCTAGTGATTTACTGGTTTGGTCCAACAATGACTGGCAGAGTGAACGAGTGAGTGATTTCATTCACTTTGGTGAATGAAAGGTTTGTGCAATTAAAATAATGGTGTATATAGGAACCATGTTCGGAACAACTGACTGGGTATTTGCACCATAAAGTACATCTACAGATGCTTTTATCCAAAGCGACATACAAGTGAGGTACAATACAACACAAGTGAAAAACCATACAGAGTCAACAATTAGAAGTACTGCATGACAAAGTTCCACAGGTTGGCCAGGCAAGGTACAAACTAGCAGGTAAAGCTAACAAGTGTGTTAAATGTAATGAACAAACAAATTAATATGTAAATGAGGGATGTATACATTGGCAGGATTAGTGAATGAAAGATTAAATGAAAGAATTCATTATGAATGAATGAATAAAGGAGAAAACTAATGAATAAATAGATGAATGAGTGTGGTGTGTCTCCCAGATGAACAGTGTGAAAGACCTCTGCCTGCTGATGGAGGAGGAGGGACTGGCTGTCCATCAGGGGGATAAGATGGCGTCTTCCAAGGAGTGGTCCCAGACCCTCAACTCCAAGAACTCCCATGACAAGGACGCCCTCATTCTGGAGAACCACATGCAGGTACTCTGCCTGCACATTTGGGTGGGGGAAGGGGAGGTCTGCGAATTCTGAACACTGAGCGGATACATACACATACACAACACATTCAAATGATTGTTATTCCTGTTGTCTTTGTGGGAACTAGATCTCATTAGAAGAAACTCTATGCAGTGTAGAATAACAAGAACACCACTTCTGCCTCTTTAGTAAAATGGGCTTGAAAGCTGTGATTTCTAATTTGGGTATTTTTTTTATTTCCTCCCGATAGACAAGCAGACTGAGCAGTGTGCTGTCAGACCTTAAGGGGGCACTACTGGAACTCATTGTGGAGATGAAGGAGGAGAGACAGGAGTACCGGGAACTTGCCCAACAGTTTGACAGCGCCAAAGCATCCTGGGACAAGGAGAGGATCGAGCTCCAGGGTCAAATTGCACAGGTGAATGATTTACTCATTGCCTATATACGTACAAGCGAGTGGCAGATGCATTACCTATGCAAGGTAGCAGCAGATCATTACAGTTCACACACAGGCGTGCCTCCCTCCATGTCACCACAGAGGTTCATAATACTTACAAACAGGTGTGATGCGCACATACTATAAATAGCCCCAGTGCAGTACAGTGATGGGGACACTGTGTCATGGAAGGTTACTTCTTTCAAATGAGATAAGTTTAAACGTGTCGCCGATTTCCTGTGGGCACCAAAGAATCCAAGTCACTACAACATACCGACACACAACTCACAGAATTTTATCTGATTTGCCCGCTTCGAAAAAGGTAAAAATAGAAAAAGCAAGGGCTGCAACTGCAGTAAAAGAAGATGGAAGCAATTACTGTATCTGAGAGAGCACTGCTGTACTCCATCATGAGCTCCAGGCAAGGCTATCCTTGTGTTTGCATCAGAAGAAACAGAAAACAAAGCATTTCTGTTCAGGTTCTTTTCCTCCATCAGGCCGGCAGAAACTGAGGCCTCGTGTGTTTAAATGTGTCCCGGGGAAGAGGTGCTCCCACAGTGAGAGCATTCTTTGAGTCCCCCCCCTCCACACGGAGAGATAAACCTCACCCAACATGAAGATTCATTACTGCTATTCCTCAGGCACGCATACCCATAATGCATTGCTGCGTTGCAAAGAAACATGTAAATAAGTAAATGCAATAGTGCTAAACTTTTATGATGGAAACCAGCTCAATAATTTTTGATAGCAGCAACAAGCAAGCTAACCAGCTAATAAAGACATAGTACTTCAGGTGAGAATTGAGCTACAAAGTTGTTATTGACATTAACTTCTGCAGCAGTGCAGGATAGTGGTGAGGATCAGAGCTGAAAGGTTGCTGGTTTGATTTCCCAGTGGAGCACTGCTGTTGTACCCAAAATGCCACAGTATGCATATCCACCACTATAAATGGATATAATGTAAAAATTATATGCTGTGTGAGTTGCTCTGGATAAGAGCATTTGCTAAATAAAATGTAATATTGTCATGCTGTACGTATTTTTCAATAAGGTTACCCTGCTTCAAAAAAAACAAAAAACAAAGAGAAGACTCCAGATACAATAAAGGAATATAGGAGATTACTGTGTTTGAGAGTGCTCCTGCAGATATTCTATATTTAAGGAAATACTGGGGATGAACAGAGCACAGGAGCTGAATATCTGGTTATAATATAGAATATCTATGGTGCTGCTGTACTCCATTGTGAGCTCTGGGCAAAGTCGTCCTTTCATTTGTACCAGAACAAACAGAAAACAAAGCATTTCTATTCAGGCTCTTCTCCTCCATCAGGTCAGCAGAAACTGAGGCCTCATGTGTTTAAATGTGTCCCGGGGAAGAGGTGCTCCCACAGTGAGAGCATTCTTTGAGTCTCCCCCCTCGGCACGGAGAGATAAACCTCACCCAGCATGAAGATTCATTACTGCTATTCTTCATTTTCCCCTGCATCTCTTCCACAGCCTCTGCATGACAAGACTTCAGAAAAGGACAGTTACACAGATATAACAGCTAATAAAACAGACTTACAGGGGTGAGTTTTATGTCCTTCATCCCTGACCCCCAATTACACACACACAAATATGCAACCTCTACTCATCTACTAATTACTCACATACTCTGGACTTTTTAGGACAAGTGACATCACTTTCCCCAGCCACAGGGACTGGAAGTACCTCACAGAGGAGACAGCGCCACCGGAGGTACGTGACCTGTTTAAGAGCTGGGACTGCCCGATCCGGACCAGCAGCCTCCCGGGTCTGGATCTGAGCCATGAGGGAGTCCCAAGGAGCTACACGGCCCCAGACAGGACGGGCCTGCGGATCTACCTCAGCCCACCTGCGGCCCGGCGCATGGAGACACGTCTTGACAGGACCAGGAAGCAGTTTGGGCACGGGTGCCCGCCCACTGAGCCTGAGGCCAACCGTGATGTTACCTCTGACGGGTGGCCGGGCAGGACTCCCGAGCACCACAGGGACCAGCCGGAGAGCTCTTCTGAAGCCGCTGCCCTCGCCCTGGGGGTCTTGGCTAACTTGAGTGACGACATGAAGGAGATGACCAACTGCGTGCGGCAGGCCATGCGTCCCGCCTCGCTGGAGAGGAAGTGCACAGACGCAGCTAGCCAGACTGTGGGCGTGGCCTGCCAGACGGAGGGCGTGACCAGTGCAGGGACACAGACGGCCCTGTCGGTCAGTGTGGGGCTGCAGACTGAGGGACCCCACGGCACCGCTGGGGGTCTTCACCCCAAAACCTTGTCGCCCCGGGCGTCCTCGCTGGTCTCCTCCCGCGCCCGGCTGGTCTCCACCTCTCTGGAGAGGATGCCTGGCCGGGCAGAGAGGTCCGGCTGCTCGCCCCGCTGCAGCTCGCCCAAACTGCAGCGCAGGGTGTCCACCCCATCCTCTATCCCCCTCTCCATCTCCTCCAGCACCCTGTCCTCCACCTGCTCCTCCTCCACCTTCTCCTCTACCTCCTCTTTCACCTCGTCGTCCTCCTCCCGGCTGGAGGGCTCCAGCAGCGCCCCCCTGTGGAGCCTTCGGCAGCGTGGGCAGAATGGGTCGGCCTGGGCGCGCTCCACCACCCCGCGGGACCGGCCCGCTCTTGGTGGGCGGAGCGACGGTGTCACGGGCGCGGCGGAGCGCTCGGGGGAGGGGAAGGCCACGGGGAAGGCCATCCCCGAGGTGGGCCCAGCTCACAAGTACGGCATCGTCCAGGAGTTCTTCCGCAACGTGTGCGGGCGGGGTCACGTGCCTGCCGTGGGCGGCCGAGGGAGGGCCGGTAGACGCAACCCGGGAGACACAAGGAAACCAGAGCGCCCCGCCCCCCGCACCGCGGGATTGGCGGGAGGCGACAGAGTCACCAAGATTGTCAACAAGAGGTTCATGAGGCAGACCCCTAGAGAGGCCCTGAACAGCACAGAGAAGAGTGTGGAGGTAAGTGCTCACCACACCAGGGTGGAAGTAATACTTACGCAGGTTTGCTACAGGTCTGTTCATCTGTCTCTCCTCTCCCCCTACAGGACGGTGCCTGCGACTGCACATCCCGCTCCCTGACCTCCTGTTTCGCCCGCCCGTCCCGGTCTGCCATGCGCCACGCCCCCGGCCAGTGCCGGCTGCGCTCACGGGAGCCATGCCAAACCGCCGAGGGGAAAGACGAGCCTGCCCGCGAGTGACAGGGTGCAACCGAGACACCCTCGCTCACACACCCCGTACAGCTGCGGGAGCTCTCAGTGACACAGAACTGAGCTCGTACGTGGAGACCTTGCATTCACACAGGGTTAGAAATCCTGCTTGTCAGTGATAGAGCCCTGCCTTTGGACCCCTGGATTGCTAATCTTAGAACCTGTTTGCAGAATCCTGGAATGCAGATCTGTGGAGCCCATCTTTAGAATTGTGGTCTTAAGGCTTAAGTCTTATGGCTCTCCTCTTGTCTCCTAGATACACTGTTAGTTTGCAAACATTGTACAGAACAGTGGTATATTCAAAGTTATGAATATACTTAAAAAGGCAATGCACACAGTGCTCTGCTGTTTAGGTATTCACTATTGCATTTTTCAGCATGGTATTCTTTTGTACTTGGACTACAGTGAGGTAATTACCTGTACTGGCTGGAATTATTCGTCTTCTTTCTTATTTATTTTGTAATACAAGGCAACCAAAGAATATGTAAAATAGCTTTATCTAACTTGAAATGAAAGATTGGAAGCTGTGTAATCTGATTTTTATTTCCATTTGTATAAATTGTATGTCTTTCTCATCATGCATATATCTTTTATATCATGTGATTTCATTAGTCAAACCATGGGCCATGAGCAACAGATATTTGCATGATTTTATTTGTCACAAAAATGCCAATGTGTATGTTCTATTGATACCAACCAAGGATTTTTATTAGTGTTTTAAGCAATTTATATTAACCCCCAGTCTCAATGCTACTGGATAAACAATCTTGGTAAGGCTGTAATTTAATTCAGTCCATTTTTACATTTGTCAGCTATTTTGACACTAGCACACAACTATGCTCTTGATAATAAAACTGATGTGGAGTACGTCTAGGAAAAGCAATGCTCCCTGCCTGATAACTCTACTCCACCCAAATTCAGAACAGTGGTGCCATTCCTCTTGAACCACATCATTCATTTAATAGCAGATCTGCTTATCCAGGACAACTTCCATTTCACATTACCCATTCAGTGTACACAGTCGGATACTTTCACTGGAACAACTCAGTTCATGCCCCTTGCTTGAGGGAGCTGCAGCAGTGTCCTGCCCAGGATTTGACCCTGCAACCTTCCGTTCACAGCAATATCAACTCAAGGGCAAAGCCCTCAGAATTGCAGACAGTCTCTTTTAGCTACCTCACCCTTGCCCTGTACCTGGATCAACATAGCCTATAGCAGTTGTGCACGCCTGAGTTACAGTATAAACAACTGTGAAAGGTTTTGAATTGGGTGCCTTTCTCTCTACAGCATATTCCACGACTTTTGCCTGACCTGTATAGACCCAGCTATGGTATGGTAGGCATGACAAAGGTCTTTTTTATTTCATGACATAATGCTAAATTTCCAAGTACCACACATTTGAAATCTGCAAGTTGTCAGATGGCAAAATTCTCTTATTTTGAATGATCTGCTTTCTTGTTTCATTTCATGCAAGGTATTTCAGATGGAGCTGTACTTCAGCTGAGATTATACCCTACAGTAGAGTTCACCACATACAAGAAAAAATAACTGATTACATAGACACGAAACATAAATACACTGGATGTTTTTATTTTCCTATTATATTGTAAATATGTAAATGTATATGATATCACTTTGTTCCACAGTATGTTTTGCAGTAATAATAGTAATAGTGATATTAATAAAATTAGCAGCAGTAACAGTAGGAGTAGCAGTAATGGTTAGTCATAGCATTCACTTAACTTGTTTGTAAATTAAATTCACCCGTTCTTCAAGTATTCATTGAATGTGGTATATTCTGTTTGTTTGGCACCTGTCAGTCAGGGGTGATGGTACCTTCCCAGGTTCCAGCTTAAGGCAGCACACCTGCCCAAAGTCAAGTTCAGTATTGCTGCTGCACTCATGGGCAGACATAGTTCTGAAACACCTGCTATCACCATCTCTGCCAGGATGAAATACAAAGGGGTGCAACTGCAATCCGAAAATCCAAAAAAATCATAAATACTATGTAGACATCAGGATATAAAGAGGCAACCGGGGGTGCACTGAGGTCCGTCTGGGGGTGCAATGTACCCCTAAGCACCACCATAGCGCCAGGCCTGATCTCAGCCTGTGGAGAGGACCATCCACACATTGCAGTGATGTGTAAAACCTGTCTCCTCATTGGTGTTACAGCTGTTCATATTTGCTAATTTAATGCATCACGTTTGTCTTGTTAACAAGACAGCAAAGGAACGTTTCTTAACTCATAATCTCTATTATGTACTGTACGTCTACTTCCCTTCATACACAAAATGGTTCTGTAAACATTAAATTAAAACAGTACTGTAATATACATGTAACATTGTTTTTTTATTCTTTTTGGGGATTAGTCCCACTGACCATAACAGTTTTCAGTTCAAATATCTTGTTCATTGAATTGCCTGCAATAAAAATTGAATAAAACCATGCCTTTTGCTTTTTTCAAATAGTATTATTATTTTAAACAAAAAAGGTGCACTTCTGTATTTCTCTGGACATTACTCTCTGGTCCAGGTGCATGCATGCATGTGTGCATGATGGTGGTTATGTATCCTCTTGGCTCCCCAGTGCATTCCACCACCATCTGGGATCTTCTCTTTCAAAACAAAAATGTCTGCATTTGAAGACTGGACAGTCTGTGGCTGGACAGACAGGAAATGACCTCACAATGACAACATTAAAACAGAGAGAGTCAGATTCCCTGCATTTACAGAGTAAGTCTGTCTTATGGCATGTGTTGTTAGATGTATGGTTCCAGCTCCATCTGTTCACTGTATCCTGCAAAATGTTACTTTAGGAGTACTCTCAGTTTCAAATCATATATATATATATATATATATATATATATATATATATATATATATATATATATATATATATATTCATAATTTCCCTATTTTGGTGAAATATAAAAAGTTAAATTATATTATATATTAATATAATACAATTACTCATAAGTCAATTCCAATTTACAGCAAACCAGCATGATTTTTCCATGGTTAGAAAATGCATGTGTGCACGTGTATGTATATATATATATATATATATATATATTTATATGTGTGTGTGTGAGAGAGTGCGTGCGAGTATGCATGTGTGCATATGTGTACAGATATGTGTGTCATTGTGTGTGCGGGTAGGAATGTGTGTATGTGTAAGATTACGCTCTGAAATCAGGCAGTCTTGAGGGGGGAGATCTGGAGCACATTCGTACCTCATGTGTCATGCAGAGACCAGGTCTCGCCCTCAACATTGGCCCCCTTTTCTGCTCTTTCACCTCCATGCCTCCTCAGGGCGTGCACATAGATATAGAGTTACTAGACTAGCCCCACCCAGTAAATAATAATCCTCACTGCCTACAGAGGGCACACTCCCTAGATGGCTCTGAGTAAAATACTTAACAAGTGTGCAGTGGAATGTCTAAGCATAGCTATAGACATAAATAGTAGATTGACCGCACCCATTAAATAGGAAACTGCGTGAGTGAGAAGGAGACACTCCCATGATGGTTTCATGTAATATATGAAACGGAGTTTGCAGGGAATCCAATGACCATAAGCACTCAGTTATAGCCTTAGTCCTGTCTGCTTTTACCACAGCAGCTCTCTGTGAGCTAGCGGTGCAGCACAGAGGAGATCTCCACCCTACAGACAGAAAGTCACAAATGTTCAAGTGTTACATGTGAGACTTTAAGTACCTCTAGGAATATATCATTTAATCCTGGTCAGTAGACCACTGCATATATAAATCTACTGTACTATTTTCACCTTACCCTGACCTAAACAAGGCTCTTTACACATGTCCTCCAGGAGCACCTTATATATAGCAAAATATTCACACCAATCATATTTGTATAATTTATATTTATATAAATTATGTATTCAAAGAATATAAAGAAATAAAAAGGTCAAACCCAAAAAAACCTCTCAAATTTTTGTTAAAAATACTCAGAAATTTCCCTTTTGTCCTCAAGTGGAAATAAAAAACCTTTAAGAGCAACTCTACTGTCTCTGTTTGAACTTGAGAGGTAGCTAAGCCATAACAGATGCAGAGGATTGGCAGTGTCATCAGCATAACAGCTGAAGCGGGGGGAGGGGGGGGCAAATATGGGATCCAGTGTGGAATAGGGCTTCTGCCCTGACAGAGGTGGTTGAGTTTCCTCATGCAAGTCTGGAGCATACACATGTGTACGCAAATAAAGGCACACAGCCATTTTCACACGCAAACACTGGGCATAGTCATACATATACAGTTGCCCAAAGGACAACTGCTAGAAAAAAAATTATAATTTTTTAAGATGAGGGATCTTAACTGGTCATCGCTGTCTTCATCATTTTCTTATCACCATCTCAGCACTGTCTCAAATGGTCCTCGTTGCCTCACTCTGTTACCACCATCCTTCTCGCTTGGCCAGATATTTAACTGTCTTGCATCAGTGGAAATGCACCTTCACTCTCCCTTCACACCCTCCTAAACCTTCACTCTCTCATGGTGCACTGTGGGACTTGCAATGTTAAAACAGTTGTATCAGAGGCCTGCGTTCATCTCATATCAATGCTCCTGTGTGGTGTTGCAAGGAGACGTTCTCAACACAGGACAACTGGCGGTTCCAAAAGGGTGAAAAAAGGACAAAACCCATAAAGAAAACATACTAGAAATTTTGACATTTTTGGCAGGATGATACAGAAGTATTATCCCATCTGTGCTGTACAGAATTGAGCCAATTTAAAATGTCACGCAGGTTATGTTCCAGAAATGCAACATTACTGCTGTGTAGAAAAATGGTTTAAGAATTGGGCTCGTAACCAGGGAACCACAGGTTTAAGACTCCGGGGCACTGCTATTGTAACCTTGTACAGGGGTACTTAATCCGTGTTGCTTCACTAAATACCCAGCTGTATAAAGGGATGAAATATAAAATGTAAGGTATGTAAACTGAGATTGACTCTGTGTTGCAATGTAAAACACAGACACCAAAGATGTGCGGCAAAGCTCACCTAAACCAGACAATGTGACCACAGTGACCGGTGGGATGGCACTGGAAGACATGCTGGAAACTGAAATGATGCCCCTATGTCCCTAAGAGAAAACACCGTGTGCTCTCAGACCTGCACAGTATGCACGCCCTCTGTTTAATTGATGAAGCAACAGTGTGCACGGTTTTAAATACAGACTCATCGATGCTCCATTCCCTGTCGCTCATTCGTCTGTATCCCCATCCTTTTATTTTCACCACACATTCTTTCTCGTGGCCCCACAACCACCCAGGGGCCACAATCAGAGGGACATACTTCCACTAACGAAGTTAAACATTCAACCTAAGAGCAAGGAGGGGGAGGAAGAGAGGGGGAAGGGTACATAATATTTATGCAAGAATGTGTATGTAAGTATGTTCATTTTCTACAGTGTACTTCTACATTTGCAACTACTCCTTGTGTGTTGCACTGTATGTGAATGCTTTGGCAGCACTGCTTTGGGTGCTCTGGCCAATAAAGCACCTAAAACTTTAAAGTCTGACGTGAACAGCTCGGCTGGATTCTCAAAAGCCGATTTTTGATAAAAGCACAATTGCCCTCTCAACCCCACATGCTCATTTGCCTCCCCTTTCTGTACAATGAATGGTTTAACAGGAGAGGGCAAACTTCACGTGCCTGCAAGCCTTACTGCTGCTATATCACGTGATGGAGCGGGGATCAGAGGAGGGGGTTAAGGCGTTATCACTTTCGATGGGAGACAGGGAGAGGGGCCGGGCTGGGAGCTTTAGGGTCTCATCCTCACCTGCAGAGCAAGTGAGGTAAAGAGAAAGAGGGAATTAGAGGAGGGGGAATTAAAGTCCCGTCACTTGCTGAAGAGAACAAGAGCATGCTGCAGGATAACAGCAGAGAAAGAGAGAGGGAGAGAGAGAGAAAGAGAGAGGAGGTTAATCTCTCAGGAGAGAAGCAGAAGTCTCCACCGCTAATGCGGCCACTCCCGTACATGGATTAATGATTAATGATTAATCATTTATGATTAATGATGCCACTGAAATCAGCTCTGGCTCTTCAGCTCAAACTCAAGCACGGAGGCAATCAAGCCCCACAGTCATTTCCGCCAAGCATTCATTTTTATGTTGTCAATCTGAAACAGACAGGTTTATCAAGGGCAACGTTCCATGCTTTCATCCCATCCCACTCATATTCCGTTTCGTGCTTCGTGACCAAGCAGCAATGGAAAAGGTATTGAATAGAAAGTGGAAATGTAAAGACCAAAGAGAGGAGGACAGATATGGCACAATCAGGCTGACTCAGATATGAAAGTTATAAGCGTGACAAATGGAACTACACTACATATGGGGTCATGAGGCTGTTAACTTCACAAATCCTGCGCAGCAGAAAAAAAGTGTGTGACACATAGTCATCAGCAGGCCTCGGCATGTAGGGGGTTCCTCCGCCACACTTCCAGCCTGGCGCGAAGGCCAGATGGTCCAAACTTCATTAGGAGGCCAGGAATAGAACATTAACTGCACGGGGGAAGATCTGCCTGTTACGCACATAGTCTTACTGCCATCACCAGATGCCCCTGATGCCTGGCTGAGAGGGGGATCAGCAAGTCCGCACGTGCTCACACACACAGCTCTGATTCACTCACTCACTCTCTCACATCCCCCTGAATCTTTGCAAATTAATTTTGTAACATACAAATTGTTTGCCTGACCCCCAGGTTTTGTGTCATCAGAAAAATTTACATGTGCTACAGTTGTGATGTCAAGGACATTTATGTAAGTATGAAAAAGCAGAAGTCCCAGCACTGATACCTGAGGAACTCCGCTTCCCATATTCCTTTGCTCAGACATGATGCATCTTTTCAGTACTCATCGCATTCTCTGCTGAAGCAAATTTTGAGACAACTACATTAATTCCTACAGAATGACACTCCACCCTCACACCCCCACAGCAAGGCAGTGGGAGAAAGCCAACCTGCCAGCCTGCCATGCTTCATTCAGCCCCATGTTAAAGACACATTTTGACTGAACCCAAATCCCGTCTCCTTAGCTCTGACCTGAGCCTGATCCCGCCACATGCAGCACGACTTAGAGGACAAGCCTCAAAGTACTTAACAGGATTTGCCCTCCCCCTGTTTAAAACACACATGTATGCACATGCACACACGCGCACACACACACACACCACTTATTCCGTCACTCCCTGCCAACAAAAACATACCCAGGCAATTCAACTCTTCACAACAAGCAGACCACTGTCTACACTTTCTGAACACACACCATCTCTCTCACACACACACAGACACACAAATATACTCTCACAAATACACTCTGTCCCACTACCCTACACATGCACACACACACACATTCTCACAGGGGTGTGGCAGAGACAGCAGCTGGTCCCCACCCTTGCGGTCAGTGGGGCTGCCCCCCACAGTTGTCTTCCCCAGCACCAAAGCTGCCAGAGTGCCGAAATGGATCCCTCTCATATTCCCGATGCTCAGAGGGGATGCCGCAGAAGAGCGCAACACTGACCCAGATCCAGCTCCAACCAAAAACCTCAATCTAATCTATGATCACACTGAGTGTAATTCCACAACATAAGGCGCCTATCTCTGGCTCCACATGCTGCAGTCCGGCACAGCCATTTAAACATCACTCTCACTTTCTCCCCTAACACTGGCATTTCAGTGAGCATTTTTTACATCTTTGTAGTAAGTGTAAAAGTATTTATTTTATCTGCTGCTCTGATGTCACTTTGAGTGCTGCTTTGTTGCCTAAGATGTAACACTAATGATTAAATTCTAGATAAGAAAAAAAGTCCTCTCTCTAAGTATCAATATGGACACAAGAGAAACATTTACAGTGCAGTATTACAGTAACAAAAAAGTACACTGAAGCATGGATTTAATCAGTGGAAACACTGTACCAACTCTCTGAATTTACAGTTACACTATGGAGTGAGCTCCACCACCTAGTGTGTGGGGAAATTACTGCAATGAACTATAATTTAAGTATTGAACTTTACCACACAGCATTAATAGCCCACTGAGCTAAACCAGACGATTCAGCTCTGTTGCAATGGGAGATTATGAAAATTATGTGTTAAGCAATTTAATCATCACCGATGGAAACCCACGTTACAACATATTAACAGTATTACTACACACACTAGAACAAAATAAGTTGTTTCAAATGCTTCAGCTTTATAATAGATTTGTACTTGCAACAATTAAACATTTTTTCAATGCAGTCCAAACAGCAATGATGAAAAACATAATTTCTGAATGAAAACAGAGAAAGACAGATACAATTTCATACGTAGCAATTTTTGCTGTTTAACAAGACAAAAACATTTCACTCATTCCACACAACAGCTCATGTCTCATTTACTGAAATCATACAGTAATACAGTAATAATTGGTTAGATGCGTATCATTCATTTACTTCACAGCTTGGCAATATAATTTGCAGGCAAACAGGCAAAAGACGTCTAGAGACAGTGTGCAGTCAAAATAAAAGCCTGCACTTTTCAAACCTGCTGCCTGCAGCACTGTGTTGAACAGGGAAAACACACAGCAGCTACAATCTGCAGTGGCTCCCTGTTCTGCATGCCCTGGCAGTGTTCTGTTCAGATTCATCTTATTAGTTATACTCCCAAACTCTACAGCGACAGCTTCGACTCTTGAGTGTTGAGAAATGATCGATAATTAAACAGAATAAGATCTCTATGAAATAATGTGGCAACATATGAGTGTAACAACTGGAATTGGGGCAAATAGCATCATCAATATCAACAAGATCTGTGGAAACAGCACCCCCTGCTGGACACTAAGGCCACAGCAGCATCCCTAGCAGGGAATCCATTCACTCAGGAGTAGTTCAGAAGGAGGATCATCACATGACCCAAAACCAGTTTAACCAACACTTACACCACTGTGCAGGACCCTTGCTTTCTCAGTGCAAACCCACCTCCTTTTGGCTTGGCTAAGGAATTTGGAATATGGGTTGTGTGGCAATTTTTCAGATTTTCCACAGTTCATGAGGAACTGGAGGTAAAACAAAACTTCATCCTATTCAGCAGAACATGTGTGAGAACACAAGTACAGTCCCCCATCCACACCTGAACCTGACCTGGGTGTGTCTGCATGAGAAAGCTGGGGCTGGACCAGGTGATCAGGCGTTGTAGTGTACAGGGAAATGGAAGTGTAACCAACAGTTCACAGGTTCAAATCCCTGAACAGGGGTACTAGTTCTGCTCCCCTCAACAACCAGCTGTTTAAATGGATAATGTGTATGTGAGCCATGCCAGAGGGTCTGGCTAAGGACTGCAGTGTTTGCAATAATTTATGGCTACACTGCATCTCTTCTTCAGTACAGCACACTCCACACAAAGAACGAATCCAAGACACATTTTGTTTTTATCTTGAACTGAAACGAAAAATGGATAAATTATGACAAAGTTCAAGAGTGAAAGATATTGATATATGTGGTAGGGTTAAACTGACGTTTATAATCCTGGAGTTGGCTCTGTGCATTCTGCTGGTTCCAAACATATAAACATAGACAGTTAAATGAATAAATGGTTTAAAAGTAACAAGAGAGAGTCCCTTACATAGCCCTGTCAAAAAAAATTTAAAAAGTGTGACTTTAACACCACGAAAGCCGCACCTGAGTTCAAGCATAGCTAATTGCAACTACTGTTCTGAACTACAACTAAACAATTCACAGAGTCAAACAAAAACAGGAGTTGCTGTTAATGAATTAAAGGGTCAATAACCATTACTCACTACTGTAGAGTGATCTGTGATCTGATTATGACTAAACATCCATTACACATTATATGGCACATGGAGAAACAACTCTGACAGCATATTACCATACTCGCACACACACGTCTATCATGTCCACCATTCTACCTCTCTGTAGGTGATCACCTTAAATACACCTACAGGGATTACAAAAAATAACAAACACAACTGGACTGACAAATTTAAAAAAAGCATGTATGTACTATGAGTGTATGTCAACACACACACACACACACACACACACACACACACCTCTTTCCTGGTGGAACAAGGGGATTTGGCTAAAAATCTTAAAAAATAAAATACCAAGAACCATATTTCATAAAACAAAACTCAAAAATATTTATATACTATATACATAAATGTACCAGGAAACTGCTGTTCATATGAATCCCAACTGCATTTTCATTGATCCCTTCCACTATGTGTTCCTAATACCCCCCCCCCCCTCACCCACAGTACAATTTTTACATCTTTCACTGGGGGGTTTGGCCCCGCCCTGACTCGGCCCCGTCACACAGCAGTAGGGCAGCGGTTGTTGAAGAGCTGATCGATGACGGAGCTGTCGGCCAGCGTGGACACGTCCCCCAGGTCCCTCTCGTTCCTCGCAATCTTACGCAAGACGCGACGCATGATCTTGCCTGTGTCGGCAGAGAGGAAGATGGGGAGAGCAGACACGTATGAACGCAATAATAATCGCCCACTGGATTTCAAGCGTGAAAACAATGGGAAAAAGATCCTCACCAGATCTTGTTTTGGGCAGCCCGGGAGCATTCTGCATGTAGTCAGGAGTGGCGATGGCTCCAATCTTCTCTCTCACTGTCAGGCAGAACACAAGAAAATACTAAGCGACGCAATGTCACGGCAAAAACGATCAGCAAGTAAAAATATTACATCAAAAGCAATGTCTCCCCCTAGTGGACAGAAGAGATTGACACACTCTATTAGGCAAACCAGAGGAGTGGAAAAACTGGTGCTAGTGGTGTCTCAGCCCGACTCTTGGGGTCACACCAAGAATTTTGATTATGGTTTGACATCCATTCATTTGAGCTCCCATAAACATGCTGTTGATGGTGCTATAATAAAGATAATGTTAAACTGTTTCTTCTCAATTACTCAATTATTTTTGAATAGCTGTCGTTCTTGATTTTTAAGTCTCAAATACAAAGACAAATAATAGAGAAATAAATAAATAGAAGACCTTTACTTGCACCCCACTATTATTTTAAGATTTACATTTTCATTTTCAACAACATATATTTGTAACAAAGAACTGAAAATCAACTTGCAAATCATATAATGTAAAATTCTTATGAGCATCTGATTAACAGCTCAATCAAACGTGACAATCTTGATCTTGGTTGGAAGCTAAAACCAGGACAAGATGTGGGAATCACTGCAATTATCAGTTTTGACTGCATACAGGTTTACATAACACACCACTTGGATTTGAAAAAGCCATGAAACATTGACTGTGCCCTGATCAGAGGCCCCTTCCCCTGTGCTTATACACATACTTACACTCACTGAGCACTTTATTAGGAACTATACTAATACTGGGCAGGGCCTCCCTTTGTTCTCAAAACAGCCTCAATTCTTCGTGGCACGGATTCCACAAGATGTTGGAAACATTCCTTTGAAATTATGGTCCATGTTGACATGATTGCATCAGGCAATTTCTGCAGATTTGTCAGCTGCACATTCATGCTGCGAATCTCCTGTTCTACCACATCCCAAAGGTGTTCTATTGGATTCAGATCCGGTGACTGGGAAGGCCACCGAAGAACATTTAACTCATTGTCATGTTCATGAAACCAGTTTGAGACGACTTTTTCTTTGTGACATGGTGCATTATCATGCTGGAAGTAGCCATTAGAAGATGGTAAGTTGTGGCCATGAAGGGATGCACATGGTCAGCAGCAATACTCTGATTGATTGGTATTAACGGGCCCAAGAAAACATTCCCAACACCATTACACCACCGCCACCAGCCTGGACTGTTGACACAAGGCAGGATGGGTCCACGCAGCTGGCGCCAAATTCTGACCCTACCATGTGTGTGCCTCTCGAGATTCATCAGACCAGGCTACATTCAACTGTCCAGTTTTGGTGAGCCTGTGCCCACTGCAGCCTGAGCTTTCTGTTCTTGGCTGACAGAAGTGGAACTCGACGTGGTCTTCTGCTGTTGTAGCCCATCCGCCTCAAGGTTCGACGTGTTGTGCATTCTGAGATGCTTTTCTGCTCACCACAATTGTACAGGGTGGTTATCTGAGTTACTGTAGCCTTTCTGTCAGCTCGAACCAGTCTGGCCATTCTCCGCTGACCTCTCTCATCCACAAGGTGTTTCCGTCCGCAGAACTGCCGCTCAATGGATGTTTTTTGTTTTTGGCACCATTCTGAGTAAACTCTAAAGACTGTTGTGCGTGAAAATCCCAGGAGATCAGCAGTTACAGAAATACTCAAACCAGCCCGTCTGGCACCAACAATCATGCCACGGTCGAAACCACTGAGATCACATTTTTTCCCCATTCTAATGGTTGATGTGAACATTTACTGAAGCTCCTGACCCATATCTGCATGGTTTTATGCACTGCACTGCTACCACACGATTGGATGATTAGATAATTACATGAATAAGTCGATGTACAGGTGTTGCTAATAATGTGCTCAGTGAGTGTATGTCTCATGTTGTTTAGCGCCAGCACAGCACCCTAAACAGCACAGACAGAGAGGCGTGATCTGCAAAGGCAGGACTGCCACACAGAGTGAAAAAAGAGAGGAGCAAATAAAATGGTAGACTGGTTCAAAGCAAACAATGATGAATGAAGTGAGTGATGAGTGAGCGCAGGCATGGTGAAGGACTGACCCTGCTGCTTGAGCTCCGTCTCCAGGGTGGTGCTGTAGGCGACACCGTCTATGAGAGTGACGAAGCAGTACAGGCTCTCGCCCTTCACGGGGTGCGGCCGGCCCACCACCGCTGCCTCCGACACGGCCGGGTGCTCCACCAGCGCCGACTCCACCTCTGCCGTGCTCAGCAGGTGACCTGGGGACACAGCGCAGAGCTTACACACACAGGCATGCACACATACACATACAGAACAGGCATGGACACAGGCATGGACACACACACACACACATGGACACACACACACACACACACACACACACACACACACACACACACATACACACATACACACATACACACATACACACATACACACACTGAACAGGCATGGACCCAGTCATGTATACACACACACACACACACACACACACAACAGGCATGGACACAGGCATGAACAAATATACATACAGGTCGACACACACGCACACGCACGCACGCACGCACGCACGCACGCACGCACGCACGCACGCACACACACACGTGCACACATTCCAGACTAGCCTTGAGCCAACATACAGATCAAATTCACTCTGTGTGAGCTGCATCAAGCAAATAAATGAACTGAATGAGTCATAGAGAGAGAGGGACAGTACTGAAAATCTGAGACAAGGTAAAAGTGAAGGGATATGGACACCCCTGCTCAAAGCTGCTCACCTGAGACATTCAGCATGTCGTCTATCCTGCCTGTGATCCAGAAGTACCCGTCCTGGTCCCGTCTGCAACCTGGGGACATGGCAGGGAGCTTACACAGTGGCCCCGCCCTCCTCATTCAGAGGTCACACCTCTTTACCCAAAAGCCACACAGTTAATATAATAGAGCCCCTCCCCCCTTCATTCACATGTCACAGCTTCACAGCCGCTGTGACTCCATCATACTCCACACTCCCTCTCACACAGAAGCCACACCCTCCTCACACCTGCCGCGTTTACCTGGCGAACATATCTGGGCATTGTTGTCAGAGGAAGTGTCATATTGAACAGCACAGAAAATGCTTATTTTATGATGTAGAACTGACAGGTCATAGTTATTTACTGTCAGGAATTTACAACCTTGATGCCACGTAAGCTCAGTCTAACTGCTGTTTAACTTGTTTATGTGTAACGACTCGTACTACCTGGGGGAATCTTCACACTGTGATGTTACCACATTTCTGAGCTACAAATGTGGTAGTGCAGCCAATCTAGCTTTACTTTACCTAAACCCAGCTGCACTGGGGTGTGCGGTTCTGTTCAGCGCTGTGTGCGCTCCCCACCCCGATCTTACCATCGCCTGTGACGTAGTATCCAGGGAACTTCTGGAAGTAGGTGGCCTCAAATCTCTGGTGGTTACCATAGACAGTCCTCATGATGCCTGGCCAGGGCTGTTTGAACACCTGAGAAATCACAGGGTGGGAGAACAAAGTCAGTCACGAGCACCTCCACGTTATCACAAACCTACTTCCATTCCTTCTCTCCATCATATAAAATTACGGGATGCCATACAAGACTGCTACAGAACAGCTTACTGTCACTAAGGCCAATAAATAATGTCATGATTGAGTGTCCTTACCAGGTAACCTTCGCTTGGTCCCTCCAGCTCCTCCCCCGACTCATTCAGGATGGCGGGGACAACACCGAAGAAAGGAAACGTCTGCAGACCAAAGTGCAGGAACAGCAGGAAGTTAGGCACCAGAGACAGTTCAGATGCAAGTCAAACGCTAAAAGTGTTGCACACCCTAACACTGAGCCTTAGGGCCATATGCATTAACTAAGAACACACACAATCTTATGGTCCCTAAATGGAATTATGAAAGTGAAGGTGCCATCTTAGAAAACAACATATAATAATGTCAAGGTATCAAATGTAGTTCTTCGCTGCTTCATTACTGCCATGTAGATATCCACCACCTCCACCCCACACTGTGACGGAAAACTATGCTGTGAAAACCACTTACAGATAAATAGTAATATATTTGAACTTGGTGTTTAAGAAATATGAAATGCATGTGCATGTCAAAGCATATTCATACAGACTATTTTATATAAACAAAAAATATCTTATTTATATATATATGTGTATGTATGTGTGTGGGTGTATGTAAATAAATGAACGCTTACTGCTGAACCGGGTTTCATGGGTGTGGCAGCAGGCAGCGGAGTCAGCACATGCCCACCCTTGGGGAGAGAGAGCAGTGAGGAGGAGGAAGAGGAAGAGTAGGGTCTCATTGTTAAAAGACCTCCCACACCAACCCACAGAAAGCAACGGTTTCCTCAGGCACCTAAGACACATTACCCCCCTTCTGTACTTGCTCATTTTTTATTTACTCTGAAACATCCCATAAGTATTTGGTCAGAAGCCATGCATCAAACCATTATCCTCAATTAAATAGGCCTTGTTGCAGGGCAGGGGGTTATTTTAGTACCGTGTTTTACTGGGAGTTAAATCCTGGGAAAAGTGGGTCTGTATGCCTGCTTTTCAGTCAGTAAAGCAGGACACAAAGTTGCGGAAGCTCTCTGCAGGCTCCTCACCGTCTCAGTTTGCCAGAAGGTGTCCACCACCGGACATTTCTTCTCCCCAACCACACTGTAGTACCACTGCCAGGCCTCCGGGTTAATGGGCTCGCCCACCGTGCCCAGCACCTTCAGAGAGTCCCGCCTGAACCTGCAGGGGGCGTGGGGGAGAGGCAATTTAGGCACACAGGACTGATGAATGAGTGTTTGCTGCTTCTGGAGTGATCAGAGACTTGGAACTCAGTCAGTATGTGACTGAGTGACATGACTGATTCTTAGGCTGCAAGATGGCAGCT
The DNA here is from genome assembly GCF_013368585.1 of Megalops cyprinoides. Lineage (NCBI taxonomy): Eukaryota > Metazoa > Chordata > Actinopteri > Elopiformes > Megalopidae > Megalops > Megalops cyprinoides. The sequence continues at coordinate 18,583,339 of NC_050588.1, forward strand.
GAAGACAGTTTCATAAAAAAACAACACAAAATCGGATGTACTGCATGGTTCTGCTACTGCAGATTCCCATTCTTGGAAACGGACATGAGAAACCCAGCTTTTAACGGTCAGTAAAGCACATGTCCTGTGAAACTCACTTTTGGACCGGAGCACTGCCATACTTCATCAGCAGACGGATGGCGGTGGGAGCGGTGTAGAACTTGGTCACTTGGTACTTATCCACGATCTCCCACATGCGGCTCATGTCTGGATAAGTTGGCAAGCCCTCAAACTGAAGCAGAGAGAAACCACCATTGGTAACACAATACTCAACAGAATTTGGTATCATATTTAAATCTGTACAATATTACTAACACTATAATTCAGTATCTGCACACAAAAGCACACACGATCACACCAGTCATACATACAGACCTTCACACACATACAGTACACATGCAGACACAGACCACCACAGATTTCACACTTTGAGAGACACATGGTTTCCCTTCCACACAAGACAGAATTCCCTCACCAGTACGCTGGTGGCTCCATTGGTCAGGGGCCCGTAGGTGATGTAGGAGTGGCCTGTGATCCAGCCAATATCCGCTGTGCACCAGTACACATCATCAGGCTGGTAGTCGAACACCAGCTTGAAGGTAGTAGCAGCGTAGAGCATGTATCCACTGACCGTGTGCAGAACACCCTGGGAAAAACAGCGAAAAGCGAATCCTTTACTAAAGTTCCAGCCATTAGCCACAGGATAATGTGCATCCTAGTTTGGAGATTCTGAATGTTCCTCAGTTCCTTATCTTTACCTATGAAAATACTAACACCATTACACAGGGGACACAGAGGAGACATATGTAAGGAAGGACAGCAGTGTGGTGTGGTGGTAAGGAGCCGGTCAAACCCTACAGTGGGGCATTGCAGTTGTACCTCAGAGCAAGGTAGTTTACCTGAATAAGTCTTCAGCATGTATGAGTGGATGACATATAAGCTATGCAAGTCCCTCTGGATGGGGGTGTTTACTAAGACAGTAACGTAATGTAAATAATACTCCATCTGTAATGGGGGCATTTCCATATTATCTGTATGCTTAGACACGATGCAAATAAACTGAGTGTCTCCAAGGAACACCTAGTATAAGGAAAACTAATTAAGAACCTTACCCTGCAACATTAGTATATCAGTTCTCTTTTCACTTCACTATGTAACAGGTGGACCCATCAACAGCAAACATCCTCCTTACAGAGAGAGAGAGAGAGAGAGAGAGAAGGAGAAAGGGACAGAGGGAGAGAAGGAGAAAGGGGGCCAGTACCTTGGGTTTGCCTGTGGAGCCGCTGGTGTACAGGATAAAGAGAGGGTCCTCGGACGCACACCACTCTGGCTCGCACTCCTCAGATGCCCCGTCCACCAGCGTGTGCCAGCAGAGGTCCACCTCGGGGTTCCAGGGCACCTGCACGGAACACAGACCTCAGAACCCCGTTCAAACGGCGCCCCCAGTTCCGGGAGGCTAAGACTCTAAGGTAGAAACATGCTACCGATGCCTCTCTCTTCCTCTGTGATGGCTGGGTACTTTTAGGGTCCAGCCATGTTTTTAAACACATGCAGCTTTTCTCCCAAAACTTCACCGAAACAGACAGCCTGTTCAATACCAATTTATTCTAATTTTCTGGGATCATGAGAGAAAGCAGGGAAAGTGTTGGGTATTGTTTTTAGAAGGAAATAAATAACATAAAATGAAAATAAAATAAAAAATAACACAAAAACTGCTTTAGAGAACAGGAAATGGCCTCTTAAACTAATGGCAAAGAAAAACAATAAAATGTCCACAGGTGATGTTAGTCATGTCAAACATGCATTTAGAAGCAGTGTTACACACAGAGAACAAAAACAACACAAAGAAACATGATGTGCTGGGATCTCCAAATGAAACTGCAATGTGCTTCAGCCAAAGCTGCAACACCCCTCACAATATGTGGGGTGGGTGCACCGTGGGGAGTACTGGTTCAGGAACTGGGACTGGTTGTGGATTAAATCTGGTTGTGGATTAAATGCAACTCTTAGATAGTAAGAAGTAAGAAGTAATGCTGGATAAGGGTATCTCTTAAAAGATGTTTAATTCAGTGTTATGAACTCTAAGAACAGTGTTTTGGGGGGTAACTGTTTTTTCCAGGTAGGTGCCCTATCTGGAATGCTGGCTGTTCTGTACCTAAGATAGTGTTGTTCTTGTTGTTCCTGTGAGATGCATCATGCTACACTAGCCATCTAAGTTTCTCTGGATAATAGCCTCTACCATGTAAACAGCTAAGTAAATTAATAAGAATAATGGCATGAAGGGACACACAAACATATTGATGGTTTCAAAGTGCTGGTTCACTGTCCTGGACCTGCCTGTTAGGGTGCAATATATACTCAACCCTGGTGCTGGAGGCCTATAGCATCTTATCAAAGGCATACCATCTTTGGTTTTACATGGGTGTCTGCCAGGTCACATGAGCATTGTCTGCCAGGCCACATCCAATCACAATTTTTACACCGTGTTACAAGATCGTGATTGATGCTCATATGACCAGACTCTTTTCTACCAAAGCAAAACCAAGCTGGATAACTTGCTTCTCATGGCAGTTTTAAAATAGCCATGATCTTAATTTGACAAATTAAATTCCCTTCTTAGGTCCTTTAAGGTAGGAGAGGCTCAAAGAGCTTATTGGACAACAGCCATTAGAAAAACATCTGATGCTTTCACAAGGTTTCAAACAAGATTGCAAAAAAGCTTTTATAATGTTAGATTGATTAGCTGTAAGTACCAGGGCTGAGCAGGTTTGTTACTGGTGGCTGTGAGTGGCAGAGAGAAACATTAGACACTAGTGATTGGTGAATGAAGCTTAGTGAACCCCATCACGGGTAAAGCTAACATGTAGTGTCAATCAAAGACTCACACGAACCAATGAAAAGGCTCTGCTCTGCATGGCACAAAACCATGACTGGATCAAATGAACGAGTCGCTGATGACACACAATAGCTTCACCCTCCCATCACTAGAGAACATTAACCAGACGGCTGTTAGGACTAGAAATAGATGAGAAAGGGCTTTTCGAAGCAAAAAAACAGGAGCTAAAAGGAAAGTCTCGGGGAACTGTGGAAAATACCTGGGCCTTGGGGCGGATTTTCCTTACTTTGTCTTTGGGTGTCTCCTGCTAAGGGTCAATTGAAAGATTACAGGAAATAAACTACTTGGTGCATCACAAAGGCAGCGATTCAAATCATACTGCTGGCAAAAAAAACCCCCACAAACATATATATGTGTTCAATTTGTGATACAATTTGTCAATGATAACTAAATGTTTCTACATTTAAGAAAAACTAAGGCTGCACAGAAGTTAATGATTAAGGGAACATGCTGAAAAGCATTAGTCCCCCCCCACGAGGTGCTAATTTTACCAGCTACACACATTCCTGTCAATACTGATAAAGTACCACAGTAAAACCTCTTATCAAAACCGAAAAGCAAATTTAAAAAGCACACTAGGTTAACATCATGTAGCCTGTCCCATAACTAACCCTTTAGACCTGCTACACCACTGACGCATTTTTACTGTCTTTTCAGATTAAGCAGCATCTCTGCCTGGGAAGAGCAGTGGCGTCCCTCAAAATAAGTAGCCGAAACAAAACTAAAGAATTTTTAAAGGAATGAAAGAAAATCTCTCTTTTATTTTATTAATGTTTGATGCCCTAACCTCAGAGAATAACAAACACATACAAAATGGTCCTGCATGGTCCTGAACAGTCATTTAAAATGAAAGTAGCAGAGGCTACAGGTCATATGACAATAGTATGTGTTGCAGTCAGTGGGTGTCCACACTCATGCTGAGAGAGTGACCAAGGCTCCCACTCACCTGCAGGTCAGGGCAGGGTCGCTTTGCAGGTGGGGACGGGGAGGCAGCTGGGGAGTCGGGCTGTTCTTTAGACAGGTGCTTCAGCATGATGCATTTCTCTACTGGGACACCCCTGCAGGAGAGACAGGTGATAATGGCACAGAATCGCCACACACACACACACACACACACACACACAACCACATACACTTCTGCAACACCACAATTCCTCCTTAGTAGGACACAGCCAAGTACCGAGACTAGTAGGACTAACACTTCCTCTGTCTAACATGCAACACAGAAACACACACTCAGGCAAACAGGGTATGTAAAGTGCTCTCCAGATCCAGCACAGGATGCTAACATCGCTGTGCGTTTCGCTCTTACTTGTCTCTGCATCTCTGCAGTGCATCATCAGCAATCAGCTTCAGGCTGATCAGCTTGTCTCCTCTGTAGAACCCATCTGTGGGAGAAAACTCACAATATCAACACCCAACTTAAAGGGTACTTATCACATTTACACGGTATTCCTACTGCCAACACAGACACAACTGTCAATACCTGGTCAAGGACTGCTGTGGTATCCATAAGTGAGAAGAATATTGACACTAACAGATCAGTTTATCAAGACACAAAGCAAGGAAACTCCTAAAAACAAAACAGAATGCTCTCCCCACACCAAAATCCCTTTCATTATGTATTAACGTTTATTTCTTTCCATGTGATGTGTCCTTAGCATTAAAGGGAGGTAAAACCAAATGTTGTAGTGAATAAGGAAAGCTACGGTCATACCAAGGCAAACTACAGTCACATCTGCCACTGTGCACTGCTGGACATGGAACAATTAGGAGGTTCAACAATGCATTAAATCTCCAGAAACTAGCTGCTGAGCTACATGTGTTTCTGACTTCTTGACATTGTGATTGAAAATGATGAGAAATAATAAAGAAGACAGTAATTACACCTTCATGAAAATAAAAATTTTTCCAAGTCTAATCATAAGCTGCTCACTTCTTCCAAAAGAAAGCAGGATAAAATGGCAAATAGAACTGTATTTCCATTAGGGGGCGCTGTGAGCCAGGATGAGCAGGTAAAGGGCAGTCTCCTCCTCTCTTACCAGCAGTAATGAGCAGAGAGCACTGCGAGTCCATGATCCTCTCAAACAGCGACTCTGCGGAGAAGCCTGCAAACTGGAGCACACGTCAGAGAGACAAGGGTTAACATACCATATAACAGAATACACTACGGCCACAGCTGCAAAGTGGGGCTAAAATGCTGTGGGTAATACTTCAGGTGAAGATTTGTTTAGGTTCAGTTTCAGTGCCTGTGTGTGCACACGTGTGCGTGTGTGTGTTTACACTGTTGTGGGGCAACAAATGAGCAAGACATTTTTACTAGGCTGCAGTGTGTGTATGTGAGTGCGTCCGAGTGTGTGTGTGTGTGTATGTGTGCGTGCGTGGCTAAAAGACTCAGTTAAAGCTGCATGCAGGCCCCATTTTGTGTGGCGGGTTTTGCGTGTGCTCTGTGTGTTCTCCCTCACCACGATGGAGTGCACGGCCCCGATCCGAGCGCAGGCCAGCATGGCCACCACCAGCTCCACCACCATGGGCATGTAGATGGACACCCGGTCACCCTTCCTCACCCCTGAGCATCCGCAGACCAGAGAGAGATGCTCTTTCACATCACAGCACAGACACACCCCAGGATCCTAATACCACAGCACTTTACTTCAACATAGACTGCCTGCTTTGGAGAGCTCTAAATAAAGGGAGAGGTAAGTGATTTAGATTTGATAAGGAGGTAGACGTACCCACTGATTTGAGGACGTTGGCAAACTTGCAGACCTGGTGGAGAAGCTCCCTGTACGTCACCTTGAGTTCGTCTCCAGGCTCGTTTCCTTCCCTTCAGGTCAACAGAACACAAACGCAGCACAATAAATATTAAAACAGCACATTTCAGACTAATCAAACAATATATATCCAATAATATAAAAATGCATAAAACCATAGCAGAGAAAACCTTGACATCATCTAGAGATGTTTTTTTTTCCATGTCCATTTTGTGAACGCTGTCTTAAATGCAGCTGACCTGTACTTTAACAGAGTTAGGCCTACTTTACTGCTAAACAACCCCATGAATCAACCATGATTCAAATACAGGGAGAAAATAAATTAAGATAGAAATTTCTTTGTTTTCCAGTCCACAAAGAGTTTAAATATTGGTGGAAAACTAATGTAATTTTCTCAACAGCAGCATGTTCCACATCTGCAGCAGTCCGGGCTAAAAGGCATACAGCAGGCAGGAAGTTACACACAATCAGTCCCAAACGGCCAAAATTAGAAGGCGCAGACATGACGGCCTTGAAACGGGAAGGACATCCAGCAGACCAAGCAGACGGGACAGGCTAACGCACAACTGCAACTCCAGCCTGGACACTGCAATATCAATAATCACAAACCAGGAAACAGGCCAACATGCCTTCTCTCCATCAGCTCCCCTACCACAGGGGGTGAGGACGACCAAGATATGAGTCACACCACCAGTCAGAGGGGGGATCACTGACACACAGGGCCTGTCCTCCACCATGGGGTTTTAGGCAGAGATGGGAAAGCCATTAAAAAATCTATCTTAAAAAAAGATCATTTAAAAAACTAAAAGCAAGATTTAAAAATGCAACAACTATTTTTAAAAAGTAAATTACAAGACTAAAGGTAAGACTTTTTTAAACAACGCACTGTCTACCAACATGCTCAACATTACTCAGAATCAAAGAACGCAGCATTGCTTTTTGAACACGAAAATAAACTTCTCAAAAGTAGGTGAACCCCTTTCAGACAGCAAGCGCTTTTTAATCATCAGGGTGTATTTTGGAGTATTTAGGGGCGTAGTCCTGTGTGGTCATTTCATGCGCATGTGGGTGTAATGTTCCGCTCTCCCCCGCCTGCCGTTCTGTGCCCCGCCTCTTACACAATGCCCTGCTTTTGGATACCCAAAACGATGCCGCTACAGGAGGCAATAATGCCTGGAATACACAGCAGCCACCGAGACCAAAGGTTACAGAAGTTACACCATTAAAAGATCTTAAAAACAAAGTAATGCTGACTCAAGGGTGTTTTAAAGATGTAAAACTCCAGGAACTTTAACGAGATTTAAATTTCACAATGTTTGCTTTGGTTTTTATGCAAAGAACTCCACACTGCCAGTGCCAGCTCTAACTGCAATGTTAAATACAGTGAAATGATATCATTACCTTATACGTGTTCTGTAAGTATGCACAAAGTGTGCAAGTGTGTGTGCATGCAAGCATATACACACACACACACACACACACACACACACACACACACACACACACACACACACACACACACACACACACTCCCATGTATGTGTGCAGAAATGCACACAAACACAATCAGAGCGATCCGCACTGACAACGCACTCACAGAGTCCTCACAGAGCAATGGAGATAATAGAGTTATTTGTACTGGGGCCAGGCATGCAGGCAGGCTGGCAAGCTCAGCATGCCTGTCTGTGAATACACTTCACTGCCCTTTCAAGCCTGTGCTGGCAACCTGCACAACACGCAGCCCAACCTGACACAGCAGCCTTCCTCCAGAGAAGAGGAGACAAACATCACTCTCACACTCTCATACCCCGCAGCCCCAGTGCAGTGCTGCCCTCAGGCTCGGTCTGAGCCAGAGGTATTAGCCGGTCGGGCTTGCCCGTCTTCCTCATTCTGCAAGACATTGCACTGTTTCAGATTTCAGAAACGTCTACTGAGCAAGGGGGAGAGGGAGGTCAGCCAAGGTAGCTAGTAAATAAGTAAATCAACAAATGATCGATTACAATGTACAATAATGAAAGGTTAAACGTGCCTTCAGCCAATCGTATTTTTAGTTGTTTCACCTCTTTTTCTCACCTGTGAGTCTGCACCCTAATAGCAGTGGTACATAATAATAGATAGCCTTTATTAAGTTCTTCTATTATTATCATCATCATTATTATTATTAAATACCATAATCATTGTCACAAGCCAATGATGGGATGACAACTATCACAACTGTTGTGTGTCCTACAATGTCAAAACTGGCTGAACTAACAAAGAAAAGTCTTATCTTGTTACGTATTTGCCCCGTTGTCTGACCCTAGATTAGTGAGATTAAGACCACTTAAAAGGGGAGCTGGTGTAAACCTGACCCTGGCTTCCAGCACCAGCTGCATTTGCAGAATGGCTGATGCAGAATACATCCACACTTTCACATGGTTCCACACTCCACACCTGGACTTTCACCATTTTTATCAGGTTGCATACGAATAACTAAGGAAAAAGAAGACCTCTTTGCAAGACGATGACCTGCTAACATTAACTGGGTCAAATTGTGCAGTAAATGGTCATAAAAGCCTAGTTTTAAAAAACTACCCCACAGCAGGAAGGACAAAGTTTATTTGGTGACCTAGAATTTGAGATAGTGACTTGACCTGACAATGGTAAGAGTGCATGAAGCATCCATTTCATGAACCACACCAAAACAGCTGCCATGCTGCCAGTGCATGCTCCACTGTGCATGCATAACAAATCACAGGCCAATCACAAAACTCCACTAATCTGCTCCTAGCCTATCACGTCTCCTTACAGGACACAACCCAAACCTATCTTGTAATTCAGACCATTCGATTTTATATCAACATGAAGGCCAGCTGTGGTGGAAACAAAAAGCATCGTAAGTTACATCTCCCAGTCTCCAGTTTAACTGCCCTTTACAGTGCTGTCACCATTTAGCAGCCAGGAGAAGACGGTATGAGCTTTTTAAAAAGTCGGTCATTATTCCCGAGCATTGGCTTCACAGACTCCTTCTCATATTTCATCTTTGGCTCCACTGTTATTCTGTACCACCCCACAAGGTCAGAGCTGTTTTCAGCTTGTGCACGTCCCAACAGGTCTGGAGCACCAAACGGAAACCACAAGCCATGACATCACTTTAGTGAGGGAACCACATTCGTATGTCCCTCAAATTTTAAACAACAGGTAAACATTGATTCCCAATGCAACTTTCCACTGGCCAGGTAAACACGACAGGAAGTGCTCTTGGACGTTCTTGGATGCACTGAAGAAGCTGAAGACGGGGACAAATCACTGTTCAATTACAGGTTCTGGGGTATTTGTAAATAGGATTAAAATACTAGTAATTATAACAGTACAGCAGGAGTACACTTTTGGCTTACTGCCACTAAAGGCCATCAGTCACAGTACTTGCTTCCTATTACAAAGTAAGAAGGAAATGAAATGTTATATTTTGCTATGTTAACTATTGGTTAAAAAAACTTCAAGTTCCCTAGAGGCTCAGAGTGATCTAATATTTAGATTACAAGTGATCCAGTATGTTCATTTTTTCAGGATGCTTTTACCAACTCCAGAAAATGGTCTTAAATAAGGGTGTCAAGCTAATTTGACTTCATCTGTAAATGCATGTATAGTGATGATATACAGATTGACTTTTGAGACACAGTTGTACAGAAGACAAACTAATGGGGATATAAACAACAAAAAAGATACAGTATGCCTGGCCATGCAGGGTGCAAGAATGGGACCTAATTCACAGCCTAACCCATCTATTCAACTGTCACACGTTGCTTTTGCTGGAGCGCAAGCTACTACCGTGCACCCTACTGAAACACACAATGCCTCTGTTTCCATCAGTTCTATGGCTGAATCTGAGAGGTCGATGGAGCATGACAAGCTCAACGGAAACAGGCACAGCTCTTACAGGGCTCTGCCTTTCTTAAATCCTCTTGCACAGATTGAATATGCTGAAGGCTTATGCACTGGCAGGTCTTTATGTACAGATAGTGTAGCGAAAACATTTAGCATAGCCGCTGACACACACACACACGCACACACGCACACACGCACACACGCACACACGCACACACACGCACACGCACACACACACACACACACACACACACACAGGGACAGCTGGTGGAGTAGACCGCAGCTCAGAACTCCAGACCCGAGAATTATGGGTTTAAGTCCCAGATGGACTCAGCTGTGGTAGTTGCACGTACCTACCTTCTTTTCCTGGGCAAAAGGCTCCTTTGCGAAAAGCCAATGCCACTGGTGTGATTATGTTACCTGTACAAACCAACAACACTCCATTTCCCTTCATCAGATCATCTGCAAAACGACTCTGGACCGCACTGTCCGCAAGGCACAAGAGATACAGTCATCTCAGCAACATAACACCCAGCTCTCATGCTAAGGGGACTATACACACTCCTGTTCTGGACACACTGCCATTGACCCACCAGTAGAAGGCCACTTTGTCCCCCAGGTTCCGCTGATGGATGTTCCAGTCCAGGGCATTGTAGCAGATGTTGGTGGTGGCGCCCTCCATGCACTGAATGTAAATGTTCCCCTTCGTCACATCGAAGTTGTAGTCCAGGAACTTTCCTGTGTGCTTCGTCTTCCAGAAAAAGTCTTTGGCTATGTCACCCCAGAACTCTGAGAAGATAAACATGATGTTGACGATGATGAAGATGACAGCGAAGGCCACCACCAGAGGACTTAACCACCCACCAAACTGAACTGGCCTGATTCTTACTGTCAATTTATAGTCCAGCATAATTTAACCCATACAGACAGTACCACTTTACTACATCTGTAATAAACTCGGATTATTAAATATAATATTGACAAAGACAACCATAACAGACAATGCAGGAGAGGAAAACAAATGTGATGGATTCAACCTTGCTGGCAAAAGCTCCAGTGCTGAAAATAGCACTTAGCTGCATGAGATGAATGGCCAATAATACAGATTTGGCCAAAATTAGTTTTGCCCCACCTGCTAACATAAAACTGCAAGGGGGCAGAGAAAAAGTGCTTTTGTGATTTTAAGGGGGGAAATATTAAATACTCTGGCCTGAAAAAAATTCTCAAGATTGAGCTGTGCTCTTGTAGTGTTTGAGAGAGGGAGTTGTGTGAACTCCTCCTCTTTCAGTGTAGCAATTCAGAGCAACACTGCCCAGAACAAACTACAAAGGACTCCTGCTTTCCGACCACATGAGGCACCTGCAAAAGCAGCCTAAACATGTCAGTATCAATGCTGGTCTGAATTCAACTGAAATTTCCAGTTATGCAGGTTCAGGAGCTGCTACTAGCCATTAGCGCAAGAAAACCAAACTGTACAAACATGCGGAAAAAATGAGATTCTTGCCAGTCTCTTTTGCAATTTCCTGGTTAGAAAAAAAACTGGCAGAGAATCAAAATGTAAGCAGACACCAAGTAGGAGATACTACAATAAGCTCCGTGCACTCGTCAATGATTTACAAACTTCATGAATGTTCCTCCCAAGAACGCAAGAAACTCCTTCAATAGTATAACGGCGATATTACCGGCCTATTAATATATGATGGTACGGTAGGCTATTGATATTTATATCCCAGGCAGAAACAAAGATATAAGTCCAGTTTCTGTCATAAATCCTTATATATATTAGGAGATACTTTACACAAATCACATTAGTCCACTGGAGCACACTCGTTTTCAAATACAGGGTTCATCAAAAGATACGGTACTTTGGAGATGCAGTAACAGTCAAATAATCGCGTAAATATGTTTGCATGAGCCTCGAGCGTGATCACAGGGCGACTACGCCCCCTTCCCTTCGCAAGGGAGAGGGAAGTCAACAACACAAAAGCTTGGCTTGGGCTGTGTTAAACCTACATAGTCTTGGATGGTTTGGACACACTCTTTACTAGACCGCTCACTACATACAACGTATCCATTCACTCCAAAGAAAACGACAGTGACTAAATTAGCATGGCTCTCACGATGATTTGTAACATTCAATACAAACACTGTTGGTGAACTATCGCTGGTAACGTTACAGTAAGTAGAACATTGTGATCAACGTCAACCAAGCACAAGATATAAGTGAACTCGTGCTATTACAACTGAAAGGATGTTCATTTCAAGGAAACAAGTGAAACAAAAACAAATGAAACCTACTCACCTTCCGGACTCTGAATGGATTTCAGGTAGAGCTCTTTGTATTTTTCAAAGTTCGGAACATGAGCTCCTTTGACAAGGTCTTGAGGCGCGTGATAAACGTCCTCTTGGGGTACTTTGTCAGGGATCATTTTGCCCTTTCTAGGTAAATTACCTAAGTTATAAAGAGTTTGGGCTTATTTCGTGGCTAAAATCTTTACAAAACAATAGTTAGATATATTTTGCAGAAAGCAAAGCAATATAATGCTCTGTAGATGAGGTAGCTAGCTAGCTAGCAAAGTGCACGACGATAATACCCCTAAAGTAGAACAGTTAAGGTTTAATGAATCTTGCTTTGCTTGGTAGGTCTGATAGGCAATTAGCAATGTAACGAGAAAATGTAAATTGCAACAAGACCGCTACCTTTACTGCAACATTCTACTACAAGGTGCTCGCATCAACAGAACCAGGCTGCAAAAGCCAGTGAATGTCAGTACTGAATCCCGGAAGTGTAGCCAACTCGCAAATAATTTATGCACTTAGCTTGCTAAGCTAACTACACCAAGCTCACCCGCTGGTGAATGTTAGGTGGAACTGCTGTCAAAATCCAATTACTTTCGCACAGATAGCAATGTCTTCTTTGTTATGTTATTTTTTATTATTTCTGCAAATAGCTAGGAAATAACAGCAGCTCCCTTTCAATGGCGCCAAAGCTTTGGCAGGGGACTTGGTGGATATTTATTCATTCACAAACGAAATGCAAAGACACAAACGACTGGCTGCAACGTTTAAAGTCGAAGTGAGGCCGTTACCGTCGCTTTTCAAATTTCCTTAACACGCAAGCTGCAGTTTTAATTCCTGCTACACAAATGCATGTGTTATAGTTGCATTGCATTGCATTCTAATAACGATAAAAATAGCCGCGATCGTGTCCTGAGAGCCTCAGATGAAAGTCTCTTTCATTCTACCACTGCCTTTCCCCTCTGCGCAGTTGCCTTGTACTAGAATAAAGCGCGGCGCGTGGAGACAAGGGCGCAAAGTTAGACGGGTTTGCCCTCAGATGGGCGTGGGGTGTCTAGCCTCCTCCAATCGGAGCTCCATTTTAACCAACGACATCGCCGTGGTTTTAAGCTTTTCTTAAAGCAACAGGACGGACCCTTGCCTTGCGTCGACTCTGGCAGACCGCCGCTGTAGCCAGATAAAAATCCTGAGCACTCAAGAGCTTGTCCTCAAGACCTTTCCGTCTTAGAGACACATACTGCTACTAATCACATGCGTGGTTATCCGTCAGTACTCTCTTGATCATTCCATTAAATGAAATTAAAGTGTAAATACATTGCAAAACACAAAACAAACTGAAGATAACCATCAAGTATACAGTTGTCATGTGTATCTGTTCTACCCACCTATCACAAGTAGGGTGTTCACTCCATTGATTTCTTAGAGTGTACTTCAAAAACTGATATTGTTGCTGCACCACGGATATTCAGCATATTACATTACATTTTTAAATATGAAATATGGATGAGGAACTGAGACAGGTAGCAAGTTGTTTTAAGGACTTAGAAACTCTGCCTCTGTAAAGGGTGTTATCTAGGCATTTTCAGCCATTAGGAACTGATCCTGGATCAGAATCATAATTAGAATTTAACACTAAATGGTTGGAGTTAGAATTAGGGCTGTGGTAAAATCCTTTGACGTCCTACTGAGGTTACATATGCTTTTACAGAACTGTACATTAACAGAATCAATTCTGATTAAGTACCATGCTCAGTTTCATACCAGTCGTCTTAAGGAGTCCAGGAAATTGCAGGTGCTCCGGAAAGTTGTGACTTTATGCACTTAACCAGAGTATGTACATAACGGCATAAGTACGGTCAGTGGGATTAAAAGTTCGAGCTGTATACTATGCTTTAAAACGGAGTATACAGTTATGCAGTATGGAGCTATACTGACCAGACTGCATGTGCCAGAAACATATTGACCACTTGGAAAACAAACCTGGGAAACAAACCTGCAGCTCCCAGGTTAAGTGGAGGAATTTCTTAAACACTATACCACAAAGAAACTCCAGTACCCAAAGCCATATGATAAAAGCAGTAAAGTAATGCTGGCCTTGATTTGCAGTAGAGGAAGATAAGCCCACAGTGTCAGAAAAGGCTGATATGATAAGTGGCACACGAGGTGCCTGTGGGTGAGAGCAAATGTCCTCGATTGCCCATCCGTGACAGACAGCAGGCAGCTGATGGCAGAGGTGGAAGCGTCCCAGAATGCACTGTTGACAGGGTCAGGGGGTCAGCATGGTGGCTTGCTGCGGGGGGAGAGACCATCAGCCTTTTGTTTTTCTCTGTTGGGCTGAAGGGATCCATTCTGCACAGCGTTCGCATCATCAGGAGATCCTGGCTCATCCCGCAAAGCCCTGCATTTAAAAAAACTCAAAATACTATGGTGTTTGGGTTTATTTTGACCATCGCAATCCTTTGTTTGAATCATCTTTATCTGAATAGATATCCCTCCCCCTCCTTATGCAGTAGGACTGACGTGGCATGGCCCCTCTGTGTCCCTTTGTGTCTTTTGTTGTGTGTATGGAGAGCACTGAATGCAGTCCCTACTCTTCCTTTGGGGAAAGGAGGCCAGTCATATTCATTGCAACCTTAAGTCTCAAATGCTGGATTATAACATACCAAAAAGTGAAGTGGAAAGATAATATGCTTATAATTATAAAGGCAGTAGGTTCTGTTCTTTTCACCACAAAAGCTGGAGGCAGGAATATGAGAAGTGAAGCTTTGCAGAAACAGTCCTATAGGCCAGCATAAAGTCCTAGGGAAAGTAAAAAATCCTGATCCACAGAAAGGGTATAATCCTGTTTTGAAGTGGTTTTACTTCTGTCTCTGAGAGCATGCAATGGTGCATTAAAGCAGGTTATTATGATTGCTTTTACTTATGTTGATCTGATATTATTAAGAATAAGAAATACTTTATTAAGCCCAAAGGAAATTTGAGTGTCACAACTGCACCGTCCAGCACACATCAAAAACAACAAAATAATAAATTGAATAAAATAAACAGAGAGGTATAAAATACAACAAATAGGAATATGTTTGTGCAATTATGCATTGTGCAGTACTTCTGTAGTTGTCATATAATAAATAAATGAGAACAGTGAGATAGAGAAGTTATCATCCTTGTGCTATGATTATATACATAGTATATAATGAATTATGAAACAATAATAAAACAATATTAAGGTTATTGTTATTATACAGTATGAAACTGCAGTAGAAAAACAGTTATTGTTGTACAATGTGCATAACAATGATAACCGTATAGTGCAAATCCTGACCAGATAGCTAGAGAACAGTTATTGTCCCATGTGCAATGATTATGTGTGGGGGTATTGGTGAAATCATTGTTGTTAAGTGAGGACTGTGCGTGTATCCTTACATAAAACATAGTACTTTAGTTTTATACAAAAATGGGCCGTGTTGGTGTATACAACCAATTAGCAAACTCTTCCAGGGTACTGGTTGAAGCAGAATTTAATGGGTGCAACAGGTTTACAGGTATGGTCTGCAAGTACTCTGTAAGTAAATATGTAAATCATAAATCAGAAGTAAATAAGTCAGTTCTGGTAATTCATTTTAGCTGTGTTTGTTAGTGCAGGGGACAGTATGACCGTGATGCAGCTGTAGTTAATCCATTACTCCAGCTACGTAACACTATATACTAGAAAAAATTTTACTGGAGCAACGTACCAATAAAACATTTTAGAATACTGGGCAAATATCACGGATATATGAAAGAAATATATTTTGAATATTTCCACTCAGCGCAAAACTAGATTCACTAAAGAACTACAGTGCAAATAGAATTCTTTTGAACCCAGTACTTCCAACCTCCTCTTGAACCAAACTGACCGCAATTCGACCGCACACAGTATTTCAGTTGCCGCAATTGTCCACGAGAGGGAGATGTTACATTAATGGTTATTCTTTTTCAAAGTTCGCCTCTCTCTTCATTTTCCTTGACTTAAAATGGTTGTTTACCTTTGAAACCCGGCAGTGCAAAGTATACTGATGGTTTTACGTTTAGTTTGTTAGGTGAACTCCTTAGTTTAGTGAACTTATTCGCTAACTGTTGTTAGTCTGTGTATCTCTGTGGAATGAAATATACGTAAATAGTATTAGTAATAGGAACACAATATCAATATCTCCTCAATTATTTTATTTTGAGAGCTGATATGATGCAATGGAGTCAGTCTATACTGATTTCGAATTGTACAACTTCGAGAGCGACTGCAACTATCAAAACGGTTTCAAACGTCTTCACATTACAGAGGAAAACCAGGAAAATGTTCTGAAGTTTAAAATATTTTATTACAACAGGTAGCAATGTGTTAACATTAGATGTCTGTTTGTCTTGTTAGTCCTATTTTACTGTCCAGTCAAATATGAAATGCATGCAAAACAAAACGTCCTCTTTGTCCAATCCGATTATTAGCTATAGTTAGCTATCGTTATATCTAACTTTTAAAGCACAAAAGATTTCTCTCGCAACGCGATGATATTCCTATATTGTGCGACCTCTCTGAATTTTAGGTTCGTCAAGCCCATTGATTTGGAAGGTTACAAACGCTGGACTGAATCTCGAGCAACTCCTCAGTCTGACACGCAAGATGACAACATTCTGGAACTGCAGAAGAAGTGCAGTGAATTGTGTATTCAGAGCGACAGACCCGAGTCAGATCCAATTAAAGGGGACTCGCCCTCAGAAACAGTCTCTGAAGACAGACCGCTGATCAGCGAAGCGCCTGTTTCATGCCCTCAAACGGAGATCCATCCAATTGTCACGGACTCGAACAGCGCGGCAGAGCCCGTGGCATGTTCGCCGCTGTCTTTCGCAGAAGTCTTTCGGTTGATCCAGGCGGGCGAAGACGTTCCTGGGCTACAGAAACTCGATATCAGACCCTGTTATCAGACTCCCACGACTTCCCAAATGTCCCGGAAACCAAAACCATGGGAGCAGAACGAAGCCTCCTGAGCCTCAATTCACCTAAAAACTGTGCGAGAAACGGCGGTAGTTTCAGAGTTATGGCAATCTAGTACCGCTGTGATGTCATTATGGGTAAAATCATGAAATTATTAAACTACTTTCTTTATGTGCATCATTTCCAGTTCTTTCATAATGTATAGGCATTGCTGGGTAGGCATTGTTCACATTGGATAATTGACTGGGAATTAATTCTTATTGTGGGACCCGCTAATTTGATTGAGTCGATCTGTTTCTATGGCTGGTGGTTAAAGTCAGAATTGTGGTTGGGGAATCTGGTCTAACATCTGTATTTATGAGCAACTTCTTCCTCAATACTTGATTGCCATCACCGGTTTCTCTGTGCACATGGTCGCATGCCTCTGTTGTCTATACTGGAAAAAATGTGGCATAGTTGTTCGTTCTCACCAGGCCAGCTTTCTTTTGAAAATCTTTTATTTGTTTGTGCAAAAGTTGATCTCAAAGCATACTGATGAATAAAAATAACATTCAGGTGAAAAATTTTAATTGCATCACATTAACATTTTATTAAATGAGAAGAATCAGAATGAAAAACATATAGCATGTATCTCTATACTATAGTAGTATATACTAGTCAAGTATTTTACTTCTGTTCTTCAGATGAAGTTGAATATTATTCACCATGTGCTGTCTATGCAAAATGAAGTGTGGGACGGTTACACTAAAAGGTGCACTCAGTTAAGAGGCACAACCAGAATACAGAAAACCTAAATGCCAAAATAAAGAGAAGGAAATGAAATGTGTCTATACTATACTTGCAACCAGGAGCAGACCTCATATGAAATCCAAACGCTGCTTGTGGTTCTGGCCTGCATCCTGCCCACTGCTCCTGTGTGGCAGCTAACTGATGAACACGGCTACAAAAGACTAGGCACCTGTGACAGCCAGGCTGCTGTTGCCACTGTTTCTTTAGAGTTCTGCATCAGAAAAAGTCAGGAAGAGTAATCTCTATCAAAATTATTTAACTATAATAGTACTAGTTTTACTGAGTTGGACTAATTGCGTGCTTTTGTAAATGTCAAATTAATACAAACCTAGGCCATTTTATTTAACGTGTTCTCTTCACAACTTTGAAAAAAAAATAAACATAAAAATGGTGTTACAATATATGTATACCAACTTGAAATACTTATTTGACACAGTGCAAGATAAATTGAAACTTTCAACTGTTTTACAAATACACATTTACACACAAATACATAAACCAAAGCTGTGTTTAACCCACTGAATAGATTCAATGTTTTGCTTTCATTTGCCAGAGCCCCTTACAATGCTGGTCACACAGAATTTAAATTTACTCATTTAATACCCACAGCTATGAAGCAGCAACAACAACTGATTTATCAGAACCAATGAAAATGTTTTGCTGTGGAGGCCAAATAGTAGCAACTGAATCAAACCAGCAAATCACTGAAATCAGAGGAGAGTGCATTACAGCTTGTCAGCACTGAAAAATGCACAAGAAGCTGTGAACAACTTGTCATCACTTACATTTACAGTCTCTCATACACTGCTTGAACAACGCAGCCCAGAACCAATAACGGTAGATTAGAACATTAGCAGTAGAACTGCTATAATGACAGTATGTTGGTGAATGTGTTAGTGGTTATGACAGATAGATAGATAGCTGATTTCTAGTTGTTACTGTTGCTTTTGGGTAATGATCCGTAAGTAAAACTTGACATTGCAGTGTTACCATACCTTTACTGTATAACTGCCCCATTTTACTGGGCTCTACTGTAGATAGTTTTATTTTTCATATACATAACACTGTGCAAGTCATTAAAAGATTATGAAACTGGAAGAAAAAAGTCAAAAGAGATTCATGTGTATGCTTGTGCTCAGGTGGCAATAGCCCACTCTCTACCTCCCCTGCTGATCCTACAGAAAATCCACCCAAACAGTATACAGACGAATGAGATCCCTCCTGACTCTGCATGTGGTCCCACCACAAGGACTCAGGACCACGTCAGCTTACTTGAGGTGGTGGGGGGGACTTTAAAGCATCCCTTAAGTATGATCCCGTAACAGCATCCAGACTTGGCTCTTCCTCCTAAATTCCTTTCAGGTCTCTTCTGCCTATGTGTCTGGAATTATAAAACCGTCCTGGGGGGAGAGAAGGTTATACAGTTGTTATTGATGTAAACAAGCATTTGTACTGTTACACAAACATGGAAATATTTCTAGTTCATCAACAGCTATTAACATATAACAAGGCTGTATGCCCTATGGTGGACACAGCAAACTTCTGTGGCTCCCAAACCTCTGGAATTTATTTACCCTGACAAATAAATGACTGACAGAATACTGTCAGTTTTAAATCAACACTGAAAACAGTAGTGAGTCCGTGAACTGCACCAGACAGTGAAAAGCATAAGAGTGAAGCACCACATGCATGTTTCTGCTAAAAAAAAAACTTAAACCCAAGCTGCCATAGAGGGACCAGTATGCCCACATAGTAGCCTAACACCCTTCCAAAAATAAAAAGAGTGCCTGAACATGCTGACCGGTTTAATGGCCCAGAACAGTGACGGGCATCCATTTCTGAGCCCACACTCACATCCACCGCGTAAAGAACATCCACAATCCGCTGCAGTGTGGAGTCACCCTGGCCCTCTTTCTCCTGACACACCAGCTCAATGCTTCTCAGTTTGCCATAGTAAAAATCTCTTTCCTTCTCTATGTCCTGCAGTGTGGACTGCAGCACAGAGATCTGGGGGGAGAAAAGGAGGGACATTTAGAAATGAGTCAACTGATGAGTATATCACTGAATTGTTCTTTATGAAAAGGTGTGTTACCAGTAGCACAGTGGTGTCACGCAAACAGAGAAGAGGGAGGAAAAGGACAGCAGAATGGAACTACAAATTAGAAAATCATACAGCAAGAACAAAAAAACTGCAAATGGCTTCTGACATCAAGAAATGAAAGTATACCTCAAGTAATTTGCCCATTTTGCTGAGCATCCTTCTTGTTCATCAATGTATGATAATCTCTCCAGATTCAAGAGAGCCAAGATCGATATGCCACTACTGTCAGTGCGTGCAGTGTGGTGTGATTTGTGGCTTTTATGCAAACAACACTACTATTTGAAGGAGTGCACCACACCTCTTGGAAGAGTTTGGCCATATCCAAAGTACCACCACTCATCCCAGGCCTCCGTGCCCAACTGGCTGTCATCTTTGCGGGCACCCTCGCCACTGTCCCTGACCGCTGAGCTTGTGGTGCGGAGGCTGTCAGACAGACATGGGTTCAAAGTTCATACCGGACAGCGCATTAGATGGACATTGGCTATATTGGCCAGAATGTTCAGCCCAATTTGCATACAACTGTTCAACATGGCACCCCGAACAGACCTTCACCACACATACTCTATCTGCTCAACAGATAGTAGGCTCAACGTGTTTAATGCAGGAGTGTTCTGAGGTGGGGATTGGGGTGGCCTAAAATATAACATCATAGAGGACAGCTGGGATTCCAACCCAAGGGTTCTTTCAGTAAATATCTAGCTGTAAAAGCAGAGTTTAGCTGTGTTAAGCTGTGCAAACTGCTCTGGATACAGGTTAAATATGATATATAAATATAAATGATATAAATACTTGTAATCTAGCATGTAAGGGTAGGCATGTTTTGTGCACTCCTGCACCCCTGCTCTCATGCTCACCAGTGTTCCTGGTGCTGGGTGTTGTCTTAGACCTGCTGGGGGCAGAGCCAGATGGATTAAGGGGAGGGATGGCCTTCTGATCCACTGGGGCTTCAAGAGTGTCATTCTCCTGTCTGTGGAAGTTGGCATCAAAGAACTTCCTAAACCACTGCACAAACTCAAAGTTGTCCTGGAACTTGCCTTTCACCAGTCTATCCACAGGAATGACCTGGAAGAGAATGCGAAACCAGTTCATCAGGTGTGCTAAACGCCAAGGATAAAATACAGGGGAATATTAAAAATGTTGTGCAGTTTTTAAACAAGCAGAGACATAAAAATGACTAACTTTGTCTATGGCCATTTTCTCAAAGCAGGCTTGCAGTATCTTGAAGTTGTAAATGAATTCATGCTCCAGTTTGGCCTGGAATTTGACCTTCTTCAGGGGCACACAGTTGTCAAACAGCATGTCCATGAGCTGGCAGTAGGCAACACCTATGAATACAGCAGAACAGTTCAGGAGTTCACACTCCTGCAGCCATGAACGATAACACTACCAACACACAGAATGGGGGAGAGGTTGGAACCACTCTTAGCTCCAAGTCCAGTCCAACAGAAGTAGGCAACAAAACCCAAATAATTTATATAATTGTGAACAACACATGGTTAACTAGATGGGTCTTCCTCAGGCAAACTGATGTTGTCATAGCAACCAAGAGCAAATTTACCATGAGAACTGGGTAATTCAACCACATTTGTTTTACGCACAGTTCTTTTTTTCTTTTTCTTTGGAGTTCAGTCTAATCTTAGTGGGGCAAAACTTCCTAATAAAGTCATACTTAATTGCAAAAGTCTGCATAACGTGTCCTTTTAGACAGGGCTACACATGCATTGGGCCCCCCACAGTGGATTTGTTCTGTTAAAAAACATCGGTGTCATTTAGAATTAACGTAACTATATATTTAGGGTCACATAAAACTGAAATTCAACCTCTGACCTGAACACAATGACTCGATCTTCGTTTGGTTCGTTTGTAAAGTTTCGTTTAGCCATGCAAGAATGTCATGCCGACTCAGGTTGTCTGTCGTCGCTGAGGTGTAATAGACGTTCACATCCATTTTCTGAAGGTATAAGGATAGGGACACGAAGTCACAATGAGTAGACACAATGAGTGATGGTAGACTTACCATTACAAATTCAAACATTTGAACAAACGAAACGGAATAACTTTTTAATGTCCAAAACAGAGGTGAAGATCAGTTGGTATATCAGTACAGTTAAGTTACAATATGTGTAGCTAGTTAGATCCGGAAACAGTGGAACTGATTGGGTTTTTCACCATCATTTGAACACCTTTGACGTTTGATAACTAACATAATTACATATTACCAACATGAACAATTTCGTTGATACATATTTAGTATTTTTAAATGTCGCAGGTAACTGTAATATTTAACGTTATAATCTAGCTAAAGTTTGTAACGTTAACTAGAAATGGAGGTTATTTTAACGTATGGATTACAGATAGATATTACAGGATGTTATTGAGCCACCTAGGTGGCTAATTTGAGATTCACACTGCTAATCAGATAAAATTGAGTCATTCACTACAATAACTGTCAATACAGAATTATAAAGAATGTTAGATAAGCTAGATAAATTTATTAACGTTAGAGTAGCTAACGTTAGAACAATAACCAAAGAGCTATCACCATTTCTAATGAGCTGTTTCCCGTGTGAAAATTCATGGCTACCCACCTGAGTGATGTGGACAGTTAAATAAAAGCAAAATATCAAACTAATGTTAGTTCTCGTTATGATAGCTAACTTAGCTAAGTCAGCTAATCACTAACGTTTGATGACTTTCTTCAGTCCTCTCCCCATCTGTGTCTATGAGCTAATTTGCTTTCCCCCTCGTTTTCGAACACATTTAAACGTTGGAAATTCCACTGGTGTACGTAGTTAATGTATCGAAAATACAACAAAATATTTCTCACACATGAATTTGCCTAATGCTCCTTCACTGCCACTGGGCCGCTGTTACCACAGGGGCATAATTTCGTTTTCCCGCGATTCCTGCTGTCTGTTGATGACGTCATTTCAGATACTTTTTTTATCTACTTGCTCGTTCTAATCCAACAATGCAATATTAGTAACCATAGGCCCTGTTGGAAAGACGTTGCAAAGTACATCCTATCACTGACAAATGTTACACAGATGATAGCAGACTATTTTATCTAGTGATTCCAAACAGATAAGTACAAATGCAAGTCGATAGAAAAAATTTATTTTCACAAAATTTGCTCTGCCAGTAGCATTGTAATTGTCTCCATATTCCAACACTGCCCTCTGCGTGAAATAAGGGAACTTCACTTTTCAATGAGAAACTAGTCATGAAGAGTGGTGGACAACCTGTGGCTATTTAGAACTTAATGTGTGAAGGAGAAAAAAGGCAAACCCATCATTGTGGAAAAATGCTGAAGCTGTTATGCCCATGCTAGAGGGCATCTCTAATAGAGCTGAAGCTGTTATGGTTGAAGTTCATGTTCCTGTACCATTTCTGTATGTTCAGGTAGAAGATGTAGAAGATTGGGGGGGGGGGGGGTTCGATGGTCCTGTTCTGAACTTCTTTTAAAGGTTCTGGTCTCCTCATACATCAAACAATAGGTCTTAAAAGAACACCGCCATCACACTTTGCTCCACAAAATTAGGGCAATTTATTTATCATCAATAACATTTACACAAACATCAGTCAAAGGCTAGAATTGTTTTTCCATCTATAAGGGATGCTGAGTATACAAGGCTAGGACTTGGGGCAAATCAAGCAATCATTTCATTACTGTCACAACATTCACCCAACCACCTTGCACAGACAGAATTAAAAACCCAAGAATGTACAAAACGGCTGTAAAAATAAAGGTCTGAGAGGTCTGATAAAAACATAGCACCGATGAGCCTCACAGGACCCACTTACTAATTACAATTCTGAGGTACTTATGTAAAAGAAATACAAATGAGTTAAAACGTCTTTTTAAAAAAGACCTGAAAAAATCAGTGTCATTAATGGCATGCTGGCAGGTAGGAAGTATATTACACAGTTGTGATGCCTCCCTATCTCACCTGATTTTTTTCCCCCACTGTTCACCTTTTCAGGCCTAACTTTTAACGGAATCACCCACTATACATTAGGCTCCTCTTACTGTGCTATCCTGTGCACTCACACAAGAGTGTTACGATGTAACACATACAAATGTAGTTTTGTATGCCTATCACGACTTTTTCCCTTTTACAAGACCCACGGCGCACCAAAACAGCAAATGCTATACGGAGGATAGGTGCATCTCCCTGACACAACATGAGCGACTCAAAAGTGCACAGCAAGTTGCAGGGTGCAAAGAGCACTGTGACAAGGGACCTCTAGCCAACAAATCTGGCCTATTGAGCTCCACCACTACAGACCCCTAGTCACTGCTGGTTAATGGTACAGCTTAGCCTCAAACCTGGGTCTGAGCTGCCAGACAGCCTGCGTGTGGAACACCTGCCTTAGCTGACTGAGCCACCCACAGGCCTTGCCTAGCTGACCTGAATTTATGCAGCTTAAGAATGTCTCAACTTAACAGTATTGAAATATCTATCCCAAAAAAAGCATAAAACAATACAATTACAAAAATCAAAAGCATTCAAATGGAGTGAGGTCACTGTTAAACCTTTTTTATCATCAGCTGTCAGAGTGCTGTCTGTCATGGGCTATAGTATCAGCTATATGATTACACTATAGAAACCTAACAGGTTTGCAGGTAAACAGTTGTGTAACTACAATAAATATGGACAAAGGCATGCCAGTCTTGCCCCTCCATCATGCCAAAAGGTAAGTTCAACTGAAAAAAACAGCTGATTAAAGTATGCAGACCTTTATAGTGATGACAGTAAATAATGACAATATTTCAGATTCACAGGTAAAACAAAACTATATCCATAAAAAGAAAAAAAGACTGAATTATACAAATTTCTTATTCATTCATTTTAGAAAAAGGAATAAAAATGTGGTCACAACACACCAAAGAATATGTGAAAGAATGACCTGAAAATGGTTGATATTTCCTCACATTCCCATCACTCTGCATGGTTACATACATATAACTTAAAAGTGCATTGTGACCACATTTCAAAGTTTATCATTATTTCCCTCAACAAATTATTTTAAGGGGGGTTAATCTGATTTACAATTTATACAATTGATAGACACTTCTGGCTTTTCTTAGTTCTTTCTCACAGTTTTCCTGGTGTGCACGGCAGGCACTTATATTACATTTTAACACACCTTGGGATTCCAGGCCTTTTACATTGTATTTTTACATTTCATTCTTTAAGCTTGAATTTCTCAGTTATAAGCTACACTCACTGACATAAATACTTTGCTTGTTGATTAATAAATAGTGCTGTCTGGTGTTTGTAATGCATTAGGCCTATACAACTTCATTTCCAGGCCACATATACTCAATCCATTGTTACTTTGGCTTAAATCAGACATAATTTAAAGCCTTTAATATTCAGGTACTCATATGTTTTTGAAACAGGAGAAAAACAACAAAAAAAGTTTCAGCTGTGAGAGAATGCAGGGAAAGCCCTACACTCTTGTGAACTTAGCCCTTAAACTATTTAGTACAAATAAGTGTATGTACATATGCTAGAATAATCAGTTTGAAAATGTTTAGTCCACCTTACTGTATTTTGCACAACAACACCTCCCAATAAATCCTATAAGATTCCACAGTGATCTATGATAATAAATCCATCTGTTTTAGTATTTTGGAATTAAGTTCACTTGTCATGTTGAAAGAAATACACATTTAAAAACAAACAAAAGCCTGCCAAGAATATAATGGTGATAATAATGCACTTGTGCACCACTACAACACAAAGAAAAAAACTGATAAAAACATGGGATTCAACTCAACTTGTATAGAATTCATCACTGGCACCAATTAAATTAAAAATACAATACAGAGACAAGTAAAAAAAAGGCATTTCAATAATGAGGTCAGAGGCCTGGAGTGAGGTAGGCAGCAGAGAGGTTCAAAATGTATTTTCCAGTTTAAAAACCATGCAGCTTTTGCTGATAAAATGAGGAGAAAGTGTCAGTACTGTACAGACCTGACCACCAGCTTGACACCCCATCATTAAATACCTGAACATAAGTAGTTTTATGTCAATATTTTAAAAACAGCTGATCCATTAAAAATATAAATAAAACTGAAGGATATAAAATAGCCTGCAGCCTCAGGCTTTGTGAAGCACGGGAAACATTCTATCCCTTATAAAAAGACCTACTTTCCTTCTCTCCTTGGTCTAGCTTACCACATATGCATGAGGTCTAACACTGCACATGGAGACAACTGCCCTCTAAACAGAGATAACACATGCACGAATGGCCAAGCCATCCAAAGCAGCTGGTAATTCACTTGCTCAACGAATGCAATGTGGGCACTTTTCACCACACAAGGGCCAAGTGGATAAGTCTGCTGTCACCTGATCTGTATAACCAATAAATGACACACAGTCACCTTCCACCCACCCATGCTGATTATTATTATTTTTTTTTTTTGCTGCTGTTGAGTGTGCTGAGTGTGGCGGGGGGGGGTTGGTGGGTCTCTCTACCCCTTATTCACAGGCGAAGTAGTCCTTGAGAGGGGCGAGCAAGTGTCGGATTACAGGGACACTCCAGGACCGGCCCAGCAACTTTTGACGCTGACCCCGCCCCATGTTGTTCACGTCTGTGTAATGTTTGGGAAAACCAAAAATTCTGCAGAAGGGAAGAGAAAGGAAAAAAGGAATTCAAATATATGCAATGTCACATGAATTAAATGCCAATCAAAGAAGTGGCAGCACCTTGTGCAATGACAGTGAAATGTTTTTATTTTTTGAACAGTGTTTAGTTAACAATCATAAAAATAGTCCTGATTCACATTAACGGCTATTGGTCCTGACCTTGCTGCTTGTGTCATTAGTGTGCTGCCATGTTCTGCCCTGCTGAGGCTACAAAGAGCTGTACTCTCCCATTACGTGCTGTACCCAACTGGCCTGCCCATCCTTTTTTAACCAATATGATGTCTTCCTCTCTCTCTCCGTATATCATGCCTCTGGGCAACAAGTGCACCTGCAGCCCTGCCCCAGCTGATTTACCCCAGCATTTGCCCTGCCTTAATGGACAAGATGCCAAGTTTCCTCTCTGGCTACCATTGTACGGAATGTAGCCCTCATACCTAGCCCGAGACCACCATATGGCAGCTGTTAAACTGCCTCTCTACTTGACTTGATGCAATGATCTTATGTACATTTTATGATAGTGCACTGTTAACATTCAACTGGTTTCCAAGAGTCACTTGACTCACTTTCCCTGGGGGCAGATCATAATTTCCCAGTTTCTTCTCAACTGGCCTTGAATTTCATGAGTTTTTTCTATTCCCTCTGGAGAAACCGTACTGTTCAGTACTTTCTAACACTCTCTTGTAAAAATGCAAAACACTAACAAATGAAATCTTAATGACTGATTGATTAAAGCATGTTGTTGTATATAAGTTGCTCTTCACTTGCAATAAAGTGGTAAAAGGATACTAATATGGTAAACAAGTCAGTCTGGATAAGAGTGTCTGCTAAAATGCCAATAATGTTAAGCTGTAGTTACTTCAACTTTCCCCATTGTGTGGTTCATTATACGGAAACCGAAAGCAAAGTAACACTTATGCTGAATTTGGTTCCCTACAACTCTCTGTGCATTTTTATTCCGTCACTGAAAACTGCCATTAATTGATTAGTAAGATTTTACTCTGTTTTATTGTATTCAACGGTGGCTTAATAGTAGAGTCGGTCACCTCTCAATCTCAGTGCACCATAGATAGTCCTCTTTCCCCTTCATGGTGACTGGCAGAGTCGCAGACTTCCCCTGTTTGATGGAGTTGGACTTTGTGGTGATAGTGCGCACCTTGTTAAACTGCAGGGGTGTGAAGAACAATCAGCAATGTACAATGAAAAGAGACAGTCTGAAAGCATTTCAAACTCTATTGCTTCATTTGTTCAAGGTCCCTGCAACATCACACTGTGTGCTCCTTTTAAGACACCTACAGTATGAAATTCCGAAGTGGGACCTGCATGGTGTGCATTTACATAGTGGAAAAAAAGTCACTGAGCTTGAAGAGGAAAACAAAGTTTATTACGGAAATAACAGTTAATTACAAAGTCATGCTTTCTTGTGTTGTTTGCACTCAAGTACAGTAGTTGGGGATTATGGGTTGAAGTCAGATGGGACATGACAATGGGGGATGTTTTCAGGACAGTGAAGGAAAAGTGGGTCTGACCTTAGCCACACGTCCAACCTCAAGGCAGTCCTGGAGGTTAAGTCTGTCATTCAGCGATGTAGCCAGGGGCCTGAACAGAGGAAGGGAGAGCAAGGAGAAGAGAGAAAACACAATTACATATCCTGAAGTCTAGGACGTTTCCAGCAAACAGAAAGCAAAAAGTTTTCTAGATTATTATACGATTATTACAGATTGCAGTGCCCCCTACAGGCCAAATACAACAGACATAGCAGCTGTGACACCATCCCAGGAGCTACAGCAGAACCAGGTGTTTAATTGAGAAGTGTGCAGAGGAAAGAGGGAATACCTGTTCATCCCTGGCAGGTTGCCCCAGAAGTACCGAGCCCTGTGGGCAGGACTCACTTTCACCGCATCAATCAGAATCGGGTTACACTGCAAACAACACGTGGAGAAAGCACTTAGAGCAACAGCCACACAAAGAATTCACAATTACCAGCTGAATTCGCAGAGGAACAATGAACATGAGATAACTGAAAAAAGAGAGGGCAAGCCACTGCTCACCTCAAGAAAGCGGCAGATGTCGGCCTTGTCGCGATTCCCCATGGCGACCACGTTCTCAAAAAGCCAGAAGAAGGGACGGTCATCATCTTCCCTGGGCCTCAGCAAGGTCAGCATGCGGTAGTACTCGAAGAACAGCCTGCCAGTGCCCTCTAGTGGTGGTGGTGGGAGAAGACAATGACACATGAGGTTATATGGCACTCTGGGAGGAGGTCAAAGGTGTGGGTGAGGACTCATAAACCTGCTTTCATTTGATATCAGTGCCCTGACTACTAGTGACTGATCTAAAGAAATATTACTGGTATGTTATGGAGTGCAAAGTCCTTTCATTGGTTCATATGGACCAATGACTGAGAGCGTGTGGTAGCTTCAAATATTAGGGTATCCATGAGGCCTCCATTACATTTACATTACATTACATCATTTAGAAGATGCTCTTACCCAGAGCAACTAACAAATAAGCGCATTACAATCCTAAAAGTAGTTATTGAAAAATACAAGAGGTCAGTAAGGCCTTCCTTTTCCACAGCTAGAGGTCATGTACATTATTTACATTACTTGTAAATTGTTAAATTGGGTACTCATTAATAATTACAGCAGAAAACTCTCACATTGCAGAAACAATGCTTAAAAAAACAAATGATCCTGAGTGGATTATTGAGGACTGAAAATTCAGAGCATTCTGAAAAGGAAACAAATTAAAATAAAATCACTGTATACAGTTCCCACGGTGATAAAGATGGGAGTTTACATACCAAAGAGCCCCTTCCGGGCTGGGTTCACCATGGACAGGTCATTACACGGACTTCCTCCGATCAGGAGATCAAAAGGACCCCACTCAGCAATCTGGAACACACAGTACCGTTAAGGGCATGCCACTGCACCTTCCAAGTCACATTAATCCGGCACTAAGGGCATACTGCCTTCCCAATCACATTGGCACGTTGTAACAGGTTCTCTACTTGTTCAATCACATTAGCAAACAGCTAAAAGCGTTTACGGCACAGCACAGAGTTTAAACTGTATAAGGTCGCCACGATAGCATGAACACTGTGGAATTCAAAGTCATGATGCAATTCCCATTGGTTATGAAACAGCAACAGCACTGACCGCAATAGTAGAATATGACAGACAGGGTCCCTCTGTTCATTGTTTAACTGAAGGCATTATCTGAACAGGATGTCAGGATTGCTGACATTCCAAATGTAGCGTACAAAATGACTGACAACACGACAACCTGGTCCACTGAATCAAAGGCCTTTAAGAACTCCACAAGAATATACAAAATCCATACAAAATGGACTTATAGAAAAGACAGGATGTCTCAGGCAGATCCACGTACTTGCTTCCTGGTTATCAAGCGAACGTCATTCACGTGTTCAATCTTGCCCTCGTGCTTGATCATTCCCACGGCAATGGAGTCCTCGCAGATCTCAGATGCAATGTACCGTTCCACCTTGAAGCCCAGTTCCCTCAAAACCAGATAGCCTAGATGACATAAAGCAAACCTCTCACTCACATGTCTTCACCACCTCATCTGCATTATCCAGCAGATGTCACTTAACTTTGGTTACACTTTTATCCATGATCCATCTGTACAGCTAGATATTAACTGTAGAAATGTAGAGTAAAAACCATGCTCAAATATTACTCAACAGCATTTGCCCATCTAGGACTCACAACAGCTTACGATCCC
Source organism: Megalops cyprinoides (assembly GCF_013368585.1). Lineage (NCBI taxonomy): Eukaryota > Metazoa > Chordata > Actinopteri > Elopiformes > Megalopidae > Megalops > Megalops cyprinoides. The sequence continues at coordinate 18,613,469 of NC_050588.1, forward strand.
AGTTCCTAAACCAATGCACACACACACAAGAGGGGGAAAATCCCAAACTATCCTCATAGGAGATCTGACCTGTGGCAATCCCATCAAACAGCGACAAAACCCTGATTGGCCGGCGCTGGTGGGCTGGGATGGAGGGGTACACTCTGTGAGGCTCCTGGAGGTACAGAGTAAGAATGACAGAGATCATGCAGTGGTCAGAATATTGCTATTCCTGTTGATTCATTTAATTATTTAGCTGATTAAGATAAAAGTAAATGCATGAGCATTATTTCTCACTACAGACAACAGTGTGTCCACAGGAACTGGTGGAGTGAATGCTGTGTGTAAACGTCACTCCATCTGGCCATCTGTTTCTCATAGACTACATATGTGAGCCACTGCACTCTCAATGGTGCCCTCTACAGGGCAAGCAAAGAAAGCACAACGATATCCCAGTGATCAGGGTTTTTGTATGTGTGAGTGTGTGTGCCTATGCATGCATGTGACAGTGGGCACCTGTGTTTGTGCAAGCATGTGTGCATTTGTGTGTGTGTGCGCGTGCAGGCATAGGTGCGTGTGCATATTTGTGTGTGCCTGTGTGAATTTGTGAGTGAGAGACTGTGTGTGTATGGGTGTACTTGTGAGTGTATGTGTACTTCTGAAATGGGTGTACTTGTGTGTGGGTGTGTGTGTGAGACTAGGTCAGGAACAGGCGTGTCTCTTACGAATTCCATGGCGCTGTTGTTGACAAAGAGCTCCTGCACACGCACGCTCCAGTCCAGCCTGCGCTTCAGCACGCCGTAGCGATGGGAAGGCAGACACAGGTAGCACATCCAGGGGTCCATGCCCTTCAGCTTGTCAAACGTGTCTGGCCCCACTAGTATGTCCAGGCAGTCCTTGCAATAGCAGCTGGAGGAGAACGGGAGCCGTTCCAGAAGAGGGAGGCACAGATGAGTGACAGATTTTGTGGCATACGTCATATACTTTAATCCGTGTATCATAAGATATATCCCTATAAACCTGGATGCCCTATCTTACCATGCTCTTGATATATGGAAGACTCAAAGTAAATGTGACGAGAGACTGTGCTGAAATATCTCACTTAAAACTACAGTGAGTGTTGTGGTTCTCTGTCGGCCTGTGAAGGGGAACTTACCGGCAGCAGTTGGCATTGCCACACAAAAGAACCTCCAGGCCTGCACAGCACACAGTGCAGTATGACTGGTAACCATCCTCATCGTAACGGTACAACGTCTCAGTGAAGTTCTCCTGCAGGGGGCAGCAGGGAGAGCTCCAGATTAGAATCTATCACTTGCTTACCAGATGCCCTTATCAGAAGCAACTTACTGACCTTCCATTTCACATACATGGGAAATAAACCTGTGTCTTGGCTGAACTGTAGTGTGAAGTTGCATAAATGATAAAAATTAAACCGGTAACACAAGCGGTAACACACATATATATATATATATATTTAATTACACAAAGTGCACATGCAAGGTACAAGAAGTCAGGATAATTGCACCTTGCAAATACACCTTTAGCCTAAGTAAATACAACAATTTTATCTCAGTATTTTCAAAGTGTTTACTTCTTTGGTGGAAGTACCTTGTGCTCCATTTGTTTTTATGCAGCTTAATTTTTATTTGAAATATTTAAGGCTGCCTTGGGCACAGTACTCTGCACACAACTGCTACTATAATAGCTTCCAGAAACCATGGTATCACAATTGCCACTTAAATATTGCGCTGCAGTGTTACGGATATAAAAGCCTTCAAACATTGCCTGTGGATACACCAGGATATTCTAAGAAAATGCTATCAATAATTCAATATCAATAGTTCAGTAGACATAGCACTCTTGACAAAAGCAATAACACAGATCACGTTTCACATGCACAATACGGAGAATGCAACTTAAAATGAAGCGCATGTTACCAATGGGAATTGGTAAAATGGACAGCATGTTACCAATCAGAAAAAACAGCAGGACAACAGCGGAAAGCAATAAAACTGTGTGTGAGACAGAGAGTGGTCCTCATGGAACACCCTTCTGTTATAAATACTAGCTGTGAAAAATGTGTATAAAGGTGAATATACGTGTGACTGTTAAGGTAACAGCATTGTGGATGTGCTACACAGACGGGTTAGACTCGGTCCGGTTACCTTGCATTTGAGGCACAGACCTCCCTCGAACAGCGGGTGGAAGATATCAATATGAGGGCATCCGCAACACAGGCAAAAATCTGAAGTGAAGGAAAAACTATTATATTGAACATATTGGACTATACCCATCTTAATGGAAACAACATCAATCTCAACCTCTACCCCCCCCCCCCCCCCCCAAAAAAAAAAAACAGAAATGAGACTCGTACCTTCAATGTTTTTGCCTTTCCTCAACACTTTTTTCACCATTTGCTCTGTGAAACATAACAAAAGACATTAGTTTCTCCTGATGCCAAAACACGCTTGCAAGGTGGAGCCAGTGTGTGCAGTAGGCTGGGAGACAGTAAAAGAGGAACATAACAAAGCTGTGTTTGGTTTGTACCTCTGCTGTAGTCCTGGTCTGAAGCCAGCCGGTTCCTCTGCACAGTCTTCTTTTTGGTCGGAGGCTGGTAGTCGGAGAAGGAGTCTGTGGACTCTGACTCTGGAGAGAAAAAACAGGAAACGCAAAATGCATATAAAATGCATTGCTGCAGTGGTAGACATGAACAAGCTGTATGTAATCTGCAGGATGGGCATTGTAGAACATTCTACTATGTGCATTTAATCTCGGGCCGGCGCATTTGATCAAACTTCTGCCCTCACCTACTGTTCCTCATGAGACCAACCATTTACTCAGTTTCTAATCTCTTCTTTTCATGTGTTGGCTCTGGAAACAGTCAATGGCACCACATCGGGGAACACACTGACACGGAGACCAAGTGCTCACAGGCGTGACAGCGGTGGCCCACAACAACGCTTCACACTGCAACCTCTGTGCACATCTTTACCCTAACAGGAACCTACCACTGGTCTCAGGCGGGGGTTGGAACCCATCTGGCCCACTGGGTGCGAAGCCGCCGAAAGCCCATTCCAGCATGACCTTCAGCTCATCCTCCCTGCTGCCACCCTTCACCGCGGGGAACACCTTACCACACCTGTCTGCGGCCAGCTGGAATAACACCAACAGAGAGAGGGGTTCAGTCCAAGCATGAGTGTGGAGAAATTCAGTTGTTATGACTGGTGGAGAGGATATGACTGGTGGATATGACTGGTGGAGAGGATATACGATTTGACATGGCTTTGGGAGAGTTAGTATGTGATACATACAGTACAGTATATAAAATACTATACAGTTCGATATCATAGAGTGTGTATGGTATACTATGACATGGTAGAGAAGGGCTGGTATGGTATAGGATGATATGGTATTGCTGGTACAGTACAGTATGGTGTGGTGTGCTATTGTATAGTTTGGCTGATATAGTACATTATGGTATGGCAGGGTGTGGAATTGCAGGTATAGTATGGCATGGTATGGCTGGTATGGCACAGTATAGTGTGACTTGGTATAGTCTAGTTGGTATACTGTGGCATGAAATGTTACAGTTTGGCTGGTATAGTACAGTGGGGTATAGATACAGTACCTCGAGAACCTGATAGATGGCGTCCTTGTAGGCAGGCAGGCTGGAGAACGAGTTATTGCAGAAACACTTGCTGAAAGCTGCAAAAGGCAAGAGCGCCCCTGTGTGCATCTGAAACAGAGACCAGAATGTCAGTTCAATATCTACACTGTTAGTTAGCCAAACAGTAACTGTATGGGATTCCTCGGTGGAGGAAACCTCTCACATTCATAAAAACACGTCCCCATACACCCAGCTAAACCTAACATAATAGATCCTCTGACATTTTAGATACTGACATCTGACAAAAACATACAGACGTTCTTTGTACCACAGACAGGTGATAGCTCCTCCTCATCGCTACTCCTCACCTCTGACAACATGCCATCTCCGAACCATTCCACCCTGCGCATGGCTGTGGGGACTTGCTTAGACCTCCAGCCAACCACCAGCCCAGGCCACTGGGAGAACCCCTTCAACTTCCCCCACACCAGGTCACCAGTCTTGAAGCCCTGCCCATCCTGCAGGGGGAGACACAGAAAGTGAGAGACAATGAGAGAGAAAGCGAGTGAGAGAAAGAGCAACAAAGAGAGAGACGGAGAAAGAGAGGCACACAAAACATAAATGGGTAGCATACACACACACACGAAAAGAGAATGGTCAGTTTTCTTTTTTTTTGTTTTCCCCTTTTTGGACCAAATTACATGGCCAAGTGCTTAATAACATGGAAACAGGCACTTTTATCTGAGCCACTCAGAAACCAAACCGCCAATATTCAAACATTTCAGAACACGTAAATATGCAGGAAGATATTAAAATCTGTCCAGGTAAACCGTTCTTCCAGCTAGTTAAGTAGCTGCTAGTAAGTAGTCCCACTAGAGCCAATGTAAGGAAATGCTGTCCTTTGTCCACTGGCCTCATCCATCGTCCATCAACAGGTTAATGTGACCAATGGAAACACCCTAATAAGACACAGACACTACCAGGTACAGGAAAGGAACACACACACACACACACACACACACACACATGTGCGTGGACACACACGCACTGGACAAACATTACCTCGTATGGATAGGACTTTCTTGAATTTCTGAGGCTTGGGGTGGACTTGGTGGAGGTTGATGTGCAAACTTCTTCATCCCCCTGCAAATAAATGAGACACACAACTGAGGAAAACACAGATAACAAACCAAAAGCAGGTAAAAACATGTGGATTGTGTTTGTGACAGATGATTATGAAGAGAGCTTTATATGATCTGTCAGGACACAGAATGGACGGCACAACAGAACCACACAGGGTTGTTGCTGACACCTATGGACATGCTTCCCAGAGAAATGGAAAAACCTGCAATGGGTGTTGATGTCTGACAAGACGAACATTCTGACAGTCATGCACCATGCATGCGCACAGCTCTACCCGAACAATAACCTTGGTTCTGCATGAAAACTGGGTAGCTAACTAACTAAGCTCCTGACCCAAAGACTACTAACAATTCTCATACAACACAACAATATAGCAATGTAATCTCAGCAGGGAGCAAAACATTTCTCAAATACTTTCCTTATCATTTCCTTTTTAACAACATGGACTTGCACTTTAACTCACAACAGGTAACAAGGAGTATGGACCACTGATCTGCTTGGGAGCCCCTGTAATTTACACTTTTAAATGGCAAATTAAACTACACCTGACAATCAAAGTACTACTCAGTGGTCACAGCATGTAGATACAGGGGGTTTTAATATTGCTTATTTTTTGAACATCATCTCATTCAGGGCAAAAATATTTTCCATCTGCAAGAACCACCTACCATTCTGAGAGGAGTGCCATTACTTTTGGGCAAATAGTGCAGTACCTTATACTGCTGCATCTTTGACTTTGTACTCACTGGAAGAAGAAAAAGGGTAGTGTAGTTTCAATAAAGCGTCACCCATATGTAAATAGTGACGGTTGCAATGGCCTCTGGCCACTCTTTTGCTTCCCCAATGTTTCAAGGAATCCTACCTTATGTAAGGTGGGAGGCGGCCAGTACAAATTCCGCCTTTAAATAAAAACAGCCTTTTTGATTGGTTCAAATGTTTGTCAATATTTGAGAAAAAAACTTACCAAAACACAGACTCTGCTGACCAACTAATAAATACATCAAGATGAGATCCAGCTGTGTAACCAATGAAATTGTGGTCCCACTTGGCTTGGGTTACGCTGTACAATTCAAAATGGGACAGACAAACCTCCTTTACCATGAACACAGTTGCTGTGAATCAGATAAAGGCAACTCCTCAGTAAAATTCTAAACTAATGGTACATCTGTAGAGCAGATGCCAAACGTAGGATAGGCATATTGTCTTGTTGTCAGTTGAGGGACTCCCTAGTTCTCGGCAAGTTTCTGGGTCTGTGAGAGTGCCAAGATGAGGGAAGCCTACCAACATATACACCCCGACCCCGACTGACTGAAGCTGTTGTTGTTGGCTGACGATATGCCTGGGTTCAAACTCAGGCTGTATGGCATAGCCGAGACTCTGAAGGAGCACCATGATTAACTAAGCCACTCAGCAGCCAAGCACATTTTTTTCCATTTTATAACTGGGTTGACCATTTGTGATTGGGATAGTATGGTACTGTGACTGTGTGGTATTGGGAAGGGTTAGCAAACAGCTGAGGGAGCTTTTTCAGGGCTCAGCTCTTTCGTCTGTCTCTCTTACCCTTACTCTCTGTATAGTTCTTGCCATATTCAGGAGGAGAGCACCTCAGAGTAAGACTTTTCACATGCCACTGAGCAAAGTTCAAATCACTTAGCACTTTGCAGCAACTTATAAAATGGCAACCCCAAGACATGGAATTCTTTTAGATCTTTTAACTACACTATGTGGACAAAAGTATTCTGACTCCTGACCATTACATTGCAGTGACATTATATTCAAATACGTATACTTTAATATGGAGTTGGTCCCCCTTTTGCAGCTATAACAGCAGCTATAACAACTTTCCACAAGATTTTGGAGTGTTTCTGTGGGAATTTGTGCCCATTCACTTTGTAGAGCATTTATGAGGTCAGGCACTGATGTTGGACGAGAAGGCCTGGCTCGCAATCTCCGTTCCAGTTCATCCCAAAGGTGCTGGATGGGGTTGAGGTCAGGGCTCTGTGCGGGCCAGTCAAGTTCTTCCACACCGAACTCAAACCATGTCTTTATAGTCCTTGCTTTGTGCACTGGGGCACAGTCATATTGGAATAGAAAAGGGCCTTCCCCAAACTGTTGCCACAAAGTTGGAAGCATAGCATTGTCCAAAATGTCTTGCTATGCTGAAGCATTAAGATTGCCCTTCACTGGAGATAAGGGGCCTAGCCCAAACCCTGAAAAACAGGTGTGGCCAAATACTTTTGTCCATATAGTGTATTTTGGAGGGAAAAATAAGCAGCTCCTCCAAGGTAACACAAGCAGTTTACTTTCACTGATCTCTCCCACAGCTGAGTCATCAACCTTATATTTAGAGGCCATTCAGCAAGCTAATGTTATAGATGGATGTTATGTTGACATCACCTTCTGTAGCAGATATTCACATGCTCACTATATTTCTGAACTCTAAATTATGCTTCCTCACATTTTTCTATACATACATAAAGCACAAAGAGCAGACATGTTTGTGAAATAAAGAGCTTGGAGCAGAAATGAGACACAGACAGGCAGAGTGGGACAGAGTCAAGATGATGTTGAATCATGGGTTCGATCAAGGTAGTGGTTATGTAAGGTTTGTTCCTACTTAATCAAACAGAAAAACAAAGAGACAAGCCAGCCTTTGAGAACAAGGACTCAGTAGCCTCTTGGTGCGATGAGGATGAAGAAGAAGATGAAGATGTAAAAATGGTCAAGCTGGGGATCCCCCTCACACTCCCTCCTTGGACGATGCTACAGTGTTGAAGAACTGCACCCTTTGCAATAAGGATGCATGGGTACATACCACTGCAGGGTTTTCTAAAGGCTTTTTGGCGACCTTGTCATTCTTGTTACAACCCTGTGGCTTCTCCCTGGTGTTGACACCTGCCTGAAACACTCTACGAGCCTGAGGTTTCTGACGGAGGCTGTTCTCCCAGCCACAGATCCCCCTAATGGTTTCCTGAAGGAAAACAAAAACACCCATACTCAAGGGCTTCATTTCTTTAAATGAATGTATTACTGTATTGGTCCAAATGTAAGGTGGGTGATTTTCCCCCTAAAGTATATTTTCTGAAAATCAGAATTCGCTCTATATCTGCAAATCAGTCAAAACTGCTAATACTTCATGCCAAAATGGAGCAGCGTTAGCTAAAGCAATAGTAGGAGATATAGTACATTTCAGACATAACTGTTTATTTTCTGCTTGTTTTTCTCCTCATCCTGACTTGACTCATTAATAAGCATTAAGATTGCTACACCATACTCCTTCCTGCACTTACACAGCTGCTGAAGCAAGCTGTGTAGTAATTTGAATTGTCCAAGACAATGGCTATGTGACGCACTATGCTTCTAAAGGAAAATGTCTTCATACATAAAGTGTACTCTTGCTGTAATTTCTAAAACATATGACAATGTCCTCGTCGATTGTAAAAATATGTCATATTTTTGACAGGTAGGTGTCTATAAACTGCTAATTTTTCATCAATATGAGATGCCAAATCCTCTAACTGGAACTGTAGCGTTTAATATAGTCATTGGATGTTGACAAGTATAATATTGGAATATTTACTTAATTTTCTCCATTGGTGGCTGAAGTTGTACAATTTGGTTTGGTTTGACACAGTTCATTTTTGTCATTTTTAAAACTGTCATCTTTGAAGGGAGGGGGATGCACCTATTATCAGGACCACCTTATATCTGATTTAACCGTCATAAATAAGCAATGTGTGTGATGACTGAAGAAGTCCACGAAAAAAATGCATCCAAAACAGTGGTGTTTATGTAGCTGAAAAACAGATCTTAAAAACAAGGCTTATAACCTTGTAACAGGGTTGTAGGCTCAAATCTGTTATTATACCTTTGTGCAAGAGAAATCAGCATTACTTCAGTAAACATCAAGCCTGTGTGAAGGCAATATGAAAAATGTAAACTATATAAGTTTACAAGTTTATAACTATATAAGCAAATCCAAACAAGGCAAAAGCCTCAGATGCAACAGAGGAGCATGCACATTTGTATATCATGGAGGACTGTATGTGGTGGAAAGAAAGGGAGTGAATTGCATGGGTTTACTATTTTGATCAAATTCTAGATTACAAGACTGTTAAAAGCAGAAGTGACAGAAGGTTAGAATGAGGTAACTGTATTGGGGTATTATACTGTGGCTTGATGATTTGCATGTTTTGAACAATTTTTGACATAGAGCCTTTAGGACTATACATTTTATATCCAAGACACTCAAAACACAGAAAATCAAGCATCCATCTTAATACCTTGTATGTAGAGTTCTAGAACAGGGAACGGCAGCCCTACTCCTCTTTGAATTGAGGGGCTAAGAGGACAGTAGAAAACAGAGCTGAACTCTGACCTCAGGAGTATACGACAACACAACAGATTACTTCAGTGGTCAAGCACAAGCCTTGCAGCAGATATTCTCCACATTGACGAGATAATCAGCTCTGTGCCTGTCACATTAAATTCAGTCTCTGCCATAGTTAAATGTAATCTGATTGCTGGCTCCACATGAATACTCTTGAAGGTTCATGGTCTAAAACAGATGATTCTTTGCTAACATACCAATGCAGAAAGCATCAGAACCTATTAGAAAAGGAAGCAAATAGGGCTGAGGGAACACAAGCTGTCATAATATGAATCAAAATCTTACAAAGTCATTTCCTTCATTCAAGCCGCAGGTGACTACCATGGGCCATTCAGATGACTTAAGTGTTGTTAAATCTGAAGAGACATCTCAGTTATCGTCCACACTCACTCCAGTTCACTACACGACTTAGGTGTGGTTAGAGGGCGAACGCATTACGTACTTTTGGTCACCAGTGTGACACATACTGTCAGTTCCAGCGGCCCATTCACTTGCACATGACAACCAAGTAAAACCAGTAAAACAGAACCCAACCTCCTGAGAAGTCCAGGTGACATCATCCTCGGTGAAGACAGCATGGGATTTTTTGTGTTCGAACTCTGTGGCTGTGATGGAAAAAAAAATTATGCTCTATTCTCCAATTTCTTCACTTTGTTGTCAACGTCCTAATTTTCCAGATGAGTATTAAAAACACCTTGAAGTCATGCCTAGCCTTGCTGCAAGCAACACCAGCTGGAAAATAGCGAAGAGCAGCCACTCTATTGCTGTAAGTCAATTTGAGGACGAGGACCCTTTTTCCCCTCTGTGTTTTTACAATTGGGAAGGGGGCTCAATACTGGGATGGCTGTGGTTTAGAAGCTTTCTTTTCAGTCATAAAGGTAAATGTTTCATTCATATTCGACAACATATAAAACTGGTTGAATTTGGCCACAGTATCTGTCTAACCCTTAATCCACTCAAACCAACAGATATTCCTCAGAGGATACTGTATGCTAATGACAGCAAAGCAGAGTATTAACAAAAGCTGCGACTGACATCTCCAATGACAATGTGGAACACCTGTGAGCACAGCCCACATTTGTGTATAGAACTTCTATAGCTCAGAAATGGCAAGAGGTCTCTGCTTACCGTCAATCTTCTTCAGGACCACAGAACATGGCTTCACAGTCTCCATGAGATCAAAGCAGTTCAGCCCTGTAAAACATGACCGCTGCTTTAAGCACTGTTGTAAATCACTCTAACACACATTTATACTCTATCTGTGATAAACATCATAAATTGCACGACTGCGATAAACGTGATCGCTGGCGTACGTTTGCCTGTTGAGCTGCTTTTGCCTGCATTCATCTCGCCATTTCTGACCGGAGAGGAGCTGATCCCGTTAGACAGTGCACTGTTGTTCATTGAGTCTGGCTCCTGAGTGGCATCCTGCCTGCTGCCCCATGAAGAGTCATCAGGCAGAGCAGCATCACCATAGTTAAGCACCTGAAAACACGCATGCATGGGCACACACACATGCACGCGCACGCGCACACGCACACGCACATGCACACGCACACGCACACGCACACACACACACACACACACACACACACACACACACACACACACACACACACACAAAGTGGATTGTTAAGACACAATCATCACATCAATGTCAATTTTGACAAACCTTGCTGTAATTTAGCTTTTTCCATCACTTTCACCTATTAGGTTTTTGTGTAAATGTGTATGTGTGTGTATGTGTGTGTGTCCAGGTGGGTAACTGGTTACTGACTGACTGAAACACACCTCCTAATTATGACATTATTAACAGTTCTGGAAGATCTTGTGTTTGTATAACAACATCAGGTTTGAGAAAGTCCTCTAAATCTTGTTTTACCTTTTTTTCACAGAAAACCACCTGTTCCGTAAGAACACCCAATAAGCTGAAGCAAGTTAAACGGCAGGAACACTGATAGTGGGGATACCTGTCTTACCTGGGTGCGATGGGATTGTCATGTAAAATCACTGAAAGTTGTATTATTGTGAATTACCTGAGAAAAGACCTTCTCTCGTTCCAAAGGTGGGTGGGGTAAAGCCAGGAGGGTCAGGATCAGTTTGCGAAAGATGGATGTCTTTCTCATAGTCCTCAGCACCGCCCCCCAGTGACGCTCCAGGGAAATTTCGTGTGGCTCTTCAGAAGGCTCCTCCCCATCCGTCAGCTGGTAGTCCAGGAATTCAGCACTGAGCTGACTGACCTCCTCCGTGGAGCCACAGAGCCCAAGGTGCTCCCCCAGCTCCCCCACCACCTTCCCCGTCACCCTAAGTTTCCCATCCGGATGCAGCAGCAGCGCCATGTTTCTGAGGACCATGTCACTCAGCGGCAATCTCTCCGCCACACTGCCTGTGAGTGCTGAGTAAAAGGAGAGCGCATATTCCCAGAAGTCAGGCAGAGCGTGGGCCAGGTCCGCCTCATGCTCTGTGAGGAACGCCTCCACTGCCGGGCCCAGGTTCAGCTCTGCCTCTGGGAGGTAGAGATTTTTCTTCTTCAGGAGGGTAGGGTCACGCCCCCTGAGGAACTTGACAACGGCCTGTGGCCGCAGGAAGCTTGCCGCATATGAACGCAGCAGCCCGCTGGCGTCCTGCAGGATCCTGGCCAGGTCCACCTGGCTGTCGTCATCCTTCCCCTCCAGCCTGTCCTGAAAGGTGCAAAGAGGGTCCAAGATGTGGCTGAGGAACATGAACATCACCCTTATCTTGGGGTTCTCCAATTGAGCGCAGATCTGCTGGGCCTTGTCGTCCTTTGGTTGGTGTGACTTGAAATAGGAGATGAGGTCAGGCCACATGTCCAGCATCTTTCGGACAATTCTGGCAAATACCTGGCATTGGGCAGTGAGTGACTGGGGAGAGTTGAAGATGGAGGTGTTGGCAAAAAGCTCCTTCATTTTGTCGTTGGTGGTGGAACAAGAGGAGTTGTGCAGGTGGAGGTCCATGATAATATCCAGGACTAGGCTGGAGTGTTCCACAATGGCAGACTGGCAGGCTAGATTGGCCAGGTCATAGAGGCTCCCAATGGTCACCACTTTAGGGTTCAGCTCCCTGAGCCGCTGGGCAATCAGCTCAGCACTGTCAGCGTCACCGCTGGCGTAGAAGGCGGCAAGATTGACGACAGGGATCTCAAACTTCTTCAGGGTCTCAACCAGGCAGGCAGATAAGGTGGCATCAGACTCCCCCTCAGGCTGTACGACATCCAGAAGCCGGATGGAGCTCCTCTCTGCCTTCTCATCAAAAAACCCCACCAGGACCACACAGGCCGTCTCCTCGTCCCCCAGGACCACATCCCGGTACAGGTACACACAGTAAGGTGTCTGGCTACAAATGGAGGCTATGTCCTTCGGGTACTTCTGACCCAGCATGGACCTGGCCATGTGGCAAGAAAACTTTTCCCCATTCCTCACCCTCCTCAGGCCCTCAGAGCTACTGCAGTGCTTTTCAATAAACCTCAGAGTGATTGCACTCCAAGAGAGGGAATCCTCCTGGACCTTATCAGTCCCCTTTCCCAAAGGCTTGGGTGTGCCTTCCGTGTTCCTGGTATTCTCCCGGTGCTCCTTGCTCTGCTCGTGACGCATGAGGTCAAACTTTCCCATGCTGTTGATAGTCAGGTTGGTGTCGCATAGCTGGCAGTAGGCATGGGTCTCCCCCAGCTTGCTTGGGCTGACCCACCTGTGGCTTTCCTGCCATTGGTCAAGAAAGACGATGCGTGTCTTGGTCTTGCCGGAGCCTTTCTTCTCAGACTCCTCTTCCTCTGTCACCACTGTAGAGAACAAACACAAATTCATAATGAATTAGCATTGAAAGTCACAGTCGTTTATGTTTTAGAGGAAACAAAATCTACAGATCCTCTCAGTAACATAAAAGCACTTGCCTCACTAAGGACCTTATTAAATCAGCTGTGAGATGTGAGATGAACATGACTTGGAACCCAGAGCATACCAGTACCAGTCTTACCTGGCCAATCCAGGGGCTTCCTAGCAGAGGGGGACCTGCGGTTGAATTGCAGGCTGGGACTCAGGATGGGCTGGCCTTCACGAGCTTCCAAAGGGGAGTACACCTGACCGTGAAAATTTGCCTCAAAGAACTTCTTGAACCACTTAAAAAAGGCGAAGCTGTCATAAAACTTCCCTCTGATTAACTCCTCCACAGGGATTTCCTGTAGAAACAGAACTCACTTTAGCTCACACAACACAACAAACACCTGAGAGTGACTGGAGGAAACTGCACTAGAAACAAAGTCATTCATGGATTGACTGACTACCTAATTAACTGACCAGCCCCTGTAGTAATGTTTTTCCATGAAAGGTGCTAGAAGGCAAGAATGGAAAAAAAGTATCCTCCTCTTCCCTTGATCCTATTCCCACTGCACTAGTAAGATCTTGTCCCTCTGTGGTCAGCCCATTCACAGCAGACTGTAAATCTCTCTCTATCATGGCAGTGTCCCACCTGCTCTCTAAAAAGCAGTTACCAGTTTGTTACTAGAAAAAATCAACCTTGACTCAGAGGTTCTGGCTAACTCTAGGCCGTTCTCCAATCTCCCATCTCTCTAAGGTTCCAAAAAAGAGGTTGATGCTCCACTCCGACTATATCTTAACTCCAACAACCTATGTGAAAAACTTCATGTTTAAAACCTGTCCATACCATTCAAAAAGCATAAGTAAAAGTCACAAATCTTATCTTCAACTACAGACACTACCTACCATTCCATCCTCCTCGAGTGTTTCAAGGATACCAACTGTACTCTATTGGACAGTTGTGAACTGTTTTGACCTTGTTTTGAACACAGTATGTCAATATAAGGGAGCAGGTCCCTGATGCATCCAGTAACATGCCATCAAGCAAGGGTCAGTTTTAGAACTCATTTAGTCAGTCAGTCATTTTCATTATAATTATTTTTTGCTATGCAAGCCCAGTAGTTCCTGTTCAGTTCATGTTTATGTGGCATTTTAACCTGGCTAAGTAATGAATGAGTAATGAAATGTTTTTTCAACCTAAAAATGTCTTCAAGACAGTTTTCATGCTTATTAGATAACATGCTGGTTAGTAACAGGGGAAAGTCATAGATGAAAGCACAAACAATGCTAATAAATAACAAAAACCCCTATCGGACATACTATTCATGTGTAAGCATTATACTTACATTTCTGTGAATCAGTGTATTGTGTTTACATTTCCCACATATTACCGCTGACATTTGTCTAAAACTCTTAAGTTGACATCATATCCATAGTTCAAAGTAGGATAACCACACAAACGATTATTATTATGATGTAAAAATGCAAAGTAGAACACACGGATGAAGCTCACTTTGGTCACTCCCATCTTCTTGAAACTGGACTGCAACAGGTCATAATTATGGATGTAGTCCACCTCCTCCTGAGCTTGGAACTTCACGTCTTTCAGGTCCAGAGATTTGGGAAAAAGCAAGTGCATCAACTGGCAAAAAGCAGCACCTGGAAAGACCATCAGAAAATAAGAGCTGCCCGGGATGGGGAAAAACAATTGATAGCCCACAAAAAGTGTATTTGCAGTCAGTAACAGCAAAATAATCTGTCGAACGTTTCTAAGGGAACAATGAAAAAACAGCAATTATAGAAAGTTCATTTTTATCTAAAAGCAATAAAATTTCCCACAAAGAAAAAAAATCTGTTAAGGCCTTTGTTACTCATTTAACAATAATCTTCAAAAATGACACGACTGTATTCTATCCTGACCTGGAAAACTGACAGGCCTTATGAGAATCACTTTAAATCCTAAAATGAAAATACATCATCAAAAAAGGAGAGCAGAATTTAAGCAAATATGCAGCCATACCTGAGCACATTTGCTCAACTTGTGTGAATTGCGTTTCCAGCAATTTGTTGAGCCAAGCCAGCAACACGAACCGGTTACACCTCTCAGAATCAGGCGAAAGGAGTGTCACGTTTGTCGCCATATTTACTGTAAGAATATGGGAAAAAAAATTACACGTGTACATTTTTAAAACAGCAGCTGTGTGGCATACTGTTTTGGAAATAAGACTTCTTACCACAAGGTTCTGTTTTTGAGTCCCAGACGGGACACTATTGTGCCCATCATTAAAAAAATTACTAAAATCTTTATGCAATCACTTGAAACTGGTAAAATTCCTTACAATCAGAAATAAGGCTACAGGCCAGTTAGTTTACTTTTTGAAAGATCTGAGAAACCACCATAACACATAACTTGGCATTATTCCCAGAGAACAACAGTTATCATAAGAGACAGTAGCTATTGTTTTCCCACACGGAGTTGAACAAATCTTCTGGATTTCTTTGAGGAAACTAGCATATTTGTTGGGTTAAACTGGCTTATAATATTACATATCTGGATTTTCAAAAAGTGTTCAGCATGGTTTGGCATGATTACCTTAGTATCAAGCTGGATTCAGTAGGAATGAATGGAGTTGTGATAAAAGTGGATTCAGAATTGGTTTCAGCACAGAATACATAAAAGTAATGATAAGAGGGATTTTATCTAAGCAAGGCGTTGTAAGAAGTTGAATTCTACAGTCTGGTGTTGGGGCCTCTGCTGTTCCATGTTTATATACAGGACTTTGATAAGGAGACCAAAATTGTGGCCAACATGAAAAAGACTAGGATGCAATACTTGATGCAATTCTGCACATTGTGCTGACACCATTCCTTCGTGCTGTGAGTTACACCTCAAAATAGAGACTCTGTAGTATGACTGCTGAGCAGGGGTCATTCAGCTGCTGGACACTTGACCAGAGGGCTTTGAATTCTGAGTATGGCACTGTGCCTTTCACCTCAGCTGGTCTATAAACTAACTAAGCTTTGTTATGATGGGTAACACAATACGCACACAGGAAGAACTGCTAGTATTCTTTAATACTGTACAATGAACAACTGAGTTAGAGGGACTAGAAGAATGCTGTCAGTGATGCACCAAGCATGGAGTTGGGTCATCCGGTCCAAAGGCTTTTTTCATTCGTCATGTTTAATTATCACAGGTGATCACAGCTGGACACTGTAGGTTGATAGGCAGCTACACGCAATTGGTAAACTGAAAATCTTAGAAAGTGTAGTCAGAGGGCCAGACAAGGGGGCTCAAGCTTGTGCCCTTTTGGACCTAAAGTCAGAACTGCCCTTTTCTGCCAGGTTGACCACTGGTAAGCAATGAACCACTGCCAAATTTGCACCACAGCACAAAGACTGTGTACCTACCTGGAGCATGCTACAAGTGACACAATTTGCAGTGAAATTCATTCAGGGGAAAAAACAATGATTGACGAGGATATGAGCGAGTTCAGGGGGTTTATCTGGTTGGTTGCTCTGGCATATAAAATTTACCACAGCTTTCTTAAACGCATAGTAATTCGCCTATTAAAGCATTGAATCACCGCTTCAAACAGTCACCATGCAAGTTATTTGAATAACTGTAACATATATTCAAAATCTAGTATCCAAATGTAGCATCCAAATGCAACAATACTATCCAAACTGTATCCTTACGGTATCTGGTGTAGCAAAGTAACTCCGCGCACCCCTCTTCTAGTAAATTCTTATACGCTGAGCGAGATCTCCTCCCCCTACTCAATGTATGGAAAAGAATCCTCGCGGGATATTTTTTGCCGCGAATGTTACATACATTCCGGGGAAGTTATTTAATTTTTTCCCCACAGCCAAAGCTGGCGACAACCCGCCTTGGAGCCCTTGTGGAAAACGTGTGGATAGCTTGGTTTAATGAGATCGCCAGATTGCCTAATTCCCATTGTCCGTTGTTTTGAATGCTACGATACCTCAATTCAGAAAAGGGTCCCGGCACCTCGTAACAACCTTGTTTGATGTTGTTAGCCACACTTACTGTAAGACAGGAGCGAGTACGGAAATACTAGGTAACTTACCCGATTCGGTTCTCTATGTACAGAATTAAGATTATCTTTCTCCGGTAGGCTAGCGATAGATTGGCCAGCTAACCAAACACAATGCTAGGTGTACGCAGTAGATGGTTAACCAGCTAGCAATCTGGTGATCATTTGTGAAAGTCCATCAATGCATGGCGATAGTAATGTATGAGTGTACGTAACAACCACCAAAGGAAGCTATCGTTATTACTCAATATGCTGTCAGTGATGATAATATTTCTTTTCTTCATTGTTTGCATGTAAAATCCTTCTGTCTTTGTGTCATCTTGATCACTAGTGAGCCTTTGTGCCTCTCCAGGCTATTACCATTGAATGGATGGCTGAAATGATGACTCGAAATCAAACGCTCCCGCCAACTCAAACGAAAGCAGAGGATACTGTCTCGAACAAAGCGACTATTGCATCGGCACAAGTTATGTCTAAAATATTAACCACGCGTCACCTACCTCTCCTTCGCCTTGTTCCGGGTACGTTCTACACCCGGCGCTGGAACTACTGATCAATCTAGTTACTAGTAGCCTACACCCCCATGTGACGTCCATACGGCCTAGTGATCCAGTCTTTGCCCCAGTTTTGGGATTGGTCGACTGAGTGTATGGTCGTCCCCCTTGCCTCTGTAGACTGTCTAGTAGCTACATGTGTTAATTTCACTCCAGTAATTGTGACTCCACTACCAGTTATTATGCAATATTTATGCATATTGTTATACATACATTTATACATACACTTACAGAATTATAACACTACAGTCCTGAACTATTACGCCGAAGGACGATTCGTAACTTTAGACAGATGTCTAAGTTAAACTCAAATGTCATGAAAATACATGCTAGATAACAGTAACTTTGTCAACATTTTCATGTAATTACAAAGAATAATGCTGTACAGGTAACAACAAATAAATCTAACTTGCCAGTTTATGGTCGACCATGTTCGATTGCAGATGTATGGCTGGCACGTTGGGAGGAATCCGGCGCTAGGCCAAGCGGCAGAGCGCAGGTAGGCTACTCCTCTTAGATCGTAGCTACATAGCCTACGATTTACCCAGTGACCACCAAACAAATGTTATTACAATTTTATTCAGTATGTTTCACATGTTGTGAGGCCAACTGTTTATCGATGTTTATCGAAGTAACTTGCACAATGATCTCTGTAAACAATCCAAGTTAACCGGTTAGACTTGTTAACCTGGAAGATTAATCGTTTGTTAAATTTTATTAACAAGTGCACGCTTGTAATGACTTCATCGATTAAGTTTTTTTTCGCCCTGTAGCATTTCCAAGTAAAACTCATCATTTCCCATGACGCTTTTCTTAATTTTTTTTTTTGGAAAATCTTAGATTTAAGGCATAACAGACTTAACTTTATAATATCTCAAATCGTCGGCTTTTAATGTCACAACGAATTTGTCAACCTATAGCCTAGTTGTTCCATATCCTACTGATATCACATCAAAAACAAACAAAAAACCATTAAACCAATGCCCATTAAATAATCGGAAACTGTAGGCCTAAGGTGTAGGCTAAAGTAAGTTTTAGCTACATCTCTGCCCATCTACGCTTTCCGCAGAAATCTGTCAAGGCTTTATTTTGTTATGCAAAATATAAATTTAAGAATTTGGCCACAACGAACTTTTTACCAGACATTGCTTAACTTGCGTTTGTACTCGTTTTATACTCCTTGCTTAAAGTAGCCTAGTGTGCTTTCACGTTTCCCAGTATTGTAGCCGTGAATACTAGCAGTCGTTCTTTGTTCTTCCTCCCCTTCCCCCCAGTTACGGCGACCATTTTGTCGTTAGCCTATTGCCTTACCTGCATGGTTACATTGCTGTGACCGACCGACGATTTTAAGATAACAAAAGACTAACAGCAGAACTGTCAATTTTGTAGTTTTTTTTTTTTTTTTTAACTTTTAGAGGGATTTCTAATCTGGATTTGTGATGTCGCTAATCTGCCACTTGCCGTAACAATTAACCGATGTTTTACAAAGAATTAGTGCACCTGAACAGCAAACAGTTATTGTTGCAGACATACTGAGACATTTTGGAAAATCTTTTACCAAGGTAAAAAAAGTAGCCTATTCTCATGTGTGCTTTACGATAAGCCGCAGTGTCCCACTACGTTCTTCTTAAAATGTTATTTCCCAAACCGATGTCGGTTCGATAGGCTATAAATCAATACCCCAATACATATACAAGGAGATACTGCATCTTTATGTAAACTCCATATGTTAGTGCAGTAGGCCTATCGACCTATTAATAGCCTACTGCATACAGTTCATATGGTGGTATACTCGCATCTAGCACGCCATTGGTATTTGGCGCTGCGACATAGGCTACAATCTGTTGCAAAACACAAAATGGCGTCGAGGCAGAAGGCGTTTGGACGTGCAGCGTTACTTACGTCGGCTTAGAACGTGGTGTTTAACGGTGGCAATTAGTTTGTACATTACAACATTTTGACTTTATTAGTAACGATGTCTCACAATCGTAGGGACCATGTAGCCCTATACTGTGAGGATTTATATAAATTGACTATAACCAACCAATTTATGCCTTGATCATCGTCCACATCGGAACAGATCGAAAGTTACGATGAAATCTCAGCTTCGTTCTAGTTACATTGACCCTACACGAACAGAATTCTAAGCTCCCAAGCGTGCATTTAATAACTCAATAGTCGCACCTTGTTTTCCCCAACGACGAAATTATCGATGTGATTCAAAATAGTTTATTACATTTTCCCCCACAAACAAATAGCCTAGCCTAATATCCAAATTCATGTCGGCTACGTTTAAATGTGGTAAAATTGTCATTTTATAAGGTGATACAACCATATCTTGGCCTGTCAATTTTGTGCACGTTACTTTACGGCCATCATCTCACTGATCATTCCTTTCAGATTTCACTTCAAATATGGCGCCACAGCCTAGCGACCTGATAGGGTGTATAAAGATGGTTGGATGGAGGAAAGTGATACTGCCTAATTGGAGTAGGCTAGTATTCCATAAAACGATATCAATTCATGAATTCGTCCGCAAAATTACACTAGGCTATTTCATGGCATTGGGGCTACCAATTAATATCCCTGCCTGACCCACCGATTTCCTTTTCGTAATCTGTATAAAATGCGAGGTTGGAAGAAATTGCAAAACATTTTCAAAATTTTGGAACCTAATGTGATAGTGACAGTGCTGTCCCTTTGGGCTGAATTATGGGAGGTGCAGGAGAACACTTGGAATCGACTTCCTTTCCCCATTTTCTGTCCCCCGACTATAATCACCTTACAGGTATAAACATAAAAATCTCATCAGACAACCGGATCAAAAGACTTGAACATTTACTAAAACAGCAAATAAGTAGACTATTTCGTAAGTAGCCTAAATCAGGCTAAGTGCCCTCTGTTAATTAGACAGACATATGTTTGTCTACATATGTGGATGAGGGTTCAAACTGTTTCTCTATTTGGAGCTACAGGCAGAATTATAAAGTTGAGGGACTGATCAACTAATCATGGGCGACGGTCTTAACTTGTGGCATCCACATGTTTTACGTTGAATGAAGGCCATGACATTAATGTAAATAGCCGGATTACATTTTTAATCTTCAAGATAAACATAGGTATTTGGAAACCACGTAAAGCGCATATGGAGTGCCACATTTTATTGTTTAGAATACTTTTACATTAATCTTTTTATCGTTCCACTTGTCATCACATGCTAATGACGCAAGTTCTGTGGAGTAGCCTAAAATGGTGTTGTTTCCCTGCTGATCTTCTATCATTTTGACCATTGGTAGAAGAATAAAATCCAAAAATTCTGGTGTCAGCAATTGAATGTAGCCTAATCCATGAGTTGCCACGAATCTTTCTGAGGTAGCTATTCTCCCACATGAAATGGTTTACATTTAGCTTGTAAATTGGATGCCATATTGACAAGAAATCTTTTGGTAACGCTCATTTTGCCCAATATGCTTCATAACGTTTTTCTTTATTTGGTTTATCGGGGAGTAATCCAGTAGTGCACTCCCAAACTCTCGTAGGTCATCAATTATTTCACGTCCTGGTGCAGATAGCTTTCCATAAATTAATGACCGCAGGTCAGTGTTTTGTATATTTATTTCATATATGTATATATTTGTATTTTAATACGGTGAAGGCAACCTTCACGACTAATATGGCGCTGCTCGTTTCGTCGAGAAATATAAAATGGCGGCGAGGATATAGTATCTTCAACGGTGAGATTGGTTCTTCATCCCCAAAACTTGTCACCATTGAGGTGCACTTATGGTGCAAAGTAACGTTTTTTTTTTTTTTTTTTTTTTTACTTTAATGCGATTAATAAAGACTATGTCCACATTTGCGATGTTTAGAACTAGGCAGAATTTATTATTTTATGCACAAGGACGACTTTGAACATATACCGCGTATTTTGCGTTTTTATTATCATGTGCATCAGCATGGATTCAGTGTGCGTATTCCAAAAATGACAGTCTCTTGCTTTCATAAAAGCACTTTCGCTGAAAGCTGTAGATCGTGTAGACTGTGTATTTGTGTGAAATACGCGAAACGCTAAAACGCTTCAGTCATTGCATGGTTTATTTCGGACCAAACTTCAAAGATTAGGCCAGTGATCTGTTGAAGTTCATTTAGCCTAGTTAGAGAGGTTACAATGTTTTGTCTGTTCCCCAATTAAAAGATGAATTTGAAATTAGGAAATACATTTTAAAACTCGATAAAGACCTTTCTTATTTGGATGTAGTGTATGTAGTTCCTTTACGTCAGGTTACTGCGCCCACCATCACACATGTGACGTGCCCTTTCAGAAGGTAAAATGGCGTCATAGCAACGTAGTCAATTTTGTATAAGCGTCACCTTATTCGTTTTTTATGAGGATATATTATTGACATGAAAATGCTATAGCAGATAATCAGTAGTGTTTTTATTGCTCTTCAAGAAAAACACTGCCAATTTCATCTTATTGCTTAAAGCTGTGCATTTGTAGATATGCCTATGTAGCTCCTCCATAGGTCTACCCAGTCCATATCTCACCTGCCAATTCCAGGTAAATTGATTGATTGCACCAATTTAAATATCATTTCTGGGGACAATTTCAAGATCTTTTTTATTTCATTTTTTCATAACTTCCACACACTGTTGTATATCATGTATGTTTTTGTTTGGTCCCAAAAGTATGTTAAGCATAAACTATACAAATACACAAAAATATTTTCATATAAGCTTTATTGAGGGCTGAGGTTGCAACCACACAACTATATTTTTCAATAAGGACCATTCACAGCCGCTGGTCTTTCATAAAGCAGACAGGCATAGGACATACATTACAAATAATAATTGTAACAGTAAAAACTGGCAGGTTATTTCTCCCAAACTGAGCCTTGGTTGTACTTTGATAAGTTTTATTCTTAGAATAAAAGGCAAAAACTGGGTTAAAAATTCCAGCGTTTAGAAGGTATTGTAACATGATCAAAATGATGTAAGCAATATGACATTTTTATATTGTTACAAATGTTAAACATTTCTTGACTACTTTGAAATACACATAAAACAGTACTCTATATTTATATACCAGTGTATAAAATCAGGAGTATAAGAATATATCAAAGTAAGACACATCGTCAAAGCTGCTAACTAAAAAATGATTAAAAAATGTGTGCTTAATCCCAAATAGCAATTGTCATTGATTTTAGAAGTATCTGAATTGCTTTGCAGCATGTCTTAAATTTCCCACCTAAAAAGCTTGCTTATAAATATGCAACACTTTCATATCGACTGCAGCAGAATATAAAAAGTCTAACAACAATAAAAAACTGAGGTATAGTTCCTATAAGGAGACAGAACCGTTACATTAGAAATGCCACTTCCATCCAAGATTTTAATTATCTCTAAACTGAAGAGAATACACTTCAGTCAGACTTTTCCTAGCTATTTCTCTCTGCTTGAGAGGGAAGTCTAAACATTGTAAACAGTGATCAAATACAGTACTTTGTGTCTAGGAAACATTACAGTAAATAATAAAAAAAGTTTTACAAACAGTAAAGAAAAGAAAGATTTGTGTTCACTAGTTTTGGACTAAGGCCTTGTTATTAACATCAGTTCAGTCAATTAAGGTTAAAGACACAGTTTAACAGGAAATTGTAAAGAAAGCACCAGAGCAAAACAATAAAATCAACCATGAAAAGTAGTGCTTTTGGAGACAACTGACAGAACTGCTTTAATTTGTTTTTGATTTTTCAGAATTGAAAAAATAAAAATGTTTGCAAGATGACAAGCACCAATTTGCTGATTTAAGCTTTCAATGCATTGATCAAACCTACCACATTCACTCTTCACCTGCATCAGTATACCTGTTATGCTAAATATTTTGTCAAGTATTGATAGAGTATTTTTGCTGTTTGGCATAATGGAGTTAAGTCCTCACAATGATTAAAGGTATATTTCTGTGAACTTTAAAATATTGATACTATGTAAATAGGGGAAAAAAGCAAATATCCCTAAAAGTTGTTCTTGCTTTACTTCAGTAATTTACTATGACTGCAGAATCTTAAAAAAAACTTCTTAATGCTTGTGCTTTTATGACACTTTGTTTCTTGTGCCAAAAAAATGTAAAAATATTTATCTTAGCAAATGTGTAAATCTTGTAAACACAGATAAAATCCTGATGTGTATGTATGTAAATGTACACACAAACATAGATTTCTAACTCAACAGTCTATGGGATAAACTCAGAATTAAATCTCAGGATTTAAAAAAAACAAAGGCAACATCTGACAACTGCAGTTGAATCTTGTTGATGTGAGACATAGCCAATCAATGTGGCTGACACAGTTGCCATGGTAGTGGTCAACATGGCCTTCTTCCTGTCACACACCTGTTGCTTCCTCTGTGGGGTGCACAGCTGACCAGCCAGGGATGACCCTGGGCCTGCTACCATAAAACACACAAGCAAAACCAGGCATGATGTGTGAAAATGCGAAGGAGGGTGAAATAATGTGTGTCCTGTTTTGGACGAAATGGCACTGGAAAGGTTGATGCCTCTCTGCTGCACCCCCCAGCTGTGCAAATGATTGGCCAGGAGGGCATGACTCTTCAGCATTGGGGTGAGTGTCAGGGGGTGCTACTCGCAGGCAAAGTAATCCTTCAGGGGGGCGAACAAGTGCCGAATCACTGGGACGCTCCATGATCGCCCCAGCAGCTTCTGCCTGGCACCTCGGCCCATGTTGGACACATCTGTGTAATGCACAGGGAACCCAAAGATCCTAGGGGAGAGTCAAACATCACAGGAGGGTTTAGGGGCCAGACTCATCCTGGGAGCGGTGTGCTAACACATACAGGGTTACCAGAGCTGCGGTCACTCATGCAAAAAAAAAATAAACCTTTTCATTAGTAATAGTCAGGGATTTTCATATCCACTGAATGTGTATTCTCAGATCTCAAGTTTCTCAGGGCTGATGTAATACCTGCTGATCAGAATTTACTTTCTATTGAAAAAGTAATTATGACAGTGTACCATGTGAAATACAAAATACAGGCAATACATTTTTGTTTTGAATGAATTATATTATATGCTCAGGGTTTTTTATTTGTAAAGTCCCATGGTTTGCCCCATTTTCTCCCAATCTGGAATGCCAATTTGTGTCATAGACCAGCCATCTCTTTCCTGCAACCTTCAACTGCCAGTCTAGGATGGGTTCATCCAAACACTCGCTATCCTCCAAAACACATGATGTAGCTGCTGCTTCCTTACACACCACAGTCCCCAAGCCAAGCTTGCACAGATGTGAGTTGTGAAGACATTTTATGCGTGGCTATTTACAAGCAGACTGCAGGCACCCCATTGGCCAGTGAGGATTGCTAATGAGGAGTGGATCAGTCAAACCCTTGGCCTATCTATCCACCTCTATATTCCTGGCATAATGATGCTCATCTGTTCTGCTGTTGTAGACTCCTGGTTATCACTGATTGATGACACGGCTAGAATCCAACCAAGGCCATGAGGGCTCATCCTTGCACTTGACACATCAAGCACCTTTACTGGCTGAGCCACTCAGGAGCCCTTTATTTAATCATGTTTTAATTTAAGGGCTCACTTTAGAACTTGAATTGACAAGCATGACACAACTCTCCCAACTCAGTGACTGGAACCAATTCTTACTCTGATCTTTGACCTTTGACTCTGCAGATGTACTGTAGGTCAGGGGACATGGGGCTTACCTCTCCATCTCTGTGCACCATAGTATGTCCTCCTTTCCATTCATGATGACTGGAAAATGCTGGTCTTTGCCCTGCTTGATGGAGTTGGAGCGTGTGGTGATGGTGCGTACCTTGCCAAACTGCAGACATGGAAGGAGACACACACACACACACACATGCAGACAGAGATACACACAAATGCAGATACACAAACACGCACAAATGCAGAGAGACAGTGAGACAGAGATACAGTTTAACAGACTTCATGAAATGTACAATCAACTGCACAGAGAAACTTAAGAATTAACCAATCTATAATTTATATACACGTACATCCACAGACATCTAGTTATCATTATTGTAGCTTTCCATAATAACTTGGGTAAGAGGTGCACCTGAATAACAATCAAAATGAGGTAAGACATTTTCTCACACAAGAGAACACAGTGGCATTGCTAAACACAGCCGTATATCCTCCAACCAATCACCACACAGGAGGACACTGTTAACTGTCCTTATTCATTTGAACGCTCTGTGTTTATTTGGTATAGTCTTTCAGCAAAGTTAACAGCCTTGGTGCAGACTAGGTGGAACTCCTAATCCACCCATGAATTAGGTCAGCAGGTCCTTCTGGACCTCACAGGTTATGGGCTAGATACCACTGTGATAGAGACTGACCAAATGGTCACTGAGGTGTCATGCCCATTGTACCTTGGCAATACGTCCATGCTCTAGACAGTCTTGCAGCTGGAGTTTGTCTGTCCCAGAGGGACACAGGGGTCTGAAAGAGTAAAAGGGGGGAGAGAACAGGCTAACAATTCTCTGAAGAAAAACAGTCCTCAAACATCCAAAAAACCAAAAGCTTTCTGCACGTGTAGGATCCAGACGTCTGTAAAGCATTTCCGTTTCCACAAACCTGTAACTACTTATATAATGGGATGCGATCACAGAGGCTGAAAGATTTTCTTTAGATTTATCCTTTCCTTAAATGATATCATTCAGCGGATACTATTCATGCCAGGGGTACTGTGATCAAACTGGCCACTGTAATAAAGCCATCTGAAGATAGAAAAGGACAGACTGGTTTTCTGTAGGCCTACAATGCCCTGCTCTGGCGGCGACTCCACACACCGGTTCATACCGGGCAGGTTACCCCAGAAGTAACGGGCCCGGTGAGCGGCCGACACATCAATGGCGTCGATCATCACGGGGTTACACTGTGACAAACAGACAGAACGGTCACAGAATGAGACACATGCTGGGTGTGTACGGAAGATTGACAGCGTGTTTGTATGTAGGAGAGTGTCAGTGTATGTATATATGTGTCGAGATGCTCAGTGTGTGCACGTATGTGATGAGTGCATTTTTCTCACCTCCAGGAAGCGAGAGATGTCCCTCTTGTCGCTGACGCCCATGGCGACCACATTCTCAAACAGCCAGAAGAAGGGGCGGTCCTCTCCCTCCTTGGGCTTGGCCGCGCTCAGCAGCCGGTAGAACTCAAAGAACAGCCGCCCTGTGCCCTCTGTCAGAGACGAGAGGAGCAGTGAGTATGCTTACAGAGCAAGACTTCTGTTCCTGTTATTATTATTTCATTATTTATCTGTTGCTTGATAATATATATGTTATTTTATTGCTATTACAATTATTAGTAAAAACGAAGATATTACTATCATATCAGCAAGAAATGACATATTGTAGTATATGATTTTGTGAAATCAGATGTTTTGTGGTTCTCAGAATATACTGTAAAATCAAGTTACCTTCTGACTTACATTTCAACTGGCTAGAATGTAATATATACATTTTCCCAAAAAAATCACAGCAGTAGAATTTGTACGTTTCACTAGCATTACCCCTCTTGAATGCTGGTTGCATTGTTGCAGCCATTTGAACAGCTTTGTTACTAATAACACCACTATGTGACGCCACTGTCAGTTGAGGAGGACAGCAGAATGGTGAGCCACTCTGACAAGACTAACACAGAAAAACTTGAATCCAAATTGGTATTTGTCATGTCAGATGACACTGACTTTGTGCTGCCACTATTCTTTTAATTTGATATATGAGAGACAACTTGTTCAGTTAGGTTATATTTTTATTTTCTTCTATCAGTATTATTTGTCAGGGCAATATCAATTCATGATAATTTTGAATAGCGACAGAATTCTCTTCTTGGGCCATGTCATGTCAAATCAGCACAGGCCCCTGACTACAAGAAGTGGACCAACTTACCATACAGGCCTTTCCTGGCAGGGTTTACAATGGAGAGGTCATTGCATGGGCTCCCACCAATCACCAGGTCGAATGGGCCCCAGTCTGCAATCTGTTTGACATAACAGCACCACAGAGTGTCAGTTTCAGGGTACTGCAGGTCTTGGCCAAGTTGGAACAAGTGCGTTCTCTTCAAGTCCATTGGATGACCCCTGCCTTTACTCTTGGACCCCTATCCAGCCCTTTGGCCTCCTACCAACTGTGATATTCATTTTCCCCTCCCTAACATAAACCATAAAATCTACATCAGAGACACTGAACCAGGGTAGGAGGAGCACTTGATGGGAAGGTCCTGGTTAGTGTGGCATAATGGTAAGGAACAGGGTTCGTAACTCAGAGACTGTTGTGTGATTGCCTGGTAGGCCACTGCTGTTGTACAAGGTACTTGAGTTTCCTCAGAAAATTTCCAGCTGCATAAATGGATAACATGATAAGAATTGCAAGATATGTAACTTGTACTGGATTAATATAAAATCTAATATAGTGACAATTACCTAACATTATTATCCTGGAAATATCAAAGAGTCAATAGATTTTCTACTTTAAGAAAGGATACTTGAAAACATAGTCTTATAATTGTAGTATGATAGGTAGATTAACACCAGAGAAACTACATCCTTTACAAAGTTATGTAGTTATGGGGTCCACCGCACGGAGTTGGGGGGGTTGGGGGTCACAGAGACACAAAGAGGCCTCACACCCTTTGGGTCAAAGGGTAGATGGTGTGGGTTCTATTTAAATTAGGAAGTGTTTTCTTCAAACTAACATCACACTTTCTTGGAGAAGCAGCAGAAGGTGTATGTGTGACTGTCTCAGAGTCCACAGACAGAAAGCACTGGTGCTTAAAGTCACTTTTTAAAAGAAAGAAAAAATGACTGTGTGTTTGCGTAAGTGCATGTGTGTCTGTGTGTGCGTTTGTGTTTGTATTTGTGAATCTGAAAATCACATTGTAATGTTTTCTTGTTTTTCTCATGCTTTCAGTCCCCTGCACATAATCTAAATTTTCCTTCTTCAGATGAAGCGCAACCGAAAAAACTGCAATGAACCAGCATCAAATATTAAATGAGGTAAAATGACTTCAACACAAAAGAATGATAAAAATAAACATAACAACAACCTCTAAAGCCATACCACCCCATGGCCCCATCTCCCACAGAGGTGAGAGTTGACAGGCACTCACATTCTTCCTGGTGATGTTCCGCACATCGTGCACGTACTGAATCTTCCCCTGGTGCCGCACAACCCCCACAGAGATGGAGTCCTCACACACCTCAGAGGCGATGTACAGCTCCACCCGAAAACCCAGGTCCCTCAGCACCAGGTACCCTGACACGAGGGAGAGAGAAAACAGACAAAGGGAGAATGTGTTTCAGCAGACTGCAACATCCAGAATATAGTGCACACCACGTGGGTAAATATGACCCATTTCTATAATGCAGTGTAGGAGTGGGTTCTGGATGTGAGGTGAGAAGTGGGGAAATGCCTGCTCACCTGTAGCAATGCCATCAAACAGCGAGAGAACTCTGATAGGGCGCCTCTGTTCAGCTGGGACGGCAGGGTAGATCTTGGGGCTCTCCTGGGGTAATATAGTAGCATAGTGTTTCAGCGTTGTTGACACTGTATTGCAGTGTGGCATTACTGATGTATGCCCTATGTACTGTAGTGTATTGTACTAGTAGTGTTGATACATTGTAACATAGCATAGTGTGTTGTTGCATTGCTGTTGAGTACGCTATAGTGTAGTGTTGTACACTTCACTGTATACAATAGTGTAGTGTTGCAGTGTTGTAGATACAGTGTAGCATAAAGTTTTACTGTTGTAACCAGCACTCACAAACTCCTGGCCATTGTCGTTGATGAAGAGCTCCTGCAGTTTGACGCTCCAGTCATGCCTGCGTGTGAGAACGCCGTAGCGCTGTGGAGGCTGGCACATATAGCAGAACCAGGGGTCTAGCTCCCGTGCCCTGTCAGACGCCCCTGCGCCCACCAGCACATCCAGGCAGTCCACACAGAAACACCTGCATGGGGAGAGTGGTGAGGATCTCTGGACTGGATCGATTGTGTGTGTGTGTGTGTGCCTGTGAGCATTTTAGTATGTGTGAATGCATGCATGTGCAGGTGACTATCAGTGTATATGTACCTGTATACATGCATTTTTGGGTGTGGATGTAACACCTAAAGGAACTTGTAGTATTTCTTTTTCATTTTGCGCATTTTACATCTGCTTATTGACATGCTAACTCAAATCATCTGAAATGGCAACTCAGTCCCTCATCAAGCGTGACCCGTTACTGGAAGTGTAGTGAGCATTCTGAGAAAAGCCAGTGTGCCACTGATGCACCACACGCAGCTGTAGGACCCATAGGGTAAAGCTGTAGGAGGTATAGGATAAAGCTATAGGACCCATAAGGTAAAGCTGTAGGAGGTATAGGATAAAGCTATAGGACCCATAGGGTAAAGCTGCAGGAGGTATAGGATAAAGCTATAGGACCCATAGGGTAAAGCTGTAGGACCCATAGGGTAAAGCTGTAGGAGGTATAGTATAAATCTGTAGGACTCATAGGGTAAAGCTGTAGGACCCATAGGGTAAAGGTGTAGGAGGTATACGATAAAGCTGTAGGAAGTATAGGAAAAGCTGTAACAGGCATAATATAAAGCTGAAGGAGGTGTAGGGTAAAGCTGTAAGAGCCGTACAGTGAAGCTGTAGGAGCTGTAGCTTAAAGCCGTTGGAGCCATAAAGGAACGCTTCAACAGCCATAGAGTAAATCTGTAGACGTTGGAATGTTTTGCCCTTAATTTTTTTTTTGCCCTCTCTCTCTCTTTCCATTGGGCCAAATAAAACCAAAACAACTTTACTGTTCTTCCTTCTCCTAGAAGAAATGTCTGAAGATACTGACCCATGCAACAATTCTCCCAATTATTCAAATCATTACCCACAAGGTATGCAAGACTGAGCTGCTGACAAATGAAGTATGCTTCTTGAGGCCAACAGGTTTACAGCCTAAGAGTTAGCAGTAATAGTAGTGGTAATACTAATCATAGCAATGCATCATGCTGTATAAGTGACTTTGCTTCAGTGGGTAACACGGTGTCGTATTTATCCCTGATACAGTATATATAGGTACTAAAGGGTCTGGCTGAACGGAGTCCTGAGACACTGAGAGTTCCTCTGCAGTGTTCTGTAGTTTTCCCAAGAGAGATGGACAAAGTTTTCAGGTCGGTGTTTCTCAAGAGGCGGTCTCCCTGCCCCGCCCAGCACAGCTCACCTGCAGCAGTTTGCATTTCCGCAGAGCAGCACCTCCCTCCCCCCACAGCACACGGTGCAGTAGGACTGGTACCCGTCGTCATCGTACATGTAGGAGATCTCCAAGTATGCATCCTGGGACAGACACAGGGAATAGCATGTTTACTACACTAAAAGAGATGCAGGTTGAGCTGCTTCACCAATGACATGCTGGTAGTGTCATTCTAGCCCTGAGGCTATAAGACTGTCATCCCTTGCACTGCTCTGTATACCTGTTCTCAGGAAAATGGCATCAATGATGCAAGTGTGAAGATCAGCTGCAGCTGCAAAGATGAATGCATGAAGTATATGCATCCTAGAGGTCACAGGCCTGTTTTAGATTTGGTTAATGTGAAGATGGGAAATGTTCTCCTTTTCTAAGCTGCTTGAGTCCTGACCTTCTCTGGCCTATTTTCAGTAAGCTCAAGCTCCTCTGAATATTTAATATCTACCCACAATCCCCGTTAGTGGCACTGGCCTTTATGCCCTTCACCCCGAGTTCCACTTCCGAGAAATCCTCTCCCTCAGAGTAAACATGAGAAACAGCCCAGGGGAGCCCGAGCATGCTGCGCATACATTCCTCAAAAGTCACTTCAAAGTGCTGCTCCTACCTTGCAGGTTTGGCACAGGCCTCCTTCAAAAAGTGGGTGAAAGGTCTCCACTGCTGTCTTCCCACATGAGAGGCAAAATTCTGTGCAAGAATCGCACATGCATGAGAAAAGGGGTCAAGGTGACAGACCACCCCCAACAGAGGAATACTAATAATCTCAAGGAAAAAAAGAAATTGTAGATCTGTGTTTGTAGATTCTACAATTGTAGAAATTGTAGGTTACCTTCTATACTTCTGCTATGCTTCAGCACTTCACACACCATTTGCTCTGAAAATATATAAAAACATTCAGAAGTATTCATAAATCGTAGCTTTAGAATACATCTCACTATGATTCAGCATGTTACAGTAATAATAATACTTTTTAATTTTTAGTAATATGCTGACTTCCCAAACTCAGTGCGCTGAACAGTACAGAATCAAAAAGGGCACAAGCAAAGGCATGCATGAGTTCATGACCTCTGACCTCGGCTGCATACTTCCTCGCTGCCCGTCCTGGCCCGGCACGGGCTGGGCTTGTGTCTCTTGGCTGGAGGAAAGTACTCTGACAGAGTGACACCCAGGACCTGAGGGCTCAGGGATCCATCCTCTGGGGAGAAGAACAGGAGCAAACACACGCCATTAGCATCAGCTGTATCTTAGGGTGACCAGCACAGTTATGTCTAGCAAGCACAAGGGCTTGATTTTTGGGGGTCATGCCTCAGCACATTCAGTTTTTATGGACTACCTTTTTTGCCATTTGCTACAATGTTGTTTCGAAGTCTTTCTAGTCCCAGGTATTACAGAGTGTGGTCAGACATATTGCATTTTAGGTATCCTGACCTGTGTTCTGGGTCGTGGGTTTGAGGCCTTCAGAGCCTTTAGGCAGGAAGCCACCCTGAGCCCACTGCAGCAGAGGCTTCACCTGCTCCTCTGGGCTGTCTGTCTCACCCTGTGGAAATGCCTGCCCCGCCCTTCTGCTGGCCATCTGACACAGACAGACACAAGGACAGAGAGACACGCAGGTGTGAACACAAACAGTATGCTCATATGACACACACACACGGAGGCAGTGAAACAGAGAGAAAAATTAATGCAAGGCACATACTCTGATGAAAAACATAGTCTCTTGCACAGGTACAACCTGCAATATAAACACCAAGGCACTCAAAACACATGTGCGCAAATACAGTGTGAATGAGGGCAGGCATGTGGTGTGTGCTCCAAACAGCCCTTTCTATAAAGAATGTTCTGGGAAGAGGAAATGTCAAATATGTAACCAGCAGCCAATGGCCAGACTGCTTCTAATCTTTCATCCTTTATCTCTCAGTTATTAGATTTTGCATTTATTGAAACAACATACAACACTAAAACTCCAAGGGAATCTGAGAGGTGAATGATAGACACATGGATTCATTACCATCACCGAATCTCTTCCTGCCAGGATGGTATGAGAGAAAATCTTTTCACTGAGTGTGGAAATCAAAGAGTAAACCTTTAAACCCTTAAATATGAAACTATGTACTGCATTACTACTCCCTTTCTCAGATCCTCAGCGTTACAGCAATTTATATATTTTAAAATTGCATATAGTAATAAGCATAGTAGTAAGAATATGAAATGTAACAGTGCATGGTCGCACAACGAGATGAAATCAATCACTTTGCAGTTTGTTTACAGCCACTAGATGACAGTGCATAGCCACACAGAAAGACAGCACAGAGCTGTGTAATTCTACACCCAGCCTACATGCACGCAGTGTGTGTGACTGAGTGCTACGCTAGGGGGGTGCAAGGTCCACGCAAGAGTTCATCCCCTGCTGGGGGGAGAGATAGAGGGGCCTCCAATTACATCCCCTTGTCCCCTGCTCCCTTTGCCTTTGCTTGCTCCCCTCACCTCCAGGGCTTGGAATACCGCTCTACGGTACGACGCCAGTCTGGTGTAGGACGCCTGGTTGAAATACTTGGGGAAGGCAGTGATGCAGTCCAGCTTATCTGCAGAAACCTTAGAGCGAAAGGAGGGCAAAGTGAGCACACTGTAAACCTTACTTTGCTCTAACTTTCCTTAGCAGGACACCTCAGTTTGCACATGCTTCTGGGAACTATGTCAGTGTCTGTTAACCTCTGGCCTCTCTCTCACCTCTGAGAACTTTCCATCTCCAAACCACTGCAGCCACCTCATGCCGTGGGAGGCCTGCCTCTTGCCTGTGACACGCCAGGTCACCACAATGCCTGGCCACCAGGAGAAGCCCTTGATCTTGCCCCACACCAGCTCCCCGACACCAAAGCCTTTGCCATCCTGCAGGAGGAAGGTAGTCATGGAGCAGGGCAGGAGGGCAGGTAAAGTGACCATATAAATACAGCCAATGATAACCATTCACAACAAGTCAATCACTCATGCCAAGCCATTTACAGTCAAATGGTAACAATCAGCCAGTCATGTCTAGCTAACGTTAGCCATCCAATCACATCCAGCCAATCATATCTAGCGATCGTAACCTGCCAGTCATAGTCAGGCAGTATCACTCAGCTAACTCAGCTGTGTTACAGCCATAGGCTCATGGGTTTTCTTGCTCATCCATAAGACGTGAAGCACAGGAAATAAAAACAACAGTACTGAGACCATGTTCTCTTGCCTTGTACTCTGGCTGGCTGGCAGTCTCCTCCTTGGAGGAAGAGGAGGAGGAGGCAGAGTCAATGCTGTGGGCAGAGTCCTTTGAGTCCTGCTCCAACAGCTCCACAGAGGGGGGTGAGGGACAGTTCTGTGGGGGAGGCACCAGGCACAACAGCAATAAATGAGTGGATAGTGAGTGAGTGAGTGAGTGAGTGAGTGAGTGAATGAATAAATTAAACGAACGATCCTGAAGGAGTGACAGAGTGAATTGCTGATTGAGCAAATGAATGAGTGAGGGAGAGTGACAGAGTGAATGAAAGAGTGAGCAGTCTCCAAATTGGTGACAGTTCTCATTTCCCACTCAGGAAGGATTGAGATTTGTGTGTTCAAAGAGTAGGTCAGATCAAACACTCCCAAAACCATGGTGCACCTTTCTACGTGTCCATTGCACTATTGCATATTGCTCGGTCACGGGCTGAATTTCTCAAGTTAAAACAACACAGACGTCCCAAACACACAAAAAGAAAGAGGGGGATGCCAGTAGCTTCCAGCACGATGACTCATGCAAGCCTCAGGGCTCCTTCAGAATACCATTCAGATAAACTCCGTCATGTGTTGACATAATGCAGAAAAAACACACATTTTTCTACCAGTTTATCTACACTAGACAGGTCTCCGTGTTCGATCCTGTTGGGTTCAACAAAATGAACTCAACTGAACTCAGCAGCTGAAAAAAACAAACAAAAACAAACATGCATCATGCATTTCACTACTTTGTCACACTCTGCGCTCACACACCACTTTTCACAAAGGGAACCTGGAACAAGGAAGTGTGTGTATTCTGTACAGGCTGTCTGTGTTATTCTAGTTTGATACTCATCAATTCTCCTGCACTGAACAATTCCCTGGATAAGCTCTTTATTCATTCCATGGGGCAGACATAACTATGACTACGGCCTACATGCATACATACGGCATACATAACTGCTAAGGAATTTACTGAACACTCCCCACACACAGTCATACCACAATTAGCCCTTCACACCACACACACGGTGACACCAGAAACACTCCATCACGTCACACACATCCTGTTTCTCTCCACACACGCAGGTACACCACACACTGTCACATGCCAAACCCAAAAAAAAAACACACCCTACTACACCAACCATACCCTGCTACACCACAAGTACCTCATTAAATCACATACACCTTATCATACCTATATCCTACAGTCTCTATTGCTCTATTCACTGCTAACATATATAGGTACCTATATGAGAGGGTCGCTGACATGAGGATTAATTAGAGGAAGGGGGATTGCAAACTGGTGGACAGCCACATTCCTGTACAGCAGAATAGGAGAAGGCCCCTGTCCACCTCTGTTCTCTCTATATGATTCTGTTGTCCTAGTTATATTTTATATTTATATTTTCTGTTCTTGCACTTTGGTTCTGCTCTCTCAGGGTGGTTCTGTTCTTGCAGTGCAGTTCAGTTATGTGGTGTACAATGTACGTCTCTTACCCCTGTGGGGCTGCCCCATCCCTGCCTAGCTGGCCCTCTGTCATCTTGACTCTTGGGGGCGCTGCTGGGAAACCTCAGGCCTGCCTGGAATATGGTTCTTGGGGAGGGCCTCTGTCTCAGGCTCACCTTTCCCTCCTGTCAATCAATCAATTAATCAATCAAGTAATTAGTAAGTCAGTGACTTCTCATTCAGGTTGAATGCAACTACCCTACATGTAGAAACTTACTGACGAATTTCTCTTGAAATGTGAGGAATGCCAACAACACAAGAAACATCCTCATCATTAACATGCAAAACTCCACTACATTGAGCTTTAGGCTCTCTATCTCATTCTGCACACAGCTGAGTTAATCAAGGCTTTGCTCTTTTAGCTGTCAGAAAACCCCTATCAACCCTGGTGGCTCACATGGCTTTAACAGATGAGGTACTGGGAGTGTGTATATCAATGTCATTGGAGGAAGGTCATGGTGTGTCACAGAATTTTAAATTCTAACAAAAAACACAATGTGATTACACCCCATTCACTCTCATGGTTCATGTTAATTTAAAGGGAAGAACACCACTCCTATTTCAATGGGTAAAACCAGTTTAACTGGCTATAGCTGAAGAAAAACAGCAGAAATTTTTCAGCTCTGCACCCTGAAATATCTTAAAGCAGAGGAATTGTGCCAAAAGGAGAGGCTTAATAGCTCTAGAAATATGAGGAAATATATCTGATTCCCAGTTATTACTTTAATGTCTTGGCTGTCACCTCTTCATTCCAAGACAAATAAAGAGCTTGTGGTTTTTTGATGAAACTATGTATCATTCTCACACCCCTACATGAATTCATCCATTCAATGGTCATGCCCAACCACAGCTATCACCATTCCTCCACCACTCAGCCACTGCTACCATAATTTCCCCACCGCTCTCAGCCACACTCAACCACAGCTATGACCATTCCCACAACCGCTCCCAGCCACACTCAACCACAGTTATGACCATTTCCACAACCGCTCTCAGCCACGCTCAACCACAGCTATGACCATTCCCACAACCGCTCTCAGCCACACTCAACCACAGTTATGACCATTCCCACAACCACTCTCAGCCACGCTCAACCACAGCTATGACCATTCCCACAACCGCTCTCAGCCACACTCAACCACAGCTTGCAAAACTCCCCCAACTACTCCCAGCCACACTCAGCCACAACTGGTATTAATGAAGCGAGCCATTCCCAACCACAGTCAACCACAGGCAGTATATTCTCTCCACCGGCTCAGACCTGAAGGCCACAAGCCTGTGGTGAGTTTGTGCTCATATAAGCAAGGGTAACATGACCCAAAGTATTGAGAGATTTCTTAACAGAAGTACAAAATTATGTTCATAGGCTATATTACTGAAGGTATGATGTGCATGAAAGGGCTTTGGGCCAATACATTCCATGAGTCAGCAGTTTACGGAATGAATCATGTGATTCACACAGGAACAATTTCGTACACCAAAGCAAATGTTGGTTAAAATTTTGTGGACAGAACTGTTTGTTACATTCATTTGGTCACTTACAAAATACTGAAACAACAGACCAAAATGATGACATCACGTCACAGACATTTGAAGCTTCGTTCGAAAAAGGTTGACTAAAATTTGATTGGCAAAAAATGGCATTTGATACAGCCCTACCGGTTACATTATGTTAGTTTCTCTACTGTAATGTAACTTCATGCAGTTACACAAGGTAAAGTATCATTGCCATGATGGAACACTATGCAGTTACACACGTATCATT
This sequence comes from Megalops cyprinoides, assembly GCF_013368585.1. Classification (NCBI taxonomy): domain Eukaryota; kingdom Metazoa; phylum Chordata; class Actinopteri; order Elopiformes; family Megalopidae; genus Megalops; species Megalops cyprinoides. The sequence continues at coordinate 18,650,798 of NC_050588.1, forward strand.
GGTCTCATGTAACATTGTGCAGTTATACATGATATCATTGCTGTAATGTGTCATTGTATAGTACTGCAGGTAAGTATCACTGTGAACATGCACCTGACTGTAGGAGGTTTCCCAGGCACCCTCCACTGGATCTGGACTCCTGCGGGATCTCTTCCTGGTGCTGGACCCCTGATCCAGGCTTGTATCTGGCACAGAGGGAGAGAGACTGTCTGTGAGAGTGTGTGTCTGTTTGTGTGACAGTTTATATGTGTGTATGTGTGTGCCTGAATGTTTGTGCAAATGTATGTGTGTGTGTGTGTGTGTGTGAATATGTGCATAAACTTGTTTTCGTGAAAGTATGTATGCTTACCTGGGGACGCCTGGTCCCCACTCTGTTTGTGGCTGGGTGGTGAGGGGGGTTCAGCAGCAGTGAGGGGGCTGCTCCCTTTGGTTCTCTCCATTCCTCCATCGCTGTCCAACAGGCCGTCCACTGCTACTGCACTGTGTACTGCAGCCTGCAAACGGAGGGGAGACAAAATAAACCAACAGCAGGGTACACATAAGAACACAGTATATATGCAATGAACCAAAAGCATTTACACATGCACAGAATACACACAATAGGCCAACTGCCTACTGGCGCTGTCAAAATTGGCCAAAAATGACGTTCAATTATTCCTTCTAAAAAACACATAGGTTCGAACCATTTGAATATCTGTTTTTGCACATCATGTCCAAAAGAGGGCAAAACAATACAACGAGAGACATAACCACTTGTATAGGTATATTTATTTCAACATATACATGTCTTTTAAAAGATTTAAATACCTACACATTACAAAATAAACAAATAAAACAATTAGGTTACAGTATGTAGAACGGACATTCAACGCTCTGTGCTGTGATAAACCTGGAACAACAATGAATGGACATGAAACGGGAAAAGCTTCTGTCTCTAGCCTACTCATTATTCAATATCTATTCAGTCAGTACAGTAGCCTACACTTTTGTAATGTTTTTGTTTAAATAAAATTAAGGCACACAATTCCGAGAATTGTGAAAACAAAGAAGTTTTACCCTTAGGGATAATTTGCAATAAAGTGCTATTAAAAATGGAAAAGTTGGCTACTTACATTCTTGACGCTAGAACTCCCAAAACGCTAGCATAAAAAAAGAAAAAAGGTATAACTTAACTGTATCAGCATTTTATTCCACTGTCCCTGACTGTCAGGCCTTTTTATTCCACTGTCACTGTCAGGACTTAGGCCTTAAGGCCTACAGGTTATTTGCAAAAAACACAAGACAGCCCACATGTGAAGAGGGCAGTGCCGATCTCTTTTTATTCACTATATTCCCAGCAGAGGAAAAGACATGTTCAGAACGCACTGAGGATCCAGGGATGGAAAGATATTTCTTTGCCATCTGGGCGACATGAGGGTATCTCCCAGAGCCCTAGGTTTTCCACCACGTGAGAGGATTTTGTTGAGCAGGTATTGAAGACTCTTGTTCATACATCGACAACTCTTTTTGAAGCAGCAGAGTGTTGTCCTGGTCTGGCCTGTCCGTGCAATACGTGTCTCCAAAGAGATCCCCCATAGCCATTGAAACGGTTTTCTCAGCAGTTTGCTGGGGTTGTCCGGCACTGGGCTCGGTCTCACTGCCTGTGCCTCCTGCCACATTCACTTGTTTCCTCTCCTCCCATTTTTATTCCTCTTTTAAATGAACGAGGCGATGGAAGCCTGGATCCAGGTAACTAGCTTTGTTCAGCAGCATAAATGCGCTCTTTTCCTCGCTATACCGCTTCTCCAGATCGGTGATGATCTTTCTCTTCATCTCTGTCAACGCAGGTGGTTCTGGTTTGTCTGGTGTTTGCTTGCTCAGCTGAGAGAGCAGAATGTGTTTTAAAGGCAGTACAGCTGACGCAGTTGGATATTTGTCAGTCGACAATGCTTCTGTTGCCACTTTTAAGAACCTCTTGTACCTGTAGTAAATAAATATGCGTTAAAATTAGGACAGGTTTGCATTTGTCCAGCCTATTAACATTCACACTAAATAAGTAAATAATATTACCTTAACTTAAAATTAGGGCCACCATTCTACCCATTTTTAAAGACTCATTCTGGATCAGCACTAAGCGCCCATAGGCAAGGCATTTCATACACGTGCTCACCTTTTCCGTGAGGGACCATTCGCTTGTGGTCAGCTCCATTCTAGACAGTTTTTCTCGAAAATGACAGCAGACACAGCTGCTTGCTGCTCCGATGCCCAGCAGATGGTATCGTATGTACTGTTGCATCGCATCGGACAGTTGTTAATTAGCTTCTCCGTTTTCAATCCCAAAAGTTGTTGCTTCTCCTGGAGGAGGTAGCTGTCGGTGGTAGATTTGTTGAAACGGGATGCCGCGATGACCCCGAGCCCTTTACACACAGCCAAGTTGATGGTGTGTGCCACACATGGTATATTCACTGTTTCAAGATGTCTCTCCACTGCATTGACGTAATTGGTAGCATTGTCCATTGTAATGGCAGTCACAGATTCAATTTTTATGCCGTAGACGTCCAGGATGTCTTGAATGCATTCGCCTACATTCTCTGCAGTGTGCCTTTCCCTAAGCTCTTTTGTTTTGAGACCATAGTTGTGCATTTCCCAACTGTCTGAAATCCAGTGGGCCATTACTGTGACATAGGATGCTGTTGCTAGGGAGGTCCACCCATCCGTGGTAAGATCCACATCTTTGTCTCTGAGTAATTCCTTTATTTTGTCTGAGGTGCTGTTGTAGATGTCTACGATTCTATTGGTGATTGTTCCACGGCTAGGGATATGGTACCTTGGTTCCAATTCCTGACAGAACTCTCTGAAGCCCGTCCCATCAACTATACTGATCAGCCTCATGTCCTTGCGTATGAACGAAGTAAGTTTCTTCATGCAAGCCTCTTGTCGTGCTGCAGATAGTGAGCTTGTGGCGGGCAGTGTAAAATATGAGTCGAGATGTGGCTGTTTGGGTGGCATTCTGGACATCAGGTCATGCTGATCTGGGTGCATATTTTCGAGATGTGCCCTCAGGTTGCTAGTGCTGGAATGGTAGGCTAACTGTAGCTTACGTAGCTTGCATACAACTTTATCTTGAGGTTCCACAATTTTGCCGTCTACTGACCAAAATCCGAAGTATTTCCAAACGGGGCTTTTTAGATTGCTTGGAGTTTACAGAGTAAACAAAATATTTACACAGGGCTTTCAAGTGGCTCAGATGGCAAGGCTGAGCTCTATGGCTCTGATTTGAAACCAGCTGTGTCATCTGCTGACAATGACCAGGACCCCACGGTATCAGATCAAGCTGGCTTCATTCCGCTGGGGAGAAGGGTTGGAAGTTTGGCCACGGCATCAGTTCAAACTGGCTTCGTTCCGCTGGGGAGAGGGGTTGGAAGTTCGGCCACGGCATCAGATCAAACTGGCTTCATTCCGCTGGAGAGAGAGGTTGGAAGTTCAGCCACAGTATCAGATCAAGCTGGCTTCATTCCACCGGGGATAGGGGCTGGAAGTTCGGCCACAGTATCAGATCAAACTGGCATCATTCCACTGGGGAGAGGGGTTAGTAGGTTGGCCAGGGTTCTATTCTTGCCACCCTGTAACTCACTGGCCTCCTACGAGTTCCTTGGATGATGTCAGTGGAATAGCACCGACCTTCCAATGAGCTCCCACTTTACTGTGGTGCACAATAGGACAAGTAATGTCAAAAATACATGCAGGTTTCCTGCATGATTGCATTGAGTACTGAGGTTGTCACAGTGATATAAGCTTAAGTAGTACAACTGGCGATTGAAAAATAGGGGGACTGAAAATGGCAAATAGCAGAGTACATATACAAGTATATACGCACAACACACACAGTGTATGCACAGTAAAATGTATTACACACGTTATAGACACAGTAAAAACATTGCACATGTGATATACCCATAGTATGAACATATGAGAAACATGGTATACACACAGCAGTATGCGGTGCATACACATAGTGTGTGTGTGTGGCTCCCCCTCTCCCGCTCCACAGTCACCCCATCATGCAAGCACACAGCCCATCCCAGTAAATGTATTGCCGATCTAAACAGACTGTAAATCAGACACACCCCATCCTACCCACATCAATCCCAATGCTGAGACACAGAAAAGTATTTAATATTTTAATGATAACATCACACTGGAACCTCATTTTTGAAGCATGGACACATTTGTTTTTCTTTCTTACGACATTTTCTATTCTCACAATCATGAGCGTTGGGGTGGGGTGTTGGGGTTTAGCTGTCCTGCCTCCTCTACCCTGTTGTAACTTGAAACAGGAATTAAAAAACCAGCAGACAACAATTAACCCCTTGAACCACTCTCATCATAAATGACAGCTTTGAACTCAGGAGACCTCCCTCAGAACATGTAAATTGTTTTACAAGGTAGCCCCTTTCATGTCTTTAAACCTGACAGTACATTTTCATGTTAATGTGTTCCCTTAACAAATGTAATAGTATCCACTGAGTGTTCTGCAGTTCACTCCACCATGGAGGACAAAGTCACAGGACCACGGTATTGTATCTGCAGGAAGCAGGGGTTCTCCTTTTTGGTCAGTTTTCATGTGCCGTTTCGGAGAGCACAAGTTAGATGATTGTCTTGTCTTATGTTGTGTTAATAACAGGCAAGCTGGCAAAAAGCAGTGTTGTGCTATGGACAATGGAAGGCAGCTGTAGACAGTTACAGTAGTAATGACAATTCATTGGGGAATGAGACTTGTCCAAAACAAAGCGCTCACTGGTTCCTCTCTGACATGCACGGCATGTATGCCCCCACCCCAGTGACCATAACAACAGGCTGCACTTTCTGGCCCAGAGATGGGGCCTCTTGGTACATTTTCCCTGGAAAAGGAAAGCCACATGCGTTTTTGTAAATGCTGTTGTTTATGGCCTCCAAAACTCAGAACAAAGAAAGTCCTCGCATCAGTCATATTGTACATAAAATGTTGGCTACATTTGTTTCTGTTTTTGTTCTTTTTGTTGTTCGTTGTTTTATGTTGCAATTTGTGTTGATTAAAGTGATTGTTGCATTTTTTATCAGCAAAATCCGACCAAAAGGTAAAAACCCCTCTCGTTACAGTTAACATATTTCATCCTCCATTAAGCAATTACCAATTAATCACCCTTCTCATCCATCAACTATCAGAAATGGCTGTCATTTCCATCCCTACACCCATCAGCTAGCAGCTCAGAGAGTTATTGTTAAATATGTGTCTTAATAAGAGGTCAAAGAGCCCCCTTTAACTGAACACATTTCAGTGGGAAACACTTCTCCTGCATACTTCCACAATCCCAGGCCAGTGCAAGTCTAGATGTTAAGAGATAGAGCCAGGACTGGTGCCTCTGGCCTCCGCCTTGCCTGAGGGGGACTGAGGGGGAGGGCGGGGAGTAACATGTAGCTTTGTCTGTGGAGGTCAGAGGTCACACTGTTTAAGGACCTTGCTGATGTCAACTGTGAGAGCCTGGAAGGAACAACTCAGTATGGTGCATGGCCGCCAGCAAACAACGAGAAAAAAACAGAAAAAATTAATCCAGTGGAAAAACTGGACAACCCACACAAGGCTGTCAGACCCCTGCATTCAATCAACATCTGTCCCAACCTTTCATTTATAAATAAATATAGAGGGAGAGGGGAGTGGAGGGAGCCGGTCAGGTTGACCAGCTCCCTCCTTGCATCTAGGGTGCATGAAGCCTCACTGCACAGCTGATTGGTTACATCTTTTATTGCCAGTGGTTACCTCTACTTCCTCACTGCTTAATTGTAAAGTATGTCTTTGCAATGGAATACTTCAGCTGTAATTAGTGGGTATGTTTGATTTGTTGTTTGCAGACTGGGTGTTAGCAGGTTTACTTTTCTACATTGTCTATCTTTCTACTCCCCACCCTCCCCTGGACCCCCTCCAAAACAATAAATTGCACCTCATCTCCAGAGTGCTTTATCCTGGAAACCAAAATTAGGTTTGACAGGCCTGACAAACAAGATCAAGAATTTCATTGAGCACCAGTGCTAGGTCATCAGAGCCAGAACCGATCACAGTGATGGATCAGAGGTCAGCCTGAGTGGGTGAGATAAGCCCCGCCCTCAAACTGTGAGGCGATTCAGAGGGAAGGTACACAGGGCTAAGGCAAAATTTTTGCTCACTTGCCCTAACCACTTCTCCTCAGGATGGTGCTCCCTTCAAGTTAGTTGCTCCCTTCGAGTGAGCTTACAAGCTTGTACCCTTCAGATTTATCATGGCATCCCATGATCCTTTTCATTTGCCATCCCCTGATGATCGTTTGTGTTTATGGCTTTTTGTGAATTTTATAAGAGGTTGATTCAGTCCAAGGGAACTGACACAGATAGTACTGAATTTTACAGTATGAGTGAACTCTTCCCACATACAAAACAGCAATAACACTGGACTGAAAAATTCAAGTGCGTTTTAATCAGAACAGACGAAATTTGTGAAAAACACCTTTGCATTTACATTTACATTTACATTTATTAATTTGCCAGATGCTCTTATCCACAGCACCTTACGAAAACTTTGTGCATGGATTTTGAGTATGCACCCTAAGAGACTGAGATTCCTGGGGTAACCATATAAGTAATGGGAACTTCAACGCAAGTACGTACACGGAAATACTTCACAGACATGCAAAACACACACGCGCAACCATGTGGCATAACTTGGCAGAAAGTGTTTAAAACTAAAGAAAAAGGAGGGTTCAGTGTCAGCCCAAGCCTATTCGCAGTCAATATGCACTGTGAGAATGAGGCCAATGTTATATGTCTTACGTGTATGTCACAGAAAAAAAAATGTTAGCCAATTCCTATGCCTTTTCTTGTGGGCAATTATCAGTGAGCCATTCCTAACATTAAACCAAACCATTAACCTACTTAAAAGAACGATTCAGAACTTCCAAGATGATTAATGTTAATGTTAAATGTAACTGATTAATGTTACAGCTAATGTTTTACATTTTAGCCATCACCTCAGAAGATGCTTTGCTGCAAGGCTGCTTTCAGTCAGGTTGCCTGGCGGTTGTCTGGCTTCTGTGCCACCACATTGGAAGACATGGTGGCTGCACACAGATGTTGGTTGGTATTTTTTTTTTGGTTGTATGTAAAGGAGAAGTGACAGCTCAGAGGAGAGAGCATGGGGCCCATCCCATATCCTCTACTGACAGTCTAAAGGGATTAGCACTCAGCAAACAGAACTGCAGAAACCGCCATCATTTCCTCAGCACGCCTGGCTGTCTGTGTGTGACAGAATGCATCCCCTAACTGAAGATGACACAGCGGTGGGCCACTGACAAGATAAATGCAGCATGAGAAATTCAGCACTGGGACACACGTGCTACCATTAGTAGCACTACATTTAAGGTTGAAAAAAGATTCCCCTTTCATGAAAAGATTCTCCTCAATTGCTGTGGCAAATTTCTCTCTCACTTTTAGTCACTCTCTTTTTTCTTAACTACCCTTTCTTTTAAATGGTCTCCTTTCCCTGTATGTATGTGCGCGTATGTGTGTCTATGTCTGTATGTGAATGTGTTTGTGAGCACGCGTCTGCGTGAATGTGTTTATGAGCATGTGTCTGTGTAAATATATGTGAATGTGCGTGAGAAAGTATGAGTGTATACATATAAGTGTGTGTCAGAGCATGCATGTGCGTGTATATGTGAGTGTATGTGCATGTGTGTGCATGTATTTGTGTGCATGTATGGAGGGACACTGTTTCATGATGATGCTGTAGAGAATCTGGACAGAGAGAGAAAGAGAAACGCAGAGACCTGCACACGTTGCCTACACTTGATTTGTTCTGCTTCTACTCAGAGTCTGACCTGTGAACTCCCACAATGCACTGGCTGAACCTAGCGGCTTCTCTGAGGCCCGGGGGAGGGGGAGGGGGGAGGTGCCTTTCCTCCCCTGAGAGGGGCCCCCTGCACTCAGCTTTTGTGAGGGTGAGAAGAAAAAAAACTGAGAGAAAGTCAAAGTCCTGAAACGGTGATTTAAGCCATGTGGTTTAGACTCTTGCACTTACCATGTACCATGTCCAACAGCACAAGCCAAACTGCAGCTTTCCACCTAGAGCTTCAGTCAGAGCAGAGGCAGACTGGACTGAAGTCAGACCAGCGTTTGGGGGACTGGGTAGTGCATAACACCAACATTACATTAAATTTTATTATATTCATTTAGGTAACATATATTCATAACAGAGGCCCTTGTTCAGGGTGATACTTCCAATTCTGCATGTTAAATACTGTGACCCATGAGGCACAACAATGGAGATAAAGCGCCTCACTCAATACAACAGAAGCAGTGACCCATCTGGGATTCAACCCAACGACCCCCCGGTGACCTGGATCTTATGTATTGTCCAGTGGTTAGTCAAAGGCCTCCAAGTACTCACCCCACATAACACTAAACAATCCAACACCTCTGTGTCACTATGAATGCAATTACTGTTTTCCTTCACCATTACATGACATCAAGGCCTGAATTAAAAAGTTGGTCCTTAACTTTAACTCATGGTTAAAGGCAAGGCTTACTCTTTTCAATACAAACTCAATACAGTGAGTACAATGATCAATGATCACAAAGCCACATGTCCCTCCCTCCCTCACTTTTATTTAGTGACAAAATTAACTCTTCATACAATTAACAAAAAAGTAACACCTGCATATAATTGGGAGTGAGACTGAAGGACACAAGTTGATTGAATCTAAGCCTGTGCATTTGCCCGGCAGAAATGCTTATCCTGGTTGATTTGCACAGATTAGCTTTAACACAGCTTGGGAACAAGCTCAAGTCCCTACCCATTAGTCCACAAGACTGCCACGTTAGTGGATCACTGGTTGATATTGGATCATTAGTGTATCACTGCCTTGTAACATTGAAATGTGTGATCAGTTTGAAAGCAGATCTGGAATGGGTGTGGTCTTTCGTAATTGCATTAAACAGAAAGATGTGTTTGGCTGAGATCCATGTAAAACCATTAACTTGGGCAAACAAAGGTTTTTGGCAGTACACATGGAGCTGCTTCTTAGTCACCGCAGCAGCTATGTTGTCCAAGGTTTGTCATCTGGAATCAGTGGGAAGAAGCTTTAGTGGAGATGCACAGAGAAAGCCCGAGGCAGTGATGCACAGCGACACCTATAGGTCAAAGACTGCCACTACAAGGTCTACAGCACAAATTCACAGCAATAAACCAGAGTTTGAAAGCATGGCAATCCTCCATTTGTGTATGTGTGTGTGTACATGTTGGGAAAGGGGGCATGGTGAGGTGAAGTCTGTATACCAGACAACATATTATTTAATGTACCTGGAGGGGTCACAGGGCAAAGTTTACTTTGGTGCATGGAACAGCACCATGTACAGCTCCCCCTTCCAGGTAGGCTGGTAAGCCCCAAACAGGTGAGGCAAAGAAATGACCTTTAAAAAGATGATGTTCCTGAACCTGTTTATAACAGCTTTCAGAGATTAACAACCCTGTCAATTCAAATAAGTATCATCCATAGACCGCTCATTCCTTTCTACTCAATTGCCTCTGATACTTTGGTGCATGTCACACATAGTCTTTTTATTTCTTATGAAATTATGACTGGTTTTACATTTAAACTGATCTTCTGTCTCTTCATAATGATCTTTAATTCTGTTACACCAAATCAATTTGGAATAACTAAAATAATTTAAATGATTTCATGTGAAGAGCCTGAAGAGTGCTTTAATGCTCCCACAATAGACATAACTATATAAAAGATATGAGGTGCTAATGGCTGATTTTTATCACTTGTGATTGTTAATCATAAAAAGACAGGTATCAGTTTAAAGTCATGGGAGAACAATAAATTAAGCAACATCAATGGAGTGAAAACTGGGCATGCTCTATTCATGTCATTATTGCTGTGTGCAAAGCATTGTGTGTCTGCTGCTTGATGACAAAGGATCCATGAAATATGCATGACCCCTCTGTGGCCATCCTACAAATACAAACAGATCAACAAAACTGCTCACAGACTACCATGATTTAATTCTTTCTTTTTAGCAAACTGTTACTGGCAGTTTATGTAATATACAAAATTATTTCAGTGGTTTCGCACCGCTACACCTTTCTAAATAACTGCCATTGAAATGAAGTGTCGCAAATTTGGTATGCAAATCAAGACCTATTTCCATCCCTGCAGTACACAAAACAATAACTTCCCAACCATCACTTGATTAAGTAATCATGATTCATTCTGAATGTGACTTTTGTTGCTTGGCATATAGAATGTGACTTTAATGAATTACCTAAGAAATGGGCCATCTGCTGGTTCACCTGTGTGTCTTCAACAGAAACAGCATAATTACTTCCCCTAGTATAAACGGACAACGGAAAGCCCCTTTTGGGGTAAGGTCAGGGAAATTATTTTGGGGAGAATTTCACAAAAAAAAACAACGGAAAGGATGAGAAGTATGAACCTCTATTTCACAAAATGGTACTCAGACTCATTTCACTACACTGTAAAAAAAGACAGTAGTCATATAATTACTGTCATCTTTCAAACAATGGGTGACTCATTTTCAAGATTTAACCATCCATAGAAACACCTCCACACTGGACAGGAGAGGTTTGCTGCAGCATGTGTAAAACAGCTTCCCTGTTCACCAAGAATGAAATGGCAGTGAAATTGATTTTTCAACATGCTCATCTTGGAGTAGACAAGATCATCATATAGGCTGCAGTGCTTCATACCAACAGGCCAAATGTCACAGTGAATAATCCAATGAAAACACCAAAAGTAGAATCTTCACTGCAAACGAAACAGTATTACTTTCACTGTCTCCTTTACAACACCACCTTTACTGAAGTTTGTTACAGTATACCCTTCACTGGATTTGATAACACAGTAGTCTTCACTGGAGTATACTGCAGTAGAACCAGAACAACTTTGATTGCTGACTTAACAAATGATGCAATGATATCTGATAAAAGAGTGTCAGAGGAGGGGAGAAAATATTCCAGAGTTGACCATTTTAGATGTAAAGTAGTGAGATGTCTAGTAGTACAATTGGCTAGTAGCTACAAATCTGAGCTCTGTATATAAGAAGGTCTGAAAAAAAGTAATGGAAATGCTGGGGGGGGGGGGGGGGGGGGGGGGTTCAGTGTGGTTGTGAGGGGATGGTCTAGACAAGAAAAATACGTAAAAGCAACAACGCGCTCCAAACAAAACAACAGAAGAAACTGATACACACATGAGAGAAAGGTGTGTGTGTGTGTGTGTGTGTGTGTGTGTGTGCATGTGTGTGTGTGTACGGGGAGAGACAGGTGAGGTGTGCATGCTAAAATCCAGCAGAAATGAAAAAAACAGGATGGAGGAAGAGAAGAGGTGACTCACAGCGATCAGATTGTTGCAGGCACTAGTTCACCGTGACCTGCCCATCACACCTGGGCATGTAGGCTGCCTCGGCGAACAGCTCCGCCCCACTTCTGCAGAAGTCTTAACCTTTATGATGCAACTACTCTCTAATTACAATGACATTGTTCGATGTTACAGCATGCACTTGCAGCTGCCCTGCAGCTAATTTCTCTTGTAATTGTTTCAGATGAGACGCCTACAGCAGTGCACAGCTGCAGAAGGGCTTCCTCCAGGCAAGGGAAAGTCAAGCTCAGTCAAACACCAAGATCAGAATCTGCACGGCTACTGCAACGTGTGACATTAAACTTACTCCACGCTCAAAATTCAATTTTGAGGAAGAAACTTTCAGTTTCAGGCTTTCAATAACAGAGAAAAAGGCACACCTCTGTGGCTTATGGTTCACGGTGGCAGTGGCAGCTGTAGTCAGACACATGCCAACCTGTGAACCTTAAGGTTTCACCAAGCCTCATGTCTGAATGCATCATCAGTAAGCAAACATCCTCCTGTACAGTTCCATTTTCTCTGTGTGGGAAAGAAGGGCTCTGAGTGCTGTGGAAGACCCCCGCCCTCGCGCCCCATGAACAGGCAAAGCACCGCCCTACCGTGGCTGTCATCTTGTCACATTCTGCCATGATGGCTGAGGGGGAGTACTTGTTCAGAGGCATCTCTGCAGTCCACGGTTCAGTTTTATAACCTGCAGAAGAGCAAAGCGGGAGACAATGTTAGGTCACCTGCCTTATTCCTCTTAAGTAACTACCAGCTGTCAGCAGACACCTGATGGCAGGAACAGAAGCGAGTGATTTATTCTGATAAGAAAACACACAAAGGGAGGTATCTCTCTACGGCCTGGGTTGGAGACTACACACATTTTCACGTGTTTGTAAAATTCTGACCAACACAACAAATACAATATACACACATGAATGCGTACACTCAGAGACACACTTATACTCTCTCTTGCAGATACTTAGACAGACCTCAGTATTTTATTTGAGTCCACAGTGAAACATTTCAAGGACATCTTTAATGAACAGTAGATGAAACATCAAGTGAAATCATATTCTTTTTATGCTTTTTCTTCTGTATGCAACTCTGGAACTGGCAATTGTAAACCATTCTTGTCTAACAATGACAACTGCTGCAGTCATGCAGGTATGCCAAAGAGATACAATCCTCTGATACAGTCACACAGCCACAGAGCACCACACAATGTGAGCACCAACTGGAGGGCAGGCACCACTCCCCCAATGTCATCCAAACAACAAATTGTAGGGTTCTAAAATATACACCTTTACACATAGCCCTGGGCAGGATCATCCTTTCAGCCAATCAAAGACAGACAGCACAGGTGTGTATTCACCTAATTCAGCCATATTGACAGAGGCTTAGCCAGCATATACAATGTCCGAGCTCCCGAGAGCTTGTGCACAGACACACACCACACACACATACACACACAAAATCATGCAAAAGCCAGGTGGCAGTCCTTTTAAAGAAGCTGAAGTTTGCCAGTTTAAGCTTAAGTTTGCCAGCCACAAACTGGAAAATAGAAAGGAGAAAGAGGCAGGGAGGACCCCTAGCCCACAAAAGCACATACACAATCCATTTCAATGGCTGAGTCTTATCTTAAACCAGAAGCCTCAACACCACTGTCAAAAAACAAAGAGCACAGCTCAAGCGAGCAGGTGCAGGCTTAGGGCTTCAGCTGTATCCCAAACCAAGTGAGCGAGGGAAGTGAGTGAACATCTCTGTGCTTTATGCAATACCTCATAAGTACATACTTGAGGGGTAAGGTGTTATTTGGGAGTGCATGTGGGATTCATACTGCTGTCTTTATTGATTTTTTTTTTTTGATTAGCAGATGCTTTTACCCAGAGAAATTTACATAGCTATTTTTTTACATTGTCCATGTATAATGCTAGATATTTATGGAGGCAATCTGAGTAACTACATTGCCAACCATACAACACCAATGGCCCACCTGGGAATGCTAGGAATGTTGATCTTTCCTGATTACTGAAGTTTGGAAATAGAGGAACAGCACCGAGAAACAGTATATCAGTCTGCAGTAAGTAATATTTGATGCAAAAAATACCTCAGTACTTCTGAAAGAGCAAAATCTTGCTGTGGTGCTTTCACACTTTTTTAAAATACTTCCTTGTAGGAGATTTTCTAGACCCAAGTTCATTTAATGTGGGTGTACACAGAAAAGGACCCAATCTCGCTTGAACAAGGCCATTTTGGGCCCTCTTCAAATTAACTAGGGAACAGCTTGTGCTGAAATTTTGCTGGTGTGAGAGCAAACTGCTCTATTCACAGGAAGTGAGACAACAACTATTGAGGACATACATATTTATGTATTCAGTTTTAAAATTACAAAAACATAAGTGACGTATGAAGCAGGTAAATGATATAATGAATTGTTTAAAAAAATCAAGCAAAGTTGGATTACAAATGGATACACATAATCGTAATTACATAATAAATCTATATTAAATAATAAATAAAAATAACTCCTTTCACTTTTTCCACTCTTTGCTACACAAGTGGATGGTAATCATGGTTTGAATACACTTGTATTACATTCTGGTAATGTTACTAAATACAAACTATTGCAAGGAACACTAATGATTGGTATAAAATGTTATGCTTTTCTAATCTTGATATATGCCATTTCATAATTTGATAAATAACAGTGATTCAGATGTGTCTGAGCCTTGAGGTCCAGCTGGAAACTGGTTTGTCTGTTCACTTCCATTTAAAATGTACAGGTGTCACTCAGCCCAGCATGACCACTGTTTTGCAATAAAGCCTGTTTTACAAGTGGCTGCCATTACTAGCCACAATGTACAGCTAGCCCACTGACTCAATTATGAACACTGGAATATTTAAATTGTTACATTGCTAAATCTCCTACATGCTCAGCTATAACTTATATCATCTAGATATGAAATATGCTCAGTGACTTCTCCTCCGCCATTTAAAATAGAACCTATTGTGGAACTTGAGTAATTGATAATTCCACTTTGATGGTCCAAACACATAGGCTCAGACCAGCTAAGACTGTCACTCTCATATGGCAACAAGGCTACCAGGGCTTTATTTACCAATAGCATCTGAATCTGCCTAAAAAGAACAACACAAGCGGTATCCTAGAGTAGCAAAATGGGTGATAAAATATCATTTTATCATTTTTGCCAAATAATAAATCATATGCAAACAGCATTTCTACATCATTTCGTTCAAGTGTGGTTTCTTTGGGGGCTGGTATTTTAAAAAGCTGTTAACGTGTGTTTTCACAGCCATAAGTGCAAGACTGAAAGCACTACCATGTCACTAGTGTTTATCTTCCCTCTCTTTTGTGCAGAAAAGTTTGTCCTGGTGAACTTCCCTTTTAACACAATAGACTAAGAAAACCGCCAGGTGCAGGCAAGCACAAAATCTCAGACGACACAGCTGTGTCTCACTGTAAAATTTACAAAGGTCTCTGAACAGACTCACTGAAGAGCAGTCAGACAACAAAGATGTTAAGCTTTACCATCCCCAACCAACAGACACACACACATATGCAAACACACACATGCATCCATACACTCACACACATGCATATGCGTACGGACATGCACACAATTATTTACACACACACACACTGGGTTCATTCAGACATTATTACTCTGCATTTCACTCAAAGAACTCTTTTGACTCCTTGTTGCCAGCCTGTCAAATTGGTTTTTAAGTGTTGTCAGTGTGTAAAAAACAATTGAGTACATTGGAAAACAGTAATAAAAGTGAAATAAATAAAAGGACAAAGGCGTGGGAGGGAAAGGCAGTTTAAAATTACGTAACGGGCAAGCTCTCCCCATGCATCTGGTAATGGCAGCCTGGCACTCTGCCACTGATTGGGACTGAGAGGAATTTGAAAGTTCAAATGAATCCGCCAAGCAGAACCATATCCCATTCACATTAAACATTCATCACTATAATATAAAGCAAAACGAAACAGGATTTTCATGGAGCCTTTGGCAACTCTTAAGCACAGGCGACAAATGCCAGCTCAAAGAGGTGGGCAGTGAACTGGGTTTTTAAACACCCTTCAGACAGAGTCTGATTGACTTTGGAATGGTGCCATGGGAACTACGAGGATGAATGCCAGCAGTCTTCAGGTGAGTTCTGATGATTATCACTTGTTATATACTTGGTGCAGAGAGTACACAGTGAAGTATATGACAGAATGAGATGGGACAAGCAGGATCATGCTAGGTCATCAATGGCTGTGTATGTCTGGACAACAAACACGAAATCCATTCTTGAGGAGACTAGGAGACAGTGTAGCATGTGTTTAATGGGGCACATGTGAGCCTTAAAACTGGCCTTTCAGTGGGCTGGAGTCCATGATTTCACCTGCCCACCCCTTCACCATGCCTTACCTGTGTGTCACAGGGCTTTTTTACTTCAGCATGGAGAGCAAAACCTGCATGACTATTCATGGTTTACATTAAATCAAAAACCTGCTTATTTAATGCTGACAATGGCCACACTGTGATTATTGGGTATTCCCCAGTTTTAAGATAAGATAAGAAGTACTTTATTAATCCTGAGGGAAATTTGTTTTGCCTTAAAGAAATGTGTATGAATGCGACAGCCAATGACAATGAGAGTCTGCACAGTACATACTGCTGTGGAACCTAATGCTTCAATGGAAACTGCAATAAGAAAAAAAAGAAACATAAAAGACACATTACCTAATTTTGTGTATAACTTTTTAATTTGGAGAGTAATGCATTTTAAAAGCATTCCCTGGTCTATGGTACATTCAACATTAAATCTGTAGCTGTCCTCTGCCTTTACATAGAAAAAACATATTGTTGAAGTTTGCCGTTTGAAAGTGTATCGTATTAGTTGCCCTATAGGCTGTAATTGTACAAATCTAATAGTACTGTGTCCTCAAACAGACCTTGCTCTCAGCTGAGAACTGTCTCATTGTGGAACTGTACACATCCTGTCCCCGTACTGTCGCTATACTTGCTGTATGCACTTTTGTAAGTCGCTTTGGATAAAAGCGTCTGCTAAATAAAAAAATGTAAATGTAAATGCAAAAAAACAAGCTCTCAAGATTTTCATAAATGGAAACGTGAGAGACCTTTACGTCTTTCACTGAACGCCCACAGAGCTCTACGCTGACACAAAGAGACTTGTCGTCTGAGTCATCAATAAATCTTGGCTATATTCAATGAACCCATGCTAGGCTATCCGGCACCACCACTCGCCTACGATGCAGTCAAAACGTAATATAGCATATGAGCTTCTGCTCTCACGCGACTGGATGCATATACTTACTGTCTGTAGAAAACATGACAAAACCTTTAATTAAAGCGTGATTAAAATACAGCTAAAGAATAACAACGAAATAAAGTGAGAATCTAGTCTGGACACCAGTTCCTCTCATGTTCACCCTATCAAGTTAAATTCTATCGTTTTTTCTTACAGCATTGTGCACAGTACGGAAGACTGATTCCCAATGGTTGTCCTTAATATTATCTATCCACATGAAGTTTTTCAAGTGGCCATAAACGTAATGATAGTGACAGTCTCATGCACGAATGTTAAATTGTGCATTATAGCCTAACGTAAAAACACTCACACACACACTGGGCTTTACATACAGACATGGGAAGTACAGTGCAGAGCAACATGCGCGTGCCTCAGAAAGAAAAACAAGCCTGAAAAAAAAAACCGGAGCAATAATGTTGCAAAAACACGCTAAATGTACGTAACCTAACGTTTGCAAACTGAACTTGAACTACGTCCTCTCTGGTAAAGTCAAGTATAACCATAAAAAATGGTCATAATTCGCGGCATTAACCAAAAAACTTCCTCGCTCTTACTCGTCGTTAAGTAACTTTTAAGTATTCCTCCATGATTCCATGAGAAGCTATGCAACACTCTGAACGTGCATTGTACATTTGGATTCCATAACATGTTTCCGCTGGATCACAATTAAATTCAAGTGACACTGCTTTTTCTTTATAATCACCGACTTCAGCATTCATCGAAATCAATGAAACGCGTGTAACTTATTTGAAAATGACGGAGAAGGTGCGTTAACTTTAGGAGTGTACCACAACTTAGCTCTCTAAGCCTTATCTGGATAGCGATATGGGATTATCTGGATAACGGCCCCCGCATTCACTACTTAAACATCACTGGCAACAATAAATACATTTGGCAAATATCGTTTTTTACATCACTGCAAAATAATAACAAATAATGCAATATTAACAAATAGTCAACATGTCCTAAAACTTTCGGTTTTCCATAAAAGTTGAGCATGACGACTAACTCTTACATTACACTTGCTTGCAATTATATAACATGCATTATGCATTTTTAAAAAAGTACTAAAAGTTTAACTTAATTAACCAAACAACTAATAAAAAGCGGCGAATTTTAAATGTAAATAAATACACTAACCCAAAGAAGAAATCCTCTTAGTCCTGGTATATACAGCATGCAAGAACGACCGATTCAGAAAAAAAAGCCGCCCATGTCAAGTGAGTGAGAGCAACGAGATTTACCTGTTGCCGCAGCAGAATAGACAGAAGAGAGAGCGAAACAGAGAAAGAGAGGTTGATACCTTTTGCCTTGCGAGATTTCTGTGGTAGCAAAGGTGTCACCTGGTGCTCTGCTCTACCTGTGCAAGTACGCACGCCCTTGAGTCTCGAGGCTGTGAAGTTCCAACTGTTTCTTTTTTGTAGTTCTTTTTTTTGGATACAATATTCAGGCGTGACTTTTCCCGGGTCTCGAATCGCGCACTTTATGAATGAAACTACATTTACCCTTTTTTTCTTCACGAAAATTAACCCTTATGTTACTGTTTTTCCGAGCTTTGCGGGGAAATGAACAGGGTTAAATGGCCTGCACGTGGCTTTGCTGTACTCGTACTTGCAAGATCGTTTGTGCAGTTATAGTTATAGAAATAGGAAATAATTCGTTCGTCTGGCCACTTGAAATGGATTAAAATATATTTAGTAATAGACAATAATAATCACGAAAAAATATTTACTAATATATAGGCATCACATTGAAATGCAAAAATAAATAAATAATGTCATTGATTCATTTTAAGGGATACCCCCTGAACTCTATTCTGTTATCCCTCTTTACATATATATATATATATATATATATATATATATATATATATATATATATATATATATCAGCTGAAGTACAAAATGCAGATGCTTTATGGAAAATATTGATATTGAACTCAAAACCAACTTTCCAACTAAATCAAAAATATGTTATTCAGATTTATTCAAAACGGTAATCTTTTTCCACACAGAAATATCTTCAAAAATTAATCCAAGCGATATTATTAGATTACATTAATGATATGAAAACAGATTTACAGGTAATTTTAGTATATGTAGAAATTCTGTATAATCATTATATTTTTCAAGTATCCCTAGTATAAATATATTAGGGAAATATCCCTCTTACTACTTCCTTTTTGTGCCAGCCGCTCACAGCATCCCTCCTCCACCTCCTCGCCACCTTTGTTCCTGTTTATGATGTCCAAATGGGTGGTCAATAACTGCAGCCCATGGCCAGGACCAATCCCAAGCCAAATATCAGTATCACATCAATAATGACATTTATGCTTTGATTATATGGAAATGAATGTTTACTGAACTGGTGTTTTCATACAAGTCATCTTAGGCATGCGTTAGGTGCATAGCTTACAATGTAGGTATTGCAGTTAGTATGTAGTTAATTTATTTGTAGCACTATTTAGTTAATTTATATAAATGAATAAAATATTTAGCCAAGCTTTTGTGATTAGTATGAACAACTGTAACTTTAAGTGTCCTAAAGTTATTGGCTGAGTTCATTGTAGCACCTCTTTTTCCCAGTTATGCTCACTTTGAAAACAGAAATATTTTTTGCAAATTATTTGATGGTGGCAAAAGAAATAAAGAAACCCAATAAAGATTTCAGCTAACTGAATTTCACCATCTTGATGTTCCATTTTGTCCTTGAAAGCAGGTCCTGGTCTTGGAATTCAGAAAAAAGGGTCAAGGTCAAGGTTATGGTCATGGATAAGAACAATGACAAAGAGAGCCCCTTCCTTGAGCAGGTTCTCTTTTTAGGTTGACCCTTTGCACCCCCTTACCCCCATCATCAAAAACAACTAAACAACTGGTAAATGCGTTGTATCTTTTTTAATGTATTATTTGAGATATAGAAAGAGCTGCAATAGCAGACAGATTGAATTCCACCCTATAGTCACTAATGAAGAGAGAAGATGTACTAAATCCACATGTTGTGGTAAATAGACTAGCCGATGACTAGGGCTTTGGATAATTTAGTAACTCAGTTGCAGTAACTTTAGCAACTCTCCTCAACTGAAAACATAAAATGTTTTGAACTGCAAATGAATTAGAAGAGTTCCCACATGCACTCACTAAGAAGAAAGCAGACCATGCTTTCCTTTGTTTGCTTTTCATGGAATATTTGTCAAAACAGACGTTCTATACGTTCCTATATGTACCTGATGCATCCTGTATGTCTGTCTATACGCTGTGTTTTTTGCTCATTACTTTCATACTCTCTGTTTTACGGGAACAGATTTAAATACAAATGTAACCAGTACAGTGATCATTATATTGTTTACCTACGCGACCTTGTAAAACATACAACATTTTTAAAGCTGGGAAACCAACAACGAAACGAAACTTTTAATGCGGAGGGGAGTGAAATACAAGCATCGAAAGTGCGTCTATGAATGCGGTGGTGGCTACGGGAAGTACCGGCTGCACATGTTTGCGGTGTAGCGATTTCCTTTGGAAGGAGGGCAATTGTGTATCAGCTGCAACTCACTCGAACCAGAAGCAGACTGAGAGACTTCTCGCTTTCAGAAACTCTGTACACAGTGAATCGCTCGCTTGCGTTTACAATTTGACTTCTGCTACACCACACTGTCAGGACGTTCTGTTAAATGGCAGTGAACCAGGTCAGTCGTCCATGCGCCACAGAAAAAGAGAAAAGAAGATTCCTCTAGGCGGATATATTAAATCCTTAAATACTGGCATTTTATTATTATATATATTTACATACATTTTTATCTATATTATAAATTTTATTTTATATATATATATATATATATATATATATATATATATATATATATATAAAACATGTAACAAGTACATCTCATTTTGTTTCTCTTAGGATGCTGGAGTATCTGTCATCCACCTGTTCAGGTGTAACAATACCAGCACTGATTAATCATCAACAGGCTTCCCTAGTTTAGACATGGCCAGTGTAACAGATTACTAGGCAACGCTGTTTTCATGTCCACTCTCGATGTTTCCTTGCAACTTCAGTTCAGTGTCTAAAGTCCCCTCACCATCGACACCTGTACTGCCCGACCGCCTCCAGTGGGACTGTTCAGCTTTGACTGCTTTTGTTGGAGTAAATGCTCTGAAAGCAGCAGAGTTTGTTGAGATAGTATAGGATTCTGTCATCAGCTTGCATATTGTACACTAGACATTATGTGTGCTATCATGTGTAGTATGGACTCACTTCCTCATTTCCCTTGTTCACTTGCAGATTGGGATGCAGCGTATGGAAATGTTACTTGTCCTGGTCATCCCTGGATGTGCCTCTGCCAAGCAAGGCAACATCAGTTACGATTCCACTGTCACACCAGGCATTTAATGCAAAAATTATTTGCAATTACAGAGTGAAATTCAGAAGGGATTATTTCTGCTGGGGTGTAAAAGGGAGTTAGATCATGTGACTCTCTTTTTCTCTTTCTCTCTCTCTCTCTCTCTCTCTCACACACACACACACACACACACACATATGCGCACACGCATTAACACACATGGATACATACACACACATGCATTCACATACTTTGCAGACGCTCTTATCCAGAGCCACATTCAAGATGTGAGTACAATTGACTTTACATTTCTTGTACAGCAGATACCCTTATCCACATCAACTCAAGCACCAAGCACCAAGTGCATCCAACAAAATGACAAAAAAACATTACACGCAAGCAAGCATAGTATTATCCACACAAGAACAAGAGCCAGTGAGAAACACAGGGTTAAGACCACAAGTGTGCGCTTGGCCCAACATTCAAGTGCAACACAATATGCCAGACTGAAGAACTGTACCATTCTCATACCAATATATGCTATGAAGTAAAATGTCTACATATAATGGATGGGATTAGATGCACATATTTAATTAACAATCACAGTATGGGACAGGGAGGTAAAATGGCTGTCCCCTTGACTTTGTGCAACCAAGTCTTATATGACAAGGCTGAGAGAGGCTTATATGACAAGGCTGCCATTTCCACTACCTTTTCAGCACAGGCATACACAATAAATACCTTGCTCAGGTAACCAGCAGATGAGCAGCCAATTGAGAGAGGGAAGCCTAAACTACTGCATTCACATTTAAATCATGAGATCATTATATGATACTACATGAACCTTGACACACACGTACACATGGGTTCACATACATGAATACACACACCCATACATGCATTCCAGACAAGGCCTATTATAGTTCAGTTATAAATGACTGACACACAAGCCCTAATGTATGTCAGTCATTGTGGGGTTAGGGAAAATAATATGTTCAGATCTATACTCCAGGCCCTTTTGATCAGTTCCCCCCCTCCCATGTCTCA
Organism: Megalops cyprinoides; assembly: GCF_013368585.1. Taxonomy (NCBI): domain Eukaryota; kingdom Metazoa; phylum Chordata; class Actinopteri; order Elopiformes; family Megalopidae; genus Megalops; species Megalops cyprinoides. The sequence goes on from NC_050588.1 coordinate 18,672,941, forward strand.
GTATTCCCCACCTGTTCCAAGTGGATTCAGAGACTAATTTCACAGCCTTTATGCTTCGACAGCCTATAATTAGATCTGACTTACAGGAGCGCAGCGCATTGAGACTTTCTCTAAGCTCTGTGGGGCCATGCACAATTAGGAGATGATTGATTGCCATGCAGTGAGGGAGAAATGAAGGAGAGTTTTCCCCTGAAAGGATCTCTTTCTCACTCCTGATTTAACAAGAATGTCGGTTGTCTTTCAGCTCCTTGGAAGCAGCTGTCATTTTGTGTGTTGAGAGTGTCTGGAATTGTGTCTATGTTCAGCTCCTGCATCAGAGTGTCTGGGAATGATCTTTTCCGTGTCCTGGAATGAGCTGCTCTAAAAAGCTGCTTCACAAAGAGCTTCTAAACATCCAGAACATTGGCATGTTGTTCTTGTTTAAATCAACTTTATTCATTCCTATTGCCACTATTATAGAAGAAAAAAAATGTTTCTTGATGCCAATGGACATTTTTTACTTAAGATTTATGGGAAGAAAACTAAAAATTAACTCAGAGGAAAGTGTTTAGTTGAACGTTCCAAGTAGATTCTGAGTCAATAAATCAATTCCAGAGTTCAGCCTTAAGCCCTCAAGCCCTCACTGAGGGATCTCATTTTGTGATGTGGCAGGACAATAGCAAGCAATCATTCCGGGGCCTGTGGGAATGAAGGGTGAATAGATCAAAAGTGGTGCTTTGGCATTGCATCATGTACCAACATGTACCATTACATCATTACCAACCTGGCACAGCTATCATAAGCATCACCAGTGATTGCTATAATTACAGGACGTGTCTCATAAGACTCTGTGGAATTGTAGTTTTGGGAAAGACCATGTAGGCATGTATGAATTTGCAGAAATGCAGCCAACCCATTGGCATGGTGATAAATCATTAGCCCAAAAAAGATGTAGTGTGTGTGCTGTCGGCAATGAATGAAGGCTGTACCAATACAAACATTAAAATTAATTTGGGAATTTTGCAACTCTGTTGTTATTCTCAATATCACTGTTCATCAACTGGAATGAATTTACATTGAATTTAAAACAAGGTAACCCTGTGCAGCCCCTTGCGTAAGAAGAAGAAATTAGTACTTTCTCAATTAGCAGTAACTGGCCTACGCCACTCCCAAAGGGTGGGAGACCCTTAATGATGTAATGTAAATTGAGGCCAAGGTTCCCAATACAAGTAATATTCAACTGAATAAATAATTGCCTATGCTGATGTACAAAAAAATAATACATCTTTATTTTACAGCAGCCAAGAGAAGAAAATCATCAATGAAAAATCTTGTTTATTCCTTATATCGTAGGTAATAAAAGTATGATTGGAAGTCCACAATTAATTTCTTTTCCTTTAAAACAATCACAAACATGAAATTGACATTGCACTACAGCTCAGGTACTGTAATACTTCAATTAGTTAAACATGAACTAATGCAGTGGCCTGCAAAATAATAAGCAATTAGCTATTGTCACATTAATGCGTAATATTAATGTATTTAGCATGAATGTCACTAAGAAAGCATTGCTGCGAAGTTACCCCCTAAAATGGTACACGCTCAGGTCTTCAGCTTCAGGCTTGCACAGTTACAGCAGGAGGTTTAAACACTGATAAGTAGAGCACAAGGATGTATATGGCTAATATACACCCAAAATATGCATGATAATGTTTAGAATTCAGACATGAGTGCCACAAGTCAAAGTGCAGCCTCCAATAGAAGTGTTACTTGCATGTGAATTAAAAATAAATGTAGAGCTTTAGAATTACCTCCTTTGTTACAATATTCTTGCTCCAGCTATCTTTGCACTTTGTCCTAATAATAAAAGTATATATTTTTTGTATAGTACTTTTCAAGACACTCAAAGACACTTTACAAGGCAGGTAAAAACACTACAAAAGCAAACAACTTGGTCCTAGTGATTGGTGTCAGTTGTCAGGGTGTGGTTTGTCCACATACGAGGATCCATGTGGAATGGTCTGGTTTAATGAGAGGTATTCTCCACACCATGCACAAGTTGAATCCAGTTAACAAAGACATTTATGGAAGATATTTATGGAAGCACAAGTTACATGTTGCTGTAACTGTGCGGTGTCTCCACACACATCTTCCTCAAATTACATACTGCTGTAAATGTCTCAATAAATATCTTCCACAGAGACACAAGTTACATATTTCCATGTGTCTCCATGAACACCCTCTGCAGTGACACTAAGGACAGGGTCCTCTGATGGGTTCCATGATGGGGGAGGTGCTAGTTGTATGTTAGATGGTGACTCACACACATCAGTGTAGGAGGTGGGTGGGGGAGGCCCCGGTTCCTCTAACTCCCAGATAACAATCACTCGCTAAAACCGCAAGCTCAAAACTCACCTGCTGCTGCGTTCTGCCATGAAAGCATGTTTCTCGCATGAGCAGTAGAAAGTGAAAGGGGCAACAGCTCCAACCTGAGTGCATTGCTGCTCTGGCTCATGTGCTTATTTGAACACAGGGCCAGGGAGATATTTGTTCCAGGTACTAGCACAGGTGCCGTGACAGTGTCATACTAGGTTCCCCTCCCTCTAATTTAACAGGATCTTCTTGAATCTCCCTTGTTTACACCTCCAGTTATGGGGTTATGATCTTTCCTCTTGGTTTCTGGCATAACTCACTGATCCCCTAGGTGGCAGTGCGGAGCAAGGCCTGGAGACATAGATATGGAACCAATAGGTTTTATGTTTGACTTTGAAGAGCAACATTGCAGTCCCACAATAGATTTTTTTAGCACAAATGGTGCAGTGTTCTCTTTCTGATAATATCCTCATGTTACATATTTCATTTGGGATTCTCTGTTGGTTTCCCAGTTTCTTTTTGATGAATATTCTTCCATTCAAACAGCTTTTATGGGACATAAGGTTGTTCTTTAACTGTCAATACTCAGGCTATTCAACCAACATTCTGCACACACACACACACACACACACACACACACACACACACATGCAAATACAGTATATACTGGGGATAGACAAAATAGTGGAAACACCAAACAATATATGAAAATTTAGTATCTAGTATCTTTGCCTTCAAAACAGCTTCGGTCCTTCTTGGAATACTGAGAACAAGTTTTGGGCTGTTTGGGCTCTAGTGGAATATTGTAAAATTCTTCAAGAAGGAATGCCTCCAATTCCTTGAGAGGTGACTGAGGTGAAATTCCAGTCTGTACCCTATGTTCTAGGACTTCCCATAAAGGTTCAATAATGTTTAGATCTGGTGATTGGAGCAACAATGGAAGGTGTTTGACTTCATCCTGGTGCTCATGAAACCACTTATGAATCAATTTAGCAGTGTGTTGGGGGCATTTTCGTTTTGAAATATGGGAATATCTTCAGAGAGAATATTTGCACCATCAGCTGCACCTGATCACCTAAAATGGTTATGTATTCCCTGACTGTAATTCTACCTTGCAGAATAATAGTTGGACCAAATAACTCCCACAAGATAGCAGTCCATTCTATAACAGGTTCACCACGACAGTTAGGAACAGACCATGTGGATTGAAGGCTTCCTCTGGTTTTCTCCAAACGTAAACCCATCCAGATGTAGGAAAAAGAATACAAGACAACTCATTAGACCATATTACCATCTTCCACTGCTCAGAGGTCCAGGTTTTGTGCTCATTACATCAGGTTATGCCTTGTTGCATATTGGCCTTGGTTACAAGCAGTTCTCAAACGACAACCTTACTACAAATATCAGCTTTGTATTGTTATTACAGTTATCACTTATTATTCATTACTCTTATTATTATTATTGATGATGCATATTATTAATATGTGTTTATATATATATGTTTATATATATATATATATATATATATATATATATGCTGACCTAAATCACATGTCTCTTCAAGCAAACGACCAATGCTATTAATCTGTCTCTCATGACCACAGCATCTCTGTGCTGGTGTGGTGATAACCCATTACACATTATCAGGCTGTCTCAGCGCATGTGGCTACCAGTCATGTGGTTTTAAACTGGAGCCCGTTTGCCTCCCCCCTTTACCTCTCCTCTGCTCCTAGGAACAGTTGGGTTGGGCGCTTGGGCCTGCCGTCTCAGAGGCATTGAGGCAGTGTCGGTGAGTGGGTGGGTGGGGGGAGAGTGGTGTAAACTGGGTGTGCGTGGGGGGGGACTTCCCTTCATATTTCAGCTTGACACCTCCGGCCCCCTGCCCCCTCTTATCTAAGTAGGACAGGCGTGCAAGGTCTCTGGGGACCAATCTGTACTGAGCTGCTAAGACTTCCTGTGGCTGGGGACCTGAACAGCAGAAAGTTCACAGAAGCGGTGGGCAGGGGGTGTTCACCTCAGTGAGAACAATAAAGTAAGAGCACACTCTACTCTCTCCATCAGCTTATGAACTTGTCTCTGGGCACCAGGGTACTGCTGGCAGGGGGTGCTTCCCTCTCACACACGCATGTGTGTGTTAGGTGTGTGTTTGTGTATGTGTGCATGTACATGTCTACCAGAGTATGTGACTGTGTGTGAGTATGTTCAAGTTCAAGTTCAACTTTATTGTCATATGTATTAAAAATACAATGACATATTTGTGCTCCGACTCTCTCTGCCTTAACATGAAGGGCACAACATCACAAAACCAACAAAGAAGGACACTACAGATCTACATAGACTATGTACACCTTGCACACGTAGATATACATTATATACACAGAATACAGTACACAGTAACATTACATTATATACACAGAATACAGTATACATTATATACATAGAATATAGTACAATAACATTACATATTATACAACGACAATGTGCAGTGCATATGGTTGCATCAGCTGTTCAGCAACCTGATTGCCTGTGGGAAGAAACTGTTACTGAGACAGGTGGTGCATGATTTGAAGCTCCGGTAGCGTTTTTTAGATGGAAGGAGTGAGAACAGAACATGAGCAGGGTGGTTGGTGTCCTTAATGATGTTTTGGGCTTTCCTTTTGCATCGAGTGGTGTAGATGTTATGAAGTTGTGGTGGTTCTGTGCCAATGATTTTTGCTGCTGTCTTTACAGTCCTTTGTAGCAGTCCTGAGCAGTCAGGATGCTGAACCACACTGTGATACAGCCTGTCAGCACACTCTCTGTGGTACAGCGATAAAAGTTCACAAGAGCTTTGGTACTTATGCCAAAACTCTTGAGACGCATTAGAAAGTACAGTCTCTGCTGTGCTTTCTTGAGGATGCAGTTGGTGTTAAGAGTCCATGTGAGGGTGTCTGAGATGTGTATGCCAAGAAATCTAAAACTATCAACAATTTCAACAGATGACCCATTGATTGAAATAGGAATGTGATTTCTTCTGATCTTTCTTAAGTCAACAACGATTTCTTTTGTTTTATTGACATTTAGAGAGAGGTTATTATCATGGCATCATATGGCTAGCTCTTCCACTTCCCTCCTATAGGCCCTCTCATCACTGTTGCTTATTAGGCCAATCAGTGTGGTGTCATCTGCGAATTTTATGATGCTGTTGTTGTCATATTTGGCAACACAGTCCTGTGTAAACAGACTGTACAATAAGGGACTGAGACAGCAACCTTGAGGCACGCCGGTCCTTAGAACTAATGTAGATGAGTGTGTTTTGCCTATTCTCACAGTCTGGGGCCTACCCGTCAGAAAATGAAGAAGCCAGTTACAGATAGAGTTGCCCAGACCAAGACCTCTGAGTTTCAACACCAGCTTGGATGGTACAATTGTGTCAAAAACAGAGCTATAATCGATAAACAACATTCTGACATAGGTATTTTTCTTTTCAAGGTGTACTAAAGCAGTATGCAGAGCAAGTGAGATAGCGTCATCTGCAGATCTATTAGAACAGTAGGCAAATTGTAATGGGTCAAGGGTAGCAAGAATGTTACGTTTTATATATGATATAACCTTTCCTAATCTTTCCAGGCACTTGATAATAATAGAGGTCAAAGCAATAGGTCGGTAATCATTAAGGCATGAGACGGGTGGTTTCTTAGGTATAGGCACAATGGTGCTTTTCTTAAAACACAGTGGAACCACACACAATGGCAGGGACAGGTTAATGTCAGCATAGACCTGAGATAGCTGAGTGTAGCATGTCTTGAGGACATGGGAAGGGATGCTGTCTGGGCCAGCAGCTTTACGAGCATTAACCCTTTTAAAAGTTTGACTCACATCAGCCTCCGTCACCTGTCACATGTGTGACTGTGTGTCTATATGAGTGTGGGTGTCTGCATTACATAGTGAGTCTGTGAGTGCAAGGCACGTTCCTTCTGTCGCCATATGTGTGCATGAGGAATCTGTCGAACCAACCCTATACCTTCAGCCAAAGCACTTCAAAGAGTGCCCCCTCCCGTTCATTCACTGCATAACAACCAGAAGCCCCATCCGCACTCTGTCGTAATGATTGACTTGGCCCTCTGCACTCCGCACTATATCGGCTTGTTATTTCTGTTATTTAGTTACCAGTTGCCACGGGATTGCCCGAGCCGATCGCGTTTCCTTGGCAACCGTGCCCGTGCCGTTGTCTCCAGCTGTGTTTTGGTTGTTCGGTCTCCACAGCCCGCGGGGGAGGGGCGCGTCACTGTGCGTTGATGCCCCCCCCCCCCCACCGTCCCACACCAGTAATTAGACACCTGCCGGTGGATTCCCTGTCCTAATGGACCGACAGATCTATTGACTGGGGCACTTTGCTCTACACGGCAATAAACCCAGACAGCAACGTCACTGAGGAGATCGTATTCTCACACGTATTATTACTAAAAATTCGTCATTTTGTGTGACCCATCACAATGCGGTCTCCAGGATGTTATAACGTGTATTCAATTGGCATATCGTTCTAACAAGAAATACATTCTTTAAAAATTCAAATAAAATAAACACTGTTATATGGATCCATATAACTGTCATCTCAATTAAAGAAAGAGAACAGCAAAACAAACCCTAGCAGTGGTGCGTTTAATCACCACACAGAGCACGCTGTCGTGTTTTCAGAGGTTTGAACATCCAAGAGATACTTTCCCTCTTCAGGGCTTTTAAGCTAACACATAACAGAAGTGGTCAGACGTTTAATACCAATAAAGCCAGTGCGTGCTGTAATAGTTTAATGGCTGTAAGAACCCTCACTCCCGCCCATATGCAAATTAGAGTCACACCTATGAGTTTAATGTAAAATAAATGTGCTATGTACTGTAAATGAGTGGTAGTGTTTTCACATAAACCCATTTAGGAATAACCTACACTGGGACGGTCTCTTTTTGAAATCAGTACACAACCATTTCCTCTGTAAAAAGGACGGATTCTTGTGAAATAATGACGAAACTAATGAATTTATGCTCTTTGCAATGGGAGTGCGATACAGCATCATCCACGTGAATGAATTTCGAGCAGTGCACTTCATAACAAAATTCAAGTAAAACGAGAGGTTGTTAAAGCCACCCAAGGCCAGAAGGTGAAATACAGTGAAAGGAAAATTGCGATTTCGTTGATAAGTATGTGTATACAACTGCAGATTAACCCTCCCGGACACAGTATACTGTAATAACATAAAATAAGATGACAGGAATAAGAGTAAGATATCTTCCACGTAACACAAACATTATAGGATGTATATTTCAAGATGTTTTCGATATCTGAAAATCAGTACAATTTGCTTGATATTATAGGGAGCACGTATGAACAGTGGGAGTACAGCTTTAATTTGCAGCCTCTGCGATCACCCACACACGACGAAATTAGTGTCCTTTCTCTGGTGGAATTTAAATGTGCAGTTTAGCCATTCCAACACCAGGTGTCAGCAGCTAACAAACGTTGGTGTAAAGCAGTAGACTACATCGGCGCCAGTGATAGCAAGTATTTTCATCTAACCAGCTACGTAAAGCACAGTTTCAAACTTCAGCGGCTTTTCATTTTTGAATGATGGGGGCTGCTGTGCGATACCAGTAGTATTTCCCTCTGGGACACCACACAAAAGAAAACCAATTTTCTTTTGTTCTAAGAACTGTGAAGGGAGAAATACAAACAAATTAAGATAAATAACTTCACTGGATGAGGTAAAATTTGAAGCAGTGTTAAAGCAGGTTGCAGTTTGATGAGTAAGCAGAGATAACACTCAGAACAGAGAGAGAGAGAGGAGAAAGAGAAGATAAACAGGGGCTTTTCCTGTAGTGGCTGGCTGGCGAGGGAGGCTTGATAAGGGGAGCTCCAGGACACAGCCTTGGCATGACAGCAGGACAGACAAAGCCCTGGGGGAGAGAGAGAAGGAGAGAGGAACAGGAGATAGAGGGAGGAGAGAGAAGGGGAGAGGGAGGGAGGAGATAGACAAGAGAGAGAGAAAGAGCAAGGGATAAGAGACAGGGCACATGAAATGAGAGAGAGGCCTGCCTTGGACTCTGTCCTTTAATGGGACAGAAAAGAGTCTGGAGATTAAGGATGACACAACACACTCACCAAAGCCATAAAGGATAAACACTGGCCTGTGTGTGTGTGTGTGTGTGTGTGTCTGTTTTAGTGTATACATATATATACATGTAAAAGTGTGTGTGTGTGTATGTGTGTGTGGGCTGTATGTGTGTGTGTGTGTTTGTGCTGTGTGAGACATGTATATCTACTATAGAGAGAGTCCAAAGAGAGATCCTGGTAGATTTACTATGAATTGAGAGAGGCACTGGGGAATGAATCATCCATTGATGAAACGCACATTCACACATCACTATGTCTCTGTGGTAGAGCCATAATTAGGAGACAGAGGCACGGCAGAGAGGGATTATGCACAGTGCAGTAAAGGCAGGCAGCAGATGAAACAGTCTCTTTACAGTGAGTGAGCAGTGTGTGGCCATCTCCCCAGAATCCCAATAAAAATCCTCTGTAGTCTGTAATCGCCCCACCACTACAGGCCTGGTTAGGGCACTGTGAAGGAAGGTCACATGGCCCTGTGAGAAATCTTGATGTATTTGGTACCCCCTGCTCCCCCCCACCCCCACCCCATACAGAACGCATAGAAGGCAACCATGTGCTTGCAAGGGTTAACTAATTAAGCTAGCATTGACCCAATATATTGTATAAGAGCCCCCTCCACACACACACACACACACACACAGACACACTTACATTTACACTCTTTGTGCCTCCTGCCAAGCTGCACGTGCAGCCCATGCTGGCTTCGACCTCAGGGGGGAAAATTCACAGGTCAGAGGTCATATGTGTCAATAGGTCCTCTAAGTGTCATCTTCCTGAGACAGATGGACTCAACACACTGATTATCACACCACAGAACTCAATGAGGGTGTGTGTGTGTGTGTGTGTTGTGTGTGTGTGTGTAAGGGCAGCACTGTGACATTCTGACCTGTATCAAAAAGTGGTGAGTTGTCTAGGCTACCAGAATTGCCTAAATATCCAATTGTATAACTGAATAATAAGTTAAAATGTAAGCCATGTATAAGCTGTATGCTAAATGAAAAAGTCTCTTTCCCCCTCTCTCGCTCATGCTTTTCCTCGCCCTCTGTCTCTCTCGCACACACTCACACACATACAGATCTTACCAAACCCTACAGCAGGTGCTGCGATGGTTAATGAACTGGGCTTGAAACCAGAAAATTCTAGGTTTAACTCCCAGGTGGGGCACTGGTTGCACCCATGAGCCAGGTACTTAACCTGGGATGGATAGCACGTAAAATGGAAGCTCTGTATGCCTGGATGAGAACTCAGGAGCAGAAGGGGGGGTCAGTGCCCTTATGTTTATTTTAGGTGGGGTCAAAGCTGCATTTCCACAGCAGAGACTATCAAAAGTTCACACCAGCAGCTACAAACAGGGAGAAAGAGAGGCAAACAGAAGGGGGCAGAGATAAAGGAATACAGACAGATCTATAAGCTCTGCATTCTTAATCAGACATACAGTGCGGAGGGGCTTCAGGCAGAATTATAATCATTATGTAATTTATAATTAAAATTAGAATAATTATTAAAATAAAAAGTATGACATAATTTTTGACCTTATTAACAGATTCCACCCTGACCACACAGGTATGAACTTGGCAGTTCAGCAAATTAATGACATTTTCCAAAAATTAAAAAGAAATTAGAAGCTGTAGCCTAAAGAAAAATGATTCAATGATGATTGCAGAAGTATAAAAGTCAAGAAAACTACAATAATTATCAAACCTGAAACATCATCAAATACAGTTCAACACCAAGACTTTTTGAACCTGAAATTTCATCAGCTACAAAACCCCAACATTCAATACATCTGAGATATTATGATAACAGTTATGCAATACATACAAATCATAAATCAGGGAAAAAAACACATGAAAATCGTAACAGAAATGATAAATTCCATTGAGTAAAAACAGTTCTGAGAAAGATGCGGTATAAAAAAACTTTAGAATACAGATCTGGAAAATTCTGAATTAGAATAGAATGTAATTTCAGTAAAATTAAAGATACTTGAATCAATATTAAAAACTATCAAATCTCTCTTCCAGCAGAATGCAATTAACAGAAAAACTGTACAGACCCATAAAACATGTGGCCCTGACAAACTCAGAATAGAAATGCTTAAATGCTCTAATTCTGAAATGTAGAAGGCCTTACGTATTAAACCAAGTGTTATATCCAGGTTGCTTTCCTGACATCTTGTGCCAAGGAACTTATTTCTTCAATTCACAGAAGTGCAGAATAGCAGAATGAACAGGCACAGAGTTTTCTGTGTGAGCAGTAATCTGGAAAGGATTTTCTGTACTAGTCTAAACATCCGAATGCAAGCCTTCTTAAACGGACAGACCTCCTTTACACAGCACAGTAACTTGAATAATAGCTACATTGGCTTTCTCATAAAACAGAATGGTGTTGATTATATTTACACCATATACACTCTGATTAGTGAACAAGTTCTCCAAAAATGTGGTGGAAAGGTTTTTGATTGAAAAGAAACATTCTATCCATGTTCCACTAGATTGACACATTCCATTCAATCTAGTATCATAGGTTATATTACTATCAATGTATGTGGAAAACAAGCATGGAATAAAAATAAAATAAAAAAAAGAACACTGCATTTTTTACACTGGGATGTGGAATATGAAAGGGCTGCAGTTTTAAGGGCTGCAGGATTTAAAACAGTGAGTTGGAAGTGTTATTTCAAAAGTCTGTAGCCTCTGTCTTCAATCTTAAAAACATCAAAGTTGAGTTTCTGCTCCACACAGATGATCTGGCACTGTCGTTGTCCATAGAACAAGGGCTACAGCTAAATCAGGGCAGGGGGTTGTGGATAGCAAATAAATAATGTGCTTTATTTTATGAAAACCTGCGCACGTCTTTTGACCACAACTTTTGAATCATTTCAATGAAAAGCAAATACATTATTTTGTGTTTATTTGTACGTTCTGAAGCGATAGGGACTTCATGACTTATTCAGCTGAGAAGCAGAAGTGTGAAAATGGCTGAAGAAATTAGTAAAGATATTACTTTGCAGAAGTTTGATCTGTCTTCATAACATGATTACTTCGGTATGTACAAATATATGACTAGCAACATTACAAAGCTCTGGTTCCGCTCTTTCTTGTGATATGTGTTCCATACCTATGCAATGACAAGGTGATGAGTAATTCAAACAAGAGTAATGGGTGTGGAGATGGACGCAGAGGTCTATGCAGATTGTAACTATGATTAAATTTGATATAAATTCAAAATTATTTTTCTCACCAACACTTTGTCACATAGACAAGCGACTAAGATTATTAGCGATGAATACTAACTTGTCAGCAATTCGACCAAGAAGAAGGGATGTGAATTTGGAAGCAGGCTGCGTCTGTTGGGCTTTAAGGGTTAAAAGACATTTTTAGTGACAATAGCAAGACAAATAATTTTTTAAAGATTTTTCCAGAGACCCCCAAAAACTTTGCTGTTGAGGCTTTCAGAGGGTCTCAAGTGTCAATCAAGGGGTCTCGGACCCTCCGAGACCCCCCGTATTTTGCACCCTGGGTATCCTTATACATGTACCTGAGTGTCATGGTCTGATGGTCACACAGTGTGAATTCTGCTTGCGCACACAGTTCAAATGTATTCACAAATTACATTAATATTTCTATCTATTATTGTGAAAACCATATCACTCACTGTATCCTTATGCACAGGTGCTCTGTATATGTATGTGTTTATAAATAATGTTAACATATTGGCTCTCTCTGGTGCTCCTGCTTGATAATTCCTTACCTGCTTCTTGGACAGCAACGCGGAAGCCCCCTAAAAAACTCCATCGACCACTGCCCCGCACTAGACAGCTAAATCGTTAACTTTCGCGTTGACAATTTTCCCCTTCTGCATGCAGTTGTTAAAAAGTTTCTCAATGACACATCGAGCTGAGGTGTTATTGAGACCAGTTCCATCATGCGCTGCCTTAGGACGATACTTTGATGTCCTTTCGCACTTTCGTGTTTTGGAGAAAAGAACGGCACGGTTTTGTGAGCCCCCACCGACCTGTGAGAAAATAAAGAAAGAAACGCTCAGTGTCAGTGGCAGTGGGCGTTGCGGACAGTTGCCAGATAATCATGCTGTTTCTATGGGCATTTCATTGAGGTATAATTTTTAACACATAAAAACCAGTTCAAACATCACCATTTCAGATATCTCTCAAAGTCAGAAGTATCAGTGACAATATCAGGGATTGAACTGTGAGTCCATGCACATTATGGGGCGCGATACAGAGTTAGCGGCCAGCACGTGTATTACGCAGTGGGGATGGTCACATGTTCATTCAGGAAGGAAACGCTGTAGTAACGAGGCTGAAATCGCTGCTTTTGCAAGTCACGATGTCCCGCATCTGGAAGACTCTCTTTCCCAGAGGTCGGTTTCATTTTTCCATAAACTCATAAATCCAGGTCAATCAGCCAAATGAAGATAAGTCAAACACCTGACTCACAGGGGAACAGTACATTCAGGCCCATTGAGAGTACAGAAATGCTATGTATGAATGAAGTATAATGTCTACTTGTCTGTAATTACATTGTGGTTCCTAAGTGGATGCTCTAACTTAAAACTCCTTACACAGGTTACATATCATCCATTAGCACAGATGGATATTTGTATCAGTGACACCCCACCCCCTGTGGAACCTAACCAGACCTGCCAAGACCTGTCCTTTACCTCCACACCATGCTGTTACCCAGAAAACAGGTCTACCCCCACCCTCTCAGGTTTCAGCTGAATCTGAAAGGTTTGTTATAGAAAGGATGCCTTCAGATGACAAACCAAAACCATAAATCTCTTCTGAGGGAGATTTAGCATCATGTGTGCTCTTCCTGTCAGCTTGATCATTCCAGGAAACACCAGAACGCCTCTTTACATATGAAACTGTGCTCTTCATTATATCCTTGCTTATCTGATGTCCACTCTGTGATGGAGTATGTGCCAGCATATAAAGTATGAGTAAAATGTGTGTGTGTGTGTGTGTGTTTATAGCCGTGTTTATGTGTAGTTGAGAGTTAGGGCAAGTATTTCTGTGTGTGAGCAGGTGTATGTGTGTATGAATATGTGTTTGAGTGAGAACATGTGGAATAGTTTGTGAGTGTGTGTGTGCACGTGGACACATGGGTATGTACAATCATGTGTGTGTACATGTTTGTATCTATGAATGTGGCTGTGTCTGTGTGTATGTATAAACATGTGTGTACACACATGTGTGCATGTGTGTATGTATGAACGTGTGTCTGTCTGTATGTATTCATATGTGTGTGTGTGTGTCTGTGTGTGTGTATGTGTGTCTCTGTGTGTGTCTGTATGTGCTCTTGTGTGCGGGACGGGGCATCTTCAGTCTCTCACTGGCAGATCTCCCCCTCCCCCAGAGCTGACTGTCGTCATAGCAACAGCAGAAAAAGCTGGCAGTCCCAGCAAGCACATAGCCCGGGAGCCCCTACAGGAGAGGGGACAGGGGCGGTCAGAGGGGGGAGGTAGGAGGTGGGGGGCATCCCACAGCTGATAATAACACTATGTTCCTCTGGGACTCTGCATTGCACCACCAAATGTGCTGTCGTGACAACCATGACTATAGAGTCAGTGTATCAGATAGGTCCATCGAGAGTATGTTAACATGTGAGCATGAGAGTGAGTGTGTGAGTATATGTGAGTATTTGTGTTTGTGGGAGGTGGTGGTGGTGGTGGTGGGGGTGGGGGTGGGGGTTAGAGGGGGGGAGGTGGTTGAACAGGGAAACAGAATTTTTTTATCTATGATAAAAATGAATCACTCTAGAACATGATGAACCAGGTTTTTTGTAAGTATGACTGTAATATACCAAAGAAACGCTTTATGTGATTACTTGGAATTTCTGCCGTAGTATGCATGAAACTATCCTATCCATTAGCAGTGGTCCTGCGCAATGAAGGCCAGTGTGGTTTGATATCTAGAGCTGTACTGCTGCTGCTTCCAGACAAAGGCTGTGAACTGGACCAAGACAAGATGTCTCCAGTGTGAAATCCTCCTTAAATATCTGACTTTGTGTGATATTGACCCATGGCCTTTGTGATGAACCTTGCGTGGTTTCTCAGCCACAAAGTATTCAAGCACTGCTTCGTGTTCAACTGGGAGGATGTGCCAGGACACCATCTCTATCTCTACTTCATGTCCAAAACACCGGCCTCACCGCTGATTGGCCTGTTGCCTACATGATTCTAATTTTTCATGGCCACCAGGGTGGTGTTATGTGGTAGGTAAGGACCTTTTAACAAGAACGCTGCTTTCAAACATTGTTTAGTTACAAAGTACGCCACTGCTATTTTCCTGTTTAGTAAAGAGCTTGACCTGAATTACTTCAACAAATATGCCAGTATACCTATCTGGATAATATGTGAGAACGTGAGTTGTGGAAGTTGCACTGGACAAGGGCATATGTCAAGAAAAAACAAAAACAAAAATTTCTTTCCTGTTTTTTGGCACTTCTGTTCCTATTGAGGCTGATATGTCAGATTGGAGTGGACCCCATGGGGCACTTCTACATCAGGTGAGACAGCAGACCGATCTGAATCAATGGGAAACTGTTCCAACATCGACCCTTGTGAGGAGAGCAAGTTTCTCCTCAAAATTCCTCATCCGCACAGGAAATGCATGCAATGTCACTTACAGCAATCTATCAAAACATAATGTTGAATGGATGCCAAACTCACTGGCATTATTTTTGATCAACAGTGAGGAAACAGGTATCACTTAAAGGTAAACAGAAACCCAGCAAAAATCCAGACATTTCCAAAATGTAATCCTTTGTCCCACATCCTATCGGAATACCCTACCTGTTTAAGTTAAGATAAAAACCTTGTGAAATTCAGAGTAACATTTCACCCAGTTAAAATTGTTGTACATTTTTACCTAGCTATCCGATGATCTTATGTCACTTCGTCGAAAAACAAAGGTTAATGGGAGCTAGTGATGATGACATCACAATGATGATGACCTCATGACTGTTGCAGCAGGACACTCTGCTGCTTGAATGAAGAGCTGTGTTACTCATCAAATTAATCAAATATGTCACCAACTACTGCTCAGCAGAACATCCTCCAGGACATCATAAAAGGAATTTATCTGTCAGAGGCTAAACTGTCAATGTAGAGTGGGGCTGAATGAAGTTATTTAAATAATGCTAATCTCCAACATAATGATTGCTTTTAGTTTCAAAGACTGGAATCTGAAACTGGGGTTCACAGTGTTGCCAAAGGAATATGACCTGATTTAGACCTAGACATTAATCTGACCCAAAGTGGACATTGTGTACTTCCTCATGGTTCACATAATGTTTCAGAAAAACCTTCAGGTCTGGATGCATGCATTGCTTGCTGATCAGCTCCCTGCTTTACATAATAACAGTCATGATTCATCAATTTGGTTATTAAGTTTGATTTATAACATGTTTTATCCCAGGAATCAAGGTTTATTGCAATTTTATAAGTAATCATCAGGCAAGAACATTATATATGCTGTTCAATTTAACATATGTCTTTATTTGAAATTGCCCACTCCATGCCTTAAGGACAGAAGTGCAATCATTAATACCAGAAAATTATTATATTCTTTACTCTTTTTTTGGCAAGAACAGGACTGCCATCACAAATTTAATACATTAATAAAAATACACAAAGAGAAAAGATTGTATTCCCTCTCATCTTCTGGTGTGAAGTCTTCGAAATTTAATTTCATTGTTTATCGGTTTCAAACAAACCTTTCATATTAATGAAAACTATTGATTTTTTGCATATGCAAACATCATAAGCAGTCACTTAAAGGGAATCCAATAGATTATAGTTGAAGCAAAGGAAAGAGATGGCTACATACAGTATATTTTGCCTTTTTTTTCCTTTGAGATAACCGGCATTTGTTGTAATTGCAATGAGGGACATCTCCACAACGTACAGTCAATTGTGCAGAACAGGCCTACATCTAGTCTACAGTGTATTAGCCTTCCTTACCAGCCATGTCCTAATAAACATGTCTTGAGACAACTGTTCTGTTTACTGAGATAATGCATGCGCAAAGGCAGAGCAATCAAAAGCAGCAGGTGTTTCACCAGTTCAATCAGTGCACAGTAGGTGTTTCTTATGATGTAAGGGACAAGTGGGTAACAAGCAATGCTCCTCCCTGAGGTCTGTGTGTTCTTACCTTGACAGACCGGAGTGCACTGTGATTTGGTGTCTAAGGAATAGGGCTCATAACATTATAGTTGTCGTGTAGTTGCAGTGTAGCATTGTGGTTAAGGAGCAGGGCTCGTAACCGAAAGGTTGCCGGTTCGATCCCCGCTGGGACGCTGCTGTGCCCTTGGGCAAGGTACTTAACCCACAATTGCCTCAGTAAATATCCAGCTGTATAAATGGATAACATTGTAAAGAACTGTAACCTATGTAAGTCGCTTTGGATAAAATCGTCTGCTAAATGAATAAATGTAAATGTAGTCACTGGTTCAACTCCCAGGTAGGGCACTTCTGTTGTACCCTTAGGGAAGATACTTAATCTGAATCGTTTCAACACATGTAACCAGCTGTATGGATAGATCTGTAAAATGTATGTTTTGTGTCTGATAGCTTTAGGTAATGGCATCTCTCATGTAAACGTATCCATAAATACATAGAAATGTGTATTGGCGCAATTGTGCTTGACAGAGTGTACATCAGTATATACTTATTCTGTATGGCTCCCGGTGTTTCTGCTGCCTGCCCAGGTCAGAATGTTTCCTCACAGGTGTTTTTACAGCAGGAGCAGAGGTCAGGGTCAGTGTCCTGGTGTCTCTACCAGAGAGGCTGAAAGCTGCATTTCTGCGGCAATCGACAAATCATACAGATAGTGGAGGCAGAGAACTCACAGTTTCTACACCTGTTTTTGTTTTTCATACACCACAGTTAATATGTAAAAATTAAATCAATGCAGGCTGCTCTGGATAAAGTTGTCTTCTGGGAAAATACATAATATGTGTGCGTGTGTGTATATATGTATTACCAAAATAAGAGGAGACATGGGGGAGGCTCTGGCACAGCTAAGATTGTGTACAACAGCTCTCAGTGCACGTCCGTTACAGTCTAGAGAGCGTTATTCTGCCGGTTTATGGTAACCACAACAACAGACACAGAGCAGTGCATTTCTGTGAGGCTGCCCCATAGCCTGGCCTTGATCTCAGCTCTGCTGTCCGTCTGTCTTATCAGACCTCAACAAGGTGACACCTGTTACTTCGAGGACATGACACTAAGGGGCCCCACTGGGGAGCAGAGCTAGGAGTAGGTGCAAACACCACTCCCCCTGACACACATACCCCCACCCCCAAAACACAAATGCACATACCCGCCCCTCTCCATCTCCCCCAAAGCTCTGAGCCCATCTGGAGATGGTCTTCACACACTAACGACGATCATTATCGTCACACAGTTCATTCCTAACAATGATTATTATGAGTAATGTAATGTAATGTATGTCTGTATGTATACTGTAATGTATTTCTTACGTTCAAAACTGTCAAATGTGTCCGAGAGAGAGACGGAGACAGAGAGAGATAGGGAATTCATTTTTGGGACTAAGTGCATGAGGGAAAAGAAAAGACCATGTAGCCCTTCTTCTTATTGTCTCTGTGCTTATTATCTGTGTTTGTATATAAACTACATAAAATATATTTAAATGTATAAAAATATTTAAAAAGACAACTAATGACATGGAGTGGATTGTGGGTTGGACATGTGCTCTGTGTGAATGTGTATGTATTCCATTTCCTAAATGCTTGGCAGCTGGAATAAGGGACAAAAAAGAGGTAAACAGGAATGACAATACTGAACAAAACAGAAAAAAAAAACATTTTTTAAAAACACATTGGTTTTCCCCAGGGTGTTCCAAACCTGGATTCTTCAAGAAATGTCAACGAGAGATTGTCAAAGCATTCATTCATTTACCTCCCTTCCTTTAGGCTGCTAAAACCCCCTATGGTACCTGTTCATACTGTTGCAAACATTTATTTCCATTAAAAGACAAGTGACAAACGAACAGCATATGCTCTGTACATAAAGTATTTTCTCCTAGATCAGGGCGGGCAGTCGGCTTTGTCTTCATTTCTGCGACGGAGTATGCACTTCCTGTTGCCGTTCAGCCGTCCCGTATCAACGCGGGGTTTGTGTGTAGGTGTTACGTGAATTACATTTTGCCTACATATCCCTTATTCTGTGGTAATCCATGGTAAATATCTTTTTTTTTTTAATTGTAGTTCATGGGCCGGACAGGTGCACGCGCCGGTCCGATTCAAACAGGTGGAAAGAAAGGGGCGATTCCAGGTGGTGTTGGTGTGTGTGTCCCTGTGTGTGTATACCAGAGAGAGAGAAAGAGAAAGAGAGAGAGAGAGAGAGAGAAATAAAAAGAGAGGGAAGGAGAGAGAGAGAGAGAGAGAGAGAGAGAGAGAGAGAGAGAGAGAGAGAGAGAGATGGTGGGTGGTGTACTTTGACAGGAGTAATTATTATTCGTCACATTGATCACAGCGTATTTTGGCATAGGTAGCCTGCAACTAGCTCGTTGTCAACCACTGGTAATTCCTGTTAAGATTATTTTTAAAAGAAGGTCCCGCGCCAGATTGTCGCTGTTCTTGTAGCTCCGTTAATTCTCTTTGTTATTTAGGTAGTATTGTATTTAGTGTATGAGTCAGGAGACATTTTACGCACAGGTGGGAGATACCCGTTTGGTAGGACAGCCCCCTCTCTCTCAGTTCCCCAGCGGATGATGTGAGCGACTGACATTTGCTGTTGCGGTTTGGGACAGGAGGCAAAGCGTTTCTGCAAACAGGTGTGAAGCAGCACCAATCTAGCACATACGCTACGCTGTGTATTCCTGGTTGTTCTGGAGGGTTATCGTCACCCCACTCGAGCGGCGTTCGTCCTCGTTGCGGGACGGGGAGACTATAATTACTAATTTAGGGTTTGAGGAGCTTAGTTTCCAAATTTTGTTGATAAAATACGAGAAGGGGATCGATTTAGAAAAGCTATGTCAACTAAAAAATCCTGCACGGATCTAACGAAAAGAAGCCGGAGCCCCGTCGTACTGGAAGCAGAGATGTTCAGCGAATTTCAGGACTGGTGCCTCCGCACTTACGGGGACTCGGGTAAAACAAAGACGGTCACCCGGCGAAAATACAACAAGATCATGCAGACCCTCTTGCAAAGCGAAGAGTCGGATGGTGTGTACGTCGAGAGCAGCCACATCAACGCCAAATTCAAATTCTGGGTGAAATCAAAAGGCTTTCAGGTTGGGAGCAACATACTTAGCGACCACAACAAGAAAGGATCGCCTGGAAAACCAGTTCTTTACGTCCCCGTCAAGTCAACGGTTAGTCAAAGTGTGCTTTCCACAGTGTTCCTCTGTGGCAGTGTGTGTGCGCGCTCAAAGCGGTCTGTGTTTGTCTATGCAAATTTATTTTGTGTACCGTATTGTCAGTCACACCTACATTTATTCTGGGCCCCATACCCCCTTTTGTCACCTGTATTTAACCTCAACTTTTTGGTATTTTACAACCTCTCGTCTTAGCCTCACATAAAGCACTGGTTTGTCCTGCAACGTTACACTATGCAGTGCTGTGCCACTATCATACCCAGCTGCCATAGCAACGCCAGTGCCTCGTAACAGTACCGACAGTACAGTAGTATCATGCTAAATACACCCTGCCTCGAGAATTTGCATGGTGTCGTCCCGCCAACTGACTGGCAATTTATGTCGTTGGCCATGGAAGAGGAGAGATGGGGGTGTTTCAGTTAACCATAGGGTATCCGCAGGTGCACGTCACTTTATTTCATTGCTATTAAAATACACTACAGTGCAACATCACTTTCACTCTCATTCAAGCTACGAAAGAGATATGAGAGCGCGCGCCTGCTCAAATTGTTTGGGAAGGGGTCACGGGACGGGACCCCGGAGGTGTCTTTAAGTCATCTGTCGGGCATCCAATGTGTACCAATAGTAGTATTAAATGAGCACATTGGAGTATACATATGTGTTATTTCATAATGATAAAGAGTTACATCTGATTGCCACAGCGTGACGCAAGTAATGCACCCCCCGGGTGCAGCATTACAACGTACAAACTGGCCGGGCCAAGGCTGAGTACCACAGTACCCCGCACTTCTTTTTAGCGTTTATATTATATACCCTCACGCATACTTACTGATGTTTATAAAATAAAATTGCATCTTACGCATGTCTCTAAATATATTTTCAACGAAGCGAAAATAACCCTGTGGTCAAATGTTTTGTTTGGTTCAGATTTGAAAACTAACAAAAACTAGAGCTTGGCACGAGCTTAGGGTAAGACGGTCCGCAGCCGCTAATCTGCTGACATGCACAATACGGAACTGAGGAACAAAGAGCATTCGTTCAGTGCATTTCAAAGCTGAAACCATTCTTTAATGTTTATGCGTATCCTTCTCAAATTACAAGGTGTTCATCATTAATTATTTCAATTATCCTACGGGTATAAGGTCATAAATGTAGCAGAAGGAAACACTGTACCTGCAGATGAGAAATTACCCTGATGGAGACCCGCTTTCACACAGTTGTCTCCCCTTCAATGTATAGAAGGGCCTAGGACAGGGAATGACTACACTTCTGTTTTGGCTTTGCATATAGCGTTGGAGTGGATGTTTTCAGGGTCTGGATGTGTCAGTGCTTGTAGCTTTGAGAAAGTTGATTCCAAAAAAAAAAAAAAAAGATATCAAGGCCATTACCCACAATCCACTTCTGTAAAGATCAGTGTAAGACAGGTCACTTTCGACTAGGCCATTGAACTGGCAATCCAGCTACCAGTTGAGCTAGAGAGTATAGCCTGCATCACATTTTATTTGAAGATCAACCTCTTCAAACTGCATCTTGTCTCTCCTACTCAACGATACATTAAATCTTTCACTTTCTTGTGTAGACTTTGTATAATTGAAGGACAGATTGCTTAGAACTTTCTTACTGATTTCAGCACTTATGCATATACAATAGCACAAGTTGCCACAGCACTGCGTGACCCATTGATGCACTGACACGTGTTCAAATGTGGTCTGCTGTGCTCTATAGTTCCTACTTTATTAGACATACTTTTGTACTTGTTATAAGTTGCTCTGGATGAGACCGCGCTAAGTGACAGAATGTAGTGTAAGTAAATGTAATGCGTTATTCTCAGGAAGCACTGAAGCAAAGGACACTACTTATCAATATAATTACTGAATACAGTCTGCTATGTTATGAGTTAATCAAGCACATGAAATACTATAATGTGACAGTTCAAAGGTTCTGTAGGGTTTGCAGTCAGATTGTAATCTGTCCATACAACTGGTTTCCCTGAAGTGATTTAATGAATAGACACTGTTTCACTCTCCTGGGAGAGCAGCGGTACTTCTGCCAGAATGTTATCACCATTCCATTTTCTGTGATACGTAAAAAAGCTTGATAACCCACATGTTGCATTCTCTCTTTTTTTACTAACCCAGTTCTGACACACAATGATCATTGTGAGATGAGTTTTAGTGTATTAACAGATCTGTGGGATACAAAACTGAAAACTCTGTATCTAATTAGGTGACCAATTAGCGTCTGACAAACTAATGCTTAATTTAACCTTAATTGTCTTTGTATGCGATATCCAGGACAACCTTCAAAAGAGGAGATGGGGTAAGAGGAGAACAGACATCTTGGTTTGAGAGAGTTCCCCTTCTGAACGCAGGCCCTCTTTTTTCGATGTTGTGACATGACTTAGTTTCACTTCTCTGGCGGAGCAGTCAGAAGCCTCTCTCAGGGTGGGTGGGGCCCCTTAACATCTGACTTCCTTCCCAGATGAAGCAGTTTAGTCTGTCAGTTTTTTTTTTTTTTTTTTTTTTTTTGGTGGTCATGGAGAGTTTGTCATGGAGAGTGCAGGATTCCTAGGACAGAATTGTCAGGTCTACATCTTTTAATCCCAGGTGTAGCCTACCAGCTGAACATAAACAACATGAATGTTCAGCAGAAAGGCACTATGATGCCTGGCACAGCCAGCGACATTTAAGGGTAGGTCTTTAGGTCAGATGAGGTCAGTTGCACCATCCATTCTTTTATCAATGAATATTCATGGGCAAACATAGAGGAATTCAGAGCTGTGAGTCAAAAAGTCCATATTTAAATGTCTATTATAAATCCCACCTCCTGTGCATTAGCTCTGTCTGGTTCATAAATCGAGTTGATAGGGGAGAGAGAGGAGCGTGCAGTTTATGACTAACCGCACCGCTCACACATGTGACCCATAACTGTAGACAGGACTAGAACTATAGCTGGTTCTATCACGGTCACATCAAAGAATTTTTATTGTTCGACGCGCTTGTCAATCAGCTCACTTTCTGCATCCTCTGGTTCGAGTGAAGAGCCGAGCAGTATGCCATGTGTTACCATGAAACGCGAGCGACTTACTAACCAGCCACTTAGATAGCTGCCACTCATTTCCAGAGAATTCTTCATTAGTGCCTGTGAGTTTTTCAAGGCATTCTTGAAAAGGAGGGTGGCAAAAAACATTAAAGAATCTGTTCATAAAATTATTAACATTTAAGGTGCTTCAGTGATATGCATCACACATACATTGGATTTTACTTGTAGCTTTGTTGTAATTTTATTGTCTTGTTTACGATACATAAAAACACACCAAACCAAAATCATTTTATATGTAATACACAAAAGCAGAGAAAGAAGAGGAGAGAGAAAGAAAGAGTGAGGAGGAGAGAGAGGGTGATGTGAGATTGTGGGACAGTGATGTGTAGGGTCAGAGCTAGTAATATTCTCACATGCAGTTGACACCAGTGTCAAACGCCCCTGCCAATCTCAGAGAATCCTGTAAATATCTCAGATGTTCTTATTTCTTTACTGAACAAGGCTTCACTCTAGCTTGGACACACATTCTTGCTACAACCTCTCTTTAAAACAAAACCAAAAAACTGAAAGTCAGATGCTATTGGAGGATTCCACTGGTCAGTCATTTTAAAGTTGGCCAGATGTATCTCATGTGATTATAAACAGGACAGAGCCTTGTTATGTACCAGGTATATTTTCAAAACAAAAAGACTTGAAAAACCAAGATAAATGGAAGAACAGAAGTCTCCTGTAATGTCTGAAATGAAGCTGTTTATTGATATGAGTCTTCCAAATTCCCTGAACCCAGAAGAGGGCTGCATGCATGATCATGACAAACAGACACGTGATGTGCACATGGGTCATGTGACCTCACATAATCTAAGGACTTAGACTGCAAACATGGAGGAGTTGACTTTTAGGGCTACTAGAAACTGGAGGGTGGACTCAAGAGAGGAAACACAAAAACCTAAGCATGGGAGTGTGTTTATTGTGTGTGTGTGTGAGTGTGTTTGTGTGTGTGTGTTTATGTGCACGATTGTATGTTTGTGTTTTGTTTGTGAAGAGGGCTGTGTTTGTGTGTGTTGGTGTTATTCTCAGTGTGAGCCAGCAGTGGAAAGCGTTATCAGGCCAGTGATGTCTCTCTAATCTCCCGTAGCTCCTGTGCCACCCAAATGGAGACACAACATTCACTGCAGGAGCTGAGAGGCACTCCTGACCCCCCTCCTGCCTCCTGAGCCCCCTCACAACACACACACACACACACACACACACACACACAGAGCCCCCCGGGTGCTTCCCTTTGTTGATCTGTGAGCAGGAGGGTGAGGGGTAGGGGGGCTGTGGTTTCGTGTTGGTCTTGTGGGTCTTTGCTGGAGCAGTCGTCTGCAGCTGGTGCTAAGCTCTGCCAAGCAGTGGAGAGAGAGAGAGAGAGAGAGAGAGAGAGTGTGTGTGTGTGTGTGTGTGTGTGTGAGGCGAGGGTTGGGGGGGGTGACCACTGACTATGTGTTCGTTAGGAAGACAGACACAGAACCCTGTTTTTAGCCATTCACATTGTACCTCTGTAATTTCATCTGGACTGTCCCCTTAGACTGGGGGAAACCAAGGTGGATCATAGGACTAGGAAATGCCCATAGTATTACTCCCTCTAATTCTCTCTTGGTCTTACTCCTCTTGTTTTACTGAAACACACACACACGCACACACACACACTGCCTGCCACCAGTCACCATCATGGCTAAAATGGAGGATTGAGTTCTGTTGGTCAGGGGACTGATAGCTTACTTGTCCCCTTTCCCCCTGTTCTCCCCATTTTGGAATTTCTGCATTTACTCACATTGCTGACGGTATATTTGGAATGGAGACAGGAGACAGCAGTCAGGTGGTCATTACCGCACCAACAGTAGCCAGAAAATATCTTCTTCAAGCTCACAGGGTGGCATTGTTTCGTTTCGCCCACCGTTTGACCCGGAGCATTCAGGGAGGTTGACAGGCAGTGGATAGCCAATCAGAGCAGTGGGGGAGTGGGGGTGCGGGGTGTACTTGCCTCAGATCCACTGAAAAAGATGGGAAAAGGTGATGGGGGCCTTGCCGCCTTTCTGTTGATGGAGGGGGCGCATGGGGGCCCCAAACCAATACACCCCCTAGTGTATTTTCGCCATTGGTGATGCTGGATACTGAAATCCACGGGCTCAGTTTTTCCTGTCGTGGATTAATTAAGCAGCACATCTGCAGAGATGGCCTGTGAGTCGGGGGGGGGGCTTATCCAGAGCAGGCTGTCTGTGCGGAAGGGCAGACGCGGGGCTGTGGTGCACGGGTGAAACGCTCCCTGAATAGCTCCCTCAGACACACAGACACAGTTTTCAGACATTTGCATAAATGCTTTTGCATGGTGCATTCGCAACAGTGCGGTTAACATTACCAGCAGAAACCTCTCCGACAGCGTTTTTGTTTTCCTCCACCCGTCCCCGCTCCGCGGTCCGCAGCGCCGCTTCCTCCTTCTCCAAGCGCTGGGGAGGTATTTATAGCTGTCTCTTGTATCGGCGGCGTCTGAGCGCGCCGTCTCTGTTAATTTAGTCAGGTGACTGTTTTCAGACGGGTAGGAGTGTGTACCAAGACACCGTCGGTACGGAGGCTTTGTCTTTTTGCGGGACGCCTGGGTAACGGGATTCTGGTGATTCCGGTTACTGCTTCCCCTCTTCTGTGCTCCATGGGAGGAGGGTGATGCGTGAGTGACTTCATCAAATGCTGCGAACCTTGTCAGGAGTGCACCAGTATCGGCTCTTCACCGGTTGCTTTTTCGACTGGAGACTGAATTAGATGATCACAGGTAGATCAGCTGGTATCGATCATTTATTATCACGCACACAAAATTAATCCTACATCAACTGGTAGCCAGTGAATCAGTTGAAGGCAGAGTGAACAGCCAGGGCTGAGCAGTAGATTGTCTGTTTGCTCATGCTCTGCTCCATGGTCTGCTGCCTTTTGCCCCTTCAAGGTTATTTATTTGCTTTACAGAAGTCCTTATCCAGGGCTCCTTCCTTAGTGATTGTTTTATCTGTTTATTCAGCTGAGAATTTGCTTAGGCCCAAGGCTGCCATTCTAGTGACCAGCATAAGGTCTGAACCTGCAACCTTCTGACTGATCACTGATCCTAGAACAGTCAGGTCCGAACCTAGCGCAGCGAGGACTGCTAAAGCAGCAGAGTATTTCATCATAAGCCCACAGCATCAGACACACACACACTCTCGCACACACATGCACTCACTAACACACAAACACACACACACATACTAACACACACAGACACCAGGCATGAATGTCCGCAGGCAGGCGGGCGGGGCGACCCACTTCAGACCTGTGCATCTCTCTTAAGAGGCTGCCTTTCTACTGCTGGAGGATGTGGTCCTGAACCGAGGCAGAGGGAAGGGAGATGCAGCTCTCAGCACAGCTGATCTCCCTCACAAAGTACTGTGCGTACACCTTTCTGTGATTTTACACTGTCCCACAGAGGGACTCAGCTCGCTCTCCCTCCCAATCTCTGCCTCTCTGCCTCCTCCTCAGTCTCCATCTCTGTCTCTCCTACTCTCTGTCTCTCTCCCCCCTTCTCTCTGTCTCTCATTCTCTCTGGCTCTCTATCTCTCTCACTCTCCCTCTCTGTCTGTCTCTCTCTTTCTCTGTCTCTCACTCTCTCTCCCTCTAGCTGTCCCTCTGCCTGGCTCTAGTGCCATGTTAGGTGTTGGTTTTGAAATACGCAGAGGATTCCCACTGTTTCAGCTGGTCTCTGTCGGCCTTGGTGGTTCTGTCCCATGTGTTCATAACCTGCTGGATCCGTCCATGTGTCCCTGGGGGGGAGGGGGGGGGGGGGGCGATTGGCACGTCTCTCTGCACTCCTCCCCTCAGCACCCTCGCAGTTGCCATGGAGAGCGAGTTCTGTGCCTCCCATAGGAGGGGAAATTAACACTATTTTTTAACTGGCTTGAGGGCCTCCATATCCGCACACAGACCACACACAGACACACACACATTTATATACACACACACTCACACACACTCACACATTTACACACATATACACACAAACACACAAACACAGACTCACGTTTATGTACATAAATAAATTCACCATCACACACACACACACACACACACACACACACACTCACACACACACACACGTTTACAAATACACATACCCACACTAACCATTTACAAAGGTCTTAGTTGTTCCTATTTTACATCAGTGGTTTCATTTTGAGCAGTAAGGGTTACATACTGGCCTCCACCTGCCCCTCAATGTCACGCAAATGGAGGAGATGAGGAGATGGAAAGAGCAGAGCTTGTCCCTCCCATCCTCCACTTCTTTCAGAGGAGATGCTACTATGGGACATGAAGTATGCCTCCCTCCACCCCCAACCCACCCCCACCCACTCACCCACCCCCTCCCCCTCCCTCACACACTGCCCCCATCTCTGCTCCTGCTGCCAACACCACTGGGTAATTAGCTCTCTCAGCTTCTCATTAGCAATGTCTGTCTGTCTGCCTGGCATATGTGTGAGGGAGTATGTGTGTGTGTACGTGTGTGTGTGTGCGTATGTGCGTGTCTGTGTGTGAAGTGAGTGTTCACACACACATATGCTTGTGCGTGTGTTTCAGTGTTACACAAAGTGACAAAAACCCGGGCTTTAAGCCTGAGAATGGGGAGGTGGCTTCGTTCGGTCAGTCAGGGCATGCTGGGATTGTGGAGCATGTTCACATTTAATGATCAGTGGAGACGGAGAGAGCCAGCACTAATGGGACTATAATGAAGGGGCTTTATGAACTGGGGAGCAGGGAGAGAAATGATATCCTGTCTCTTTCCTGTGACCATCCAGCACTCCCCCCGGTGCCTGAGATCCCATGTCCGTGCCCAGCTGGGCCCGTCCTGGGGAACCCGTTTATTTACTGCAGGTGACGCTCGGGGAGACAGGACTGTAAAATGTGGCCTGTTGTCACATTCGCAGTGTGCTAATCTGAGTGACACAGCCACCCCTCCCCTTTCCTCCTCTCCTCTGTCCTTCTCTATGTCTTTCTTCTGCTCTGTGTTCTCATTTTCTCTTCTCTCCTCTGTCTACTTTCTCTTCTCCTCTGTGCTGTCTTTTTTCTCTAATCTTCTGTGTTCCCCCCCCCCCGTCTCTTGCACTCCATCTTTCCTCTTCTCTATCCTCTGCTTTTCTCCCTCCCTGTCTCTTTCTCCATCTTTCCTGTCCTCTCTCCCTTTCACTCCCTCTCTACTCTCCCTCTCTCTCCCGTCTTTCTCTTTCTCTCCTTCTTTCCTCTCCTTCATCCGTCCTCTCTCTCTCAATCCCTTATGCCTGGTGTTGGTTTCAAAATGTGCATGCTCTGCCAGGCTGATGGCTTGAGAGGGTTTTACCCAGACAAGTCCTGTGCGCCTCGTGGTGATGTTGGTGGTGTGGATAGTTCTGCTGGTATCGGTGTAGGAGGCGCGGGAAGGGGCCCTGCAGCGGCGCACCGCAGAGATGTCAGGGGCGATAACAGTGAGGAGCGCTCGGCAAAAAAAGGCAGAGTGTCTGGCAGTCCAGACCCCCGCTTGGCTTGTTTACAGACTTCACCCCCCCCCCCCCCCCCCCCCGCTCCACCTCCCTGTGTCCCTCCCTCCCCAAACAACACCCAGGTGAGGCCGCAGGCAGACCCAGGCAAATCACCTGCTGGTCACACACAAAGAAACCCAACAAATGAGGGCAGGGCGCATTCAGGGACAGCGGAGAGCGGGCTGGTGTTGGTATTAACACAGGAGAAGGGAGTGATGAGACAGGACATTTGTACTTTAAAGCCTTCCACAATGGCGCACGCGGGAGGGGTCTCGCGGCTGTGCAGGAAAGCCTGGGATCTGGCTGTACGGAGGAGGGCTGCGGCTCTGGTGCTCCTGCTTCGTGTGGGACCGGCGGCTTTTGTTTTGGTGACGGGCAGCGTTCGGCTTTTTCTCTCTAAGATTTGCTGCCCAGCCTGTGAGACCCAGCATGCCCACCCCCCCCACCTCTCCACGATCGCTCTGGAGCAGAGACTGCTCCCTCCCTGTGACTGCCGGGGGGGTGGGGGGGGGGGGTGTCGGGCAGCCGCTTACCGGATCAACCCCCGTGGTCTCCTAGCAACAGAGCTGTTTGGAGCGGGACAGGGAGCGAGTGTGGGAGAGAAAGAGAGAGAGAGAGAGGGAAGGAATAATACCACTCGTCAGGGGAGAGCAAAGGCCTCCGGGGTTTAGGGGAGAGAGAGAGAGAGAGAGAGAGAGAGAGAGAGAGTGGAGTATGGGGGAGAGAGGAGGATGGAGTAATTGTGCTGGCGATATTAGCTCCTTTCTTCCTTTTCCTCCTCTCCTCCTTGCTTTACCATGTTGTGGTAACATGACTGTAGAGAGATAGACCACCTAGCTGCTGTTCCCTTCCCAGCGGTGTACGGGGGGGTCACCGACATTCATGAGGGGCGATGGCACCCCGCCCCCCCCCCACCACCACCACCACCACCACCACCCATGCCCCACATATCTCTGTCAGGCACAGTTGCATCTCGGCCTGGTGCTATCCCTCCAAAGTCAGGGGGTGGAGGGGTTTAACCATGTGTATCGGATGCCAGAATACTCTGAGAGACTGCCTGATATTATTTTTATTATTAGTATTAATATTATTATCCTTATTAAAAACCCCGTTAAGGAGAGAGGCTGGGGAGGGCCAGATTGAAGCCTGCCTGCTCTGTACACTGTGTGCTACCATGACAACGCTCATCATTACCTGGCACTGGGGAAGGGGGAGAGAGGAGGAGAGGAAGGAGGGAGTGGGACAGAGAGGGGGGGGAGGAAGCAGAGGGAATATGGAGAGACGGACAGTGAGTTGTTGGACTGCTCGATTCAGGCAAGAAGACCATGATCTCTCTGCACTTCCCTGCCTCAAACACACACACCCACAGGCAAAACCACGCATTCGGACATGCAGTTTGTCACACACACATTCGCTGACACATAC
Source organism: Megalops cyprinoides (assembly GCF_013368585.1). NCBI lineage: Eukaryota > Metazoa > Chordata > Actinopteri > Elopiformes > Megalopidae > Megalops > Megalops cyprinoides. The sequence goes on from NC_050588.1 coordinate 18,702,836, forward strand.
ACCCACAGAGACACACACACACACACACAAACTCGCACATGTATACTGCCACACACATACATAGGCACACACATACATGTACACTGACACACTCACACACACACACACACACACACACATACATATACACTGACACACACTCACACACACAGTCACACAAAGGGAGAACACCACAGAGAGGTGCATCACGGCCCGTGTGGGTTTGAGGAGCGTGTGGAAATCAGCTGGCCCTCAGTGCCGCGATCGTCGCTGCAATCCCCCGTTCACCAGGTGTCACATGACCCTCTGCCCCGCACACCTGCCCGAGAGATCACTGGCAGTTTCCATAGCAACGATGTTGGCCTTACAGAAAGCAGGGGACGGGGAGGCAGGCTCACGACACATGGAACTGCGGTATTATTTTTAACACCGCTAAACTGGTGTGGAACAAAGTCCCTCACGTTTTCCTTGTCGTTGTGAAAAAAAGCCAACCAACGGTAAAGAAAAAAAGGCGTTCAGATTCTCCCACTATATGAATGTAGATGAAACTTTTTTCTCCTGTTCTTTGTGTGGAGAAAGTTAACCCTTGTAACACAGCCAACAGGAGGCCCCTACACCCACCGCCCAGGTTTTTAACAGCAAAAACAGAGTTTTTTGCAGTTTCATCTGCATTGATTCACGCAGCATAACTGTACATTCATACTATTAAATAGGTTAAAGGTTAAAAGGTTAAAATGACAAATTTCAAAGGACAAATACATTACTTTACCTTAAACAGATTGGCCAACGACTGTGTCCAAACATTAGGCTAATGAAGGGGTGCATGTAAAGCACTGTGACTGGGTAATGCTCTCTGGGAGTGTCAGCATAGCTGGACAGTTGCAGCATAGATCTGTGTTAGGAGAACACAGACATTAGCCGGAGAAGGCCAGGCCTCGGGAGTTTGACAGGAGGAGGCGAGTGCTGTTCTAACCAGGGGATCAAACTAGAGAATCTGAGCGCCAGAGAATCTGAGCAGCAGGGGGTGGTACAGGGCGTGGCAGTGGCTGCAGGGAGAGTGAGAGAATACAGCAGTTTAAGGCTCGGCATCGCCAGGAGCCCCGAAAATAGACTCAGGCTGCAGCTGTTGCCAGTGGAAACACACGCACCCACACACTCACACGCACGTATACACACATATGCAGATGTGCACTTGTACACAGGTACACAAAGATCAAAACACGGACATACCCATACAGAAATGAAATATAGAGTAATATATTGAAAAATGTGTTGCTTGTCTTGCAGCCCAAGAAAATGTTGCAAATACTTTTAAAATATATTAATGCAAAGCAGAAACATATTGCAAAATACCAAAATGGCAAGAATTTACATATTCTAAATATATTGATTGAGTTAAAAATACATATGTTCTCAATAAATTATTTGTATGGGTACGTACAGGGGTGAAAAGACAAGCTCATGCACACACACAGCGTACGCAAATGAGGAATGCTTGGTTCAAGCATTACTCAGTAGTGCACTGATATCATAATGTTGTTGTCCCATTTTGTTTTGACTGATTTCCTGGAGTCCTACCGCCTGTAGCACAGCCAGAAAAATATCAGCACATTTCCACTGGCCCTTCTTTTGGTATTTCATGCAGACAAATGGGTGTCCTGGCTGGCAGGTCTGACATCACGGTGACATGTCTCTCAGCACAGCCTGCCACATGCTCTTAAACACAGACATCACCCTGCAAGGTGCACCCTCAAGGTTAGACCTCTGTGTAGTTATTGGTCAGACGTATAAATGGCTTACTAGTAAACTTCCCATAGTGTGACACATCAAAAACACATTAAATAAGTTCTTCATCTGTACTTTTTCAGACTAAAACTGTTGTGATTATTGTGTCATACATATGAAATAATGGTATAGTTGATTGCTTCTTGTAACCCTCATCGATTTCTTTTATAATTACAAATGGTATACCATGTGGTGCACAGCAGTATTGTCATGGTACATTATACACAACTAAGTAACAGGGAAATGGATGCTGATGGATGATACTTAAGTTCCGTACATGAGAGTATTGCTTAAAATGCTTAGGTTGGCAAGCTCATTCATCATGTAAGCCAGTCATAAGTAGATACCGGACTGTCAGGATTTTAAAAGTGGGTTCCCCTGCTTGCGGGCTGTCACCAGTTGCCATGACAACGTTCCCTGACACTCCTCGTGCTCTGCTCCGATGTCTCTCCAGAGGGCGGTGAAGCCCGCGGAGGTCGCGGCTGGAGAGGGCGGAGGAGACTCCCTTCTCCCTGACGGGGGCGTGGCTCAGGACACCTCCTCCCTCAAGCGAGTGGCCGTGGTGGAGGATTTCTTCGACATCATCTATGCCATGCACGTGGAGATGGGCTCGGACCCGGGCAGAGCGCCCAAACACGCCGGGCAGAAGAAAACATACAAAGCGGTGAGAGACGCAGGCTGACAGGGTCCAGACCTGAAGAAGTGCGCTTTCTCTCTTTGTAACTCTTTCTCTCTTTCTCTCTCTCTCTCTCCTCGTCCCTCGCTTTGTCTTTTCCTCCTTTTCTCACATATGCTCCTTCAGTCTCTCTCTTATTCTCAAGGACTAAAGAGCTCATTGATTCAAATGTTTAGTAGTACAATCCTGCAATTATTCAGTGTTTCAAGAGCATTTTATGGCATGAACATACTAGACCAGCCCTCCTTCCCTTCATGCTTACAGAGTAAAGCATGACAGTATACATGACACAAAAAGTAAACTATGTAATTAACAACACAATGACAAAAAATGATTAATGAAAGAGAATTTATAAGCGAAATGACAAGGCAAATCTTAAGAAACATAAGGACCCCTCTCCTAAAATGGTATCACAGCCAAAGAAAAATACTTTTATAAAATAGTATTTAAAGAACATTTATTTTTAATCACTCAATCAATCAATTACTTGAATTTTATTTGTTATTGCACATTTTTACAATCAAGAATGTCACAAAGCACTTAAAGAGGTCTATGTACCACCCCCCCCCCCAGTTTGTGGCAAGTCCTTCTGTATTGTGATGTCAGCTCTACCATTATAGCTCATAATTATAGCTCAACTGCTCGTAGTCTGGCAGTAGGAGGGAACTGCATCACCTGTCCGGTGACTTTAGGGAAGCATGTTTCCACATCTGGCCATATTTAGAGTAGGATAGCAGGCAGCACACCTCCGTTTCCACTCCACCCTCCTCTGCTCAGAAAGGCTGCACAGTCCATTTCACTTTCACCTGCAAAGCTGTGTGTTGCAAATGCCTGTGTTCGCCTGGCATGCTTTACCCCAGTAAGGTGCTGTGCAAGGGCGCAGTCCATGATAGCAGTCTCACCTGTTCGCTTTATTTTGTCTTACGTACGTTTAATACATTTAGTTTTGTTCTTTATAACCGGAGACTTAGCTCTGTTGCCAAGCTGATGTTGAGGGCTGTTTATATCAGGGGGTCTATCTCTCTGTCTGGGCAGGGCTGTCAGACCTGAAATGCCTTGTGCTTGTGGGGTGAGGGTCAGAGTGAGTCAGCAGGGTCTTGATTTTGCTTCCATCTTTAACACTGAAGGGACATCTGTAGGCATTGTTCCTCTGTATGAGTAAAAGGCATTCATAGCGCTCCAAATGAAAACTTTTGAATTTGTCCCGTTCTCTGTGGCTGCAGTTTAAAGAGTGGGACCCAGATTTCAATGGCATATAGAAAGATTGACTGGAGAAAACTGTCATTTGTTCCAAGCCAGATCTTTATGGGGGAGGGGGGGTTATGTGGTGTGCCTTTCACAGTACACTCAGCATGCATTTTCCCTCAATGCATTTATGGTCATTAGCTAGCTGGCATGGTAATGATCATGCCCAGGTAAGTATAACTGGTCTGATCCAGAATAATGCCTCCTAGACTGAAGCAGTACCTGGATTCCTGTGATCTGTTTTTTTCTTCTTTTGGAAAACCACAATTTTGGTCTAGTCAAGCCTTACTGCCAGTGCCCTGGATTGACAGTATAATACTCTAGTAGTGCCTCACTCTCCCTCTCTGACTCAAAATCCTATTTAGTTCTAATTCAAATGGAGCTTTGTTGCGATAACAATAAGCAAACTTGAGTTGATAAAGTATTTAAGTGCACAGGGAATGGAAAAGAAGATATAAGTAAAAGCAGTTCCTTTTTTAGTGCGGTATGACTTCCACCCCCCCACCCCTTAAAGTACTACCACAAGTGTGTGTGTGTGTGTGTATGTGTGTATGTGTGTGTGTGTGTGTCTCATTCTGTCCTCCTCTCTCTCTCTGTCTCTCACTCTTCATCTTTTTGGTAGGTTTATTTAGCATGTCAAACAGTAATTAATTATACATACTGCCAATTGCAGAGATCTTAGCAGAGGTCTGTACATCCAATTTAGACCATTAGAACACTGACGTCTTGGCGCTGAAGTCTATTTTCCTAATCTCAAAGGCTAGGAAAGGTATATCTTCCTCCCTAATTTTACAACCCTGTTGTCTGAACCTACTTGCCTTGAGAGAACTGCCACCTTTCTCTAAACCTAGATTCATATGAAAATCCTTCTGTCGAAAGCGAGTTGTGAAATAAGTGTTCTGTTCTGTCTTCTTGTTGGGCATGTCAGTTCTCAGATTTCAACTTTTTATGTTTTATTGTCCTCTCAAAAGGGAATGTTTCTCAGCACAAGAGAATACTTATCCATTCACAGGCAGGGCAAAAGAGGCCCTGCTCTGTACGCTTGAAATGCCTCAGCTGCGAGGTCTTGAGTGCTGGTAAAAGTTCTGTTCTGTTTATAGAGTCATTAAGGTGACCATTCCAATAATGAGCAGGAACATCAGATGCATTATTTTGATTATAACGTTTTTGTTTTGGGAAATGTCATGCATCCAGGGCCACTTACTTACGCACACACTTGCAGACGCCATGCCGATGACTGTTTCTGCCCCTTCTTTTTGTGCTAGCAGCCTATCACCTGCTGTGATCTCCTACATACTGCCCACTACTGGACAATGTTGGACCTGCTCCAGGCTCCAAGCTATCCTGTACTGATTGTTTATTTATTTGGCAGAATTTACAATGCATTTGCAACACAAGACAATGCATGTTCTCCTCACTTTATAAACTGGGGTGGGAGGCGCCACAGAACCATCGAGGGTCCTTTCCCAGCCTGAACTGCTCTTGGTTCCTCCTGAAAGGGCACTGCAGTCAGGGCCAGGCCGATATGCAGCCGTCCGTGAATGCGGCCTTCTGGGAAATGCGGTGTGAACAGCCTCCCTGTGCCCTCGGTGGACAAGGCCTGGAGGGAGAGCTAGGCACGTGACATACCAGGGTGCTGTGAAGGTCACTCTCAGTGGGGTGTGCCAACTGGAGGGGGGGGGGGGGGGTGGTTAGTGGGGGGATGGGGGTGGGGGGCTAATAGGGTCTGACATGGGTATGGAGGATGGGTGTGTGGGGGATGGGAGGATGCAAGAATGAGCTCCAGGTTAGTAGGTCTGGAACAGCAGGAGTCAGGTAAGGAGTGCAGTTATGGGCAGTTACAGCAGAGGTCAATCTAAGTAATGTGGACCCCCAATTTGTCCTCTTTTAGCTACCCATGAGAACTAATTACTTTGATGTACATATGAATCATCACCAGACCTAATTATGTTTAACGACAGAGAGGGTTTCAGAATGCACCATAGCACAGTTAAATCAGCAACCTTGCTCACTGTCTGTCCATGATATGTTATTCTGTGAGTGTGTGTGTGTGTGTATGTGTGTGTGTGTATGTGTGTGTGTGTGTGTGTGTGTGTGTGTGTGTGTGTGTGTGTGTGTGTGTGAGTGTGAGTGTGACTGCCTACTGTTCTTGAGAAAGGGGTGCGGGGATGGTAGAGCAGTGGAAGCATTCTTTCACCAGAGACTTTGAAACACACACACACACACACACACACTGTTCAGTGCACAGACATATGGATATGAACATATGCACACACATACACATGCATGCATGCATACACAAATTCAGTAGTAAGTATGATCACTAAAATGTTACTGATATAATAGGAGGTGTAATTCAGATTATTACTACAATGATCCAAACTGTAACACTCAATGTTGATGATCTGATCCAAGGTGTAATGCACATTGATGTTGCTATGATCTGAGATGTAAAGCTCATTGTTACTGATATGATCTGAGGTGTAATGTTCATTGTTGCTGTTACGATCTGAAGTGTAACACTCATTGCTACTGTGATATGATCTGAGTTGTAATGCACATTGTTATGTTACTGATGTTGCAGATTGCAGAGACTTACGCCTTCTTGCCCAGAGAGGCAGTGACCCGTTTCCTCATGAGCTGTGGAGAATGCCAGAAGAGAATGCACATCAACCCCAGCACTGCTGAATTCAAAGGTACAACCCCTGACCCCTTTTGGCCTGACTCAGCTGGGCCCCTTCACACCCTGTGCACCAGTCCTTGGGCCCAACATACTAACATACCGTTATGTAGTAGTACCGCACATTTCACAATAACAATATCAAAGTAAAATGAGACTGGAGATTGCCAAGAGCCGCTACAACCGCTCGGCACAGCAGCGTCTTACCGCGGTGTTACATCACTTCCTGTATGCACCCGCCACCCCCGCCCCCTCCTCCCCCAGTGCTGACAAGTGGCTTTGTGCGGTCCCAGCGGAAGAAAAAAAAAACAACACAGAAATGATAGAAAGACCAATGAAAAACAACTCCAGGGATTGCAAAGCGACTGTTTGATTTGAAAAAAAGACTGTAAACATTGTGAAATGCGCCTCTAGGCTTGATCATGGAAACGTTGCCACAGCGTTGTGTCAATGCATAACAAACGCTTAGGTGCAGGCAAAGAGAGCAGTTAATTGGCTGTCTTCCCTGGGGGGTGGGCTCCTCCACCTCACCCCCCTCCCTTCCCCTCTACTCATACTGAAGTTCAGAGATGAATTATTTAACACAATTAATTGCTGTACGTACAGGCTAGTGTTAATAGATACAAGCAGCAATTAACATCATATGTAATATTTCCAAGTGAATTTAATTATTTAATGTTGACTTGTTTGTTTCTTGTATGCATGGATGTGGGTGCCATTCTGATGCCAGAGTAGTGTTTGTTCAGTGAAGCATATGTTGTGTTTTGCCTTTCTCAGTGGTTTTTCTATATTAATATATTTCCAGTTTCTGTGGAGCATCCTCTACAATTCTGTAAAATATGAAAAATTACAAAAAAGGAAATCAATCCATACTGGAGTAAGTGAAGGGTAGGTGTGGTTATTGATCGATGGGTGCACTGCAAGAAAGGGCTGATGTGTAATGGTGTGGTTGCTGGTTAGTGGAACAGGAGACTGAGTGATGATGCAGGATGCGTGTATGAATACAAATCCTACGTCTTACTCATTCAGTAATTCATTCATTCAAAGGTTTGAGACAAGGCTTGAGACAGATGCAGAATCCAGGGCTCTAACAGCTCATGCACACTGCTGCCTGTGACCCTCAGGACCAGAGCATTACTCTAATCACTATTCCACACTACTGCCCACAGAACTAGAGTCCATTGCTCTAACCATCAACTCCACTACATGTCTTTGGCACCGTTCTTAATGTTTTCATTATGATTCTATTGAGAACAAAAGCAGAAGTGCCCCTGTTTTCATGTGATTTGGAAAAGCGTGTGTGAGGCTCCTTTACAGTTTTTTACAACCGTTTTCACACTTAGGTCAATACCATGCCCACTTTTTCAAAACTCTTAACAAAGTGTGCTTAACAACCATGCATATGAGCACATTAGTTTATCTCTTGTGCAAAATGCACTACAACCACCAAAACACATATTTCAAAACACAATTCACCCAAAAGTGACTTGTGCTGCCATAACTATAGCAAATATTCTCTCCCAGGAAGATTACTTTGTCACTCAAAGCACAGTGAAAAAAAAAACACTAACAACTTGAAGCATTGCAAAATGCATATATGATGTGTTGCTGTATCCTGTGTTTTTGCATAGATTAGTGCTGCATTCCAAAAAAAGTAACGTTTACAGTACATATTGTAATACCAAACAAATAAATCTGAAATGCTGCAGTATGCCTCATGACAGCTCTATGCTACAATTTCTGAGGTATACTATAGTACAGCAAATCTGCTGTAGCCCTAATACCGATCCGTGGTGTCCTCTGTATTTTGGGTCAAATTTTTATGAATTTCACATTTACTCCAACATTCTCCCTTGCCTTGAACCTTTAGAAAAAACCTTTAGCATATCTTATCCACCCCTACAATCCCCCACGCCCCATAAATATTTGAAGCCAAGCAGCTATCATGACACCAAGAACAAACTTTTTGATCTGTTGTTTTGCCTGTGAAAATACTGTAGATACCACAATTGAGTGTGGTAAATTTACTGTAGTTGCATTCTTGGGTCACCTTCTCTCACAGATAGCCCATGACTTACATATGCAGCAGTAATAGTGGAAAAATCTCTTCAGCGACAACTACATCTATATTTTGCTTATATACATGCACATTTCAATGCAAATATGACCACTTTTGTATAGATGGTAACAAGGCTGCAAACAAAAAAAAAACTGAATAAACTTTCTGCTAAAATCAGAATAATCTGTCTTATTTCAAGCTTATAGTTTCATTTGTCTGTCAAAATGCAGCATATTTCCATCTACAGTGATCTAAATTTTGTTAGGTTTTGAACTGAAAGTTAACAGAGTGTCTAAATGGTTCTGTACTGTAGTGGTACAGAATTTTGCTGGTGGTGAACATTGACTGAGAGCAGTATTCATGAATTTCGGAAGAAATGGTGACTGAATGCATTTTGTATCAAAGCAATGCAAAAGTATACACAGTTTAGTTCACATAGTCTACTGATATGGTGAATGTGTTCAGTGTTTTGAATAAGATTATAAAAAAACTGTAACACAACACATTAGCCATGCAAGACGCAACTTTATACAACATGGCTGACTGCTCGCAGCTCAAGTACAGTAGTAACAAAAAAGTGGTTTGTTTTATCTTTGCATATGGTGATGCAGTGTTGGCAGCATTATTTGAAATCTCCAATTATAAACACATTTTATAACATGTAACACATTATAAACACACCTATCCAGCTGTATAAAGGGATAAAATTGTAACCTACTGCATGTAAGTCACTCTGGATGAGAGTGTCAGCTAAATGACAGTAATGTAATGTAATATAAAACAAAGGTTGTTTGAACAGTGACCATAACAAAGGCTCCAGTTTAGCTGAAGGGTCCCTCTAGTGGATGGTAGTGGATGGTAAAACAAACATGAACAGACTGCCATAATTTAGGAGGACTGACCTTTATCTATAGAGCCTCTGAATTAATGGTCTTTTAGTCCAGTTAGTTATTTTTTTATTTTTGTCAGACAGAAAAGCTCCCCACCCCAAAGTCAACAGCACATTCTACATTATTCCTGTAAACTGCATCTGAACTGCATGTACAGTCCTAACCACCACAATGCTGTGCAGTGTTAAGCGTAGAGATGATGCTGAACTATACCTACTGGTAATGCTGACAAGGATAATAAAAGGATTCCACACAAATCAGTAGGATATCGGATCTAGCAGTTTCTGTGCTCTCACTTGACACCAGTAGGTTGTGTATTCATTGTCTGGGTAGGTCATTGAGCAAACATGGGTGCTGTTCTTTCTGTGTGTGGGACTCAGCATTGAATCAGGGTGGGGATGTTGGATAGTCCCATGATTGGGTGTCTTCCCAGGGAGGGCAATCGCATTCCAGGCAACCTCCGTGACAGAGACTGCAGCAGTGGCGGCTCATGACCTTGGATCTGACCTTTGACCTCCTAATTTATCTTCTCCTGTTTTCATTTGAGTCATGACTGTGCCCATTAGCCATATAAGCACCTCCCATTGGCAGGTCAATCTCCTGTCTCCCCTTGTACCTTATATGTGGTTGCTATTCTTCACTTCACATTAGAGTATTTAAATTCTACAGAGTATTTAGTAAAAATCACAATTACAGAGTATTTAGTAAAATCTCTGTAATCATTAAAGACAGTTAACCTGGAGGTAAATTGTCCTGTAACTGCAGGTCACTGTCTAGTCAGCCTCTTTGGTTAAGAAAATCTTTGCATTTTCATGAGTATTTAACATGTGCAGTATTTATAAATGTGCAGCAATAATAATTATAAATTTAATAATGGTGGTACCACTAGATGAAGCCAAGTCTCCCAAGCCTTGTATGATTTTAACAGTTATATACATTTTTCTATCATATGCTAGTTCGTGACATAGTGATTAAGAGGATATGGCTCACGTGATTGGTTTTTCTGGAGGGCACGGCTCACCTGATTGGTTGTGCTTTACAGAGAACGACCGGCCCACTTCTCTGGTCCCGGACCTCATTGATTACAACATGCCGCTCACCGCCACCTACCTGAAGCAGATGAAGATGCAATGTATGAGTGCCAATGAGCAGGTAAGGAGAGTGTGCTGCAGTGTGTGCATGCGCGCATGCATGTATCTTGTATTCCTGACCGAGTAGAGGCACTAATGTGAACTTGGATGTCACCATCTCCAGGTCTCCAGCTCTATTTAGCAGGTGGGGTGGATTCTGAACCTCCATCCAGCTCAAGTGTATATTGTCTGGAGTGGCTGTGCTCCTCCCATTCATTGGGGGAGGTGCAGGAGGGGATGGTGGGGGGAGGGGGTGAAATTCTTTACCGAACAATGAAAAATGTCTGTCTACAATCAACACAACAGGATCGTGTCAGGGTTCAATCTTTAATGTCTGTGAAGGGGGCTGGATGATCATGTGTAGCATAGAGGTAACATAGTAGTAAGGGGCACTGTAGCATTGTGGTAGGGAGCAGGCTTCGTAACCGCAAGGTTGCCAGTTTGATTCCCAGCTAGGGCACTGCTGTGGTACCTTTGGCCAAGGTACTTAACCCAGAATTGCCTCAGTAAATATCTAGCTGTATAAATGGGTAACATGCAAAAAAATGTAACCTATGTAAGTCAATCTGGATAAGAGTGTCTGCTAAATTCCAGTAATGTATGTGAATGAAAGTGTTCTCAGGCAGTCTTTATCAGCTTTATCTGGGGGATGAGCTAAACGTCCCTACTTCTGGGAGATGTGTGTGTGACCTGCTGAAAGCTCTGATTGAATGGGCATCTGTAAAGGGAATAATATTGACCTGATGAGAGGCAGGAGGGCCAGTGGTGCACTTGGACATGCCCAGGAATGTGGTATATGCAGACTACCGAGTGCTGTGTGTTTATGACCTCTTGACCAGTGTAGAATTTGTGTCTCTCTCTAAATAGCCAAGCCACCTTCCCCTTTTTCCATGAACAAACACTGACATCTAAACCTAATTTTCCTGACTTGCTGCATGCATAGCTGTTTCATAGCTGGCTCTTTTCGTAGGAATGGAGTCCAGTGCCCAAGCTGAAGTGAGCATAGAGGTGACCCCCCCCCCCCCCCCCTTTCTAAACTGTCTGACAGACACTTGCATGAGTGTATGTGTGTGTGTGTAAGATTGCGTGTGCGTGTGGATGTGGGGGAGACTGTGTTTGTGCCATATGTGTGAGTGTCTGGAAGGCTGTGTTGGGGGGTGGGGTTCGGGTAGGTGGGGCTAGATGGGAGTGTGTGGTGCTATATCCTCCCAATTACTTTCTCTCTTTGTCTCGCGTGAGCAATTAAATGCGTGCAGAGGCTTTGTCGCAAAGCCATCAGCAGCCAAAGAATGCGTAATGTGTCCTACAAAATTCTATGAGTAAATGCATAAAGCAGTACCTTGTTTAGCATACACATAGCACCTAGTAATTATTCCTAAGAGAGATATGTTTATGTCATGCCGACACTCAACATTCTGTAAGAGAAACATTGCCTTAAATCCCATCATTTGCACAGAAGAGGACAATGGCCATTTAGAGCAGTATTAACCTGCATCATACTACCATTGTCTCATAGTCTAACAGTGTTCTTTAAGAGCTATGGTACACTACTCTGACAGATTGGTAGGTCTTCAAGCATGAACTGCTCTTTTCAGGTCCTGCCACATCTTCTCTGTTGGATTCAGGTCAGGACTTTGACTAGGCTGCTCAAAAACTTTAATTTTGCTTATTTTTAGCCATTCAGATGTGGACTTGCATCTGTGTTTTGGATTGTTGTCCTGCTGCAACCACCCAATTACACTTTAGCTTCAGATGGTTGGACATTCTCCTTAAGAATGGTCTGGTACATAGCAGAATTTATGCTTCCTTCAATGATAGCAAGTTGCCCAAATCATGCCACCACAATGTTTCACTGTAGGTATGACCTCCTTACAGTGGAATGCTGTACAGTGGCCAAAATCCCTGCTGCAGTGTGTGCAAACCTGGTCAAGAACTACAGGAAACATCTGATCTCTGTAATTGCAAACAAAGGTTTCTGTACCAAATATTAAGTTCTGTTTTCCTGATGTATCAAATACTTATGTCATGCAATAAAATGCAAATTAATTATTTAAAAATCATACACTGTGATTTTCTGGATTTTTGTTTTAGATTCCGTAACTCACAGTTGAAGAGTACCTATGAATTACAGACCTCTACATGCTTTGTAAGTGGGAAAACCTGCAAAATCGGCAGTGTATCAAATACTTGTTCTCCCCACTGTATTTGCTTTACACCGGACATAGGCGGACTTACACTCTCCAAAAAGTTCCACTTATGACTCACCTGTCCATAGAATATGTTCCCAGAATTCTTGGAGATCATACAGGTGCTTTTTAGCAAATGTGAGATGAGCTTATTATTATTAAATATTCACCACTACTCCAAGTCTTCTCCATATGGAGATAATGGCTTGCACTGTGGTTCAGTAGAGTCCAAGATTCTTAGAAATGGCTTTGCCTTTTCCAGACTCATATATCTCAACAACTTTTTTCTCAGCTGTTATGGAATTTCCTTTGATCATGGGATTGTGCACCTGTAGAAGCTTTGTGGTGACTACTTCTCTCTGATGATGAGGTTCAATATATATGCCATTTAAACAGGCCTGGTTGCAATCAAGCCTGGCTGTGTTTCAGTCATCTGAATCTAATTAGCAACTAAAATTTTGTTGATTTCCTTGTTTCAGAGCTAAGGGAACAGTTACTTTTTCACAGGGGCAATATGGGTAATTGGTGACTTTTTCTATTAAATGAATGTAATAATGATTTATAAATTATGTTTTGTGTTTTCTCAGGTTTCTTGTCTAGTATTAAATTTTATTTGATGATATGAAACGAGCGAGTAAATCAGAAAGGGGGCAAATGCTTTTTCATCAGGGAGGGAGAGAGAGAGAAAAGGGGGAGACAATGACAACATAGAAAGGAGCCACAAAAGGGTAAACATGTTTCATATTTCATGTTGTTCATATTATTTTTTCACGGTGACGTGCTTGTGAGGGAGATCATGTGGCAATAGAAGTGTGCCTACACGGATGAGCAATAAAAATGGTGTGAGAGGTAGAGAGCATGGATTTAGAGATGCCAGACTGGACAGGCATTCCATAGATACACAGACAATATTTACCTGATGTTCCCAAATTGCAACAGTACATTTTATAAGGAATCACATATGATTCATGCTGACCTAGTGTCTCTGTATCTATGACAGTGACCATCATGTTTGGGAAGGGTGGGGTTTCTGGAGAAGGCTGTGTTTGGGTCTAATGTAGAATGTGGAGTAGAATGTCTATTGTTAGGGCACCTGTGTTCTGCAGAATTCAGTAGTACAGAAGAATTACTGACATACTTCCTGTTGTCTGATGCACAGAGATAAATGTTGAAGAGAGAGAGACTAAGGGAAAGAGAAATGGAGGGATGGGGAGGAGAGTGTGAGAGGCAAGAGTGGGGTGTGAGCATGAGGAGGAAATTAGGAAGAAAAATCACAATAGTTGAATTTTGAAATCTCTATTTTCTCCAGATATGATTCTGAGAAGAAACATTTTGCAAATACTTTATGTCGTGAATAATAATTAGTTACACAATACCCCGAGAACAATGCCAAAGCATGATTTTCCTTTGTCTGAGAGTGAAATAAAGATAAATAATTTACGCATTGCGTCACGTGCAGATAAGCACACTGTGATCTTGTAGATATCTTCCGCAGGCCGTGGTAAACATCACTCTTACGCGTGCCATGCGGATTGAAAGCACAAAACCTCCGCGCTCAACACAAGGTGTGTGCGGTCCAAGGCTAACCATAAATGACCGTACCAGTGTCCCATAATGGGAAAACAACATCGATTCTCGTTAAAAAAAACTAACAGTGCAATAATTTAAACACAAGAAAATGGAAAAATGGTATGTGTGATTATTTTTTGATAAACGCTAGAAGTAGCGTCCGCTGAACTCACGGTTATTCTCAATTTCGCCCCTAGAGAGCAGTGTTTTCCAACACATGTCCTTCAGATACTTTGTCAAACGTACAAAGAAAGAATCTCACAGCCGGCTTGAACGTAGATTTGCAGGGACCTTACTGCCTTAACAAAACAGAAGTGTGTAATTATAGTTTAAATGCTTACTGTGTTGGTTGGTTGACAACCTTTTGATTGTTCCCGAAATTCGCCGATCTTTGCTTTACAACTAGTTACTTTGTTCATATGTCACAATACAGATTCATGACAATAACATGCTTTTGTTATGTTATCTTCATGACACCTTATGTTTTGCTGCAAACAGATCATTGTTGATTTATTTGTGTATCCATGGAATGCCTGTTATGGTACATTTATATATTGATATAGAGTTGAAAGTAGTAAAACAGTGCATTCATATAAGATATATATTTTTTCTTTCCTGAAATTCGCATAAAAGCAGAATGAACTCGTGTGAATGATGGGTGCCCGCAGGCGCTCATTCTCATACATTTTTGTATTTTATTGCCACAATTTATGAAAATGTGTACGCGCGTCATATTGGTGTTCCGAACTGACTCGTTGTAGACCATTTATCACATTTATTTGAAATGATCAAAAGTAGAATGCATTATGTCTTTGTTTCATTCAGTCATGTTTAAATGTATTACACGTTGGACCTGTGCTGTGAAGCACCATGGTTGGCAGTTTTATTACATTAAAGCCGGGTTTCAAGTTGGTATGACTGTTATTATTAATAGTCATATTATATTGTGACTTGGCAGTTCAACGGTACGCTACAGAAACAAGGACACGTGGACCTAAAGAGAAAAAAGGGTTGGAGAGAGGGCGGATCACTGCTAGTCAGGGCTGCCAAATTTTAAATGGATTTGGCTAATTTAGCTAGCTACTGTACTTCACTGTACTACCGTACTACACTACAATACGGTTTTGTGATGTGACGTCACGACACGGCCCCGCCTCCACCCTCGGGGCTGGTTGTCCACGCGAGTCTGCGAGGGTCCTATCTCCCGCACGGGAAGGATATTCTTTAAATATTAAAAAAAAAAAAAAAAGACAAAGAAAGCGAAGGCAAAGCGGAGGAAAAGACTGAACCGACGCTTGATGTCTCCTTAAAATAAAATAAGACTGTGTTCTGAAGGTAAGAATCTTGCGTTGTCATTGTGTTTCTTATCGTTTTTATTTATTTTGCTATCCCTGTATTTTCACTGTCTATTAAAATAATGCTGGACCTGTGATTGGCCACCCCTCCTTCTTCATTGGTTTCCATCCGACTTCTTCAAACCGGGGATTAAAAATGTTGCCGTGTTGTTGGACACGTTCGCAAAGGGGTTAAATACCAGCTAAACCGACATGCTCTGTTTTGTTGTCCTGTTTTTGGTTCATTTATCAGAAGAGAAACGGACCATTTTCGCTGGGGAAATAATGTTTTTAGCCAGCTATCCTAGCTGCATATTATAGGGGATAGAGCAGTTATGGTGGCCAGCTTGCTAGCCATGCCAATATTATAGACATGCGCCTATTCTAGGCAAAGTCACGCTGTCATTTTTCATTATAGCTGAACTAGTAACTTAGCAAAGTGTTCAGCAGGTAGCTGTCCTTTTGATATTTTCATCTTCGTGGAATTCTTCATTTTAGCAATCTTGCCTTTTAACTTTGGATATTAACGGTACAGCAGGTACAGCTAGGCGCACACAGGGTGATATTCATCCTTAGGCTAAACAGCTATATTGCGACTCATTCAGCTCTATTGGATAGATGCTGAACACAGCAGAGCTGTTCTACACATTGTCAGATAGCGTGTTGCCCCGGGGTACAGAGCAATTTATTGGGCGCGTGGATTTTCACAGATTATATTACGTAGAATATTTGCTAGAACTAATGTCATGAATGATGAAAACATCTGTATACATATGTAATTAACTATAGTGAGACATTATTCTAATTTTATCCTATGAATAATGTGTTAGTGAAAAAACAGGGCTCATAACCTAAAGGTTGTTGGTTTGATTCCCAGGTGTGGCTCTACTGCTGTCTACACCTGGGCAAGGTGTGTAACTCAAATTACCTCAATATAAAAGAAGATCATGTAGACTGTTTAAATCAGTCTAGATAAGTGTTCACTAAGAATCGATGAACATGACCACAGTGGTCAAATAATGTTCACCTACAGTATTGACTCTTTTTATATTCTAAACATCCTCACCATTTGACCATGGTCAAAACTATTAACAGTGCAGGTGAAGGTGTGCGCAGACATTAGGGTACATTGGTAGGTAGCCTGTAGACTAGCAGCAGATTAATTAATCAGTCTGTCTTGAAGTCTTATGTTGCTTGCTACCTTAACGCATATCTTCTGTTAACACAGTGTATGTGTGTTTATGTGAGCTTGTTTTGAAAACACAGTTACCTGTCAGAAGTAATTAGTTTCATCAGTTATTGTTCTGCTTATTTTCTAAAGAATTCTACAGCTGGTAGTGTAAGAAATGTTTACATCTTGTCAACTGAATAGCATAAATTACTTATTGAGTGTCCTGATTTGTGACTTTAATGCTATTTCACATGGACACCATAGAGTCTGGCATTAAAATGTTAGTTATAATTCTCATTTCATGCAGATACAACTTTTAACAGAAGAACTTACAGGTATTTTAACATTGTTTAGCAGGATAATTACAATAGGTTGTCTAGATTTACTAACAATGTGCCTACTCAATGGTATTTCAGGGAAAATACAGTATTACTTACCTGTATATAACTGATTTTATGTATGTGTGTGTTGTGTCTGTGAGTGTGCACGTGCAATCATTCATGTTGTGTGTGTATGTGTCACATATGTGTGTATGTTTTGAGTGAGAAATCAAGATTCTCAGATGGCCTTGTTAGTGCATATCCAGGGCAGTATGGCAGTGCTCTGAGACAATGAGAGAGAGAGAGAGAGAGAGAGAGAGAGAGAGAGCAGGAGGAACAATAATCTTGTTTCAGAGTTTTCATTTATTTGTTTATTGTCATTTTTAAAATTATGAATCCTGAGTAATTTGTTTTACCGGTTTATCACTGTATATTGTGTGTTTATTGCTTTGGCAACAGCAGTCATGCCAATAAAGTATGTTTCAATTTGAATTAGGGAGAGACATGGAGAGAAACAGAAACAAAAGAGACAGGCAGCGATGGACAGAGACAGGAACAGCATGAGACCAAAAGAAAGAGAGAGGGACGGGGAAGAATCCTCTTTGTCAGCAGAATTATTCTAAGTAGGCCAATTCAGTAGTAACCATACATGCTGCATTTTGTAGGAACATATCACAAACACAAAATACAACACAAATACACAAATTAGTACATGCTGGGCAGAATTGGGCCATTTACACAATGATGATACTTATCCAGAAAGGAGCACTGCAATTTTGAATGAGTCTCAAATCAAGTCCCCAGGACATATTGCAGTTAAAGACAGTGAAAAAGCAAAGATAGATCCTGACTAAGTATAGGTTCGGTGACCACAGACTGACCATAGAGAAAGGCAAATGCAGGAAATCATCGCTACCTGGACAAGACAGCAGTGCAGTCGTGGCAAGACAGGAGAGGTGGAAATAGACATGGAGTGAAAAATACCACAACACTAGAGACTTTTATTTCAAGAAATTCATGACAGTCCTCTCCCCCAGTTTTAATAAAACTAGAAGATGAGAAAATCAAGCAGCTTTTATGGTAATAAAAAGTCTCACAGGCCCCCAGTCATTGTCTGCAGATGAACCGATGCAGATGGTTTTGAACCGACGCTGTAGAGCTCAGCTTGTACTCAAGACAGCACCTTGCCAACTGAGCCACTTGTGTAGTACAGGACTGAGATGGAGTGGTGACTTTTGTAAAACTTCTGAGATAGCAAAGAACTCAGACATTCTTAAGGGCTTTTTGTATAGCTCCCTCCAGGTCCTTTCCATTAATTTCTTTTATTGAGTCCTATCTTTGGATGAAGGAGAGGTCGGAGGTCAGAGTGCATCATCCTCTGTCTCAGCACTGGAAGGGAACTGCAGTTTCTCCCTCTCTCTGTCCCCCTTCTCTCTTTCTGTCCCCTCAGCCTCTCTCATACCTCTCCCTCACCTACATTACATTGCGTTTTGTCAGCTAGCAGGTGCTGTTATCCAGGGTGACTTGCCGAGTAACAGCTCAAGGGTGTATCTAGTAAAAGTCTAAGGAAAAATGGCACATAGCACACAGCTGATGGCATCTGAACATGTGCCAGTCCACCATACAGTGTTCTGCTAGCTTGTGCTTGTATAAATATTGTAGATTCTCTCTTTCCCTTCTGTGTGTCTGATTTCTCTTTTTCTTGTCAAATTCTCCCCCTCCATTTAAAATCTTTAAATTAAAATCTTTCGATTTTCCTGCATTCTTTCTGCCTGCCTTGTGCGCCTCACTTTCTTCTCTCCCTGCTAACCCCCCCCCTCCCCCCCCTCAAATTCAGGCTCAAAATCAAGTCCATTTGTGCTTTACTGGCACAACTTTACTTGCCAAAGGAGGTTAGCACATTTGAGTTATATTTTACAGTAGCAACAATAACCGTGAAAGTAATGTATATACTGATATAGGTATTAGTGCCATAATAAATACATAAATTCATTCATTTAAAAGTAGCTTTCTCAGCAGAGACTCCTTTAACGTGCATCTGGTTGTAATGTAAAGAGGATTTTTTCTTGAAATGGCTGTGTCTAGGCTTTCAAAGCTGTCATTTTATTCCCTCTTTTTGAAAACTTGATGCTGCTGATGGCTACACAAGGCAACAAGTGGCATTTACTCACAGTAAAAGGACAACGATAAAAGAAGACAGCAGAAAGCGGGTATTCACTAATGCAGCTTGTTCTGTGCTTGAGAGCTACACTGTGAGTCACCTCAGGAACGGTGCGCTGCAGCAACTCAAGCGATGCAAAGTCTTAAAACTAACAATGCCTCGAAAAGTCACTCTCTCCTTTTGTTAGGAGTGGTAGCTATACAGTCAAGCAGAAATACAGGCTGAACTGTTAGGATTTCTCCTTTCACAGAGGCACGGTGAATGTACCTGTGCGGTCCTGCACAGAGCCACAGTATTGGGCAGGTATGATGGAGGCCTCCCATGTGATGTGTGTTTATTATTTATATATGGATAGAAATGAGGCCCCAAATATCTCAGATAAACACTGATAAAAATGATAGTAAAGCACGAACAGTGATATGTAAAGTGTTTTAAATTTCAGTTCACAACAGTCAAATCATTTAATAATAAATGACTCATATTATACAGATATATAATAATGTTCTATCATGGGGCTTCCCAAGTGGCTCAGTTGATGGGGTGCTCATGTGGAATGCAGGCTAAGCCAGTATGGCCCAGGTTAAAAGCGGGACATGTGCTGAAAATAACCAGGAGCCCACAGAGGAGGAACAAATTGGGTGGGTAGGTCAGCAAGGGCTCCCTTTTCTCACCAATCTCCTGGCACTCTGTGACCTATCTGGAGCTTGCAAGTTGCTTGGATGCTAAGACACAGATATGCTCCCCCCTAATGCAGGCATCATTCACAATAATGACCGGACCACTGTTAGTAGTTTGACATTGGTCTGCCTTTGTGCAATTTATCATAGCAAGATATCTGAGAATATTAATCTATATATACACAACACAGTTTGTTAATTCTCCTCCGTCAATGTTCAGCAGTTTGACAACACAAGTGTCCTCTTGTTCATTGCACTGTTTAAGTAAAGAACTTGTGATTTGCGGCAGTTTTCATTTTCAACGACACAATCATAGAAAAAAATAAAACACTCAGTGCTGTAAACTGCAGTCCCTCTCTATTCAAGTCAAATCTTGGTGTGTATGACTGCTGGCGGATTGTTTTTTTCCCTGTCGATAAAATTGCAGGACCAAGGTCACAGAGTGAAAGCTTTTGTGTGGCAAGACCAAGAGCTTAAGCAGAGTCAAATCCTCCCTCCATAGAGCTCCTTTTCAATGAATTCCTCAGTCTCGAAAGCTTGATTCCCGTTTATTTCTTAGCGGCTCTGCAGTATAAGGCACTCCACTATAGGCTGAAAAATGCACAGTTTTAGGTGCAGTGTATACTACTCATGTTTGGATTTGTTCATGATGCATACATGTGGATATGTATGCGGTGCATGTATTTGGATATGTGCGAGATGCATGTATTTGGATATGTACGAGATGCATGCATTTGGATATGTATGTGGTGCATGTGTTTGGATATGTATGAGATGCATGCATTTGGATATGTATGTGGTGCATGTGTTTGGATATGTATGAGATGCATGCATTTGGATGCGGTTTCTCTGCCTCGTATGGTGCTCGGCTTTTGCCCCAGCCTCTGGCTGAAGGCTTGTATGTGAAAGTGAGGCTTGAAGGAAATGGCAGTGCTCACTTACAGACTGTGCCCCATGCAGTTTAGGATGACCACAGTCGCACTGGGGATGGGGGAAGCCCAATGTTACAACAGCCGATCTTGACCTTGTATCGTTAGGAATGTTGCAGTCTTACTGTGGGAGGGTTTCCTGGTGAGAAGGGAAACTCAGTCCCCCCTGGGCTGTCAGCATTGTTTCATGCAATCCACATATTAGCACAGAACACACTGTGTGGTGATCGAACTACTGATCCATCCTTTATTTTTTGTTATTGGTGGGCCTTTATGTATAAATAGTCTCAGTGTAAAGTACAATTGGCCTGACATGCAGCTGGCAGGAGAGGCCAGAGACAGTTTGGCTCATACTTGTGCCAGCGTGTGACTCCTTGGTGCTTGAGGCAGTTGCCAAGTCTTATGTGCAGGAGTGGTGGTTCATGCTGAGATCTGCGGTACATGTCTTTTGGATAAAATTATATAGGTGGTCCCCGCTGTCATGACACGTTTTCACCCTCCAGGAAACCCCCATCATAAATGCAATCATTATGGCCTGCATTCTATGTTCCTGTAGATGTGGTGTTCTGAATGGAGGCTACGTTGCTGATCATGGGCTAGAAATAGAATCTTTCATTAAAAAGGCCAGACAAAAGTGGGAGTAAGTCAGATGTTCATGAGATAGTAATCCTGTATAAATATTAGTTTATTGGAACATATTTACTTTTGTAAAGTAATATGGTAGGTATGACTATTCAGTATGAATATGAATGAATATTCCTTATGACACGTGATGCATGATGTTTCTAGAATGAAAGGGTATGGAGAATGGCAAGTTCCCATTGGCGGTCCTCTGAGAGGGTGGTAGCTGACCCCTCACAATGAATAAAACAGATAAATCTCCTTTAGCTCCACCCTCACAGGTTTGCTTGATGAAAACACTACACTAAATTTAGAAAGACAACATAACATTCTCAAGTAAATCCTCGATGGTTGGACTTTTCAGAGTTGTGTGTTTGTATATTATTTTTTTTCCCATAAGGCCATAAACCATTGGGTTGTTGGCACAGATGAGTAGAGAAGATTCTGAGAAAAATTGAGTTTGTGTTTTGAAAATGCAAAGTGCAAAACAGCCAAAAGGAGCGAGCTGAGCTGTTTCCAAGTACTTTTGATAAGAGCAGCTTTTCACTGTTGAGAAACACTCGAGCACAACCCATTCAGACTGCATCAGAAAAAGACAAATCTCATGTCTGTCCTTGCTGTCATGTTTGTGGAAAGGTGAACGCTCTCTGAATGGGAACTGGCCATCATGTCCCACACCTTCCTGTTTCCTCAGCTGGAAAGTATTGCACTCTACCAGAGACTCAAATGATTAATATATAAGTAAGATGCACGCTCATTTCAGCTGCTAAGGGCATGACACAGTGTGAGCGCACTAATTTTGTAGCATGGAGTACCTGCATTAAAAAGTATTATCCAGCTGAAGTTTGAAGTACTCATTACAGCCCCTGAATACCTCTTTCATCCCTACTTTTGTGTCTGTGTTCAGATGTGCTGACTCAGTTGTATGTAGCCTTACTTCTTAGTCTTAACTGCCCCTGTCCCCTATCCCCTTCACTGGAGACCCTTTGGGAGGGTTAGAATGTTCACATTGGAACACCTTAAATTCTTACGAGTTGTCCAGCAACAATGGCATTCTGTGACAGAATTAGTCAAGAGGAGGGGTGCTCAGTAGGTTTACATGTTTGGTTGTCTTTCCCTGCAGGCATTTTTAGGAGAAAAAAAATTTCAGCTAATCAATCAATAACTGGCAATCACTGGCAAACACCTGGCTAACATCTATTGCTAGTATTGACTGTACTAAAGTATTGACTGCTATATTATGCACAGGTGTAAGAAGCTGGCTTGTTGACTATATAACATTTTTATAGGTAGTATCATCACATTTCTTCAAGTTAGCTAGCAACTTATTTTAATAAGGTATCAAACTATACTATACGTAATAGCGATACTATACGTCTTTGGCAGCTAAATGACTTGCCAGCTAGCTGTGTTGTATAACTTGCTAGATTGTTTTTTTTTTTTTCAAACAGATATATGATATATATCTCAGCAGGTAGCGGAAGTATGATTGTTTGACAAGCCTCAAGTAAATACTTGAGTTAGAGGTTCTGTGAAGGGGCTCAGCTCAGCTTTCCTCTCTTTTTTTAATTTGTGGAGGTGATGTAATTGTACTGTCATGAATAGATGTCCTTGTGAGTGGGATAATGGTGTGTTAAGCTGAGCCGTTATAGTGGGATTTTGGAGGTGCTGGAGTACACTTATGTGGTGCAGCACTTTCATACAGCTAGGCAGATCAGAAGCCAAATGACGTGAACTCAAGGTGAAGGGTGATGAAGAACAGCTGCTGTGTTAGTGCCTTCATTGTGAAGGTGGTCGCATACAGCATTCAGTCTGCTGCTCTGTGGGCAGCATAGTTGCTCAGGTACAAAGATATGGCAGCCTTACAGAAAGGAGGCAGCATTGTGGTTGAAAATGTGGTCAGCTGTGTTAGACGTTGCGGTCAAGTGAAATAGACTCTTAATAAATGTGTGCCTTCCCTCCAAGTGCCCTACCCCCCACCTTCAGGTCTGTCAAGTTATGTGGCAGAATGTATGAGTGGGAATTCTTTCTTTTTTTTTTTTTCTTGTAATGTCTCCCTGCTCAGTTTCCATGGTGATGGATAAACAGGCCTTTACTTACTGTTACCGGACGTGGTGATTTGAACAGAGCAAAAATGCTGTGCTGCTGGGGTGTGTTGGGGGGGGGGGGGGGGCATCAGAGGAGAGATGGGCTTCAGTATATAAAGGCAGAGAGATAAAAGGAAGAGCCCCCAACCCACATCACTCTCTACTTAGTGGTAAAGGCCTATATGATGTATGTATGTGTAGGGAGATATTCTCTCCCACAGGAAAGAATGCCAGTATTCCTTCATTGCTCCATATGACAAAAAACACTCTGCCCTTTACATCAAAGAAACAGCTGCTGCCAACCATAAGACAGGGTTAAAGCCTTTATTAAGTCTGCTAGTTCTTTATTAAGTGCCGTAATTCTATTTGTTATCTATCTGTGAGAGACACAAAATGATGCCAGCAATGACTGGCTTTAGGTCTTCTGGTGCTGACCCAAGTCTAACAGTCTGCTACACAGTCTGGCCTGTTTGATGGTTAGCCATGACAAGTCCCCTGCCCTGTCATGAGATGCGTGAACCTGCTGCCTCAACGGCTGGCAGAAATGCATCACATTTTGTAGAGCACTTTTCATACAGTTTTGTGTATCTCGCATTTTTGTGCATTATCTGTTTACATCCTCAGGTACTTGGCCAGGGGTAGTATTGTCACTAAGGTTAGCTTGGCAGTTGCCCCAGGTGGGCATAAGTCCTGCATACTTTGGAGTACAGTCCCAGGTCATGAACCACTACACCACACTGTCAGCCGATTCGTTCTGCATGCAGCCTACATACAGGGAAAGCAGATGCCTCCTCTCCTTTGATGTCCTTCGCAATATCTAAGCCTTTAGAGTAAAGCTGAAAGACACCCCTCAAAAGACTGTCAAAAAAACAGAAGGAAGACATATTTGTGTGTAATTGACAGGCTGAAAGAGATGAGTGTCTGCTCTTCTTTTTATGTGTTGTATTCATCTCTCCCTATCACTTATTCTCTCTCTCTCTCTCTATCAATCTGTCTGTCTTTTGCTTTCTTGGATCTCTTGGAGGATTGAATGTTCTAGGTGGGCCCTCATTTGTGTGAGCAGAGCACTCTTGCCCAAAGGGCTTAAACTGTAGTGATCAGATTAAGTCCTGAATCTGGCTGCCAGTGTTCAAAATCCTTTCCACCCTGACACACCTAGAGATCTGCTCCTTAGATGGTTTTAATGATTTGCCCCCAGGCACAGTTACGAGCCCTGTGAGATGTGGACATCACTGCTTTAAGGGTTTCAGCAGGCCTTTGAAACGCTTAACATGGTCATAAAATAGTAACGTTAAACTGCACAAAAGTGTAACAAGCACACATTTCACTGCAGGTTGATAAACCAGAAACAGGCTTTACAAACATCTCACACTATTTCTGGAATTGCTGTTCCTTTTCTGAAACTGTACACACATCATCCCTACCACTCCATCTGAATCATCTGTGACTGAGTGAGCATCTTGCTGTTTCAAGGCAGAGGAGAGCTCCCCTTTAGCTTTTAGATGGACGTCTGTGCGCCTTCCACAACTGTTTGAAGGCCCTAGAGCTCACACTGCGTGCCCTCACTGGCGGCCCACTCTAGGAGACATTGTGTCAAAAACAATACTGTCATTCCTTCAGCTCCTTTCTGCTGCGCTCCACAAAACGTCCCGTATTTATGACACGGAAGAGTGAACATGTAGGTTTTTTTACTGCACAGTGTTAAAAATAGCCACTGGTCTAAGTCAGTTATTATTTAAAGAGGCTTTTTTTCCTGGAATTTCAGCACCCTGGTCTGTAGAATGAAGAATTAGCTCCTTTCCCCCCACACCTGCGTGCAGAGAACATGGCGACCACAGGAGAACCTTGGATTTTATCTGGTGTTTGTTTTGATACACAAGACCTACCCCAAGTGTAGGACCCAAGGTTGATCAATAAATCTATAAAAAAACTCTTTCAACATACAAGAAGGGCAGGTTACTCACATGTAAAAATATTAAGTTTGTTCTCACATGTTTGCAAAAATGGGTCTCCCACTCAAGGTTTTGATATCCTTAACAAAAATGCTTTGCATTCCCAGATGAGCACTTCTCATTGGTTTAATTTTTTCATTGGTTTAAAGTACAGTCATGCACCGCTTAACGTCCACAATACGTTCTGTGAAATAGGATGTGATATGTGATTTGGACATTGTGTGAACATCATACTATATACTTAGCACACCTATATGGAGTAGGCTACTGTGGCTAAGATACTGTAAACATACAGTACCGTACTGTATTTCAACTAATGTATCTGGTAAAGTACACTGTAATATATGGGTAAAGTTGGTTAATACTGTACAATACTATACATCATACACATTAATACACTGTACCATTATACACCTGGCAGCGCATTTGCATTATTTCCATGAGACAAGATATATACGTGTTGTGTGCGGGAAGCGTTGCCTTCACTACATCCGGTTACATCCGCTACTTCCCGTTCTGCGATCAGGATTTTTAAACTTTGTTATAACCTTATGGTACTACGGACGTATATGCGAACGGATGTTGTCCGAATGGACGTTAAGTGGCGCATGACTGTACAACAAAGTTCCAATGTTAAGGCAAAAGTTGATGTGTTTTGTTTTTAGTTTGCATTAATTCACAAATCTGTGTTTCCTCTGGTTATAGAATGTGGCCAGTACGCACTGTTTGTTGTTGGAAAACAGGAACATTTCTGCTTGCTCGCAAGCATATGTGTTCAGAGCAAGTGGTCCAGAGATCCACTAGTCTTTATATCATCTTGATGGGATATCAGTAGACGCTATTGCATCCATATCACATAGCAATCAGTGGGACTGTGTTGTAGTGTTCGCTTAACTGAGGAAGAAACATAAATAATGAGAAATAGAGGAAGGAGGAGAAAGAGGAAGGTGACCCACTTCCTGATCCCACATCCACTGCCTACTGCGTACTCCCTGTCCCTCTGGCTCACCTCTGCCAATCACATGGGTATTGCAAATGAACGTTATGGTTCACACTGCAGGCGTTTGCGCTTCAGTTAAGCTTGTGTTGTTTCATGAATTCTGTGCTCTTTTTTGTTGTCCTTGTGACAATTAATTTGCTTCCATAGTGACCTCCTTATGCGCTGTCCAGTAGAGATCATGCCTGATCACTAAATACTCCAGCATTTGACTTATTTAACAAAGGGCCATTTGGTCTAATTAAAACAAAAGGTTCACAATAATGAAGGCTTCAGTTATAATGGAAAACGCACAGGACATGCTCATGATGGGGCTCATGATGGGGCTCATGATAAACACTGCCATGTATGTGTAACAGCGCCAGTGTTGGAGACTGAGGTAGCAACAGGAAATGTCCTACAGGAAATGAGCAGGAAGTGAGCCGTCTTCAAGGTCAGTGCTGGGAACTTTTGGGCATGGTAGACTTAACAGGTGGTTGCTAGAAAGTGTGTGCCATATGTGTTTGTGTTTGTGAGGGTCTCTGGTTCAAGGGTCCCCCTGGGGGTGCAGGCGGTATGTCACAGTGGCTTTGTCTGCCCTGGTGGCTGCCCGCTAGAGAGTTTCTACATTTCCATGCCATCAGACTACAAAATCTGATGCCCATCAGCATCTGACATGAAGCAGAACATTTAGCAGGAGACACTTGACCTGCACATCACGGGCCAATGAGGCTCTCTATAAGCTGCCACAGGTGGTCAACATTCATCTGAGATGAACTGCATTTTGCTGTGAGCTTTATTTCAGAGACTGGGGAAAAAACAGTGTTTTGTTTGATGTTGGAAGAAAACGTTAAGAGTCACATGGTCTCATTTCACATGTGAAACAGACAATCAGGGAGCATGCTGTGGTCTATATATGGATCCGAGTGTGATAGAGAGGAAAATAAACAGGAGACATTTCAATGGCCTTGCGCCTGTGTAATTCTATGTGTTATTACTGTATAATTACATGTGTATGCTTACAAAGTTCATACATGTTAAAATTGTGTAAACACTAAGTAGGCACACTTATGTAATTACATTTAACATTACAAGTACTGTGTAAGAAGGTATACGTATTTAATGCTAACTTGTATATTATATACTGTTGATACCAAGGTATATATATGGGTATATACGTTATATATTATGTATATACTGACTATATATACTGACTATATATACTAAATAAGTGTTACACTTAATTGTTCCACTTACACAGTAAATTACAGTTACTGATGTAAGTCAGTTCATTTTAAAAGGCCACTGTAATGCAGAGTAGAAAATGAATACTGTATGTAATGGCAAGTGAAAAAAGCCGCGCAGCTGGTAAATAATGTTGTGCTAAAGGGGCAAAGTATGTCAGGACAGAGTTTCTGTTAGTGCCTAGTGTTTTTCTCTATATGAGCCTTTCCTTGCATCCCAGCAGTTCTGTCTCTGACTTGTCTCCCAGACTCCTGCCTCTGTGAGTCGGTCCTGAGCTGTTTGGCTTTAACCCCGCTGGCTGGTCTAGCTGCCCTAGCTGCTGCTTAGCCCCTCCAAACAGTGGTTGATTTAAGGACAGGATGTTTCACTTATCCTGGAATCCATGCTGTACTTGGAAATGTCTATCTCCTGTGCGGGCAGAACAGAGCAGGATTCCCCCTGTCAGTCTTAGCAGTGGAGCTGTGAGTGTAATGACCATGCTTTGGTGTGGGGCTGGGCGGGCAGGGGCTGACGTGGGATAGGGAGAGGTAGTGAGGGTGCTCTGGAGGGGATGGCTGGGGTTTCTGGGAGGGCTTTGTGGGACAGGGGTGGCTGTTGAGGTTGGCAGGTGTTGGGGTGGGGCTTTGGAGGTTCGGGAGGGCTTTGGGGAAAACAGGATGGGGGCTCAGGCAGGGGTGGGGAAGGGGGTGGTCAGACAGAAGTGTCTGAACTCCAAGCGATGCCACGAATCACAACCATGTCAACCAGCTGTTTGAACGATCATTTTAAAAAGCTAAAGATGTATCGTGCTGAGGTGTCTAGAAAAAGAGCCGTAAGCAGAATGCAGAGCTGGGTTTTAATAGGTCAGACTTTCAGGTATTGTGGTTTGAGTGTGCTGGCAGGAGCCTCTGTAGTCTCTTCAGATGGCAGTATGATGTCATGGTTAGTGAGGTGGGGTTAATACTGTCTCCTTGAGAAAGGTGCTCATCCAGAATCACTCCGGTAAACACCCAACTGTATCATGCATTCCTTACAGTTGCTCTCCCGGTGTTGAGAGAGATGGCAGATGGTGATGGACTGTATGCTGTGGAAGGGTTGAAAATGCAGGGAGATTTTCTTTCATGACGTCCATTCTGTGGCTCTTCCTGCCATTGTGAGTGCTGAAAACAGCCAGACCTTGCGCGAATGGCATTCCTCTGCAAACCGCAGTGTACACACTGTTCTCCCGCTCCTTATCCAGCAGGAAGGCCAACCATTTTGTGCCTCATTTTGCGTGGCCTCCGCCTTCGGACTGTGACGCAGATGCATACAGGAAGTCCACAAGGGTGTTCAAGATCACAGCACAACTCTGTGGTCTCCATGTCCACTTACACCTGATTGCCCTTCAGCACACTTACAAAGGAGGGTCTTTTTTTCAGTTAAGGTTCGCTTCATTTCAGACTTGGAAAATTATATGGACCCTGAATTAATTTGCAAATGAGTTCATCTGTTTTAGTATTCTTGCTGCTGTGTGCCAGAGTTCTGTTGTGCCCGACTCACTGGCTCTTTTCCTGTGGTGGAAGTTCTCTGAGGAACATATGGGTATGATGGAGAAAACAGATATTCTGTTTGCTGGTCTTTTGCTTTTCCGGAGTGTTGTTTGGTATTACTGTGGTAGAAACAGAACATAGCGAAGCAGGGGGTTTTTGAGTGGCACCTGGAGAACATGAAGTGTTTAAAGGCAAGGCGAGTGCATCCCTTCATGTGATGTTACATCTATGGTTTGGTGTGCTTTTTACCTGAAAGAATTTAGCTTTCACGTTGCATGAAGAAGCTTTGGTGGAATGAAATTCCTCCCTAGTTATTGTTTGCTTTAATTCACATTTTGGTGTTTTACATATACAGTAGCTCTAAGTGAACTGAACTGAACCTCTGTTGAAATCAAGTAGTCAGCCAAATTGGCTGTTAAAATGCTAAAAAGTAGCCTAACGTGAACTTGCAAGGATAGAAGCTAAGAGCTTCATTACCTCCAAACTTCCAATTATCCTGAATCTTTCTCTGATTGTATTGTGTGATTAGCAAGAGTGTCAATTTTCATAAAGATCACCCATCTGCTGTTGATTCACTTTAATTTGATTGCATAGCTATATATATATTGGTAGCTATAAATACCTTTCTGCACTTCACATATAATGATTTTAATTGTCACACACAGGCTGGGTTATGTTAGACAATTATGCTTATAAAAAAGGCTGCAAATTAGTCTTAATGTTATGCCAATCTTTTTGTCATAATCTAAATTTTAATGTGAAATTCACTATTGTAACAAAGGATATGGTACATGGTGTCAAGAAAAGTAACATGCTGATCTTATTTTCTCGCTCCTCTGTCCTACACAATCTCTCTTTCACTTGCTCTCCATCTATTCCTCACTCTCCTTGCCTTTTCTTCCCCTTTGTCTTTCCCCTCCTCCACATCTCTCTTTCTTGCTTTGTCTCTCTCTCTGTCTCTCTGTCTCTTTTTCTCAGGATGGAAGTTCAGTGAGCAGTGAAGAGCTTGATATGAGTGACCCCACATGGATATCCGTTGATCGTGTTCCTGTGTCTGACCTGAGCCCCCCCAGCCAAGGAGAGAGAATGCACAGCCCACAGAGTGCCCACCGGGGGGGAGACGGTAAGAACCGGTTTGGGGCGGGTGGTGGTGGGGGTGGTTTGTGGTATGAATGCTGAATATCTCCACTTCCCGCTGCCAAACAAAACAGCACTGTTATCTTTGTTTCTTTCTTTACTCATGCTGCTACCTACCACTGTAGCCCAATGGCACACGTAGCCAAAAATACTCTCTGTATTGGATGGATTGGCTCAATAGCACCCATAGCCTTAAACACGCTCGTGTTAATGCTCAGAGGCACACAGCCCAGGAGGTTGGCAGTGATAGGAAGTAGGCCAGGGAAAATGGCAGCCTGACTGAGATGCTGATCCTTGCAGACATGAGTGACAGTGGCCAGCTGGAAAGCAGGATGAGAGTGACTCCACTGGATTATTAAACAGGCGCAGTGGCGAGCTTTGACTCCACAGAGCATGCGAATGGATCTCCACCAAGTTCAACTGCTCGCACTAGTGCTGTAATAGGACGAATTACTGTTATGGGCTCTGTGGTAGGCCAGATCACTGTTACTGATGCTGTGATTGGACAGATCACTGTTACTGACTCTGATAGAATAGATTGTTGTTACTGATTCTGTGATAGGATAGATCTGACTTACTGATGCTGTAATTGGATCCATTGGGGTTACTGACTCTGTGATAGGATGGATCACTTTTATTGTATGTGAAATCAGACATGGGAAAAATGCCAGAAGGGGCTCATTTCCCTGACATGATTGGCTTTAAGACTACATTCAACAGAGTATCAGTCAACTAAATCTGTGAAATCCATTTTTCTTCTATTTTTCCTTTATTTTATCAGAAAGTTCTATTGAGATTAATCATCTATCAAAGGGAAGCAGAAGCAAAGACATACATTTCAGAATCAGCCTAGAAATAGAACACCTTAAATGGCAAGTACTGTATGTGTAACTTTTAATGAGCCACCACCCGTAGATTTTGATGGTTGATTTTAGAATGCCTGTCACCCTCACAGCTGACAGAAGTGACAATGAGAGAACATCACTTATCTAATGCTAATACTAATGCCCGTCTGATGGGCAGCACATCCCAGACATTTGCTGGTCTGTCCTAATTGGTGAACCTGTTTTTCATGATTAGCAATGGACGACATTTAAGTAAGGACCACCCATTTGCAGCCGATTCCCTCTTTAGTTCATTGTGTCTAATGCATTGCTGTTGTGCACTTCACATTAGTCATAATTTAAATTTTTATTAGAGATTGTATCACATTAAGTAATTCTGATTATTACAGAGAGTACATTTCTGTCTTTAGCTTAGAATCAGTCATGCTTTTTGTTCCCTTTAAAATGAGTTCATGCGAACAATGTAAAGGCGGAGCTACTGTATGACTGTACTGTACTATTCCTGTACTCACTGATGCAGTCAAGTCAAAATGAGTCAGGAGCTAACGAATGACCCTTAATTAAACAGGCATGTTAATCATTCACAATTATAATAAAATAGGTTTGGATTATTTATCAAATAAAAGTTAAGATAAAATGTCCTAAGACGTGCTATGTCCACAGACTGGTCAATGGAGGACATGGCCTTGAGTGACCGCTAATACAGGAGCTATAAAAAGTCCTTCTTCACTGCCTCTGTCCCCGCTGTTCTGTCTCATGGCCAGAGTATTTAGGCTTTCTTAGAATTCTGTTTAAGCACTGTAGCCGCAGGAACAAGAGATGGGCTTTCACCCTCTTAGCTGAGCACTAAGTTTGTGTGTGTGTTACAGTGGGGGAAGTGTGCGTGTGTTCCGACGGCTGAAAGCAAGTTGGTTTGGAGGAAGTTGTCGAGCCAGGACTCAGGTTTGGTCATTATACTAAAACTAAAAACCTGTGACTAAAAATATTGAAGAACCTTTTTTATGATGATGACATGACAACAACTAGGTGAAACACCATTAAAATGATGATTATAACTAAAAGTCTTTTAGTTTTCTCTAACAATGAGACAGAAATTTCAGTAATGGAATAATAGACATTGAATTCACCATGAAGCTTTTGCATGGCTTGCAACAAGTAATCTCGATGCATTCTTGCTATTGGTAGAATGCTGAACACCTCTGTTGCCTGGGTTGCTCGCTCCTCCACCCACTTCCACCCATCAACTCAGAAGCTGTCCTCTCCTCTTGCTCAGATGCCCAAACATGCACACTTTTTTTTGGTATTAGCCAGCAATAATAAAAATAAAATAAAGATGTCTTTCTTCGCCTCCATTATAGTGGGCTTTAAGACATCTGGCAGCACTTCACATATAATGCTATAGGGAACAAAATTTAATGTATTATAACCACAGGAGGAGAGAAAGCTCTCAGCTGTAAACTAGCAGGGAAGGACACAACTAACCTGAAGAGGCATATGAAGGTGCATCACCCCACAGTGTATGATGCTGTAAATTTTCTACATATCGTGCCAAGTTTGCTACTTGACATTGCTGGTAGCTAATGTGTTATATGACTAACTAGATCAGGTCATAATGGGAGGGTAAGGGGATGACATGCCGAGCCAAACTGCCTTGGCTAACATTAGGTAGCACAATTTAGTGCTGTTCTTCCCAACTTAGCTAGTGTAGTTATGCTGACTGAAAGTCATGCCGTCTGAAAAAGCTATACTTGCTACTCAGACACTGTTTTTCAGTCTAGCTTGTTGTAGTTTAGCATATTCATTTTGGAAGCCAATTCATCAGTTGGGTTACCTTTAGAGGCTATGTGCAATTCAGTATATTATAGTAACATACTAATCTTCCAAAAAATCTAAACTCAACATTATCTTGTCATGAAGGCAAAATAGTATTAGCTAGTGAGTAATTACCTTCAAGGGATAATTTAAGTTACACTGATTGGAAATGAATTGTATATATAAGCCTTTAACTTTTTCTAATTTGGAATATTAATTTATCTGTCCTCTCTGATTTAACTCTGCATTTAGTAATACATGTAACAGTTGACCCAATAATTCCATATATTAGATCTATTCAAGTACTACCACACCTGATTCAACCTGTCAATTAATTAGCAAGATTCTGTGACCCCTAATAGGATCTGACAGTAGCAATTTTGTCTGTTTTGTTGGTTTGGAAATTAAAGATATATGAATACATACAGTCTGAGAATATCTGTTCATGCTTAATGAAAGGTTAGGGTTTTTAATGAGTTAGTAAGAAAACAAAATAAAAAAGACTGAAATGTGACTAAAATGTGACTAAAATAAGACAGAATTTTGTCTAGAATTTTTGTCAACTAACACTATACTAAAACTAAGAAGGGTGAAATGACAAAAAATACTACCAAGAATAATAGGTATTATAGTAAAAAGACTAAGGCTAGAACTAAATCTAAAAAAAAAAAAAAAAAAAAGCCGCTGAAGTTAACTGCACTATAGAGCTGGAAAAAGCTGGCTTAGTATACCCAATTTGTACTGTAGACCTGAAACGAGCCTGCCTCAGGCTAAGTCTATGTATAATCAGTGATGGAAGCAATAGGTATGTAGTCTTTTGGATGAATTGTCATCTTTGGACTGCAGGTGAAATTATATGAATCTTCTCAATCTGAACAGACTACAGGGTCTGTGACACTGAGGCAAAGTACTCATTCCACTGTACTGTAGTTGACTTTCCTTTTGAGGAAATTAATTGGCCTCACCTGCTAACTCCTGCTATCATGTGGTGAGGGGTGGAAGGGAGAAACAAAGTTCACATTCACTCAGAAGAAACAGCAGGGTGGGTCACACATTCATTGGATACATTCATTCATCCAGCAAGTGATGTCAGAGCTGTTGTTGCTTGGATTTACACTTCGCTCACACAAAGAAACATAAAAAGATATTGAAATTTCTTATGAGGAAAAACAGAATCATTTGTTTGATACTTAGGAGGGATTTGGGAATAATCCCTTGTGCTCTCACACAAAGAGAATGTCCCTCTGTAGCCCCACCCCCTCTAATCTATTAGGATACGAAACCCATCAGTCTTGATCTGAAAAGCCGATTCTTTGTGTGGGCTTCAGATAAATAATGACCTGCTGCTGATGCCTGTATACACCCTCTGTGTGTGTCCCTTTCCACATACACAATCAATGTCCCCTTTTATATACACTATCCATATCCCCTTCTATATACACTATCCATATCTACTTTTATTTACACTTTCCATCTCCCCTTCTATATAAACTATCCATGTCCCCCTCCGTATACAGTGTCTACGTCCCCTTATTTATTGACCGTCTTTGCCTTCTTAAACATCTACAATGACCCCATCCTTGTATATCCTACACGCTCTGATTGGAATCTGTAATATTCTTCTGCACACACACATTTGAGTCTGTGTGTGTTATATGTATATATTTTTCAGATGACTTTTTGATGTGAATGAATGCCAGTTGTCTGTTGGGACTTCATGCATGTACAGTAGTTTGAAATGTGAGAGAGGAAATGCACAACTGTACAACTCAACCTTAACTTGAATTTACCTGCAGATGAGAGCTTGTGTTGTGACTGCATGGATATGGCTGTGGGCTGTACCCATTGGCAACGGGATAGTACAGGGATGCCATAGGTGATGGATGGAAAAAGCAGAAGAGCTCCTCGGATGTAGCTGATGCAGTAGATTGTGGTTAATGTGGTAATGTAAATGCAGTTTAAGACTGTTTGCCAATCATGAATTTCTGAGCGGACATTGTTACTCCAAATGAACAGAAAGAAGTGAAAGTGCAGTTATGGCAAATGGCCAGCACACTGCCATCTGTTTGTTTGTTTGTCTGTTAATTTGCTTGTTGTAAATGATAAATACATTTTAAAAACATACAGCCTGGAGACTCAAAGGGGCACACATCTCTGCCAAGCCACGGTGAGTCAGTGAGATTTGCTGTCTGCTTTGTACTGTGTGACCCAGCTCTCTTAAAAAAACTAAACTTGAGTCTTCATTACAATGTTTCCCATAAAAAAGGTTTTGTTTTCCAGATCTCTATAACATCCCTGGGAACCTTTGGGAGTAGGCAGCAGAGTGGTATGGTGGTATGGAGCAGGGATGATAACCCTTTGATTGCTCCTTCTGGTTGGTGGTTCGTGTTAAGCATAGCTGTTGTACCCTTGAGTAAGGCATTTCACCTTTATTGCCTCAGTAAATATTCAGCTATGTAAATGGATTATGTGTAAGCTGTGTAAGTCGTTCTGGGTGAGAGTGTCTGCTTAGCAAATATGTAAAATAAATAATAGTGATTGCTAGTTCTTCATGCTGTGGGAGAAACATGATCTCTGGAACACTGATCTTGACATTAGGTGGAAGTCTTACCTTGAAACAGGACATTTCTCTTAATCTGATTTTGCTTGGTTAACAATTGATAGATAAATTAGAATAAAAAGTGATTAATTACTCAGGTGAATGACCTTACCAGACATTAGTTTATGTCCTCTTCTTCATTGTATCTTATGGTAGTGTTCTTTCTGTTGGCATTACAGATTTGCATGGCATTTGCCCATATCCCCTGACTATTTGACCATCTGGATAGGTTTTCTCTTTGTGTTCCAAGGTACCAACCAGAGCATGTTGATAACATAAAGATTAGTGCACATGAAAATGCACAGGTTTTCTGAACTGAATTTGTTTCACCTTATCCTCAGCACAATGCTGTGCATTGCACCAATGTAGGACAATTTATCTTTCTGACATCATGTGATATGACAATAAAGTGCTTTACCTGCCAATGGGTAAGAATTTTTCATGTGCTTGGTAAGAATTTTTCATGCTTGGTAATCAAGCTGAACAAGTGAAAACAGGTGACATGCATTTTAAGGGTGCATTCAAGTGGGCAAGTGAGTGAAAACAGGATAGAGTCTTATTCAGTGGTCTGGTTCTGAGCTCTCTTCTTCAGCGCTCCTTGATTTCGTGGTGATTTAATGGTCTCTATATGCTTAACATGCTTATCCATTAACACTGGTATGAAGGCACAGGCTACACTCTTTCTGTTCCCGAGCAACCAGGCATCATCCTGCTTTAGATTCTGCTGTGCGTATGTGAGTGTGAGTATGTGTGCATGTGCATGTGTCCATGCGTGTACATGGGGATGTGCGTGCACGGGTGTGTGTGTGTGTGTGTGTGTGTGTGTGTGTGCGTACATGTGTGAGGCATTTGCCTGCCCCTTATCCCTCCTCGCCTTCCCACTCACCCCTCTCCTCCCCTTCCCCCACCCTCCCCTCTCTCTCTCCCCTCATCCCCATTCCTTCCTCTTGCGCCTGTGTTGAGTCATCAAGCCCCTGGCAGGTCAGATTGCCCCATCTGTGCAGGAGGAGGGTTTGGCCTGGATATCCATGCTAATTCAGATGAAGAGGACCTCAGTGAGGCTGCACGTGTGCAGATGAATTGCTAAGAGTGCAGGGGCACTGGGTGAAAGGCTGGGGGCATGGGCGCTGTCCCACAATCCTCCACTAACAGCGCTGATCACCACTTAGCGCAGAGTGGCCGTAGCATCGCATTATGAGCTGTGTGGCTTCCCTGCTTTGGCATCTGTGGTATCTGGCAAGCTAAGACGCGTAATACGGCTTAGCGTGTTGTTATGATAACGCTCGCTGGCTGGGGTTTCTGGCATTCTGTGCACTGTTGCGTACGCGTGCTGCTGTGATGTACACCAAACCGGCAGGAGAACCAGCAAGATGCATGGATGCCATGCTGATGGAGAAGTGTGGGAATGTTGTTACAACTGGCATTGGTGGCACGCCTTGGCAAGGAAGCGGGCAGTGCAGTAGACTGCCCACACACGATCCCTCCAAACCAGGCTGGATTCCTTTTCATCCAAGAACTTAAGCCCTTGATCAAATTAATTACCACCTTAATAGAATCATTTGAACTCATTTTCTCTCTTCCTCTCCTTCACTCCACCCCCCACTCTGGCATTGTCTGGGGTTCTACATACAGTCTCTAGAGAACAGCAGTGATTGGTTGATCAGGAAGGGGGCTGAGGACTGGTTCACTGGGGGGACACTGAAGCTGTAGGGGAGGTGCTTGTTGCCGTGGGGTTGCCAGGCTTTTGGGAGCAGCCCGTGCCACTGCTTAGTGGGATAATCCATTGTAATCCCCCAGAGGGGGGGTAGCCCTGGGGGGACATGTGGGAAGTGGGAGTGAAGGAATTAGCATCTGTTAGCGCGTTAGGTCAGGCCAGCCCCGCCGAGGGGGGAAAAAAACACTTCAAGCTGTCAGAGTGTGTGGAAACCACTAATGACAAACCACAGAGTCAGTCCATTAAACAGCCCTCTCCCAGGCCTCATGTTTCCTTTCTCTCTTTCCCCATCATCTCTTACTCATACTTACCTGTGTCAGTGGGCTGCAGGTGTGTGTGGAAACAGTGCTCATAGTAGCGAGGCTTGATGAACCTTAAAATGAGTGGTACTTTTGATTTGTTGAAACCAGCCATGGTGAGCAATTGTGGGGTTCACAAGGCCTCTGTTCTGAAGCTCGTACTGTGAGACTTGTCTGTGAGAGGAAATGGGACGTGGTCCCTTTAAGAGCGGTAACAGGGAGCCTGATCCCACCAGATATGTGTTCCCCTTGAGGGGTGTTCGTGTGGAGCTGGCAGAAATTAGGACTGGCCCATACTGCCATACTCTGTGCACATGAACGTTTTTTATACTCAGATGAAGACACTCCTGCCTGTTCTGTGTTTAATTCACCTTCCTGGCATCTCTCTCTGTCTCTCTTCTTTGCCCCCCCCCCCTCTCTCTTGCTTCCTCCCTTTTCTCTCTTTCAGCTGTTGACCTTACTTTCTTGCTCAGTACCACTCACAATATCACCGCCCCACATGCAGGAACCCCGTGCAGGGGTGAACACACACACACACACACACACTCTCTCTCTCTATCTCTCTCTCTCTCTTTCATATCTGTCTCGCTTTCTTTCTCAGACACACATGCAAGCATTCAGAGACACCGTGAAAGTCATGAAGTCAACTGTGATTGTGTAAGTGAAGTAATCCATGAGTCTTGTAGCTTTGCACAGGTAATGATAGAGTTAAACAATGTTTGATACTCTCCCCTTGTCAGATGACTCCTCCTCGG
This sequence comes from Megalops cyprinoides, assembly GCF_013368585.1. Lineage (NCBI taxonomy): Eukaryota > Metazoa > Chordata > Actinopteri > Elopiformes > Megalopidae > Megalops > Megalops cyprinoides. The sequence continues at coordinate 18,741,177 of NC_050588.1, forward strand.
AGAACAGCACTGCAAACGGTGTGCCGGCCCTCACCCCCCCGGCGCTAAGCGCAGTGGTCCCGCTGGATGGCGGCGGCACCGTCCCGTATGGCGAGGTGAACGGGGCGGAGGCGGTGGCGCCGCTGGACTTCAGCACCACCTCCTCGTCCTCGTCCTCCGAGGATCAGCAGCCGGTGAACCTGAGCGATCGGCTGGCCCCTGGCGCGCCACTGGGCTCCTTCCAGCCTGACCCCTCAGACGGCGCCCGCAGGAACTATCCCATAAAGCACCCCCTCCCCAGCGAGCTGCGTCTCGACTCCCGGGACTATGGCAACAAGGTAGGGACAAATCACGCCACACACACGCGCACGCTGTGTACATGTTTGTGTACACATACACATACAGTCTTACACACACAATACCATCAAATCAATATAGCCTTCTGTGTTTTCAATATATTACGCCATTGCTTTGATGGCCACACATCACAGAATGTGAAGGCTGAAGAGTGATGGCTATTTCATTTGAGCTGTCAAAAGAGCATAAATATACTGTATAGGTGGAAAAAGAAAGAAAGGAAAAACACCACAAAACAAGCAAACTCTGACAGTGTCTGAGAGTGACGGAGGGATATTGTGAGGTAAGAGAGAAAGGGGGGGAACGACAGAAAAGCTCAGTGAATGAGGTGTAGATGCTGAAGATGGTGTTCACAGCCCTGTGGCCTTGGGTGTTCCTTTCAACAGCGGCACATTACTGCCTCCTGGAAACAAAAAAAATTCAAAAAGATTTATTTTGTGATATCTCACATGTTTGTGTGTCTGTGTGTTTCTTTCTGCTTGTGTGTGTGTGTGTGTGTGTGTGTGTCCACATGTGTGTGTCCAGTCTCCTCAGTATAGTTCAGGAAGCTATGACTCAGTGAAGACAGAAGTGAGTATGTGCGCGGAGGACCTGAGTAGTGGGCGGGGCCAGGTTGTGGATGATGATGATGATGACCATGATGACCACGACGATAGTGACAAGATCAATGATGCAGAAGGCATGGATCCTGAGAGGCTGAAAGCCTTCAATGTAAGAGACCTCCCTATCCTTGAGCTTTGGTGAAATAGCCCGTCCTGACCTCCAAATTCAGTATAAGAGTTGTCCAAATCATCCAAGGCAGTCTAGGAGCCCTTGAAGTAAGTGTCTTCCCTAATATTTTTAACTTTATGGGAGCTCTGACTGTCATTTCCCCATGCTGAAGCTGAGTAAAAATGGACTTCAAAAGTATATTTACAGTGTCTCATTACTGAGTAATTACCTGTGGATTTGGCTTCATTTCTGTGCAGACTGTGAATCTCGGTGGCAGACACCCATGAGGCTGAACAATATTTTTGTAATTAGAATTTGGTCACGTACTATATCTCGTTAACTTACAAAGGCAGGTGGACATGAGGATACAGGAAAATATAGGCTATAATCACTCAATATATAATACATCATTCCCTCTCTCCCTCTCCCTCCCTTGCCCTTCCCCCACCCACTCTGTTTCTCTCTCTGCCTCTGTCACCCCTCTCCCCTCCCTCTCTCTTCCTCTCTCCCCCTTCCCCCTCTCTCACTCTTCCTCCCCTCCATCCCCCCTCACCCTTTCTGTCCCTTCCCCCCTCCATCTCCCCCCCCCCTTTCAATCTGTCCTTCTCGCTCCCCCTGCTCTTAGTCATCCTGTCACTTTAATTTTCAATTTTACGTGCTCTACTGGCGTGACACATTTTTGGATATGTTGTAAATGCTTTGGTAACAACACAATGATATCAACATCAACACACAATTAAAAAAAAGATTATTACATTTGATAGGTACACATTGATATCATACCTGTCTCTTAATTCACATTTCAATATGCATTACTGCTCTAACCATACATACATACACCACCAAAGCGGTGGATTTAGAATAAATATAAACAATGGCAACAGCCACATTGCTACCAGTTATTGCTAAAGCATATGAAACGTTTTTAAAAATATCAAAAAAGAAAAAGAAACAACAAACATCATCTTCTGTCTGTTAACAGACTCCATGTGATTGCAGAATATCTGTCCACTGTCTCTCGGACTGCGGTAGGCAGACTCATATTTGTCCACTGTCTCTCAGACTGCGGTAGGCAGACTCATATCTGTCCACTGTCTCTCAGACTGCGGAAGGCAGACTCATATCCGTCCACTATGCATCATGTCTGTTCCTCCTCTCACAGCACAGTCAGGGCTTTATGCCAGTCTGGAACAACAGTAAATTGGGCTATTACTCTCACAATAGGAAAGGAAGGCAGAAGGTGTCCCTGTCCCCTGCAGTTCCCAGTAACCACATGGCCACTCCTCTTTCAGGACCCAGGAGTTGTTATACCTGCTATTATGGGCTGCTAGGTTGTAGTCAGTTTTGAGTGTAATAGCATTCATGTTTTTGAGCTCTAATTTAATTTGGTGATCCAATTTTCAGTATGTCTTTCTTTTAAGGTAAGTTCATTTTTTTTGTACTTGTTTTCAAGGTTATTTTTCTCAAAATGCTAATTTATCCATCTCCCTCCCTCTCTTGCTCTTTTTTCCCTCACTTCTTCTGTTCTCTCCTGCTCTCACCTTCTGCTGCTCTCTCTTGCTTTCCCTCTCTCTCTGTCTTTCTACCTCTCTCACTTCCTCCTTTCCTCCCTTTTCTCACTCTCTTCACAGATGTTTGTCAGGTTGTTTGTGGATGAGAACCTGGACCGCATGGTGCCCATCTCCAAGCAGCCCAAGGAGAAGATCCAGGCCATCATTGAATCCTGCAGCCGGCAGTTCCCCGAGTTCCAGGAACGCTCCCGCAAACGCATCCGCACCTACCTCAAGTCCTGCCGGCGCATGAAAAAGAGTGGCATGGAGGTACCCCCAAATCCTCTTTCACTCACTGGGTGGCAAAAGCCATATAGCGGTTTAGGATCTTGACTTGCAACCAAATAGGGTTTGCGTGTCTGAGTCCCAGGTGTGGCACACAGCTGCTGGACCCTGGAGCTAGGACTTGACCTGGATTGCTTCAGCAAGACATCCATCTGGGTAGTGTGTAAAATGCAAGATTCCTGAGTAGCTCAGTCAGTAAACATTCCTGAGTGAGTCTATGCTGGGCCATTAGCTAGGGACTTCATTTCAACAAGGGTAGGAGGGGGCTAGATCTGCCAGCAGTCTTCACTCTGCTCTTCGGTGCCCTACTGGAGTTAACATCAGTTACAGCATGCGTCTGTCCTCCAGCTGGAGTTGACTCTACTGTGGTGTGTTGTGGGCTTTGTAGTATGAAAAAAATAATTGTTGAATGGCAAGTGTACCCATCCTCTCCAGTGTGAGTGTAAAGGCTGAGCTTGATTAAGTACTGGCCATTCCAAAGTTGGGGGATGAAAAAAGGAGGAAGAGGCAAAACAGTGTGAAATGTAAACCATGAGTGTCTCAGGAGCAGACACGTAAAATGATAATTTGAGTACCATAATCATGTTCTGATCTGCAGAAAGATATGAAAAGATATGAAAAGCTTTGGTTCAGATAGTTTAGAGTTTAGACTGAGCATGAAGGTGTCACAGTAATCTTGTGTTGAATACACTGATACTCTGAAGGTGTGCGGTCCTGGCTTAGAGTGAAATAAACTCTCCACGAGCCTCATACTAATAAAAATGTTCGCACCTAAGAACACTGTTGTTCAATAACTTTAAAAATTCTAGATTTAATACCTGCTGTAATATTGATAATATTGAGTTTTATCACTGTGACAGCTTGGCTGGATAATGCTTAATATGAGAAGTGTGATTTGTGTGTGTAAACACTGTATTTACAATAAGGGAAGACTGGTTAAGGTCTGCCCCCTAGTGGCATGCAGTTCATCATGCACAAACACACACAGAATGAAAGATGTGTGGGACTGATCCCTTGGGGGGGAGGCAATAGAGAGGTTGTTTAGTTTCGCTTCCTATAACTGAATTAGCAAAAATGCCATACCTCAGTTTCAGAGCTATCAGAGATATGCAACCTGAAAGTTTGTTGGCTTTTTGTAGGAATGTCAAACTGTGTGTTGTCTTTGTCTGTGATTAGCGTCTCTGCGGGGGACAGGGGGCGGTGGTTACTGTGTTCAGCTCTTGTTATCCTGGGGAATTGTTTTTCAAAGTACACACACAATTTTTACCCCACATACACACACAAACACACACACACACACACACACACACACACACACACACACACACACACACACACACACAAACACACACTTACACAACACACTGAGTTCTCTCTCTGTGTGCCCGTCTCAGGCGCGGCCAACGCCCCCACACCTCACCTCAGCCATGGCAGAAACCATCCTGGCAGCGGCCTGTGAGAGCGAGACACGCAACGCTGCCAAGAGGATGCGCCTGGACCTCTACCAGAACCACGTAAGGGTGTGTGTGTGTGTGTGTGCGCGAGCGTGTGCGTGTGCATGTGTGTAAGCGCGAGCGTGTGCGCGAAACTGGGGTATATATCAGCACAGCACTGTGGAACTGGGGTCTGTATCAGCACAACTCTGTAGAGCTTGGAGTTTATATCAGCACAGTGCTGCAGAGCCTGGTGGTTTAAACAGCTGGTCCTGAGGCTCACTGCACTAACACCCATTACCACAAAGCAGCCTCAACACAGCACCATCGCAGTGCAAACAATTAATTCACTTATATCACAATGTGAAAGGGGTCTTATCACCTACAGGGACACACCCACACAGGGGCATACAGCAAACTTGAGTGTCACTGGGACCTAAACAGAGGGTACACCATGGGGGACATAGACCCATAGACCGCAACATGAGAAAGGCTGTGGCAAATACAGACTCGGTGTGCACAGTCTGCTGATGGTGGCTGGCTAACACAAGACAACACACTGTTCACACTGCAGTCTGCAAGCAGATCAACTGGAGCTCCACTCCTGCACATACTGTGAAAACTACAAGGAAGTGAGAGAAACGTACTTCCTCAAAATAGCACAACTCTACCCATAATTCCCTGCACTGTGGGACATGAATAGATTCCCCATCTGTCCAGTATGAAGCTGTCTGCAACAGGCTGAAGGACAGGCACTCACACAATGGCACCTCATGTTATTCTTCTATACGAGTATACCAGTATGAAGCTGCCATTTTTTCATTTTGGGAGTGAAAATTATTAGTAGTTTATAATTTTACTGTAAATTAGGTTATTTCTGTTTCACACTATGAATAGCTATTTACACTATGAATGTGGTTGTGTTGGACTGAGTGAGTGTGGTAGTGTGAGTCTTACACTCTCTTTCTCTGACAGGATGAACAGAATTCAGCTGACTGGCCCCACCCTCGGGAGTCTGCCTCACTTGGACAGTCCGCCCCTTCTCTCCCGGCCTCCACCCTCCCCCAGGACCAGGTCTACACCAATGGTGGGCTCAACTACAATCTCCGTGGTTACGGGGGACTTGGCGGTGGTCTACAGCACTCTGCTTCCATTGCACAGAGCAATGGTGAGCGGCTCATTCTGTTTTTTTTGGTGTACAGAAATATAGGAATGTGTGGATGTGTTAGGAGTCTCTTGTGTACATTGATACAGAAAGTGTGGTCTCTGATATATATTAATACAGGAAAATATTAGTGTGTCAGGGGTCTGTGGTGTACATTACTCTCGGAAGTTGTGAGTATGTTAGGAGCTGTGGTGTACATTGATATAGGAAGGGTTGAGTGTGTTATGAGTCTTTGGTGCACAGAGGCTTAGGGGTCTATGGTTTACATGGAGGGCATGCATGTTCAGCCTGGGATAGTCCTTGTTCATTGTTTACCTTGCAGTTGTTGCACAATCACTACACATGTAGGTTTTATGTTTTAAATGAGTACCTTATTAAGGTAAGGAGACTCACAGAGGCTGCTGTCTTTTTTCCAGGCCCAACTGACCTCAGTATGAAATCTCTGGCCTCCAATGCTTCATCATCCAGCTCCAGCTGCCACGGGCAGGGCGGGGGCGGAGGGGGGGCGTCGGCACAGCTCAGTCTCCCAGAGGTCACCGCTGTGCGACAGCTCATCGCCGGGTACCGAGAGTCTGCCGCCTTTCTGCTGCGCTCCGCCGATGAACTGGAGAGCCTGATCCTGCTGCAGAACTGAGGACATGCACACACACACGCGTGCACACACACGCACACACACGCACACACGCACATACACACACACACACACACACACACACACACACACACACACACACACACATACGCGCGCATGCACACACGCGCATACACACACACACGCACACACACACACACATACACACACACACACGCGCGCGCGCGCTCACACACACACACATACACGCGCACGCGCGCTCACACACACACACACACACACACACACACACACACGCACACACAGACACACACACACACATGCAAGAACAGATGCATACACACACACACTGACACACATACACACAAAACCACATAGACAAAGAGATATGTACACAGATAACGCACAGACTAAAAGATGTACACACACACAGATGGACACATAGACTAGGAGATACACACAGATACATATACAGAGACAGAGACAAAGAAATGAGTGAGGCAGATACACATATACACAGAGAAATATATACACACAAAGAGAAACACAAAGAGATGCACATACACACACACACACACACACACAGATGTACACACAAAGACAGATACGCACAGAGAAAAACACTCTCAGAGACAGACACACTTATATGAGTATAGTACACACACATCAAACTACTGTCTCACCCCTGACCTCCTCATCCTCACCCCTCACTTGTAAAGAAGCAGAGTGCAAACGGAGAGTGAGAAACTAGATGGTATCTGCATAACTGTGTTTTAACACTTATGAAAGAAGGGAGTGCATAGATAACCCCCCCCCCCCCCCAAAAAAAAACACACACACGCACAGCTGTTAAAACAGAAAGAATGGGAGAGAAGTGAATCTAACTAAAGGAACTGCTGGTTTGGTGTTGGATCAGAGGGCAGCTGGATACAGCTGTAATTGCTATGACTGGATGGAATTTAAGTGGTGGGCACCAGTGGGCAGCTGAGTCTGTGCTATGACTGGATGGAATTTAAGGGGTGGGCACCAGCACTCTGGATATACTTCTCAGTTCAGTTTCATGCTTTAGAGGTTACCACCTTGTTATCAGATAAATGCTGTGTTGAATGCTGTCTTTAAAGCCACCTGAAATGGACATCAGTAGCCAGAAAAGAGCACTGAACAGAACGCAACTCAAAACAGTGGTGAACTGTCTCCATGACAGTTGACAGCATGTAAGCTCTAACCCCACCACAGAGCTAGAACCAGACTGGCTCATCATACCCCATTTCCACTGTAGAGCTGGAACCCTGCTGGCTCATTATACCCCTTTTCCACTGTAGATCTGGAACCTGGCTGGCTCATTATACCCCTTTTCCACTGTAAAACTGGACCTAGACTGGCTCATTAGTCTCCACATGGTCTGGGTTAGTCACCACAGGCTAACCCAGACCATCCTGGTTCCAGCCATACTGTGGAAAAGGGATATCTGTGTTTTTAGGCACTTTCTCTCAAAGGGTGTCCCACACTGACCCACTCCTGGGGAGTGACCATCCTGAATTTATGCATTATGGGAAACAGAGTTTCTTTGGAATTACCTCAGATACACAGAGCTAACTGTCTGTAGACCACCACCCCAAGTTCATTAACAGTTAGTGCTTAATGCTTTAGATTCAGAACCTCATAAATACAAAAAGAATTTCTGAAGTTCAAAAAGCTGAACTTTATTAAGCTTAATGCATATATACATATATATATGTATATATATATATATATATATATATATATATATATACATATATATATATATATATATATATATATATATATATATATATATATATATATATATAGATATGTATGCATATACATATGCATTAAACCTGCAGACAATATCAATTTGATGTGCAATGGAAATACTGTATAATGATATTAAAAAAACTGATGGGCTGAGTAGTAATATAATGTGCATGCCATAGGGTCATAGGTTTTCTACAGGAAGTGACATAAGACAGTCCACTACAGATCCTTGCAAATTTTACTTTATACTCACTGTTTCTACAGTCCCACTGGGTTTATATTTCGGCAGCATTTAGTATAAAGGGATCTGGGCTTGTAACTGGGAGGCTGCTGGTTCAAATCCCAGCTACAGCACTGTAGCTGTCCCTGTGAGCAGGTACCTGCTTCAGTAACTATGCATAGTTACACTATTCATTTTCCTAGTAGTGGTCCTCATCCACTTAGTTTTTATCATCTGTTTTTATACCTGGATATTTACTGAAACAGCTTATGTGAGGTACAATAGCAGTGCCCTACTTGGGAAGTGGACAAAAACTCTTTGATTAGTTCACCTGTTTCCTAGATTTGTACACAGATAATAGCTAAAATGGAAGCTCTGTGAGTCTAGATAAGGGCTCCTTTCACGTCATTTCATAACAGTAGCATATCTTGCCAATCAGCATATTCCTGCACTGCTGTTTTTACAGCGGGAGCACAGAGAGAGCGGTCAGTCAGACAGGTTCAGATCTGTTCAGCACTTATTCACCTCGAAGCTGGCTTCCTTCAGAGGCCCAGGCAACCCAGCTGTGCGCCACACAACCTCCCCTTCATCCACAACCTGGTTCTGCTTCTGTCACCGAGTGCCAACCCCTTCATTCCTAACCCCTTCACACTCCCCCAGCAGGCTCTGTACCCCCGGTCCACCTCACCTGCCTCCCTTTCTCCTCAACTGTCCAATTCGGTGAGGCCACTGAACCCCACAATGCTGCTAAGGTCCAGAATGTCAGCCGCACACCTGTTTACAGGATGCCGGCCAAATGTGCTGCTCGGACATGCAAAAAAAATATATAAAAAAACACACATACACACAAAACAGGACAACAAAGGCAGCCATGCCATGTATCACACTGCACTCACCCTAAGCTTCACCTGTTTTTACCCTCAACTTCTGGACTTACTACTCTGCTCTGAGAATTAGCACTGCGAATTAGCGGGACCCTCTCATCTGCAATGTCAAACTCCAGGATTGGCTCTTTCTGATCTGCACAGTGGCACTCCAGGACTGGCCCCCTTTCATCTGCGCAGTCACTCTCCAGGATTGGCTCCTTCTCATCTGCGTAGTCACTCTCCATGATTGGCTCCTTCTCATCTGCACAGTTGCACTCCAGGATTGGCCCCCTCTTCTCTGCGCAGTTGCACTCCAGCATTGGCCCCCTCTCATCTGCGCAGTCGCACTCCAGGACTGGCCCCCTCTCATCTGCGCAGTCGCACTCCAGGATTGATCCGCTCATTGGCACAGTCACAATCTGCAGCTAGCCTGGGCTGTCCTCCAATGACTATCAGTGTGCCAGTGAAGGATTTGTTAGCAGGACATTTTTCTCAATGTGTTTGTGAGCTTGTATGCACACACGTGTGTGTGTGTGTGTGTGTGTGTGTCTGTGTGTCTGTGTAGCAATGTGGTAAACCCATGTTTCCCCAGATATGTATTCATGTGTAGGAGAGGGCTGCAATGTGCCTGGGCCTGGTCTCACCCTGGTTTAGGAGTAGAGAGGACGAGGAAGAGCATTGCATTGTTGCATTGCAGATGATAATCATAATCAGGTTCACTGAAGACTTCAACAGAGTTTTATCTGGGACTGAGGCAGTCTAGAGGTAGACAATGTAATTGTGTTGTAAGATTAGGCTTCTCTCTGGAGGACAATGCCAGATGTGGGATTTTTATGTGTGAGGGTGAGAGAGAGAGGGAGAGGGGAGGTGTGGTGAGGTTTGGTATATTGTTAGAAATCCTGGTGTCTGTACTGGGCTCTGTGCTCTTACCCTCACGCTGGTGGAAGCCCAAAGCCCTGACACTCCAGCCCACTTTCCACACCACCTGCACAAATCCCTCTCTTCACCACGAGTAAAGCCTCCAATAACAAAATATAAAACTAAACAATAATTACAATAATCCTATGAGTCTAACATATAGGATTATTATCACTCCATCTCTGTTTGCCCACTTGCCCTAAGACCACAGTACAGCAGTTAGTTGTGGGAAGGGACTAACCAGTGGTTAGAGAACACATTTTGTCAAATTGGATAGATTTTTTTCCCTGAACTGTGTTATTAGTAGTTTCTCATTATTAGTAAGTATATTACACAGCATACACTCTGAATATATTCAAAAGCTGCTGGAGCTGAGGTAGTAATGGTATTTTAGTGTGGAAAAAAATTCCTTGGCCACCTCTACACTACCTACTCACACATAGTGCATGAAATCCTGGATTGGGTCACTGTGCTAATACAGAGAAGCCCTGTTAATATCCCAACACTCCCTATGCTAAACATGCTTCCTAGCCATGAAAAGTACCACACATTTAAGGTTGTAATCTCTTGTTGCCTTCCTGCAAATTTCTCAATGCAGCTGGTTCTCTTTCAATCCAGCAGTGTAAGGGGAGGACAAAATAGTCTCCATTTCCCACAATGCATTGCTGTGCTGCAGGTGCACAGAAGACATGGGGAGGATCTGCTCTGTGAATTACTTTCAAACTTGCACTCAGACATCAGTTTAAAGCAAGTGCTATACAGATTCACCAGCCTTTATTTTATTTGTCTGCCTCAATCTAATCATTAGTGTTCACTGTCAGCCCATCCAGATGAGCAAGCAGTCAGTCGATCTGTACAGAACCTGTTCTGAACTGATGCTTGTGAACAAGCAGTTTGCCTTAAACTTGTTAAACTCTGCCATGTTTTACTGATCTGTTATCACCTCTGAATCCCTTCCCTGGATGAAGAGGGTGATGAACTGCTGAAATTCAAAGGCAAAGCACGGATCGCTTTGAGGCAGATTTGCTTTAGCAGACAGACAGAGAGCCAAACACAGCAGGTTCGTGTACCGAAGGGTTCAGAGTAATCGGACTGTAAAACTCCTCTACTTCCCCTTTGCTCCTCCCACTTCCGGTATTCTGCTTTCTGTTATTCATCAGCAGCATCACTTTAAGAACATAACTAACACACTGTAAAAAAAAGGCAAAAGACAATCTTGGAAATGTGTACATTTGATGGCCGGTTTCATTTCCTGTTCCTTATCTGTGTGCAGCTGAGGTAAAGGAGACCATATCAGAGCGTTCCTCCACGGCTCTTTCTGATTGGTGGAGTACTCACTGTCTCCTCCCTGTTTACGCATTTTTATCTGATTTCTATTTTTATTAGCGTTATTATTACAGTACTGTTGTTTTTTATGCATATATATTTGTAGTGTGAGTAAGTGGTCTTTTCAAGGCTGTTTTTTTGTACAATTCCTAACGCCACATGGGGAAGCCGTTCTGTAAGCCTAAACATTCCAAACATGGATGTCGACATGCGGAGCATCTAGCCTGAGTAGCTGCATTGAGTGCAGTCTCACATTCTAGTATAAGCTTGCGAGTTTGACACAGCAGAGACTAAATACAGTGATGGGAGAACAGGGCTTAATGTTTGGGTGGAGCTATCATGTGCGGTCAATCACAAACTCACTTTAACTAATTAGAAGACTTTTCTGGACGGAGAAGAATGTAGTGGTTGGTTCAAATCGGCAAGTCATTAATTGCATGTGAAGGCTCCTCCCATGTTAGGGTTCTTTAAGATGCAGAACCATCTCCTAGCCCCGTCCCCTAACCCATTCCACCATTTATCTTTCAGATCTGTCAGGAGGAATCAAGAAGGGCCTAGTGGAAGGAGTTAGGGGAAGGGGTTACAGGAAGGGGCTGGGGGCCAGGGGTTGGGAGTGGTTCTGGAGTGGGCCTGAGCCTAAATTGCTCATCACCACAACACACTTACATTTGACGCTCTGTCCTGACCCTGTTTTGTATTGTCTTGTATGATTAACAAGCCTCTCTATCCCCCATCAGCAGCTGATCACTGTGGATGTTGATTGCATTTACCCTGACACTGGGTTACATTAAACGTACTTTGACTACACCAAAAATTGGACATTGATTGAAAATTTATATTGAGTTTTTTTGTTTTTGTCACTCTTAAAGATTTAATATGAAGAGCACAAAAGTAGAATAGAGTACAAATGTATGCAATTAAATAACAGAGAATCAGCTGATGGTTGGTGATTTTCATTTGTACTGACTTGTTTGGTAATCAAAAATCACAAGCCCTGTTGCTAACTTGTGAGCCTCCCACACACACATACACAGCCTATCCGCTTTTCAGGACATGGATTTGGGGGTTTTGGGGTGTTTATTATAACAGAGACTGCATGCACAGGTGCTCCGCTGTTCAGGGTTCTAGTTCACCACAAACTGTAAATGGCTTATCCTCTGGAAACATTTTGCCAGGGAACGTGTTTGGTTGGACACGCTGTACCAAGCACGTCTCAATCAGCCCTCAAAGGGCCATCTACTTGGTGCGTCCAACCAAACACTTATCCTCCTGCTTCATTCTTAAAATTCTTTCTGAAGTATTCATTTCCTGTTCAAATGAGGTATATATATGTTATGATAGCAGTTAAGTATTGATAGTACTTTTGGCTTTTGGAGAACAAGCCCAGGAGGTTCTGAATTGTCCGGCTTTGGTCAGACATGTATCTGGACAAACAGAAAAAAAAACAAACAATGGCCTACCTTTTTATTTTTCTATCAGGGCAGTGTACAGTCAAATCAGTATGGTTCACGCCGTAGCCTGTTTTATGCTATATTTTTTCTGGTGCTGTTTTCTTTCTGTTCTGTTTTAGAGTTCTGTACCACCAGCTGCTGGTCTTACCTACCTGTTCTGCTATTACTTTATACCAATGTGATTCTCTCTCTGGTTCCTCCTGATTTTGGACTCAGTGAAAGTGTAATGTTTACATGTACAGATTTTTTGCGATTCTCTCTTAATTTGTTGTATTCCGTTGCTTGGGTTACCCAGTGTCCCCCCCTCCAGCCTCCTCCCCCTTAAGCTCTTGTTTTAATTTAATCAGATAGCCTACTTTGTGCTTTGAGGGAAAATGTGACCATCCCATATATAAGACTAAACTCTTAAAAGGATTGAACGGAGGTTCACAGGGCACCATAGCAGCGGAGGAGAAGCTGTGTCTGGAGCTTCAGAGCAGCCAATCTTGTTTAACTGGGTATTGCTGACACACCATGAGCCCCCGGTCCCAGAGGAGTCAGACTACAGTGATTTATAAGCCATTTAGCTCCCATGGGAAGGGTTTAGGTGAGGAAAACATAACCTCAGGAAATCATGGACCCTCTCAGATCTTCCTTTGAAAATTAAGCATCTTACAGAAATATGGTCCATCTTCCCTCTCTGATTGATAACGTGTAATTTATATCAGATGATAATCCTTTTTTATATATCTATATTTATTATTGTGTTATGACAGTGATTTTTTGTTTTTATTGTTTATTTTTGTTCCAGTACATGTGGCTAAATATTTTAATTCTTTAGAAAAAAAAGTGTTTATAAATATATATAAATATATATGTGAAGCGACTCAAAATGGAGATGGAATTTTTTTAAATGTTTGTTCAATGCAAAAGAAGAGGAGGGGCGGAGCTTCATGCCCTCATATGTCACTTTGATCACTGACAAGCCAATGATCTGAAAGGTTTTCCTTCTTTTTTACATGTGCTAAGGTAATACGTTTGTTTTCCCACCACGACGTTGTGAGGCTTTCTGTCTCCTGAGCTGTTTGTCACAGACCTTGAGTATGCTAATAAAAGAGTGAGAGATGACCTAAAACAGAACCAGGAATGCGCTGTTCTCTTTAGGTTTGTGTGTGTGTGTGTGTGTGTGTGTGTGTATGTGTGTGTGTGTGTGTGAGAGAGAGAGAGAGAGAGAGAGAGAGAGAGAGAGAGAGAGAGAGTGAGTGAGTGAGAGTGAGAGTGAGAGAGAGAGTGAAAGAATGAGTGTGTATTTTGCAGTGTGATTTTGATGGAGACATCAACATTCACAATCTATATCTCCCAAATCTGGGAGTCCGTGGTTTAAGAAAATCTCGGGGATTTTGGGAGCTTCAACCGTGACCGTGTGATCCTTAAAAAGAAAAAAGTTAATTCAAGCTGTGTTCTAATTTCACCCTGGTGTCATTTGCAAAACCAATCGCATACGTTCATGAAGAACGAATGTAGCGGAATAGAGAAGATTGGTTTGTTTCTGATAACGACACAGGCGTCTTTAGAGTGCGGATCTATGACGGTGCGTTCATACAAGAGACCTAAAGCTCTCTCACACAGAACATCTACACGTCAATTTAGGTTCAGCATGCTTTTCGCGAATCATTATAATTCTCATTTTGAAAACCATAAATGAGAAGCTGGCCTCGTGAAAGATTATGGTGGTTATGAGTGAAACCTACTTTCGGTTTTTTTTAGAGATAAAAAACATCTCAGTCTCACTTCTGTAAACATAGCAAACATCATTTATGAATGCTGAAACGATATTCTAGTGGCATGTCATTTCTGCATGTTTCTTGCAAACTGTTCTGTTTGTGGATGCGTGTGGGTAAAGGTACATTTACTTTATTGTCATTTAGTAGACACCCTTATCCAGAGCGACTTACACCCATTCATACAGCTAGATATTTACTCAGGCAATTGTCGCTTAAGTAACTTGCCCAAGGGCACAGCAGCAGTGCCTCATAAGGGAACTGAACCAATCGGTTACGAGTCCTGCTCCTTACACCACACCGCTAAAACTGAGTTACTAACGTTACACACTGCTATGTTACGGTAAAATGGTAACATTATGTTCTTTATGTTACTACATAATATTGTATGTTAACATATTTAATTCTGAATATCTTACTACTTGTCTCTCTTTGTATAAAGAACCCCCGGAGCAGGATCTAAGTAGGATCTAAGTTTTTACACATAAGTTAGACCCTACATTTGTCATTGTCCTCGGTGTATTTTTTGTTTTTATATTAAGCAACTGAGCAGTGAAAACAACCTACCCTTACCGACTGTGTGTTTACGTGAAATTATAACGGAGAGGCGTGGTAGAATAAGGAAGTTGGAAGGATTAAAAACGGGAATTTGGTGAGTAGTGCACTTAGGCTGCGTCCCTTATTCCAGCAGCTGCGGGGATACTAGCGCAGATGTTGAGAAGCTGAATTATTCGCGCATCTTGCCTTGAGGTTTTGGAAGTCCTCTGACATGTCGAAAGTATGTCCTTCTCCGAGAACTCTCTGCAGTAAGCTATTCGGCGGTCCGAAAGTGGATGACGAAGACAGCGATCCAGTGGGGGTACAGGTAACCAACACTAATGAAGATAAAACCGCGTCGCCCAATCAGCAGTGTATAGCGTGCAAGAGCACACAACACAACCCGTCTTCGCCACAGGCGACGACGAGCGTAAACGGCGCGCAGGTGTACAAGGCATTGTGGAGTTTCGAAGCCCGGGCGGAGGAGGAGTTGTCATTTCAAGAGGGCGATTACTTCAAGATCATCGGCCGTTCGGGTGACTGGTGGACCGCTGGGAAATTAGACCGAAACGGTCACGTTCTGGCTAAGGGGTTTGTACCTTACAACTACCTTGCTAGAAAGGACACCGTCGAGGCTCAGCCGTGAGTATCCGTGCAAAATTATGCGTTCAGCTACTGCTTTACAATATAGGTAATAATACAAAGAACACAAATATCAATTAGAATAATAGTAAAACATGCGTACAGTATTAATATAATATGTTTTATAACGTTTACTAAAGAGTAATATGCTCACTACACCATAATGGCATCATCACCATCACTCATTCATTCATTCATTTACCAGAATCACTGACGTATCTTACATTTTGCACATAGTAAAGTATACATGCAGCAAGTTTACAGGACCAGTCTTACAAAGTCCTTGACATTGCTGTCTTCTGGAAAGCTCTCAGCTTGCAGTCAGACATTTCTTCAATGACGGGTTTCACTGATCTGTGCATTGTTTGCATTTTTGTGTGATTGTAGACTCATCCAACATTGGCTAAATGCACTTCAGTGTCTTTCCGTGGCTGACTTGCATGGCAAGATGTTTGCATTTTGTGTGCATATGTGCATTGTTTGCATTTTTGTGTGATTGCAGACTCATCCAGTATAGGCTAAAGTCTTTCGGTGGCTGACTTGCATGGCAAGATGTTTTAAGGAGCAAGTCAAGTTAAGCAACTCACTCAGGTGCACAGAAAAGGAGGAGGACACGTGGCATGACACACAGAACAGACAATACTAAAATCCTGTTATGACTGCAGGGAATGTATAGCTACTGTATGTCATTTTAGACGATCCAAAGAGGACCACCCTCTAGCCCAAGCCATTTGTTAGATTATACATTTGCTTTGTTTATCATTACACATACATTTTTCACCTCTCCTACATTTATACAGTTGAGTATGTACAGCACTACTGCATTAGGTACCTACTTAACGATTACAGCAATAGTACAGGTGGGAATTCGACCTGCAACTTTTTCGGGTACAAAAACCAATTTCTATCAGTCTGAGGCTCAGCAGTTTTCTGTAATCTCTGTTTACCAAGGGAGTTGCTTGTGCATGCCGGGCCAGCGGAACCATCAGAATTACTGTTTTACAACAGGAGAGCTGACAGCATGAATTTGGCACCATTTTCTCAGGTGGTTCTTCGGGAAGTTGAATCGACTGGAAGCCCTGAGACACCTGCTCAGCCCAGAGAATGGAGACGGCGCTTTCCTGGTGCGTCTGAGTGAAAAAGACCACGTGGGCTGTGTGTTGTCAGGTTTGTTCTGCATTCGCCTGCACTGATCGCCTACATTCTTACACACACACGGTCACATGTACTCACCATTACTCACCTACCCAGACCTTCAGTCACCTGAGCTGAATTTCCCTATACATCTGAACTGACCTGTATTTATACCTACAGTATAGTCACCTGTACTCACCTGAACTGACCTAAAGTCACCTGAACTTGCCGGAACTGATGGTCCTGAATTACGTGTTGTGATGCACTTAGGTGCTGTGAGGTACTCCTTTTGAACAAAGATCTAGTTCATCATAGAACTGTTCCCCCCCAGTCCGTCCACATTAATGAGGGCTGAAAGCAGAGAGGCAAGGGGAACCTCTTGAATCAGTATTGTACGGCTTGATTAAACAATGGTCTATGTCAAGTGCAACACTTTAACCTCAATACCAGTGAGCCAAGTATTATGAATGGTGGAACTGTTATTCAGTTATTATGAATGGTCTCTCTGCTGCCAGAAACTTGCCTTTGTGAAAGCCCGTTTACGGATTATTATTGTCAGTAGTTGGAGGAAGATGAGGAAGAGTATCATATAACTGGGAAAGTTGTGTGTGTATACAAGAGTGTGTGCAGGTGTCTGTGTCTGTGTGTGTGTGTGTGTGTGTGTTTGTGTGGATACCTGTGCGTTTGTATATGAGTTTCCATGTGTGTGTATGAGTATGCATTCCTTCTGCTATTTAAGAAAACTTCCTGTTCTGATTTGAGTGGTTGCTCACAGGAATGATCAGGTGAGAGTAGCCTCACAGATATCCTCTTGCTCATAAACCAGCTGTCTTACAGGAGTCCAGTGGGGGACATAAAACAGACAGTGCTTAGTTGCACTTTATGTGTTTGATGGCAATGGTGATCTGCAGTGGTCTATGTCTTTATATAGCACTTATTATGATATCCTAATCTCTCTCTTTCTTTTTCTTCCTTCTCTATATCCACTTTCCTCCTCACCCCTCTTCCTTTCCTTTCCTCTCCTCTTTCCCTCTCTTCTTCTCTCTCTTTACTCTCTTCTCCTCCTCACTTTCTCCACAGTGAAGGATGATGGGAAAGTGAGGCACTTCAAGGTGGTACAGACAGAGGATGGCCAGTTCTACTTAGATCACAATCAGCGGTTCCGCTCTCTCATGGAGCTGGTGGATTACTACCACTCCCACCCTTTGGCCTCCATCCCACGACTCAGACAGACATGTGCCAGGGTAAGTAAGAGCAGGATCTGTGACATGACCATGATATGACCACAGACATTGTGGACATGACCATGAACACAACACGATCATCGACATGACCATGGACATGACCTTGATGACTCAGAAGAGGCTTTTGGTTTCAGAGCAGGAAATAAATTCATTTCTTTCCAAGGGAAATTCAAGGCAAATTTTTTCCCCAGTGCAGTCTCTGGGGAAATGTGAGTCCGTGAGTTAATCACGTACCTGCCTGTTTCACCACGCACCCCCACCCTCTCACCTCCTCCCTATCCTGCTGAGGGTTTTACTGCTGCATCTTATGCACTATGAACAGGAAAACAGGAAATAAACAGATTAGAACAGACCTGAATGCAAAACAAAATTTCAGCCCTCAAAACTGAATTCTAACCTGTGTCCACCTCCTCATTCTTCACCTGAAAGCAAAAAGTTATTATAACATTTTATCTTTATTTTTCTTTAAAATTTTCAATTGTGTAATTGTGACACGTTGTTCCTGGAATTTTATTAAAATGTAAAATGAATTTCTGTTGTCAATGATTTTTGTCTTCTGAATGAATCTCTTAGCTAAGAAAGATCTGCAGTCTGAATCCTTGATGGCTGAATCAGTCACTAAATACATCTGGAGAAATTGTTTACTTCATCATCAACATTTGCAGAAGATATGAATCCTTTATAATCACAATAATGCTGTTCGATTCCATGATTAAGCTGTAAATATCCCACAACTGTTTTATGAAGTGTTTTGTGGTGGTAGACCTTGTCATTAGGGGACAGATAAGACTTCTTTATATTATCTTACTTAGATTATTCTTTAGCCCAAATTAATTCAAATTTAAAAATCAAAAAGGCCAGTAGGTCTCATTCTACTATAGTTATAGAAACTAAAGGGAAAGTAATCCAGCATTTTTCAAATTAGTTACTAAGTGGATTGAATAATCATTTAGAATCAAGAAATTATTTGACTCAACCCTTAAGGGAACTTCACATGATCAAAACTCACGGTGTAAATAACAGAAAGCATATTTATATTAATATTTTAATATTTATTTTTAATAGAAAGCATGTTAATAGAGTTTTACATATTTGAGATGAGATTTGAGATGTACAATGAGATTTGCTCGCATGACTTCAATAGCATTGGGACAGGTGTGAGTCCTCTAAGGTAAATATATTGTAATGGTGGTGGTGATGATGATGATAATGTTGATGATGCTGATGATAGCTATGGTGATAATATTGACGATGATGGTGATGGTGAAGCCAGTGTGTTCTCCCTGTGGCAGACAGAGCCTAAGCCCCATGACCTGTCGCACTCCACGGTGGACGAATGGGAGCTGCCCAAAGAGGAGTTCACCCTGGAGGAGCAGCTGGGCAGCGGGTACTTTGCTGACGTTTTCCGTGGGAAATGGAAGAACAGGATAAACGTCGCCATCAAAATCCTGAAGAACAAAGGTGAGGGCGCACTCATCCCTATTGATTAAATCTGAGAATTAACACTGAGGGCCAACCAAAACCCATCTATTTAATCTGAGCATCAACATAAGGGGTGGGCTGATTCACATCAATTAAATCTGAGAATCAACACACGCTGTATACACACAATTAATTGTATTACTACACCATGTGAATGCAACCCACACAGAAGCATGCTGAGTTTGGAAACCCCGTGATGATGCTTTAAATAGTGGTTGTCGTAAGATACAAAAATGTGAAAAATGTAGACTTTCCTGTCTGTTGCAATCCCACACAAAGACACAGGAATCATCAACATATAAATGTATCAACATGCTTTCGTACATAAGGACACATGCTTATATCCATGTGTCTGTTTGTCAACAGCAAGGGAGAGGTACGTTAAATGTGACTTCATAAAGCATAAACTACATACATTTTTGTGAAACCATGAAACCATGCATGTGAGGTATATGACTCTATATAAGCCATCATACAGCACAATGTTAATACTTGCGAATTATTTAAAAACTGGTCACGATGTGTGCCTGCACGCCTTGTGAAGGCATTATGAACACTATTGAAAGTGTTATGAGGACTGCTGGAGTGGACAGTTTAAATAGCTCTTCAGATGTTAGAAGTGTGAAAACATGAAAGCGCAGTGTGCTGTAGGTCTGCACACCATGACATAAGATGCAGTGTATTGAGTTTTCCTGTTATACCAGGGAAGTGGAATTCTTCTTCTTTTGCATTTGCAGGGCTTCATTGTGTAAGCAACACCTCTCGTCTTTCTTGGCCACCCCACATCGGAGACAGACAGGCTCACCCTCTCACCTTTCCCACACAGAAACACTCAATCTCTCACCTTTCCATTACAAAAAATACCCACCCTCCCACTTCTTGAACACAGAGACACTCACTCTCTAACCTCTCCTAAACGAAAAGACTCACCCTCTCAATTCTCCCACAGAGAAACACTCGCCCTCTCACCTCTCCAATTCAAAACGACTCACCCTCACTTTCTCTTTCCCTTCTGCTCAGAGGCTCTTAACCAGAGGGATTTCCAGCTGGAGACCCAGATCCTGAAAAGGTTACGTCACAGACACCTGATTTCGCTCTTCGCCATCTGCAGCATTGTCCCACCCTATTACATCATCACCGAACTCATGGAGAAGGGCAACCTCCTCAGCTTCCTAAGGGGTCAGGCACCACTGTCCCACAATCCCCTGCTCCTCTCACCTTCTCTTTAAGTGGTTGAAGTGAATAAATTGGATCACCTGATTCAGGCTCAAAGGAGGAGAAAATCTTCAGGGAGAGAAACAAATCAATGTGAAATATGAGGCTTAGAGACAGGAGATGACATTTGTTCATTTATTTAAAATCTACCTAATATTTTGTTTAACCTCTACTTAACCAGGAGTGTAAACTGAGAACTCAATTGTCTTAGTTTGACCTTGGGGAATCAGGACATGTAGGGAATGCAAAGAATTCTGCAGCCATAATTTTTAAATTGTGTGAAAGCCAAGTGGAGGTAGTCAGGGCTAGGCTTAATTCCAGAGATACTCTGTGCCATGGGGATCTTTCTTGTAATGGATTACATTACAGTGCAAATATTCTGCACCAAATGATATCCACTGCATGTTAACAATATGTAAAGAGCAACCTCGCAACTTATCTGGACTCCCCCCCCCCCCGATGCAGGTAAAGAGGGACAAAGATTGGATGTGACTCTCCTGGTTGATATGGCCATTCAGGTGGCTGATGGGATGGCTTACCTGGAGTCCCAGCACAGCATCCACAGGGACCTGGCTGCCCGTAATGTCCTGGTGGGAGAGAACTACATCTGCAAAGTGGCCGATTTTGGGCTGGCTCGAGTCATAAAGGTTATCCCCTACAGATGGTTACTATTACATTACTTCATATAATGAAGTAGGTTGCCGTATCATAATGGGCACAATTTATTATGTGTTCTGGTTCTAGCTGAGATGGAGATTCAACCTGAATTTTACAGTTTAAACATGTTTTGTTTCCCAGGACAAGTACAGCTGCTGAACAAATGAGATAACCAATCCTAGTGTGATGTCTGCAGTGGATTACAACAAGAAATTTCAGTTCATTTCTTAAACTTTTTTATTTGCCCACTTTGCCTTTTTAATACATATTAATATATTATTGCATATATTATTAATATGCATATTTTGCATACTACACTACCTCCACGTAAATCAATAAATAAATGCTAAAAGATATTGAAAGAAATTGGGGCATAACATACTAAATGTTCCATCAGTACAGGAAGGATTATGAATTTAGGACTCACCTTTTTTATAATGATACTTTTAGAATATAAACAATATAAAAAAGCCCTCTGCAGTACCTGCTGTGTGCTGATTGGAGCAGATAGATAGTTTGCTGGTTGGACTGTGTATTATTGGCATTTTTAGTCGACACCCTTATCCAGAGCAACTTACATAGGTTACGATTTTTACATGTTAGCCATTTATACAGCTGGATATTTACAATGATATGATTGAGATGATTACAATGATTTACAAGACAATGATGGGCGAAGTACCTTGCCCAAGGGTACAACAGCAGTGCCCTAGCGGGGAATTGAACTGGCAACTTTTCGGTTACCAGCCTTGCTGCTTACTACTAGGTTATACTGCTGCTCACTCTCTGTGTAGACAGAGGGCTGATTGGATGAGAAGGACAGTGTGCTAATTGTACTGGACAGATGCAGTGCTGATGTTGGTGCTCTCTCTCTGTCTCTAGGAGCCATTCTATGTCTCAGAGGATAAAAAGATCCCCTATAAGTGGTGTGCCCCAGAGGCTATCAGCCACGGCCGGTTTTCCAACAAGTCGGATGTCTGGTCCTTCGGTGTCCTCATGTATGAGATCCTCACCTATGGAGGGATACCCTATCCAGGTAACTATCCACCTGCATGCCTGTCCACGAGGTGCCTCAGTGGTGTGAGTGTGTGTGAGCGTGTTAGTGTTTGTTACTGTGTGAATGTGTGTGTTTGTGTGTGGTGTGTGTGTTATATCACATTCAGTGAATGTTTGTCTTTGTCTTTGTACAGCTTACACTAACCATGAGGTGTTCCGGCTCATTACCTCGGGCTACAGAATGCCTGCGCCTTCCAGATGCCCCGAGCCGATCTACAGCCTCATGCTGTCCTGCTGGAGTCTGGCACCAGAGGAGCGCCCCGATTTCAGCGACCTCAAGGCTGACCTGGTGAACATCAACCGCTATGAAATGGACTAAACGGGAAACTCTTGCAATGAAAAACAAATTCCACATGAGGGCAGCAAAGAGCTGGAGAAAGCGCCAGTCCGAAGAGAAATGCAGTGAAAACTTTGGCAGCCCGGGGGCAGCAAAGGAAGGGAGAGGAGGAGTTCTGCAAATATGAATCACAAAGGACCAAGGAGAGTCCTCCACCAGTGTGAGAGGATTGAAACAGGACCGGTGTGAGCTTACAGTTACCTAACTTCCTTCCAGAGCTGAATGTCTGAAGCTGTTGAGACACATTCTCTCAGCATTCTGTTGTATTTGGTCCCCTTCAGCACGGTACAAAGCCTCACCAGTAAAACTGAAGGGGAGCAGATTCCTGCATCTGAACTTCAACTATAAAATTTTTCCAGAGCCACACATCTTTCTTCTTCTGTGTTAGTGCCATTCTACCAGTGTTGTAAATTTGCTGCCAGTGTTGTGCTGTCATGGCATTAACACTGACTGTGAGACCGAACGCTGAAATACAGCAATCACAGCTATTTATTCTTACCTTTTTACCAAATATGTGAAAGTACAGATATGTTTTTGTCAGACCAGGGCAAGCTTTTTTGTCAGACCAGGACAAGCTTTTACTGGAGAAACTATGCTTTTATTTTCAAAAGGAGAGGTTTTGAATGAGAAAGGCAACTCTCCTCTGGGAAGTTAGCAACACTGTGCCATGCTATTGGACCTTGGTAATGCTGATCGGGAGGAAGGAGGGATCAAAGAGAAGCCAGCAACAGAATATTTCAGAACATTACTGTGCAATCTACTGAACATTATTCAATCCCCAAACATGATGGAGACGCTGCTGTGCTGTTTGAAGTGTTTACTGGCCTGATGTGGGTGAATATTGGCCTAAAGGTCCACAGTATTGTACAAATTAAGAGACTTTAATTTTACTGAAATGACAATACATCTGACTCTTGTGTGACAGTAAGATTTTATAAAAAAAAAAAACCTGAAAGATGTGGTTGTTGTGTGACCAGCATTTACTTTTTGCCAATATATTAACATTGTCATCATCAAGGATGTGGGTGGCTCATCTTACTACAAATAAACACAGTAAGACTGATTTTGATTCATGGTTTTTCTCAGAATGACCACGACTTGACTGTAGCGAGTGGTATTTTTGTGGTCATTAATGATGCAAAGAGAGGTTGTGAGCAATGCTTTAACTGAAGGCATAGCTGCTGCATACAATGAATAGTTTCCATTACCAGATGACAAGTCAGCTAAACGATAGGGGTCAATGGAAACCTGAGGCGACTCGGGTGTTTGGCCAGACATGAATATCACAAACCATATCACAATCTCACATACAAACTATCCCAAGGTTCAGATGGGTGAAAAGAGGGCGTTGAATACTCATTCTACCATGAAGTGGTGCTTGTGTAATTGTACGTCCTTTTTTGAAACAAACGAGGACACATTTTTAACAGTTCTTAACTTATTGAAAAATGAAGGATCAAAATGAATTTTGTTTTTTTTTTATTATGCTCCTTCCTTGATTGTTCAAGAAAGTGCTAGATTTATTAACAATACAACATGTTGTCTGCAATCACTAATTAGTTAGTTAACTAGTTAGTGTAATGAAATAATATCATTTATATAAAATGTTTGCCTTTGAACCATGCTTATTAAAATAGTTTATTATAAACAAAATACACAGCTTTTGTGTGCCCTAACACACATTTTTTGTTGTGGGTTTTATTTGGCACATGCTGCAACATAACCATGCAGCTAGAGGCAGCCTCACTTCCAGGTAAACCTATATAGGAGAACAACCAAACAGAAAAGGGACAGTAAAGAAAAACCAAAGTGGTAATTGTGAGAATGATGGAGGTGTTGGTGTGTGTAGTCTTCAAGCAGTCTGAATGGGGAGACCAATACAGCATTTGTCTGGGACTTACACGAGTCAATTGTTAAACACTGTTTGTTTAGCTAGGATGTTGGTATACAGTGTTTTGGTTGGGGCCTGCCACGGCCATGGGTTGTTTGTATGCTTTTTGTACCACAAGACAACAGTTTGGGAGTCACCTGTTTGTCGTTGTTGTGTGAAGCCGGGATTTTGACTATCATGGCTGTGCTGTTCATTTAAAAAAGTATAAATAAAGCTAAAAAGAAAAAAAACTACCACTGAGGCTCCAGCGGCTGTTGCAATCTAGAAGACAGAGCTGGTCCACGAGGAGATCCCCAGAGTCGGTAAGGTCACCTGTGCTGCCTTGGACTGGGAAGTCTGCCTTGTGCCACGTTTTTGGGTTTATTTGTTTTTCTGCACGCTCACAACACCCAATCAGGTCTGGCTAGCTATTCCTTTTACAGCCATATTCATCATTTTTGTTGAGCCAGGGAGGCTTGTAATAACTCCACATTCTTTCTCACGAAAAAGGGGGTATTTGTTGCCTTACTGCCACCTACTGCTCTAGAGAATGAACTACAACAATGCAGTGTACATAGTGTGCACATTGCCATGAAGCCAGTGGAGGACCATTAAACCATCACAAACTCTGACACACAAAGTATAATAAAAGTTAATGTCATTAAAGTTTTGTTGTTTGAATTTGGAGTTCAAGCCACGCCACTTGGATAGTGTTTCTCAAAGGTGATCATAAATTGCTTTGGCATTATAAGGGTTAAATTTAACATAGAGGACTATTTGACACAAGGTTTTTGTTTGTTAAAGTGACATGGAACATTATATCAAAAGGGCATGAATTTGCACAAAAAGGAAGCGAGTATGAACATATTATTTCATTATTTTAAGTGAATGGATTATGAATTGAATCATCAATGCTATAGGATTTTCTCTCCGCTGTAGAGCCAGCCACACGCTCACGTCCGTTGCACATGTAGACCAGAAATAGCCTGTGTGATTAAGAGGCATGAGGTGCAGTGGGGAGGAGGAGGGGCTGCCTGACATTTGTCTTCGTGTACCAACAGACAAAGCCTTGGTTGAACCCCAGATTTGCAACATTTAAAGGTGGTCAGTGTATTGGTTTACTCTTTTGAAATTCTGTTGCAGTTCAAGGGCCTTGTGTTGACATGCACAGAGACTTTTGTCAGCTCCTTAACTTCTTATGTTGGTATTTGAAAATAATAAGTCTTGGAGGCTTTTCAGAGTTGCCGTTCACATCAGTCAGTGGTTTAATGCTGCCTCCGAACACGGTGTGAAGTCTTCCTATCTCTGATGGAAGTGAACACCTTTCTGGCCATATTGCAGTTCCATAGCCAGTGACAGAGGGAAAACACCTTTACCCATTACTGACTGCTTGGTCAAGACTGAATGTTAAGTCTGAACTGGATTCATAGAATATGATGGCCTATGTTCATTCAGTCAGGAAGTATTTCATAAATGCAGGGAAACTGTAGAGAAAATCTACACTGCTGTTTTATGATGAAGAAGGTACATAACATACATAACCCTAAACAGCTTCAGTAATTATACAGCTGTTTAGGGTTGTGCACTTCAGTAAATATGTAGCTGTACAAATGGATAATCTGTAAAATGTGTGATATGCAACCTGGCCTGGATGAACACACTTATCGATGAAGCACTGACCTTGTGTAACATGCAAGGGCATGCCACTTCCACGAGAGTAAAAGTCTACACCCTGCGGCTCTTCAGCTTTGTTATGTCATTACACGTGACAAAGGCAACAGGGGGTTAAGCCAGTGCAGGGAGAACGTTGCAGGTTCCACATTCATCCCCTTCAGAAAATAACCCCATGCTGTCGTAAAGCACAGAAGGCGAGTTGCAGCTGATGCCACACGCGTTTGCCCCAGATTCCACATTTATCTCCACGGTCATGTAGCACTGGGCAACTGCTCCCATTCTGCCATTACATGCTGCCAAAAGGCACTGATGGTTGGATAAAAACCAACTAAGACCACGGTCACCGTGATGCCTGAGAGCTTATGCAGATACACCCAATGGCTCTGCAGCCTGTAAGAAACGTCTGAAAATGGAGTCAACAGCCAGACTGCCAGTCCACCCTGTCAACTCGACATACGTGTAGTCCACCCACAAGTCCTAGCAAAATCAATAAAAACCGGGCTGGGCTTTAGGTTAGAAACATGGCCTTTAGGTAGCTAATCAGAGAACTGTACAGTAGGGAGGGGAACACTTTGATTTGGGCTAGATGATTTATGCACTGATGAAGCTTCATGATAAAAAGTCAGAGCTTTGTAGGGATCATTAGCCCTGACCTTTAGGATATCTCTCTCCCGATGCAGGACTTCACAGTGCATTTAGCTGCTGTTCTGCATGATTTGTGTCCACTGATTTATGACTTTGGTCCGGTTCCTGCTGCAAAAGGGAGAGTCACCTTGTTGTTTTAAATGATGGACATGCCACAGGACTTGCCTGTGAGCTAAAAACAGCAGATGTGAGATATCTTACCTTTATTAGATACGTACCTTGACCTTGACATTTGACTGTGTAATCAACAAGTCAGTTTAAATATGAATCACACATTACAAGCTGATTTTTAAAAAAAAATTTGGAATGCCCAATGCATTTCTCCTTTTTCTCCCCCATGGGAATGCCCTCAGATGTGCTGTGCCTATTGCTGCAACCCCTTTAGTCAATGTGGGAGACTCCAGACAAACACAACCACTCCTTCTAAACAATTGATGCTGCTGCCTCTTCTTTTACACACTGCAGCTCCCATGCCAAGATTGTGCAGACCTGAGTTGGAGAAGTACTCTTCATACACAACTGTACACAGGAAGAACTGTAGGCACTGGATTGGCCAGCAGGGGTCACTGACATGCAAGGTAGCACACCCCAGGACAACCTACCCTCCCCAGTATCCCTCAGCAGAATAAAGTCAATTTGTTCAACCACTACGGACTCCTTGTGGTTGAACACGGCTATGAACCCGGACCGTACAGTTCAACCTCATGCTTATGACAGCCAGTGCTTTCACTGGCTGAGCCACTCAGAAGCCTCATGTGATTAATTTTTATCTTGCTCACATCTGATGCTGTGGCTTCTGATGCTGCTCAGACAGGTATATAGCATTAGGTTTGGGGAGTCTAGCATTTATATGGTGCTAACCACAAGGTGGCTTTGAACTGGCAACCCTCAGAGTAGGCAGCCTCAACAAAAAAATGACAGATTCATCATGCTTCTATATTTTTGGCAGAAGAGACTGCCTAGGTTCCAGCTGGGTGGGGAGGTGACATAACTGTAAATAAAGAACATGCTGATGTGAAAAGAACAGTGATTGTTTCTCATTGTTGGTAAGATACTCATTCAGTCAGTCAGTCAGTCAATCACTCAGTCACTGAAACCTCTGTTAGCCACTGTTAGCCAAGGAATCAGTGAATCAGGGAGTCAGACTTACCAGGGCCGTGTCAGAAACATCTGTTGTGTGATTTCAGGCCAGATATACTGTATCATGCTCTCTCACACTGGTACTGTTTGGGCAAGTACACTACTGATTTTAGAGAGAGCAGTGGCTTCTAGGAAAGTATCAGTCTTTTCTCCACCCTCTCACCTTTGTGCAGGATAACCTAAAAGTTAACCTGCAGTTGATTGGTAAACAAAGGCAGATGGTACAGAGAGTTCCCAGCAGAACTTGCTGGATTATTTTGTCTGAGAGCAGATTTGGGTCACGGAGGCCTGCAGCTATGTGTCAAAGCAGCGATATCATGTCAAGCAGTCATATCTCACTCCAGACTGCCAGATTTAGCTGTGTGCTCTCAGACACGGATATCTGACGGGCCAATGGAATGAACAGCTGCAGAAAGTGAATGGGAGAAAGCTGTTCTTCTGTTGATATTGCAGCCAGTACTTACCTACATTTATTTTGTATCAATATATCATAATATAGGGTACCTAACTTTGTGAAATTTTTGCAGCTGTGAATATTATTGTTATCTAGATGAAGTGACAATAGTGTAATAATGTAACTAACATCGAAGTAGCTTGTTCAGACCCAGACAACCAGCTGCTATCCACATTACATTATGTAGTGACATTACGTTGTTTCAATGACATCATTTAGTCTTTTAATTCTATGAATGGTGCTGTGAGAATTTGTTCCAGAGCTGGTTTGACCATGAAAAACAATTCTCCATGGCAGCCCAGGAGGGAGAAGGAGTAAAAGACAGGAAAATAAGAGATGTTTCATGCAGCGCTTGCTTTGTGAGGGTGTGTTTTGCAAGTCTACACTGCATAACCAACCTCTCCCAAACACACAGCGTGAAGCACTACCATGTCCTCAAGCATGCAGAAAAAAAGTGTTTCTTTTACTTATCTTGTCAATGAACCTGCATGAAGACATAGCATTGGGTGTGTACCAATGTTCAGTGCAAGGAAGTGATTAAGGCACTTGACTCTGTCCCTATAGGTTCTGGTTTGAATCTGTGAGCCAGGTCTTCATGTGCTTCTGCACTAAGGCAGAAATCTGAAATTGTTGCAGACTGTACCAGGTCTGGGTTTGCAGTGAGAACCCTAAACAAGATATTCTGCTCATCAAATAAGCACAGTTATAAGCCATACTGTAGGAATTGGGCTTTGAGGACTAAAATGGATAAGAGCACTTGATATTTGAATAAGCACTTCTAATAGCTTAGCAATGACAACACAGTTTGATCAGTCTGTGTTGAGACAGTTTGTGAGCAGGGTTGCAGAGCACTGCTCTTCTACGTGAGAATATTCAGTGACAGAGGTGGCATCTCGCATCAGCGTGTCAGCTGGGAGGCACAGATGGGTGCAGCTGAGAAGAGAAACCCCAAACCCTGAGGCTCCAGTTCCCTACTCTAATGTGTCTCCCACACACACAGAAACAAATTTCAAGGGGAAGGGCAGGTCCTACCACTTCCTCTGCCAATTCAGATGGGCTTCTCCTCTTCCTCTACAGAGATAGCTGATTTGCTGGCCTGTTGTCTGAGACCCATGGTGGGAGTGGTCACAGCCTTTCCACAGTCTGCCTATGTGTTTTTGTTTACTTGTTAGCATATTGGTTGAGTAGAGAGATCCAAATGGCACAGACCTGCTGAAATAAATCACATAAACGCTCCTGTTGAAGGAAAATGTCACCCAGAGAGGGACTAAAAGACAGGCCATAAAATTAAAAGGTAAGGCGTTGTGTAATATTAGTTCACAAGGGCATTTTAATATATTAACTTTGTTCTCTGATTGGTATGTATGTAATTTTGCCATGAAAACATGACATCTTTGGGTTGAAATTGAAATGAAGATAATTACTTCTGTTTTAAAGGTGGAGAGTTGAGAAGGGTAGCATGTTGGTATAGTCAGTATAGCTTTGTGACCAGAAAGCCACAGGTTTGATTCTCCAGGTGTTCAGCTGATAATATCCAGCGATACAGCTAAAAAAGTTCACCTTGGATGGAAGTGTCTGCCAAATATATGATGAGTCCAAGCTGCACTCCTTGTAAAAAATAAATTAAAAAAATAAATAAATAAATAAAACTCCAGTGATACAACAGATGATATATGCACGTTCATGTCTGTAATCAATTCCAGTAACTTTGAACAGGTGCAGCTTGTTGACATTTATGATACTTTCTCTGCTTTCTACAGTGCTGTGAACAAGGGTTAGTGGACAGTGCAGCTTTATGTGATATTGCATTAGGTTAAATATTGTGAGGGGAGCTGTTGCTGAGGAAGCTTACGTACTCTGTAGACAAAATGGTTACGACTACCTACATTACACTGAATGTAGTTTCACATGACACTCTTTCTCTGCCATGTCAGTATTTTAGTTTTCAGTCTGGAATTTGTACAAACCAGATGCCTTCTGTAAAATTTAAGTATGTGCAGGGTCAAATGTTAGCTGTACTGCTCTTTCCAGGCAAACATCCTCAGGGCTGGCTGGTACTCTTGCTGGGAGTTTCCAATATTACTACAATCTATTTGTGACATGACAACACAAATTCTTTCTATTGTTGAGGAACAATAAAACCATATCATATTTTTTGGTGGCCTGTCACAGTATACAGACATCTTAGGCAATGGACACTTACTGTCACTCACTGCAGTGGTCATCAGTGCCAGAGCAATCATCACATTGCAACAGGTATCATTTGAGCACCTGTCCCCACATCCTGTTTAAACTGAAGCACAAGCTGTTTCAATTTTCAATGGGAAAAGAGCCCAAGACACATGTATTTAAATACTTCAGTACAAAGTGTTCCAGGATCCCCTATCTTTGACTTCCCCCAGCCTTCTGCTCAGAGAGAAGGTAGCGATTAAAGGAAATGTGGGATGGGAGATTGTGTTGATGGGTGATGAAGTCCAGAGCCAGAGGTAGTGGAATATGTTTTAACTGTCTCAGGACACACCTCTGCAACATGCTCTGCCCCCAAACTCTCCTAAGCCTGTGTGAAGGAGGAGCCTTCACCTGTCCCCACACTAACACTGATTTTTTCAGTAACTTATTAATTGTATGGTGAATTGTTAAATGGTTATTGTGTCAATGTTAGATGATTCGCAACTGTTTTTTCCATCTCATAACATAGCTGATCTGTACTCCATCAGATTCATTTCAACCTGGTTATTGTAATCCTCTGAGACTGTAATTGTCTGTAATGGCCAGCAATTGGTTAACAAGCCACACCTGTCTAATAATTATAAGTAGATATGTGGCTGCAGAGCTTGAATCATACTTTTTGGCATTTGGTTATTCTGTGGTTGTGTTCAGGGTGATTTTGTTTTTTTTTTTAATTTTCTTTAATGATTATGTTTTCTTATATTTTTACCCCGTTTCTTTTAAATGAGAGGCATCATCCATCTTATTCACAGTCTGTGACACAATTATGCTTGTTTAAACAGGCCCACAAGGAGTTGCATTACAAACAACATCTTCAGGGATTAAGAAGGGGAATGAAAATGCAACAGCTTAGAGAGAATCAGGACAGAACAGGGTTTCATTACGTAAACAGGGGTGGACATTATTTGATAGGCAGTCTGCCTGAATTTGCAGGCTTTTAACATGTCATTCAGTGGGTGTCAGTTAGGCCCTTGCCATTTTGCTGCTGGAATGTCAGAATTACTGATACTGCAGGAGAGCTCATCCAGCATGGCCGTGGAGCCAGGGAAAGGCATCTCCTCAGACTGGAGCTGTTCCCTCATTCAGTGAGGGGATAGCTGTGTTCCCATACGCCATGACGCCGCTCCCTATAGGTCTGTCTCCATGACACTCCACTGCGAGCTGCATGCCCCCACAGCAGAGCTGCCAACACTGCAGGTGCACAAATTCCTGTTATGCAACTGAGAATTACAGGATTGTATTTTTCTGAAGAAATGTTGGAATGCTTTATTTTTTCTCCAGTGAAGTCTTTGTTATTTTCTTTCCTCTGTAGCATTTAAGCAAACACTGTGCCAGATTAAAAAGCACTAGTGCAGGAAGTGTCAGATGGATGGCTGTACCAGGTCAAGTTTTGTAGACTGGATGGGAGATTTTAACAGGGGACATGGCAAATTGCTGTTTGCTCATGGATGGTTCATCCATGATAGAAAGGGATACAATCTGAGACGACAGCTCACAAAATACTAAATGTAAATAGGGAATAAGTGTAGGATTATGGCAACAAATCAAAAGAGTGCTGTACTTAGCAAACAACATGAGCGCAAATGCTAAGCTACATACTGTGCGTTATTTATAGAGTGCATTTCTGCTTTGACTGTTGACAAATGGAAAGATAACCCTGCCTGCCCCCCCACAGTTGGAGTGTTGGAAAACGCTGTGGTCCTTCCCCTTGGACCAGATGGATACTCCTCTCCTGTGATTGGCCTGGATTCCAGAACATGACCAGTGTCAACTCCCCTGCCTGCCTGCTGGCACGAAACCACTTCTACAGGAGTGAGCCCATTTCCACTGCACGCACCTCTAAACCTCGCTTCCATTTGCTGCTCCCTCTAGCACAAACAGCATGATGTGCTAAATGTACACAGAGACGAGGCTGTTCTGCAGCCTGATAAATAATAGATTCACACACTTCCCAGAAAGGCATGAAAGAATCATACATGTCTTAGTTACTGGGTGTGTTTGCTGCACACCACCATGCAGAATGTCACTTAAAGTCCAATCTGCACATAGTGCAGCACAAGGGCTGTCTTTCCGAAGGCATCTACTGTATCTTTATTGGTTTGGTATTGCTCTTGGTATTTGAGCGTATAAGGCACACCCCAAAACAGGAAAATAGAGACAGAAAATGTAGTATTAAGGATGAAACCTGATTTGTGAGATGGCCTCATTTCTACTGTGTTGAACACTGCCCCCCCCCCCCCCCCCCCCCCACCCTCTCTCAGATCAGCAGAAGCTTGCCTGTGGTCTGTCAAGTTGCACAGCCTGGCCCAAACAAACACAAGTGACCATTTGGGTGGCTTCATCTTCATCCATGCAGAAAGGTAATGACGACCTCTGACACGCTTCACCTCTCCGTGTCTTAATTGATAAGGTGGAGGGAACTACAACATGTTGACTTGTGTCAATCTCTGAGCCACGAGTCTCTTGTGTGTGTTTATGTGCACACATCTTCAGGTCTTCAGTAAAGACTCTCCCCTCTCTCCAGGTGTGCCTGTGCCTATGAGAGAAAGCTGGTATATCAGTGTGGAGCTGGGCATGCCTCTCTCCTCATCCAGACCCACTGACGGAGCCAGGCGATGGAAGCCGTGAGGATCTCTACAGGATACAAAGATATCACCTGGAGATATCTGCCCATTCTTGCCATGAAATATTTCTGTGTGCTGTACTCGATTAGGATGGAGCACGCTGTGAAAAATGGTTACATCTCTGTGAATCAAACTAATGAGTAGAGTAACACACATATGCGTGCATGCAAACACACAATTGGAAAAGGACTTGTTCTCTCCAGACTTGTAAGCTCAAATGGAAGATGACTCCAGGCCCACCCACCTCATAAGATACCTATTTCTGGTCGTCCCTCTTTCCACCTCTCAGAATTTAGGCCAAGGGCTTCCCATACTGGATACCAATTGCAAGCTGACCTCCAAATCCTTTCGGTGGATCTCCTTAGAGCTGCCAACCAACTGACATCCAATCAGAGCACCTGCAGAGCCGCCATCTCATCAAATGTCCAATCAAAGATGCTGCAGGGCATTTCTCTGCCTACCAGGACTGAGGATGGGCTCATGGAGCAGAAATGCTGAGTCAGCAAGGAGACTGTGCCATCCCTCCCATTTCTGCCACCCTGGCTGTATGCGAAATGTATGTAGGGCAGCAGTGTTATGGAGCAAGGCTCACAACCTAAAGGTTGGGAGTTCAATTCCCACGTGTGGCACTGCTGGTGTACCTTTGCCCATTGTACTTAACCCAAATTGCCTCAGTAAATATCCAGCTCTCTAAATGGATAGCATGTAAAATTTGTAAACAATGTAAGCTGCTAGACAAATGTAATGTAAACTGGGTCACATCCTATAAGCTCACCTGGACACATCCCTCACTTTTAGATTCCTGACCTTGCTTATTGTTCCAACCTGTGAATGAAGTTTTGGTGCAGACCGACAGAAATGTATAGAAGAATGTCTGTAGGCATGAATTTTTTATGAGGGAAAAAAACACTGGTAGATGAACGGATTCATGAAAGTCTATGTCAGGGGTTCATAGCAACAGATGGATTTAGACGGCAGAGGTGGCAGATTTCTAAATATGAATATGACTAGTGAACAGAATGTTCCAAATCTGAGCAACGCACTGTACTGTTGCAAAACAGTTTGATCAAGTTCAGAACTTGGACTGAGACAAAAAGTGTGGGGAACTGAAATTTCATGACGTTCCAAAATTGCCAAGTCCGCAGCTGGGCTTGCCTGGTTTGGCTGACGGTCGCCCAACAGTGAGAATAAGCGTAGTGTTATCTAACAGCTATTATCAGCTGTGCAGCGCACTTTGTGGGCGCCTCCAGGGACAGAGCGCTAAGCCTATTGTGGTTAATTCCTTAGACTCAGCGCATTTAGCAGGTGGACAGTGTGACACAGACACAAACTGGAACATCAGCAGTCTAAGCTGCATGCGACAGTGGTGAGGTTGTCAAACACTCAGCCTACACGTCCCTACACTGCGTCAGGAGCTGCCCAGCTGTATAAACAGATGATGCATAAAAATGTGAGTCATATTAATCAGGAGTCTGGAGGATATGGATGTTCTAGTCATCAGGTACATATTGTACCGGTGGCTTCATCGTTAAATTGTGCAATAATCAGTGTTACACATCAAGTTGCCCACTAAAAGAGGCAGAGGAAGATGTTGGGCAATCAATCATTAGCAGACAGAAGGGTACAGGGAACAGGGTGTAAACCCACCAGGTGAGGCAGAGAAACTGAATTACACTGAAGGTAAAAGTCGGTCTTTTACTCCCTGTGAGACTCTAGCCAGCCATTTCTATTTATAACACATGAAAAGAGAGCGATTATATCATCCCTTCCCCCCCTTCCCTCCCCTCCCCTCAATTCAGACCGGTTGCAGCTGGATTCCACCGTCTCTCCACAGCTAGAGGGAAACCCATTCGTGCAGTGCGAGCACAGTTGTGCTGTCAACTGCACCGAACTTTAAAATGCTGCGCTTCCTTTTGTGCTTTTAATCATAATGGTCCTGTGGTCTCATGTTCCTGGCAGACCCACACAACTTCTTTTTGGACCACTGGACAATGTCATTAGCCCTCTAATTCCATTTGGTGCAGTAAAATCTGCACCCAAGAACGACAATTTATATTATACATTTATTAGTACTGACAGTTCATCTTAAAATATCTTGACAAGTCAGGTGAAGCATAGCCGTTGAGTCTTTCTGTAAAGTACTTGTGTCAATGGTTGAAACTGGGGAGCAAAATGACATTAAAAAATTGGTGTCAGGGAAGTGCGGCTAGCGAGAAGACAACAAACACCTCGCCATTGAGACCAATGAAGGGAAGGGAAAGGTCACATCAAGCACTCAGAGAAAGGTCATATCAGCTGGAAGGCATGGTTTATCCCTACCAGAATAGACACCCCGTCCTGACCTGACCCATTTGAGAGGATTTCCCAGAACAAGGGCCTCTCCTCCATTCCTAAAATATCCCAATCAAGCCTCAGCAGCGCAGCAACCACACCCCAAGGACCAAAGGACTAAAATTAGGCACGAAGACCGGCAGCACCACAATAGGGCACTGCGCTTCACCTTGAAACGCCCTGCCTACAGAAGGTGTGAGCCTCAGGTGGGGCATTGCCGCTGTACAGTTCAGCAAGGTGTTCAATTGGAGCAGCATCAGGAAATAAAGCTGTATAAATGGACAGTGTCAACAGCAAGTTGTTCAAATAAGCAAACATGCTAAATAAAGACCAACATTTCAGACAAAGGTAGGCTGCAAGAGGCTACTTTATTCAACTTCAATTCAAAAAGCAGGGGTCACAAAGTGGAAACAAGAACAAAGGCTTATCCACTATAGTGTTACACACATTGGAAGGAAAGGGTTTCTTTTCATCCTTTTTTGGTCATTGGTTTAAAAAAAAAAAAAAGGTTACAAACAGGACAAGAGCAGCCTATTTCTACTAAAAAAAGGTAAAAAATGGGGTTCCCCCCATCTCCTAGCGCCATCTCCCTGGACCTGGGTTCAAGAGGGAGGGGCGCTCCCCCCCTCCGGCTTCCCCGAGTCGCTGCTCTCGCTGACCTGTCTCTTCAGCATCTCTCTGGCCACACAGGTCCCTGCCCTGAGACAAACGAGAGGAGGAGGTTAAGAGGATCTGACACACGTCGAGTTTTAGGTGAAAACCTGCCCTGCATCCTGACGCTCTATAAGAATCAGGGGCAAATTTGCCAGTAAAGGCTAAAGCTAGGTCTTGTGACCAGGAAGTAGCAGGCTCAAACCCTGAGTTCTGCTTTTCCACTGCACCACTTGAGGAAATTAATATTACAAGCAAAATACTGGCTATGTTCATATGCACTTGCATGTGCTCTATCAGATCTTAATGTTGAATGGGAAATGCAGGCAGGTGAATGAGCAGAGGGCTTATGATCAGTGCGTTTCTTCATTATATGGCTTCTCGTCTAGACTTACTTCTGCTGAAAGTCAGTTCCCACAGTAAAACCTGGCTGGTTCTGTTTAGCAAAGAAGAAACTGGACCACCAGTGTCCAGAGTCCTGTCTGGGCAGAGCTTTGGGGAGGAGAAAGAGAGAGAGATAGATCAGAACACTTCTTGATGCAAACTGTTCGATGCTGCTCAAGCAAGCACAATCTGTGACATGGGGAGCTGGTGAACGGAAACCACACATGTCAGGGCACAGATCAGTGATGGGCACGCCGGTTTCCCCTTCGGGCGGAACGCAACCCACCCACAGGAAACGTGACACCCTTTAATAGCAGTCTGACTCAACATCTCAAGAGATGCCTGATGCAGCCGGGTAGAGTGACACCCACACCCCTGACAGCAGACTGACTCAACATACTGACAGCTTCCTGGAACAGGCAACGGCCCCGTTTCCCATTAACACCACATGTGGCACCTTTGCTCAAGCTAGTGTCCAAAGGGAAAATGCTCGCTTTTTTGCCATAAGGGTTTTAAAATTTTTTTACATTTTAATTTAAAAGAATCAGAAGTGTAGTGGGTTTGGGCCTCAGGGCAAACACAAAGCAGACGTACCACATTTTATACCACTCATCTTGAAGACCTATTATCATCAAACTCAGCTTCAAAGAGTCCTCTAGAGATGTCTTACCGGGATGATGTGGAATGACTTCTCCCATGTACTCCGAACTGCTGCACGAGCTGTTACTGGAAGTAGACCCGATGCGCCCTGGAATGAGGTCACATAGTTAGAGGCATGAACACAAGGTCGCCTACAAGCTCCCTTCGTTTCACCCACCAGAGCACAGGGAAACGGGCACAACACACCCACACCCAGCCCATGTGTAAAATGTAATGCACATACACACGAGACACTATGCAAATCCACAAGTATCATGCAACCACACAGATAAATCACGCAGAGTCGACATCTGCGAATCGTCGTGTGAGAGAGCGTTGGCTAACACAGAAAGGGGTGATGGGCAGCGGCATAACGTGACATTTCACTGAGCTAAATCACTGGCAAGAGCCTCTTACTTCGATAGTAGTCATGGGTAGCAACGAGAGAGCCGCTGGATGGAATTGCCGCCATTCTTCAGACCTTTAGTCAACCGTGTGCAGATGGAAATCCCTGCAGGGGGGAAGAGAGAGCTCGTCACTGGAGAAACCGGGAATCATGGACCTCATACGCCTGCCACAGGATTCTTCAGAAACTGCCCGTGATACTCTGCCATAGAAAACTCTCCTTGAACAAACACAGTGCTGATAAAATGCCTAATTAATCAGTATGTCCCCTTTATTCTGGCCAACAGAGAAGTGTGAGGGCACTGCCAGACATTTGCTGCAAAGACCCATGTCCGCATTTATTTTGTAAAGGAGGCCTGCCAGGATTAATTGTTTTTGGCTATGCCCCAAATTATAATTGAAAATGCAAATGTTGCCCAGAATATAAATTTTTGGATTTTATTTTAATCCCAAATCCCCCTCCGTATCTAGCTCCATTAGAACAGAAACTGATGGTCATCGATTTATGTTAAAGATAGGATACCTTAAACTGCATTAAGTTTAGAAATAAAGGTAATTTCATATGACATTGTAATATGCGATCTTGTAATATGCAAACAAATTTTAGTTACTATTATCTGGCAGTGACAACCTTCATGTATTACAGCCTCAAAATGATGACACACATAAGCACTAGACATGCAAAAAGAATGGGGTCCAAATGAGGTGCAAGTAGAGGGGGTTAGAGAGCTGTATGTGTTAATATATGCCATTTCAAAGAAAACTGCTGCATCAATGTCCTTCCCAGATGGGACTTCTGGAACAGCCACGGGCACAGCATATTTGCCATTGGCTTGAACGTATGCACCAGCACAACAAATCAAGCCATGCAACATTGGTGGTCATTAAAATGTTTGAAAATTTTTTTACTCCATGTTTCATTACTCAAAAGGTGAAAGTAAAAGTGCAATTTTGGAGCGACTGGATTGAATATACCTGTGATCGGGGGGGGGGGGGGGGGGGGGGGGTTAAACAACTTTAAGTCCACTTTACAGTGTCCCCTTAAGGGTGCCCATGTAGGGGTAGTGTGGTGGGGGAAGGGGGCACATTCCAACAGGGTTAGTGGGCCTGGGCACCCAGACAGCTGGACTCTGGGTTTGGTTTCGCTCCTCGGGAGCACACTGCCAGGAAGGAACCCACTAGCGCCCACTACAGGTTTAATCTCCACACTCTGGAGTTCAAAGGGCTTTAAACTCTGAAGCCCTGCAATGTCCTCTGACACACTGCCAGGCCACTAAACAGCGCAAAGTAAATGAGCCGATTAAAAATAAATAAATAAAGGGAAAAAAGTGATTGACACCCAACCTCACCAAAGCAGAAATGACCCTGTTAAAAACACACCACCAAAAAGCAGACATCCCAAAATGCTTCTTCATCTGCGATTCTATCGAAGAGGCTTAGTTGTCCAATTATAACTTCTACAAGGTTCCAGAAGCCAGAAGGTGATTCCAGATGGACTCGGGGATTTAAAGCCAGGTTCCTAATACCTGTCTGTGCCACATAAGCAGACCAAGTCTCAAGAATATATTGCCTCACCTTTGAGGTTATATACAGACAGGACGGCAAAAAAAATAATTAAATTGAAAATAGCAACCTGTAAAACGAATAACTGCAGAGATTTGAGTGCAAAGCAGACCTGGCGTGCATACCGAGAGTGGCGCAGACCCTCACGTGCAGCTGCATGCGAGCGCGTGACAAGCGATCCGGAGGACAGGCAATGAGTTGTAGCCATCGTTAGCACTTTGCTCATTTCATTTCCAACATCTTACCTCTAACTCACAACCATGTACTGATGGCGGACGAAGAAATATGCCTTGGTATACTTCTCTGATAAATGATGATATTCATGCTATAGTATCAATCTAGTGGGAAAAGGAATAAGACAATAATCATTCTCGGATCAGTTTTGCAGCTAGCAAAACAATGGCAACAGCTACACTCTTTCGCCAACATCTGAATTGCCCATCAATGGCCAGCACGGAGGACGGATCTATATGGCTACCTGTAGCAAAATGGTAATGTTTTTAGGAAATTTTCGAAATGACACTTTTTTGTTAAATTAAGACTTTGACACACGACACGTGTGAATCCGCTCCTGTCTTGATGGCCAACAGTGCCATTGCTTCAACAAAATCAGGTTCCACCAGGAAAGCGATTGCCCTGTGGGTGCTCTTCAGCTATTTATACGGGTAAATGTGACGCCTTACAGCGAAGATAGTGTTAGAGTATAGCTTATATACCTAAATACAAAGATGTGTTCAGTACATCTAGAGTAGCGGACAGTATCCTACTAGACAATACAACGACGGAATTATACTACACGATTAGATACTGTTATATAAAAATGGCATCAAATAATTACAACTCTGATTTCATTAAAATTACAGGTTTTCGACCATTTGAAGTTGTTTTTAGGTTGATCAATTGTTTTCGTTCAGAAAATGCAGTGTTTTGTCAAATTTGGAGTATTCTAGTGCAAGACATGCCAACGGTAAGTGATGTGTACGTGAGAAAAACATGTAATTAGGCTCTGAACTAGGACAATCTCGATGGGAAACATCCAATGGCGAACTCGCTCGTTTGAAAGCTACAGGATAGAATGTCTGGTGTCTTACATCAACTGTCACATAACTATCAGATGACAAAAATTGAATGTTTTTTCGCACAGCCCCA
Organism: Megalops cyprinoides; assembly: GCF_013368585.1. NCBI lineage: Eukaryota > Metazoa > Chordata > Actinopteri > Elopiformes > Megalopidae > Megalops > Megalops cyprinoides. Next base: position 18,781,631 of record NC_050588.1, read on the forward strand.
CAAAAACACTGTAAAATATGAACTCTCTCAATAAAACGGCACGAAGGTAACATGGCTAGCCAAACATATGGGCAAATGGTAAGCAACTCCTTGTCACCATGCTCCCCGCATTCACTCGGCGCGCTACAAATTTGCACTAGCTAGACAGTTGGGCATTTAGGTAGCTCTCCACAGTACAAAAACAGCTAACGGCTAACTAGACATCTCGCTTATTGTTGGGGGGCAAAAACAGTTTTTCACTGTGTCGTCTGGAGCCCAGCTCCCCTCTCCTCCATTTTAACAAACACGACATCCATCTTTGTATTATCTCCCTAGCTTGCTTGCACGCGATTCATTTCTGTCCTTGACGCCCGCCTCCAATAAACTCACCTTTTTACGTGTGCTGATGGTGAAGTAGCACTAAACGCAACTCAAGATTTCAGACGGCAAGGCTCAGCTCGGGGAAATAAGCGCTAGGCGACGGGGCCCATTTGTGGTAAAGATTTTGGGTAAAACCCTCCACGTCCTTCTATGCACGCAGCCGAAACAATCTTTCACTGTACAAAGCGTTGAAGCATCCTTTATACATTGCGATGACGTCGGCACACGAGTGGGCGGGACATGGACGCATTCCCTGCTCTGTCTCCAAGCAGATTGTCCCTGAACAAAACAACAGGTTCGTTGTGCGTCAGGCGATAATACACTGCTGCCTTGTCAGCCAGAAAAAAAAACAGTCAAGGAATAAACTTAAAGAAACAATCAATCGAACACAAAAACATTATGGAAGCACAATATAGCCATTGGACATAAGCGATCACTTGCAGTAAAAGGTCAACCGTTTTAGTTTGACAGACAAAAATCCCCAGGAATGCGACAATGTAATCACCATTATTAAACCCTTTGTTCGTGGAGCTATTTACTGTATGCAGATTAATTAATTTGGAACGCCCTCTTCTCAATTGTGCTTTACAGAGTATTACAGTACAACACAGTACATCGAATGCATTGTCAGATGTATATTAAAACATGGGAAAAATAACACGATGAAGGCTTGAATAGTCTTTGATTAGTGTCTTATGATTGTACTATTTTACTACATCATTTACTACGAGAAGAATGATTCTTATTTAACACGTAGCTAGACTGTGTCATTCCTGCTCGGCGGTTGATGTAATCTATCTTGGTTAAAATGAAGCCATTGTCAGAATCCCACAACTTGCAAGCAAAGCAAATGTTTTGGTGTGTGAAACCTTTTTGTGGCGTTTAAAAACAACTCTCTAGGTGTGTGCTAAAATGGTGCATGCTCTGTCGGAACATTTAAATAAGGTCACTTGAAAACAGAAATCCTGTCAAATACACTATTTTTTTTTTAATCAGATGTGGATGAGTTTATACAAACTACAATCCACTTATCAATCACTTCCCTGGTGGTCTAGTGGTTAGGATTCGGCGCTCTCACCGCCGCGGCCCGGGTTCGATTCCCGGTCAGGGAAAAGGGATTGTTTTGATTGATAGTGATACCACCCAAACCATGAGAGCAGTCTCATCTATCTATGTACCATAAATGCATATATAGTTGCGTAAGACATATTCTGCCCGATTAAACATGACAGAAGAATAACAAACTACAAATAGTGTCTTCTGGCGGAGCAGTGGATCCCCACGAGAAAATGTCGTTCATGTGTCGCCACCTACCGTCCAGGAGGTGGGTGCTCATAAGTGTTCAGGTACAGTGCTCCCACGCTTGAAAGAATCACCCCTATCCACAACAATTTGATTCATAAAAGCGTTTAAAGGTGCAGTGACAAATGAATGAATGAAATGGAAGTCAACGCTTTGTCTGACATTTTTCTCCTATATGTGGAGAATGTACTAACACAAAATTTTCAAATATGGAATAAAACGTTTTTAATATAACTTTTTTAATATAACTTAAATAATATTATAAGTAAGCTTGTGTGTCCGTCATACATTGTGCCCTCCTTCTCGAGGATGCATCTGTCATCGGCAGAAATAAATGCTATTCTTTTCTGCCATAGCATCCATGCACTTGCCTAAACTACCCAATGAAAATCAGGTGTAGGTGTAAATCTATAGCAGCATTTTTGATCATTACATTATACGCGGTTCATTCCCCCTTCTGTCATTCTTACAAACTGACAGCACTAATTTGAAAAAGAACACAAAACCGATTCAAAGGAATGCTTTATTTATATCCCAACAATGGACATAAACAAACTAATCAACAACTGTAGCAAGCTTTCAAATTAATTAGCAAGGTGATCTAATACCTCTGACCTTACGTTAACGTAACAGCGATTCATCGTTTCCCCATCATGACCGGATACGAAGATCATGATTTGATACGCCATGAGCTATCCAAGAAACAGTGGCAGCAGATTTTCACTGATTGCAATCTGAGAACTGTCCCCAACGGGCTAGGTAGCAAACATCCTACATCAAATCAACTGCATCACACTTGACCATAAACCACAATTTTAAATGACTGACACCAGTTAAGACAACCTACAATCACCAACATGAACCACTGGCATTCTAAACCAAAATAACAAATATTAATTTGGCCGTTAATATAATTGGCTAACGTTTGTATAATTTTTAATAAAAAAAAAACAAAACAATTCCAAGCCTTTTTTAAACATTTAACAAACATTATAGACGTTTGTTCGGTATTTATTCCCGGTGCTTCAGACTGGCAAAATACATCTAGGAATACCTTCAACGGATGGCATCTGCTGCGCAATGGCTAGGTGACGTTACTTCTAAATGACAGTTGCAGCTGTTTTGACACCTAAGTCTGTGGGTAGCATAAAGCAAGAGCCTGCCTAACACTCAGACTCACACACTCTTTCTCTCTCTCTCTCTCACACACACACACACACACACAAATACAGTCACTAATCCACACTCTCACGCATGCCCACCCACACACACAGAGCTCCTCTGTCCCTCAATTCTCAAACAAAATAGAAAAAATAAATCTTTGAGATTTGATATTCTCCAAGCAAGAGAGTACAGAAGTGTAACGAGGAACATCCTGGAAAAAAGGTCACCCATATTTTTTCACAGCAATTTTCAGGAGATGGATTTAATCCCATCACTGACCATCCTAAGACTTGACCTTGAACTGCAACAACTCAGCTCCCGTCAATGGATAGCTAGTGATTCACAGAACAAAACAATACTTCTCTAAAGATACACTTTAGAGTGGGTTATCAAATTCCAACAGGACAAGCCTCAAAACTTACGCCTACATTTTGAAACAGGATTCTACATTCACTCGGCCCACAGCTCGACCTCGTACTCAGTGTAAATGCACATGATCGCAACTAAACCTCGGCACGTGATTGCTTCAGATACGAAACCAATTAAGTTCTCATGTCCTGTTGTTGTTTGTTTTTTAGGTTCTTAATCTGCTGCTGATTAATGTCAGTAGGCAGTTCAGTCTATATGTAGATATTTACAATACAGAGCAAGATAGATAACATTCATGTAAAAATGTGTGCAAAGCAGTGAAAAATAGTTGATCATAGAAAACGGTTTACCATGTTTACAGTTTGCAATTTTCTAACATGTTGCAACCCAGCTTTTTCTTTGCAGCTGCATAAATGCAGTTGAGATGAGATATGCACATGCTATAGTGAGGGAGATGAGGGTCAGAGGTCAGGGTTCAGGTGAGTGAGAACTTAGTCCATTGGTGGGGGGACGCTTCAGAAAGGGGCGTGGTCTTGAGAGTTTGTTCCGGTTGGGGATTGGAGTCCATCGCTGCTCCCTCGAGCTCCCACCACCTTATGCTGTATGCCCATTCACAAGAAAGGGAGAGGGAGGAGCAGGGAGACAGATGGGAGAAAGTCTGTGTTTAAACCCTATCTTAGTGGGACATCACAACATCACATCACAGAAGACAGACAGAGGAGATACAGCTCATGTTGAAAATGCAACAAAAACATAACCTCTGAAAAAAGATCCCTTCAGAGAGAGAGAGGAAGAGCAAGAGAGTGGGAGAACAAGTGAGGTGGCAACTGTTCAAGTTTACAAACATAAATCTCCTAAATCTTTAGGTCCTGAATTTATTGACTCCAAGGTCCGAGTGTATACTCAAAATCTTGGGGAACTCTACCTAAGAGAACTCTAAGAGACACTGACAAAGAGAGCAATGGTGAGTAAATAAAGGCTTTCCCTGGAATACATGGTCTCACCTTGATGTTTTCCATCTTGTCTTCAAAGGACCTGAATGATGGGGAGTTCCTACAATATCAATAGTTTATTATCAAAGATAAAATTACATACAGTGCAATGCATATCTGGCAATGTAAGGAAAGGGGTTCATATTATCAAGGCTGAGAAGTCCTCATGAATAAACAACGGGAGCCACAAAAACACTTCCCATGCTGTTCAAACATCAAACACCTCAGGTAACAAAAGGATAGCATTCCAATCAAGTTTAATAAGAAATGAACAGCTGGTCTACGATGTACTTTACCTCATAGCAGGCATGCTTATTGAATGCCGAATTGAGTAGCCACTACTCGGAAAGCATCAGGGAGAGAGAGGTGAGCATTAAGATGAGCATTATTGGGGACAGAGCTTTAAGGCACAGAAACATCCGAGAAATTAAAGACTACAGCAAATGGCTCACGGCAAAAACAAGCAAACAAGTTACTGACAGCGTCAAAATAAAAAAAGTGACACTGAAAACCTCTCTAGTTCCATTTGAGAGTGTCAGCTTTATTGTAAAAGGCTAAAGTAAACAGCTAATGTGGAGATAGTGTTTTAGTCACATGGATCTATTCTCAAATTTGATCATGCTTAACACACAGAATGTAACAAAAAACATGACTGCACAGCTAAAATGAAAAAAACTAAAGCTACAGAACAGCACAGTTTACATAACTGAAATACACAGCGCTTGGTCTTCAATTTACAGGGGAAAAAAAGAGAGGTCACCCACTCATTCTGATTTAAACTAGTCACACTAGACCTGTGTCTCACCCAAAAGAATTCAACAAAGGCAGAGCTCTGGGGAAATCAGTCGGCAGCAATGGGAGGAAGAGAAATCAAGATGAGCAGACATGGCCTCCGGAGAACAGTAAACCGTGCGATGGCCTAAAAGCAAGGGGACTGCAGGTGCCAGCGGCTTCAGAGCACGGCACCAGCTGCGTTACTGCCAATGCCAGGGGTGTCAAACACAGCTCTAGCCTCCGCGTGACTACGTTACTGCCAACACCTGGGGTGACAAATATGGCCTCCTATCATGAATCAGCATGTGTGCCAGGCAACAAATGGGTTACAGTGGCGAGTAAGGCTGACATACTAATACCAGGAATAAAGGAGCGAGACGGTGCCCCTACTGCAGTCCTCAGGGGGATGCCCTTTGCCCAGGTATCTATGTACTCAGCATCTCGGAGGCAGAAATGGATAAACTGAGTCGAACAGTTGCAAGTAGCAAGCAGCACGAGCTCCTCAGGAAGCTGCTGTAAGTGAGGAGTGACTAAACTGACTAAACCCTTCCCACCTCAGAGGAGCGGGGCTCAGGTGCTCTGGGTGTGAGGTGGTAGAGAGGGCAGGCTTTTTATGGGGAGGGGAGGGGAGGGGAGGGGAGGGGAGGGAGGGGGGGGCACTACCTCATGTCTCCCAGTTTCCTGCTGATGGCCGTGCCCACAGTGGACAGAGCTGCAGAGGTCATCTGCCCAGCCTGAGACAGTGTTTCCTGAGTCTTCTTATACCTGTAGAGAGAGAGAAAGGGGTCAGAGAGAGAGAGAGGGAGAGGGAGAAGAGAGAGAGACAAAGGGGGGAGAAGGACAGGGCGCATGTCTGCTCATCAGGGCACACCTTCAAATCCTGTCGAAACACTGATGCGCATTGACTTGAATCAATCCAGTAACAGTTCTCTGCTTCCTGTCTCCTTACTGTGACATCCCTTTACACTGAATATTTAAGTTAGAATATTTCAGTTTGTTACACTGAATTGAGATCATATCAGGTGCTGCAACAATAAAGACAGTTCCCACTTTTTACTTTATGCAACACCTGGCTTCAAACTTTAGAGCCTCATTTAATCCACTCTAAACCAGGGGGCTCAGCACACAGCTCAAGGTGTGTTAACTGGATTATAAACCAAGTATGGATCTTGAATTACACAATACACACTTAATATTAGGTCCTCTGTGAAGCTGCCCTGTAAGGCTTCTAAAGAACAATTCTCAAAGAATTCATACTTTTCCAGTATTTTCTTCACAATTTTCTGTTCCACATGAAACCCAATTTCCTCAACCACAAGGATGCCAGTTATAAGGAGATCTGCTCATATCTGCTAATTGGACAGTGGAAGTGCTCATGTAGCCATCTGGCTACAAAATTCAGTGAAAATAATTCCAGGCATCAGCATGTTGCTGCAGCCGTCAGACAAGTCTTCCCCCATCACATAAACCAGAGCCCCAGATACATCAAAGAGAACTGTGGATTGGCATGAATTCCAACCAACTGGGAGCCAGCAGCTGCTTGTGTTCTCACCTGATGTTCCGTCTCTCTTCACTAAGTGTTTAATGCACCCTGATCTGGCATTACTAGCATTAACCATAGATAAGTCACTTAAACTGGGCAAGCCTAAGCTTTTTTAACCTCCACATCCCCCCTGCAACTTCCTTCAGCTCCATACTGCGCCTCCACGTGAACCCAACCCAGCCGCTTTCAAGGACCCCTTTTCTCCTTTTTGATTGGTTAAAAGAAGTGTCCAACATTTTTTTTGAAAAATATCAAAGTAAACACCTAATTTTGCTTTGTGATGATAGCAGTATGGTTTTATCAGGGAGCAGTTAGAATTATTTCTATCACCTGTTTAACTCAATCATTTAATAGCGGTAACCATAGATATCATTGTTCACCAGAAAAGTACAAGATTTAGGCAAGGTCTGTCTGCACAGGCAAGGTTTCTTTAAACACAGGGAAAATGTAACTGACAGTAATACGAGGGTGGAAATTGCTATGCAAGTAAGGGTTCCAGTTTAGCTTTTTAACCTGCCTTCACTAGCTTTGATGAAGCTTTCTACTGTACCCATGACTGTGTGCAATGATTCTACATTATGGGACGAATATATGCGATTATTGAAATATGTAATTACGATATATTTACATTAGAAAAAATACAATATAGCAGCACCCTAAGAGATATTAGCAAGCCTGTGTGTCCAGAACAACTACAGTAACTTACTTTCGTCATCTGAGTGACAACACTAAGGACTATGGAAGACATGGATTGATAATAAATACAGGTGAATGATTGCAAAACTGTAAGACTGCTCTGTTCTAATAATAAAATATTGTCGCTCTTCATCTTCTCAAAGAAAATAAACACCTTAAGAGTGAGGAATACAAACTTAAACCCTAGAAAGGTTAGATGAACCTGAACTACAGGTGTTCAGAATTATGCAGGTTGTAGATGTTTCTGGACTTCATCCCAGATCTTTAACCGATGACAGCAACTGATTAGACAAAAGTCAGCCATTATCCCAGGCGTTCACCAACAGCCATTTTGAACACCATATACACTCTAGCACTGTGCCCCATGCTAGATTAGTAAAGTAAGTGGTCTTTACTCTGGATTAGTTTGTTGGCAGCCACGCCTCAAAGAGAAGAGGAGTCTTGGGCATTGAGCCCAAACCGTGACTTCCTCCAATGCCCGAGTGGCTGCATGCCCTGATGTCTTGAGCGCAAGTGGAAAAAAAAAAAAAAACAACCACTCACACTTAAGATGGAACCACTACAACAGTCCAATCCCTCTCCCATAAAATGCACTTATTTACGTTAAAGCTGAAACTGCTACAATATCAGCAAATTAAAAACAAACTCACGCGTCAGAACGGCTTATGTCCTCCAAAGTTGCAGAAGCTGAAAGATATCTACAAACACACAGTGGGACGTTAAAATCAGTGGGGACTTGGGTGGGGAGAGAAAGAGCAGGTTAGTTACTCGTAGTGTCCATCTGGGGAGGGCACACTTGAGAATCACTGCAACAACAATGAAACAAAACTATCTGTGTCTGCTTCTTCAAAACTGCAGTGGACTTCTTATACTAAAAGGTAACTATTACATTACATTATTACGAAAGAAGTGTTGTAGTGGTTTTGGAGAAAAAAAGATGCACATCTTGCCCATGTATACATTAAAAGAAAAAAAAGTGGTTGTTTCAGCTGCTGTCAGGTTAGTTCTCCAAGCTCAAACAGCACATAGTTTGATTAGTGAGTAAATAAAATCTCAGCAATCATTAGTGCAGTGGCAACACAGATGCAGACAATGGCTGATTCTGTTTATAGCTCACACAATGTTGCAGCACTATGACAGGTTAATACACATCTTCAAGGGCATTTGGGGTGGTGTCTTAAAAAACCAACCAGACTTTGCCATCCCTGTTTAACACTTATACCTCTTAGTGCATCTTTACTTGAAATGAATCGGAAGCCCTACAAGAACGCACTGGACATTTAAACCCAGAGAAAGTGTTCTCTAGGTCACCCTGAGAGAGGCTGGCCACACTCTCACAGATTACTCCACTTTTGTGGAGAGAACCAGAGCTCTCCTTACAGTAAAACGGCAATCCATCTTAAAATAGCAGCACAGTTAAAGCCGTGATTTGCTTTCGATTTAGCCCTTCCCCCACTCCCATATTTGACATATAAAGCTTACACTGTCAAATAGAGCTTTACTACTGAATAACAGTTTTACAGCATTTCCACTGAAACAGTAACCAGTTCTGATTAAGTAAACAGCAATTCCTCTAACCTCCAACCCTTCAATTTTTTCTTTAAAAAAAATATATATCTTTGGGTTTAAAAACAAAAGCAGTGTGTTGACTGACACATTTCATGTCTACTGTATATTCTACCCTCAGAGCAAGTCACTTGACACCAGAAGGCAAGCCAAAGAGCCTCTTCAACAAAATCCCTGGTCTATATCAGCTTTGACTTGACAAATGTTACACCCACTATTGAAATGAACATTGCAACACCTGAACTCCTTTAGCACCAGAGCTCTGGAGTTCCTTAGCTGAACAGGAAGGAACACAGAGTGGAAAGTGTCTGCGGTGATTAACTCTCTACATCTCCTTGACAAACCAGCTGTCTGTACTGACCAATCAGGTGTCTGCATTGGCTTCTGTGGAGGTGTTGTTAATTTAGGGAAGGCATGCATATTGTAAGGAAATGCCAGACATCTCACGGCTGCATACCTAACCAGCTAAGCCAGCACCTCATACATACTGGAGAAATACTAGCAGAATCCTACTGCACTGTACTCAGAGTGAATGGATTTTAATTACTGAAACGTCTAGTAATTAATACTAATAATTAAATACTCACATTGATGTGAAATATCAAACCGGATACAGTTCATTACAGTATCAGCTGTCTCTACAGTAAATATTTACAAATGTTTTTATTAGTTACTTCTCAATGTTTTTGGCAATCACAGGCAGGCAAAGGCACTGCCTTTAAGTTCCAGAACAGGCGGTGTCTAAACCACAGGATTGTGACAGCAAGGGCCATCAGACAACTGGAGACACATCAGTGACATTCCTCCAGGGCATAGAGAGCCATTTATTTAAAAAAAAAAAAAAAGTCTTACTTTTCCACTGACATTTCTGGCACAGAAACAGGAAGGCTCCACAAAGAGGGAGGTAAAGACTGCAGCTGTCACATGACAACGGCAGATACTGCTGAGTAAGATCTCAACCACAACAATCACAAGGTACAGCTCCACATAAACTTTAGCGAGCGTATCCTACAGCGGCGTTCCTAACCTACTGCCTCGTCCCATTCAGGGAGGAGGCCCACGCCACCCCAACCACATGCGCCCAATACATACATACAAGTGACACATACAGATGAGTACTCCCTATGATGCCTGCCCAAATCACTGGACATCACAAAGGAAAAGCAGCTGGGTTAGCGATTAGAGGTTAGAGGTCAGGGATCAACACTATCACAAAGTACAGTGAAATCAGCATGGCTCCAGAGAGACCTGACTTACAGAGCCCATCTCCACTCATGCAAAGTGGCCATAACAAACCGCGCTCAGTGCATGTGTATGACAGCAGTGTGGGCCTGATTGTCATCATCCCGCTGTCTCTGTGAGGCAGATCTCAGAGCAACAGCCAACCTCTCCCACTCATGTGGGATCAGTGGCGGGGTGCAAGCAGGGGCAGCTCGAACAGGGCAATGCCGGGATCACGTTCACAAGCAATGAAACTCACAGGTCAGAATGGGTAACTTTCTCATTCCACTCGCCCAGTTTCTCTGAGGTTTTCACATAGCTAGAAACAGAAATCATTTCTTTCATTGTAATGAGATTAACTCTTTTTTGTGTGACATGAATGGCTTCTGCCCCAGTGACTAATAAGCAGCACTACAGAATCTATTATGAAGCTCCAAAAGGCAGTAAATTACGCTGACTCACCGACATCCACTCTGCTGTTCAGCAATGTCCTGCAGCCATACTTTGTTTGAGAGTCAACTCTCTCAAAGCAATTTCAAATGAAAGCATTCACATTTCGATAGTAGCAGACATCTCTCTATGATACTTACTTCCCAATGTGAAAAAATTCAGAGATTCTGGCCAAATTAGGGCATGCCGGGAACTCCTTTTGACCAGTCCAGTCACAACTCATTAAGATAAAACATTTATTTATCTGATTTTTTGAAAGGCTGCCCAATATCTCACTTAAAGCAATTGAAATGGGTTGACCCACCAGACTAATGACTAAGGCAACACTAATCCTCAAAGTCTGGTATCTCAGAGACTTGGCCTTTAATAAGTAACATGGGTAAATACATTTACTCTCAAGTGCAACTTTTAATTAAGAGCCTAACCTTTCAAAAAACAACAGATTTTGTTCTCAGATAAAAGAAGGAAGCTGGCATTCCAATCAGATGGCCTGAAGTATACCAGACAATCCATGCCTTAAATGTCTCCTACCGCTGCCAGTACACTGGGGTCTGTGCGCTTTCTGCCCTTTATAACAGATTTAACATCAGTTTGGCGACCCCAAATCTTAACCCCAACCATTCAGTGCAACATTCTGATTATAATACAGGGCCGGTTGCTAAGCGAAGAATGCGCCGTCACCTAGGGTATGCTGAAAGCAAGCAATGGCATGTGGGGTGGGTGTGGGGCGGATCATATTTAAGTGGAAGTACTCACGCAGTGGAGGTCTGAACGTCCTGCCAGCCCTTGCTGAGGTTCTGCTTGAGCTCATTCAGCGGAGTGAGGCCCAGCCTCCTCTTCAGCTCGCCAGCGTGTCTCTCTTTGGCCGAGAGCACCTGCCGCAGGGTCTGTATCTCCTCCTCCACCTGAGGACGCAGGTGAGAGACGGGGTTGAACACCATTTCTCTAACTGTCTCTGGCTCTTTTACAGCAGCCATGTTACCTCTCGGGTCAGCACCTCATGCATAGCGACTGTAAGAGGAAGTGGCCTTTCCAGGGACCTGCTAAACCACAGGCAAGTACAGCTGATTGGCAGAAGCTGTACTCCCTACGCCAGTACATGCCATTGTGAGGGCACAAGTGAAGGGGTGACAGACACATTGGGGTACCTTGGTGAGCTCCAACCTCAGCTCATCCGCCTCGTCCTCTGTCAGGCCCGGGGGCAGGGTTGCCCCCGCGTTCCCTGCAGCTTCTTCCACCGGCACATCTGCGTCCAGAGAGTCCACTCCAAGGCCTTTTTTGGGAGAGTTGAGGTTAATGTCTACACAAACACCACCACAGGGACACACAGACGCAGAGAGAGAGAAAGAGGGGGATGGTTGATGTACTGTGTCACATGGAGAGATACATGGTACTGTGAAGACAGTGGCTGCATTCTGTGGCCAGTTCAGCCTCAGTTCTGTGAAACTCTACAATCAAGATATATTAGTGGCTGGCCCTAACGGAATGAGTTCAAGGAGAACAGAAACAGGCTGGTTTTGGTGCAACCCACTACTACTAATATTCACATGAAATGAACCTCAACAGATTTTCAGTGTGTGGACAGGAAGCAGGTGTAAAACAGTTGCTAAGTGACAAGCTATTCTAAAATCCACAGCTCCTGAGCAATGCAGCTTTCTATCTCCAGTTTGGGTCAGCATTTCTCAGCCTGGGCCTGGGAACAGATTATGTGTACTAGTTTGAGTCCTAACAGGACTAAATGAATTAGTTCTTTACTGATTTCATAACTGAATAAACATCTAGGTTTAATACCCCTTTACAGTTCTAGACTCCAAGTCCTTTGTGGGAAAAAAAATATTTGGTATGCCTGTGCTGATAAAATACAAATGGAAAGGTATTTCACACCTAACTGAAGTAGTTTGCACAATTTAAATAAGCCAGTACTACACTGACGTTAATGCTTTCAGTAACTTCTATGGACTGTTATAGAGCTTTGAACAATTAAGCAACAAATTACACTTCATACATGCGGACGTGAGGGTTGAATTCAGGCCAAAAAACAGACGGCATCTGGATGTGGAACCGAAACGATACCGACGGGGGCTACAGAACTACAGTTGACACGATCAGGAAATGAAGCGTGCCAAAACTGTTGGCTGGACCGTCTGTCTCCAAACACGTTAAGGGCTAAGTCACGCACCCGAGATCTCGTTTAAAAGCAAAAGAGACTGGCTTTGTGTCTTACGTGCATGACACTTGCTAGGGGAGAGTGTGATTTTAAAATGGGACTGACATCCGACTCGAACGAAAGCGCTGCGAAAATATCAACAGGTTGCAGGCAGAACACACGTTGACCGTAAAACACGTTCGAGGCCCCAGTGTAAACTGCTAGATAACCACCGCAGTCACGCGCACTAAACCGCAGCCAGAGGAAGCAGGCTGGATGCAATCACATATTGAGCGAAAAACTACTTTTTGGTGAGACGCCTGTTAATAAAGAGACAACAACGCGACCTTGGCTTGTTCTCATATCGAGATACAATCCGGCTGTTGCAACTAGCAATACATGAATCTATTATCTCCGTCCCAAAGTTTTGCAACGACGCGTACACGGGCAAGACACAAAACGAATTGCTTTACATGCGTTTTGTTAGTGAGCTATACAACCTAAATGTCGCCGACAAGTTGTGGTAAGTTGCTAAAAAGTGTTGGAGAAACAGATATATGGCATAGCAACTTAGCTGCTTAGCTATCTAGCTAATGACAATGACACCGTGAACCCGACTTAAGTTAAACAGCTAACCGGTAACGTAAGTACTAACAAATAAAATGACAGCTTGCTGGCTAGGTCGATAACTAACTAAGCACCTAATATCTGCCGTGTGTCAGTGAGCTAGCTACCTATGTATACTGGAAAAATAATGTCTTATTACCACTGTACCTAGGTTGATAGCAAACTACATAGCAAGCAAGAAGGCGAGTGCCAAGTAGCGAGCGGCCAGCTGACCTTTTCACAGCTAATAGGATGATCAGTCCTGTCCTAGTTTACAACTGTGAGGTTAAAAACTGCGAGATATCTACAAACTTAGTTATCTACCTATTTTATTCTCTAAACAGGCTTCTCCCCTTGCGTAACGATGAACGTTGGCATAAAACGGTCACATCAGCAAAAAACTGAAGATCCTTAAAATCTGACACGACTACTATCACCAAGACTCGCTGAAATCTGGCAAACCCCAGGCCTCATCAAAACACGAATGCAGCAGCCGAACATTCTGTTCGTGTAGCCATCTAGACTAGACCTAATTGGCAAACCAACAAGTAGTATAGATATCTCATAACATCTCTTCCAACATTTTTACGAGATCCAGTTTGCTTTAGAAGTAACTCTTTACACTTCTAGCTTACCAACATTACTATAGCGTTAACTAGCTAGCCACCAAACAGCTAGCTAATAATATTCTACCTTGATTGGCAGAGTCCATAACGTCAGATTTCTTATTAGAGTTCTCCAACTCCTTAGTTTAACAGCTGCAACGCAACTAACTTTATAGCTAGCAAGCTAGCCGACTGAGCGAAACGCAGAAGCTCTTCTCCTTTCAACGTATGCTTCCAAAACAAGAAGCTAGAAGCGGCTAGCTTGAATATTTTCCTGCCAGTTTCTCAATTCCGGCGCAGCACAATGACGTTGCCACACCATTTCGTCATATAGATTTTTTTTGTTATGATTGAGAACACAATTTACGCCCTGTTTATAATAACTGGAAAGAATGAAATAAACTCCACTCTTGGAGGAATCAGTGGGTAAAAGCACGAGTGAAGGATGATGTCACTGTTACATCGGATGTTATTGGACCACGGCGTCACTGGGTTCTTAGTCACTATGCCACAGCTAACACAGATAAACTATGCTGTTTGTTGTTATGCATGTAGGACTTGTGCTCAGGTAAACTGATTTTTTACTGTAATTAAACCTTCAATGTTGTACTTTGTCAGAATTGTTATATCTGGAAGATTAAGTGCATTATGGTCCTGGTCTGACAGTATTATCTATTGCCCCCCCCCCCCCCCCCCCCCCCCCCCCCCCAATGCTCCCTGCAATTGCTTTAAGTTTTTACATTTTTCCTTTCCTGCTCTGTTCCTGTAATGATCCCTCAGCATGGAAGGATGCAGTATACCGCAGGCAGTACAGCATGCTACTGCAGTGTACTGAAATGACATTGTGTGTTTGATGGGCTCATCCTGGTCTTATGGTCTTATGAATTATGGCTGTTTTGACCTCCTCTGGGGGTGTTTTTTACATAGTTGACCACAGCCTGTACTTGATAGAGCTTGTTCCTATTCTTGGTTTTTTCCCCCATGTAACCACTGAGGCAGTGATGTGAGGAAAGTAGATCTACTGACCATGTCTATGGGTCTACTGTCAAGGTCCATAGAAATAGGAACTTTAACCACTTTCTGTTTTAATCACAAAATTAAGAGTCAAAATGTGTTGAGGTAAAAGGAAAAAAGAGAATTCAGTTGATGGGAAACAGAAATACACTGTGCTTGGTAACCACACCAGAAGCTGGTAAGAACATGTTGGCAAGCCATGATAATGTTCAGAAACATTTATTTTACAACAGCATATCAGATAAATTACCCATTTTTGTTTTCTTTCAGACATACAATCCACATGCTAAAACATAAAAATCTTGAATTTTAACTTCATCATAATTAGGTGAATGTACAGGAGACAGCCATTAAATCATGTGTCACACATTTTTTAATGGCCACATCTAAATTACGTACATTTAAAACTATAGTCCTTCATTATAAACATAAACAAAAATGTAATAAATTAACTTAAATGCATCATCTTACCGCAGCACTGTTACGATACTGTATGTATGCTGTCTGTTTAAAAGTTTCAAAAAACATTTCTTGACCTCAGTAATTCGGTAACAGTTCCAATACACATTGCATTCACTCAGACAATTTGCATTTTCCAACATCTCAAAGAAGCCGCCATAGCAAGAATATTGAGGTTCTGGGGGACTGGATTTCCACAGTAAAAGACTACAGAGGCCAACATTTAGACTTGGGGAGGAAGCACTGCTGGACAGTCACTGGCATCAAAGACTCCCCACAACAGAAGAGCACAGGAGGAAAGAGAGGAAGCAGGTTTCTTTTGTTGTTATTGTAATTCTGTTTTTTGAATCGGAGACACTTCATTTAAAATATGTATTGACAAAACAAGCTTAGGAACGAAAGAGCCTTCTTTAAAGGTCAAAAGATCAGTTTTAAGGCCCTTGCACACCAAGTCCAGATTTTAAGGACATATTTTAGTGTGCCAAAAAAAGTGTGTGATTCTTCTGTGAACTCTGGCAGGCTGAGTCTGAAGTTGTGTGGTGCTGGCCTGTAAACTGTTAAAATCAAAATTAGTTCAATTAGTAGTGCTCCGGATTCTTTTTTCATTCTGTGCAAATCCACTGACCAAAACGTAATTGTTTGATACATGCGTGCCACCACTGCAGCTAATGCCTGAGGTACACCTTTCCTCCAATCACCACATTTTCCCAGTTTTCCAGAAAATTTGACTTGGTGTGCAAAGGCCTTTAAGTTATGGTCCTGTAGTTTTTAAAAAAGCAGACAGAACTTGCTCTACACTAAAAAGTGGGTGAAAGGTAGGTTTGCATATTATATCAAGCATTCCTAAAACAAAAAGCCACTGTTACACTGGCCCTAGATCTATTGGATTAATGGGTGCTGATGCAGAGAACGTTTCAAGTGATGACTCATGACGGAGGAGATTTCATAACTAACATAAACTGCAGTGCTGCTGTTCTTGCTTTCCCAACAGTGCTGGGGAGGGGGCAAATCTCAGTTGTTCTCAAACCTCTTTGCCAGCCACCACTTTGTTTACATATACATACATATATAAATCCATATAGACTACAACAAAATTAGATTAAGATGGCATGATTTAGTCTTTCTCATCAGAGACTCAAACATTACAACAAAGACACCTCTAAAGAGGGGGCTGGCAAGAAGAATCAAACATATTCTCTTCAGCTGGGCTGGACCCTGTTAAAAGTGGACAGTTTTAACAAGATACATTACACCAGTCACAAGATACATTACACCAGTCACATCAGAGCTTCAATGATTTTAGGTTTGTTTTAGGTCTATATTAAAACAAACTGAAACCAAATTTTGGTTGGAGAACACCCAGCTTCTTCTAAAGCATTGCTGTATATCCAGGTCAAACAACATGCACTGTGGAAGAATGAGCTGGTGGGTGGGGAACAGCATGTTGTCATCTGGGACATTTTAAGCAGCCAAACCTGCAAGGAGCAAGGCAGCTATAATGGCATGAGGAAATGCTCCAAACTACACAAACACATGAACACACAACCTGCAGCACAAGAGACTTCAAAAAAGCATCCTACAGAGTTACTGTTGCAGTGCCAAGGTATTTAATCAGGACAGATTTTATGCCACCTATGAAAACTCCTCTGTAGCCTCAGCACACATCTTCAGCTTTTTAAGAGATGCATCCTCCACAAAGCCAACTGAAATCCCACACTTGGCCATGACACCAAAACAATGAACCGAAATTATTTACAAAACAAAAAAACAAAAAATTCAAAAACCAGTGCAAAACCCATAGCTACATTAAGTGATGTTTACAATTTAGTATGAATGGCCTACATTGGATTATATATGTGTCTGCGGACTCCACATTTCGATACACTGAAACATGAAGGAAAAAAGCCTATAAACATGACCTGGGCTGAAAGGTGGTACTGTGAGTAAAAGCTGAAACTGTACCTGGTGGGATACAGGTTTTATTCGCAGGTGTTTCAGTTGTTCCCTTGATCAAGGTGATGAACCTGAATGGCTTCAGTAAATATCCAGCTTTAAGACTGGATTTGTAAAACTGCGAGCTGTGCCAGTCATGCACGATAACATAAAGAAAACATAACACTAAAAAGACAGAATATATGCAAACAACTATGAGTGGCACTGCTGACTGGCAGAAGCTGTGTATTCCACAGAGTGCAAAAATCCATCAATTTTTGTATTTTTTCGTTATTTAAACGCAGCCCCAATTTAACTTGGCCACTGTGACACATACTTAGTGGTAGGGTCTATCCACTCTGAGCTACACTTATTATGGACCTAAAAACCGACAGAAACATTTCACTTCAGCCAACCTGCATTCTCTTACAAAAAATGTCCCACAAGACTAATTGACAATCCTGTAGTTAATTGGCAAAACTGCTATGGTAAACTTGGCTTGTACTTTGGGATCTTTTTTGGGGGGGGATGGAACTTGCTTCCAGGGTGTGATGGTCTCTTCCAGCCACCAGGGGGCATCTACAGGACAGTGCCACAGAATGATGCTCGGTAAAATTGACACCTAACAACCACACATATCAACATTAAAAAAATAAAACAACATATACATACACGTCTCGGCATAGAATTTAATCGTGATAGTCAGTGCTTTGGATGAGGGCAGAGTCTGGAATGACAGATTCACTGCACTGTTCAGAAAGCCAGAAGCCAGTGAAGGGAAGTCTCTATCCAGCTAAAGGATGGTGCAACATTACACCTCAGTCCAGAATCCGACACACAAGGCTGACACAACCAGCGACCCTTTTTCTAGGAGAGGCAAAAAACGAACACAAAGAGAACAAACAGAAAAATAAAATAATATGAGCAACGTGCATGCTATTTTTAGTTGGCCTTTCATTTTGGAGAAACTGAAGCGTTAAAAGTTTTGATTTTGTTCTGCCCCTGCCCTGGTTGTCACTAATATATGCACTGCGAGACACGATTACTGCTGACAGATATTGTTCTCGCAGCACTGCTACAATGTTATGAGAGGGGCAGCAGGTGGGTGAGGCTGCCCGCAGTGAAGAATCTACCCACCCTTAATGCCCTTGCCTTTCATGCCACACACAAACACACGTGCCTGCGCTAACATGCACACACACAAACGCAGACACACACCCCACCCCCTCAGCTGTTTTTACCACCTGAGCTCAGTTCAATTTATCTGCTCTGGGAAATATGAAACTCTACAGGGGAGATGGACCTTCACTATAGCCACAAAAATGAATAGAAATCACAAATATCTTACAGAAAGAACTAGTGCAACATTATCTGTCATGTTTTGGCTCTTATCTGTGAGATTCTGGATCTGAGCAGATGAAATCTGTCAGTCTGACTGCGCTTACAGGGGTGGCTCAAAGACAGCACTCTCCGTTGCTGGATGTAGAGCAGCAACATGCTCTTAGTATCAGACAACGTGAAAATCAAAATACAAAGAGCTCACAGCTGAAATCTAGCTCATCCTGGGGCTCTGGGTGTCATGACACCCAATTTTCTGATTCCTTAGCAGTGGAAGCCGGTGACAGCCAACTGGCGAAAAGGAATGTTGACAGGGAACCAATCCCGGGGCAAAGAGCTCATGAATTCCTGGCATGAATTCAAGTGTGCACACAAGACTTGTCTTTTTTTGAAAAGAATCACATCTGACACAAAGGGGCAAAAAACCAAGACGATTCTGTGCTAAGTGGGTAGATACAGGAAATTAGTGGTTAGCATAGAGACCTCTGCGTGGAGTAGTTGAACCGCATTCACACATCAGATATGTATGCACAAATGCACACACATCAGATGCTTCAAAAAAAAAAAAAAAGGGGGGGGGGGGGGGGGGGGGGGCACAAAAATCTATCAGCTTCCCCCTTGCTGGCTCTGCTGGGGGCAGGTGGGGGAAAAACAAAGATGAAATGGGTGGAGTAATCACACCTTTCAGAGCATGAAAACTTCACACATGCTATAAGAGCATACGCAACACATTTAAAACATTTAACCCACCATGGCCCGAATAAACCACACTCACATTGTATATTTATATGTACATACACAGATACCCATGACTAGAACAGCACATTAAAATGATTCAGAAAAAACTAAACAAGCTACCTAAAATGTCTGAAACAGTACATGCTACGAGACAACATGTGGTATGGGAGGGGCTTCTGGAAAGAAAGTGGAGGGGAGGGGGGCATAAGGTCAAAGGCCAACGAAAAGAACATAACATTTTTTTAACTTCTTCTTTTTCCAAACAAACGCTCATATCTGCTACTTTCATGGCAGAGGAGACATGTCTTAGAAAGTTCAGATGGTTTGTCTGGCGTTTCGGCCTTTCTGTTTCCCCAATGAATGACCTCTGCGTTTCGTCGCCCTCCTCTCGTTCCCCCTCCTCGCAGCTGAGGAGTGGAAGGGACAGGCTGGGGGGCAGGGGGTCTAGTTGAAGCCTGTGTCGGTCCGGTAGCTGGTGTGGTGCCCGTCGGCTGTCAGCTGGGTGGTCTCCGTGGCCGAGGAGGGCTGCATGACAATAGGATCCACCCCACCTGTGGCAGAAAAATGCAAGAGATGCAGAGGGGACAGAGGTCAACTGCCGTGCGTGCGCACACACACACACACACACACACACACACACACACACACACACACGCAGACACACACACACACACACACACACACACACACACACACACACACACACACACACACACACACACACACACGCAGGTATGAAAGGGGTCCCAGAGATTGGGAAATAATTGGGAAATAAGCTCAAGAGCTTATTAAAATCTATACATCCAGCTCTGTTGTGGAAAGGCATATAATGAGCTAGCCCAGTTCCCTCTCTATAATGAAAAAGGCACACAGTGAGCCAGCTTGGTTCCATCTCAACAGTGGAGAAGGGGAGCACTGAGCCAGCCTAGTTTCAGCTCTACAGTGGAAAAGGGTATATTCAGCTAGTCTCGTTCTCTCACCTCTCTCGTCTGACTGGACCTGTGCCTCCAGGTCCTCCGGGGAGACGTAGAACTGAGGCTCATCGCTATCAGGGGGCCGCGGTTTACACTTCCCACAGCAGCAGTTACAGCAGCAGCACAGGCAACAGCAGAAATAACAGCCTGTCGCCAGGCCACAGAACACGAACAATGCCTGGGGAACAAGGGGCGGGGGTGGAGAGAGGGAGGGACAGGGAAGGAGGGAGGGACAGGGAGGGGGGGGGGGGGGGGGGCAGGGAAGGGGGGGGGGTGGGGAGAGAGAGAGAGAGAGAGGGAGGGAGAAGCAGACAGGGAAAATGTGGAGGAGAGGAAGAGATGGAGAGAGAGAGGGAGAAGAGAGAGGAGAGAAATCAGAAAGATAACAGAGAAGCAGAGAAAGTTGAAAGACTGCAAGGTGTACGCTCAGGTCAAAGACACAACCAACAAATGAACATCCAATGTATAATTAAAAGTCTTCTTCCACACTACCTTTCAAGGATGTGCAAAATGTTACCACAGCTTTCAACACACTTGACAGTCAGAATTCCGACCCCATCTTACCTTGGCCCACCAGCTGGAGAGGACAAAGTAGGTGTTGACGTTCTCCTCTCCGAACTGCTCGGCCACGTAGAGGCCCAGCGAGCCGTACTTGTCGTAGATGTTGCGCTTGGTGGGGTCGGTCAGGATGACGTGGGCGTTGTTGATCTCCTTGAACTTGTCTGCTGCCTCCGGATTGTCTGGGTTCTTGTCAGGGTGATACTTCAGCGCCAATTTCCTGTGCATGCCAGACAAGTTGGCACAGAGCACAGAGATGTAATATCCCACTTTACACCGGTGGCCACATCATTAAAGTTTTATCAAACATTAATATATCAGTGTGGCATAGTGGAAAGAAGCAGGTCTTTTCATCCAAAGGGTATCAGTTTGACTCTGCACCTGGTGCACTGCTGTTATAGTTGCTCTGGATAAGTGCGTCTGCTAAGAGAATCAATCACGGAATAATAAAGTGCCATACAAACAGGCAATGCTCACAACTAAATGCCCCAATATGGACGACACAAATTTCATCAATGGTGGTGCCGCACCAGACGCCCCCATTCAGTGCCAGTTTCACTCTACTTCACAGCTATAACTTTAGAATAGATCAGAATATCTAAACATCCGAAATTAATGTCACAAAGTCTAAGCATAGCGAATGTAATGGGATCGTGTATCTTAAGACAATCTCAGTTGTTTGAGCCCTGCCTGGTTAAAAATCTTCCTGAGCAGTAGAAAAAGGGATTTCAGTTCCAGCTCTGTTTCTCTGTCGCCCTCTTGTGGATTATATCATGAACTGTCCACTGAAAAGCAGTATCAAATAAATAAAACCACAGAGTGCACACAGACTGATTAGCACATTGACTTTATTTAGCACAAGCACTGATGGGCTGGGAGCACCACCTGCATTATCCCGTTCAGAACAACATGCGCTTTAAAGAGGATTAATATTGCATCGCTTAAAACATTCCTTCGTGAGTTCATAAAAGGCAGGCCCTGAACGCCAGCCAAAGGAACAATTTCAAGACAAGATGCCTTGACGCTGCAGAGGCACAAAGACACTAGAAAAAGAACATGCTTGCAAAATGCCTTGTCATTTTCGCTGAAGTACTGCTACCCTGGGAGAATACTGAGTAAATATTTTTGCTTTTTTTAATTCTAATTCATACTTACTAGAAAATAGAGCTAATAACTCCACTCAGACACACTACTGTTTATCCCATGCCCGTAACTACCTGACATGTTTAGGAATGCATGTCAATCACAATGTAAGTTACTTTGAACACCATTAAATGGACAAGAAAGACTGACAAAAGAGATCCTGTACTATACCAACTTTTGACGTTTAATCCCTCGTCCTTCAGCAATAATGTTAGAGTATGATAGGATTACTGGATATGCTGTTCAGGCACCCAGAAATGCTTACCTTTTTAAAATACACAAAGATCACAAGATAGAATTCTGTACATTGGGATTGGACTTTTTCTTTTTTCCTTCCGTATTCTGATCTGATATAATGCATATAATATATAATATAATAAATAATTTTAGGAAGCCCCTCTGATTTATTGAGTTGTCCTTTGATATGCAGGGCAGAAACAGCTGGGCTTTTGTGAGTCTCTATCAAAATGCATTTTCAGGGTTTCTACAAATGCAAGTGCCAGACGAGGTGCCAGGCCTTGCAGCGCACTTTGCCCTACTTCACAGTAGCTCTGAACACATCCTGCTGCCCGTGGCAATCGCACCTTTCGAAAATGCTAAAGAAGAGTGTCTGGCTTTCTTTAGGGCTCTTTACACTGTATAAATTCAATACAACACCACAAACCAAAATCACGCAGACATGCTGTGTGTGTTATATCATCATCATCTCTCTCACACAAAGGAATACTGAAGTGAAGCTGAGGTGTGAGGCGTGGGGTGGGCTCTCTCTGACCCACCTGTAAGATTTCTTGATGTCATCGGGCGTGGCCAGCTTGTCAACACCCAGCACGTGATAGAGCGTCTCTCCTGACGTGGAGAGCGAGCGTTGCCTCTGCTGTTCTGCCATGGCGACTCACGTCCTCAACAATCTGCAAACACACAGGTGCTTGGTGAGGACGTCAGATGTGGTTATCACGTTATAAAGAGAAAGCTGAAACCGGTCAGGCTGTAATGGCTTTAAGGTTCGCCGGACAAGATGGTGAAGAACTGAAACACCAACTCTCACACAGAGCCAGGCAGTTAAAACAGAGAGCCACATGATCTGAACGTGTATATATATATGTGTGTGTGTGTGTGTATACACGTGTATACATGTTACACTGAGTACATCCCTGCAAATGGTGTATGCACATATGTGTTTGGCTTTCACTTGCACAGTTGTACTCACATTTAATATATCTCATTACAGTTTTGGCCTCACTGCTTTTGTTCGTGCTGCCAATAAAGCACTACTGAATTGAACTGAGCTGAGTGTCAGAGAGAGGGAGGAATGGAGGGACACTCAGCACCACTGACAGCCAGGTACGTGGCATCGTGCCATAGCCTGAGGCACCGTGAGTAAGCCAAAAGCACATCACATCACCAGGAAAAAAATATGACTGCACCCATTTTTATTCTATTCTTAACATCATCATTATTATTACTGTTGTTGTTACTGCTGTCCCTATTACTGATTTGACTTTTCATTCTTTATATGCTTTAGCGATACATATCCCATGTTAGAAATAAAGCTGATTTGATTTTGATTTTGAAAAAGGGAGAGAGAGAAAAAGACAGAGAAACAGAAAAACAATGACAAAATGCCTAAATGTGAAACAGGCCTTGTGAGAGCTAACCATGCTAACTCATGTTTACCATGACATGATAAAAAAAAAAAAATCTCAAACGTGATCAAAAATGAAATGTGACAGATGAAAATAAAAATGGAAGATTTTCACAAAACCAAGGCAGCAGTTACGTCAGCCCTTTTGTACCCCCCCCCCAGAGGGAGTCGCACCCCCCCCCCCCAATCCCCTTCCTCGTGGGTGGGGGTGCGACTCCCTCTGGTGGGGGGGTAATCTGACAGCCACTGTCACAGTTCATTAACAGATTAGCGTGACTTCCATGTCGCAGTATGCGTGATGACTTGGAGGGGGTTATTTCTGTTTCAAAACCATGTGCTGCCAGTGCAGAAATATCTCATGTGTAACGTCTGCTGAAAACACATGAGCTCGCACCCTTCTGCCCCCAGCGACCCTTACTGTCTGGGCCCGGGTGCTCACCACCCTTCAGAACACTAACGAATCCTGGAAGACAGAGATTAACTGTAATCCTCTCTACTCTACTCTCCAGACCTTCCGGATGCTTTGTTGTTTTGTAGTTAAAAGATGGAGGAGGACAGAAGCAATTAATCATTCTGCCTCCTCTCTCTCTCACACACATGCTCCAGCCTCCTCTCTCACACACATGCTCCGCGCCTCCTCTCTCTCACACACACGCTCCTGCCTTCTCTCTCACACACGCTCCGGCCTCCTCTCTCTCTCTCACACACGCTCCAGCCTCCTCTCTCTCTCACACACGCTCCTGCCTTCTCTCTCACACACACTCCGGCCTCCTCTCTCTCTCTCATACACGCTCCAGCCTCCTCTCTCTCACACACACGCTCCTGCCTTCTCTCTCACACACGCTCCGGCCTCCTCTCTCTCTCTCACACACGCTCCAGCCTCCTCTCTCTCACACACGCTCCGGCCTCCTCTCTCTCTCTCACACACGCTCCAGCCTCCTCTCTCTCACACACACGCTCCTGCCTTCTCTCTCACACACGCTCCGGCCTCCTCTCTCTCTCTCACACACGCTCCAGCCTCCTCTCTCTCACACACACGCTCCTGCCTTCTCTCTCACACACGCTCCGGCCTCCTCTCTCTCTCTCACACACGCTCCGGCCTCCTCTCTCTCTCTCACACACGCTCCTGCCTTCTCTCTCACACACGCTCTGGCATCCTCTCTCTCTCTCACACACGCTCCGGCCTCCTTTCTCTCACACACATACTCCTGCCTCCTCTCTCACACACACGCTCTGCCCTCCTCTCTCCTACACACACGCTCGCTCACATGCCGATGAAACCTGAACGCATTTCCAACACAAAAGGGTAGTAATATCCAAGCGACACCGCAAAAATCAGGTGCAGCTGGTTAATCATGTAGAAGACAGGAAGTCACTCGGTGAAAGGGTGACATGAGGAATTCTGTCTCCTTTCAACCTACTGAATATCACTCCTGTGTGCTGTAGGCATGAAAGGGATTTCAAGAATCTGTCCGAGAATCGGTCCATGGCCAATCCGTTCTGTACAGGTTTATTCCAGCCAACCTCTACATCGATACGGCTGAAAATACAAAGAAATGGCCAGTGTGCATAACAGGTCTCAGAAAGCCAGGTGACTTATTTGGTTGATAAGGAATTGCTTAAACACACACAAAAAACCTATTTCCTACATATGTGGGCCTGGAAACCTGAAAAATTGCCAATGGAAATTTCAGACTGGTGTTTAACTAACACCTCATTTCATCAGGGGACAGCAAATTCAGCTAAAACAAATACACAGAGCGAGGTATGGCCAGGATTGACAAGTCCTATACTGAAGTGATTGGCTGTGTGTCATTTGTCATCAGAGGCCTGCGCTGGATAGTTCTATGATACAGACACACTCAAGTCTGTTCATTAGGGAACCACAACACCCAAAACAGAGAAAGGAAAGGAGCAGCCTGGCTGGGAACTGCCCCTCGAACACAGCGCTGATGTTCTGATGTTTCAGAGCTAATGGTCACATTTCCTTTCACCAGAATGTCACTTCCCTTTTTCTCACCCTCTAGTTTTGAACGCTCAAGTTCTCATCAGATAATGAAGATCCCACACTAATGGGACATTTTGTTTGGTTATGAGAAAAGAAAAAAAAAAAACAAAGTTGCTTCTTGTTATCTGTGATGGTGTCTCACTTCCTCCCCTTGGCCATGAAACTGGCTGTCCCCTACATCATCACCCATGTCGCTGCGGTTTCTGTCTTATTGCGACACCCCCCCCCCCCAGCAACTGTTAGGATGCCATTTGGAAAGAAACGGGTTACGGGCAAACAATGTGGCCGCACGTCCTTAAATGAAACAAGCTGCTTTCCTCCATCTGCAACCCTTTTTCCTGGTTTGACATCACTTCATCTGCACATTAGCTTTGGTTTAGGGCCTGTATAAGGTTCAGCTTATGGGGGTGGGGAATCCCTCTCTGATTACGAAGCGTGACATATGAACACAATACCAAGACTCCAGGTCATGCTAAAAACACACCACAATGACCTACGTTTGTGCTCTGTCAAAAAATGGATTTGCATAAAATATGGGTTACGTTTCTGCCAGTTACAATCAGCCTGTTGCTGTTGTTGTTGAATAAATTTGCAATCGTTTAGAGTTTGCTTATTGTATATTTGCTTTTGTACAAAGAAATGTAAATCTACAGGAAAGTAATAGCTGCTTGAATAAAACCCACACCTCTCCATCCGGCTACATGCCTCTGTCCTCTCGTCCCCTCTCTATACCCCTCGCTGTCTGCTAGAGCCACCCCTGGTTCCCCACGCGAAGGCAGGACTGGATCCAGAGCCGCATTAAGCCCGATTACTGACTGGGTTTCCCTGACAAATACAGCCCTGCAGCCCGGAAACTCTACCTCTCCCTCCAGCTACCCCCACATCACAACAACCAATTAAAACACTCACAGGAGTCTCTCTCCCCTCTGTCTCTCTCTCTCTCCCTACTCTGTCTCTGTTCTCTCTTTCTCTACCCCTATCCTTTCCCTCACTCTCTCTCACTTCCTGAGTAAAAACAAAAGAAATACGTAAGTGTCACTAGACATTCTCAGGCAGACTGACAGTCCACCGTGTGTTATATTCCAGAGTGGGCCAAATTCTTCACTACAGTACTCACTCCTCAGCAAACGTACTGCTGACTCCAGCAGAGGAGAGTGAGAATAGGGGAACTGGAAAGAAGCAGAGATGAGAGGAGAGCAGAGAGGAGAGCAGGAGGATTCTGCTGCTGCCGCTGCTGTGTGTGTGTGTGTGTGTGTGTGTGTGTGTGTGTGTGTGTGTGTGTGTGAGGGGGTGTGTATGTGTGTGTGTGTGTGTGTGTGTGTGTGTGAGGGTGTTAAGTCTGTCTGAAACTTGACGTCAGAATCCTGTCCAGATGGTGAAGAGCGGTGTTGCAGGCAGCGATCTGCAGCCCGAGACTGAATACGCAGGTTGCTTATGACCCAGTATTTATGAAGTAGGCCTACTGTGCGTTTTTGCAGGGAGATTTTCAAACGGTCATTCTCACCTTTTGAGTGGCCATTCAAACAATAAGAAGTAGAAGGTAAAGGGTGACAACAACTGATCCTGATAGAAGCCTTGTACACAGAGGAAAAAGCTGATTCTTGCTGCTACTGATGAGTGGATACAGAGCAGATTTCTTTTCCCTTCTAACCACAGTGGAAAAGGGGTATAATGAGCCAGCCTGGTTCCAGATCTACAGTGAAAAAGGGGTATGATGAACCAGTCTGGGTGCAGGTCTACACTGGGAAAGTGGTATAATGAGCCAGCCTGGAACCAGCCTCATACCAGCTCTACAAACTCTGGTTTACAATCTAAACCAGTTGGCCTACACAGAGTCTAATCTCCACTGGCCGCCAACACCCCCTCACCCCACGCTTCACCCTTTATCTTTGCTCCCTCTCTAAGCACAGTCTTCCTGAGATCCACTGGTAATCACCCTTCTTTCAAAATGTCTCGAAGTGAGCTTTCACAAAATCCGTGCTTCTGCAATTGAAAATCGTAATACGCCAAACTTTAATGTAAATTGTAAAACTAGATTTTTTATGTAGTTCTTTTTATTATACTTTTGATGTTGATGTGTTTTCTGGACACAACCCCCATGAAAACGGGATGTGACACCCAATGGAGTTTATCTTGTTAAAACCTAAATACGTCTCTGTGCCCACCGTCATCAATGGTGGCCCCTGGGGGACCAATCAGAGAGCAGAAATGCAAGGAAAAGCAAAGAGAGGGAGCAGGTGTAATGACAGAGAGAATCTCCTCACAAAGAGCAGGGCCTTTAGTGTTTCCTCTCCAACCGTCCCCCTATTATCTCCACATCTGTTCAGTTAGGCTGGGGGCAGGGATTACAATCTGTTGGAGGGCAGTGAGATCAGAGGGCGGTCAAGGGGTATGGTTGTACCAAAAACAAAATTCAAAGACCCCACTTCAATCCACAGCCACTGCTATTTTTAATGGCTGACACAAACCTCCAGGTACACCAGGTTACACAATCAGGTGGCACTTAGATCCTCACAGAGTAAAATACAAGAAGAACATCTTCCTAAACAAAATATCACCTTTACATTTTCTTTCTAACATTTCTACTATGTAAATGACATTTTAAAGCTCTCCATTAACTAGTTCTTAAGAGTTTAATTAGTGTCAGAATTAGAATAAGAGTTAAATCAGGGTTAAAAAAGAGTACAACTTCTATAGTTATAAACCATGTGATTCTTGTTTTGATTTAACCCCATCAGTTATTATTCACTTAGGGTAATAATGTAATTGCAAAGCCGGCATTCTTGTCCATAAAAAATTATCACAGTTTACATTTTACACTGCTTACGTTTTTACATGCACAGCGGGATATTTATTTACTGAGGTGATTCTGGTTTAAGTGCCCTGCTTCACAGGAGTGCAAAGGCTGGGAGCCAAAATGCTGACTTCTGAGTTCGAAACACTGAGCCTAAACATCCACAGCACACTGCCGTCCCAGTGTCGATAAAAACCATTCATGCAATTAATGGATTCTACTCTAAACAGTGACGGCAGCAGGAAGCTCAGGCCTGAGAGCCGATGCTGGAAATAATGTTTAATGTGCCAGCCATAATGCAGTTAATCAATACAGAGCGATAACAGAATTAATTGCGGTCAATAAAGCAAGATTCATCTAAACATGCCCAGGAGGTCACACATGCCATGGGGGCTGTTGTGTGTAGTTCAGTAGCTGTCTGGGTTAGGAAGATTAAAAAAAAAAAAAAAAAACATTAGAAAATCTAACAGATTTGTTCCATGTTTATAATATAGGAATTCCATTGTTTCCGCCACAGCACAAGGGTGACAGACTGTCCCACCTTAAATACAGTTGATACACAGTGATCAGCACACCCATTCACTGACGTCCTGCAATGCAGGTGTTATTTAACAGAAAGAAACTTTGAAATAGAGTGGAGTAACATTTTTCCCTTCGTTTTTGGATATTATGGGAATTTAAAGGGAAATACCTTTAAGGCAGAAGAGGACCAGGGGTTACATATTTTCCAGATGAGTGGTACTCAGTTTTACAAAAAAAAAGCGCTGTCAAATGCTTGTTTACCACAAAAAAAAAAAAAAAAGTTTAACAATCAAACAGCTCTCTGAGTATGACACAAGAACCTGCTACACAGGTTCACACAAAGTAACAACTGCAGAAAGACACACAGCAACATATGTGTGCAAAGCAACATGACCACTCACAGTAACACACAGGTGCAAAGCAACACACACACACACACACACACCAACATACATGTGCATAGCAATACATCATGCCTCCATTGACAGAACACTCCTAAATAACTGCTCCGTCACCGACACAGAATAATAACACTGTGTGAAAGTGTAAGCAGCAAAGGCTTGGATGCAGCTGGGTGATGTGGTTTGCCACTTATAGCCACTACATCTGCATGAGAAGTGATGACGGACCACGTGACCCTGGCTTCTGAATGCCAGTCAGAGGGCTATGACTGAGAGGTGCAGCGGTCTGTGGTGTCTGAGGTGGCACAGGGAGCCCCAGCCACAGCAGGACACGCAGCTGTGGGAAAGAGCCTTCCAAAACTGTACTAATCTACCCAATCACACCTGCCATCTACTGGGACAGCACCTGCAAATCCCTGAACACGCAAAGAAGAACGCACGGCTCTGGCAGGCAGTCATTTACCGCAGTGCTCAGTTTTACTCTCATCAGATCGGTGTAGAGGGAAAACATCAACGGTCACACGCAACGGCAAAGGAAAAATGCTCTTTCCAACACCACTCAAATCCTACATACTGACGTTTGTCTGCGATCCCACAGCATTACATCGCGTTTGCTTAGCAGCAACTTACACAGCTTACATTTTCACATGGTACCCACAGACGGCTATTTACTGCAGCCGTTTGGGTTAAGCGCCTTGCCCAAAGGTACAGCAGCAGTCCCCCTGCCTTGGGAGTCGAATCGGCAGCCTTGTGGTTACGAGTCCTGCTCCCTATCGCTACGCCACGCTGCCGCACCCCTTGGCAGGGAAGCGGATTCACACAATCTCACCCGGAGTTTGCACGTTCAGCACGACTGCCGGAAGCCTCTCTCACAAGCTGCGGCGTGACTCCTTGCACACTTCCTGAAAGGCCCCCAGATGATCTACCATCGCATGTTTTAACAAACATCAGATGATAATAATGGGGCCTGAATTGCGAAACAGGGCTGGCAGTTTAAAACCGGAAACTTGAAATGCAGACAAGCTCATTATGCTGCATTACATTTCATTACATTATTGTCATTTAGTAGATGCTTTTATCCAGAACAACTTACACAGGTTACAGGCTAATATTAGTTTAATAATTAATATTAATATTACTGGTCCCTCCAGTAATATTTGTTAACAATCGGAACTGAATCTCAGACCAACATGCATGGGGTATTATATGATTTCAAATGGAATGACCCTTATGCTTTGCCTGTATGATGTCCGAAAAAGTGGAACCTTCCTCGGAAAGTCAGGGCATCAGACGGTTAAAAATGCTAATGTGTTTGGTGGAGACTTCTAAAGCCTAGGGCTTGAGTATGAGATCTGAAACACGCTACAGACTACAGACTCCAGACTCCCAGGCTCTCTGAACTGATGAGACTCTCATAGAAGGCAGAACAGGAATGTCATTTCTGGAACCAATCAGGGGGTTTCCACCTTGAGTTATAATTATACACACGTGTGCACACCCACAGACCAAGGCCACAAAGTTCACCACAACCAACTGAGATAATGGCATTAATAATAAAGATAATATTCAAAATCATGGAATGTGTCTGCAATGACACAAAAGTGACAGCAGCAGCTACAATCACCTGGCCTAAATATAGGGAGAGGGGACACTCTTCTTTTTGCCTGGTATGAATGGACCCCCCAACCCCACACACACATAGGCATGCACGCATACACACGCGCACACACACACAGGCATGTATGCGCACAGACATATGCACGTACACGCACGCACACACGCTTACTTCTGTAGACACGCATTTCAGTTTGGAATCAACCTCATAATTTTCCATGGTTTCATATGTCACTGCCCACCCCACCCCCCACATGCAGGCAAATGCTAAAGAGCACCATGAGAGTAACTGTTCCAATATGATTTAAGCTGTCTAGGAATCAGGCAGTGCATTGCAGAGTGTGGGAAGTATGAACTTAGCGTGACTGTCCGTATTTCTCCTGACTGTAAATCATTTTCTCTGGTTATCAATCTATGCACGTTTTTCTCTTTCATGCATTCACTGAATAAAAGAGATTGAATTCCATGCTAACCCTCTCTGGAGTACTCCCTTCGAGTCATGGCTGAAGGGCCCATTGACAGTTTTAAGCTCGGTTATGGCCAGAACAGAACAAACAAATTCACTCATTCACAGTGAAATACACAAATGCACATGCAAACATCAACTCTGCGACAACAAAAGCAGAGATCAAAGGAACGATGCAGGCTAAAGTCATACTGTAAAACAGCTACAAGGGCAAGTCTTTTTAGTATTTTAAAGTATTTTAGTTAGTATTTTATTATACTTCAAACTTTTAAGTATTTCTGCCTATTTGAACTTTGAAGTTGTATCATTACATGCCATGTCAATTTGGTTTGTTAAGCAATATCTATTCTAAACACAAAAACGTTTCATTTATTTGATTTGCGCAGATAAATGAAATAGCTGCATTAGACTAGGCTGGACAAAGCAATGCAAAATGCTTTCAAAGAGAATTTATACATTTGAAAATGTTAGATATTAATGGTTCTGAGATATGAATACATAAACAGACACAAATATGCAGGAGCGAAGGGGACTGTCTCAAGCTCTCGTGGTAGGAGATTTAGGTTAAATGCAACTGTAGCACTCCAATTAATTAGCTAATGGACATGTGGATCAATTCTGCCTTTTTTATTTAAGCCTATACAGTATCTGTCAGCCTTTGTCATTGGAGAAATGATCACCAAATCTGCAAACTAAGGTTCCACCAAAAAAAAAAAAAAAAGCCAGGGTGAGCTTTTTCCCCTCCCACACACTTTCAAAAATCCAAACACCATCACACATAATTACAGGGGTGGACATATGCCATAGATTTGCCAGAGCAGAGACTGAATCTTTCCAACTACAAGGCTGACTGGTGCCAATGAGATAACATATCAGAGAAAATATCACAGGAGGAAAACAGCTTCAGAAAGGTGCAATCATTTCTCAACCCAACCGTCAATGTCAAAGAGGGAAATACAGAGAGAGGAAGCTGACAGGAAAACTCAGACACAGAAGCAGACCGCACACAACATTCACTTAGGGCTTGCGGCCGGAAAGGTTTCAGTTTCAGTTTCCAGGTAGTGTACTGCCACTGAACTATTCAGCAAAGTACTTAACCTCAACTGCTTTAGTACATTCCCAGCTGTGTAAATGGACAGCATATACAAACCCAAGCTATGCCATTTGCCCTCCTGGATAAGGATGTTTGCTAAGCAAATAAACAGTAGTAAGTACTGTTACCAAGTTAAGTAGAGTTCTACAGTGTTCTCACGAAGCTCTTCACCAACACTACAGTGTAAGCTGCGGGGCCAGCAGTAATCTGTATATGTAGAGTGCTGAGAAAAAAATCCACTGAGAGTATTTTAAAAAAAATATTAAGACAGAATCCTTGAGAACAGGGCCAATGTGAGTGGAAAAGAGACTACATTTTTACTGCTGTGCAATCAAGTGAAGTCCACCTCCATAAGGCCTAAGGTGACAGTAAATAAACACCATCCCCCCACTGGCAAATAAATGCTGACAGTAAATAAAGCAGCCCAATAACCCATGTGAATGCCTATCAGTACCAAGAACACACTGATGACATCATGGTGACATCATTGTCAGGCATGGCCTCTTTCTGCCTCAGAGTTTACCCATGATTCATCAGTGAGTCATGCTTCCTGATGGCTCCTTTGACCACTAAAAGAAAAAGAACCTCACCCATTAACACCCAGAGGCTTCCTAAAGAGGATGGCAAAATTTCTCTGTGTAGCAGTTGTTACAAAGAGAAGCTCGATTTTCTCCCCCTAGAAGAGTAACAGCGAGGCTAACACAGATATGCTTAGCAAAATGTCCTCTCCGTTGTTACCTTGCTAAATTTAAAAATGCCCTCTATTTAAAATTCGTCTATTATTAAACGCAGTGTGAGAGGGAAAAGCTGTAATTGCTGGTTGAGTTTCACTTATCAGTTTGCGTGACATCTTGATTGTGTGACACCACAACCAAAACTGACACGTCAAAAATGTATGTAAACTACACCTTCCTTACCTCTAAAACAATTTACTCTCGTTCATACTAATGTTCTGCAATCGTGGCTTCTTATAAAACAATGGACTTGCTAGACTGACACTAATCTGTAAAATAATGGTGAAAAAACAACTGTCTAAAGTCTGCACTTTAACGTTTCGCTGTGACCTAAGGTCGGTCGTATTGACATAGAAGCAGTATTTCTTTACTGCGACTAATATACATTTCCTGGCA
The DNA here is from genome assembly GCF_013368585.1 of Megalops cyprinoides. Taxonomy (NCBI): domain Eukaryota; kingdom Metazoa; phylum Chordata; class Actinopteri; order Elopiformes; family Megalopidae; genus Megalops; species Megalops cyprinoides. The sequence continues at coordinate 18,815,251 of NC_050588.1, forward strand.
CGCATATGCAAATGGTTACTCTGGATCAGATTCTTAATCAGATATCATTCTCAGCACTCTTATGTCAAATGCGATTCTTCATACATTAATTTTAGAGCTGTCGTACAGTTGCACGTCTCACTCCACACCATACTATATACAACACATTAGCTAATGTCATTCAAACAGGCAGTGGCCTTAAGCTATCCATAGTATATCGCTAGCGACAAGACAAATATTTTTGGATACATAAATGGCTACTTAGGAAGGAGACTATAACCTGTGTTGGGTAGCTTGTGCTGATTATATTAACCATTAATATTTGTGTTAGCTGTACTACTAAAATAACGTAAAATAGTGCCTTACAAAGTACCACAGGTATCTGTGTCAATTGACTAGCTTTCTATCAATAAACATGGTTAATACAATATTCCAGGCGTGTATGTAATAAAACAAGCTATCTAGTTAACTAAATTATTACCTATCTAGCTAGATAACGTTAATAGCTAGTTATCTAGAAAACAATTCCGCCAACTAGATAGCTGCATGCAATAAATTTCAAGAACTGCAACAGTCACAAAATCAGGTCTGACACTGCAAGGAGTCAAGATACTGTTCTAGTGGCTAGCTAACCTTTCACTCGGTTAGCCACCCAGATAACACTAATACTTACCTCTAGATCTCAGAAAATCATAGACAGCCAGCTGGCTAGCTAGTTTAGCTCACAATGTCATAAATGCCCAAAGAGCTAGCTGTTTGATCAACCCGTTCACGCTCTGGCAAACAGCTGCATTTCAGAGCAAAGGCATTCATGACTTGCTAATAAATTTCACAACCGGCAAAATCGAGGTTTCAACAAGAGCACAGAAACAGGGCTAGATAGCTAATACAGAGAGGTAGCCAGATTGTCAGCTAGCAAGCCCAATGCTTACAAACACTGCGAATTAAAACTGCCTTTATTTAAAAATAAGGAAATTTTGAAATTATATTCGAAACAAAACTGGTACAATGTAATTTTACTCGGGATCATTTGCTATCCGTTGATAGCCTGGATTTAAAGTGGTTAATCTCTGTAGCTAGCTACTGCACCAGAGACACTACATTAACAGCATCCATGTTGGCAAACTCGCATTAGCTGGCTGGCTAGCTAGCTAGCTGCTACTATGCACAGCTAGCCAGCTAACGTCAGGAGTAATGCACCTAGAAGGAACATGGTTTGAATGGCCTCCCTTTGCTTCTACCCATACAGTTCTTACCGTTTGTCGGGCTTGGTGAATTTGATCTTGATAGGTATTCAATTCGTTTTGTTCTACAGCATCAAATTATGATCGCATCCCAATAACCCTAGTACAGACGTAGTTGACTGGCTACTCAGACAGTTGCAGCAAGATTTTCCCTGCTCCCCTGACTCGCGCATTACCGTGCGCGCACCCAGAGATGGGAGTAGTGGGCGGGACCCCATGGAACAGTCTCGAGAACGCGCCCCAGACACGGACAGGTGTTAACTACACAAGAACTCTGGGTAGCTGTCATTTAAAACATATAAATGACTCGTTTCACAACATATTTCATACACACTATATTTCAGATGTGATTAGTGAATGCCCCTTTCCTGTTGAAAACGTACAGTATGCCCTGATGATTATTCAAAGATCCTTGCTTGCAAGCAGTATACATAGCTACAGCACAACAACAGCACAGGCTAAGTTTTCAGAAATGAATTCATTATCTGGATCGCTGTAGCTTCGATGATTTAACAATTTGCCTCGTTTAGTGTGCAATTTACCGAACTAGACAGTACAAGCAAAGACAGTTTCTTACAGAGGACAGTAAATAGCCATGACCTCATCGCTCGAGATTGTCCCTGACCAATTGCGGCGAAGCTCCGGTGAAATCTCGTTCAGTTCAGGAAGATGCCCTCTTATCGCGTGTTTTTCGCAGTGGCCTTGCACAAACAGCAGCTGCCGAGAAAAGCAGCATCGTTTCAGGTATTTTTTTTTAATTATTCTTTGATTTTAAAACATCGCTCGTGCTGATATACGAAGAGTCATACAAATGCATAGTTCAACCAGACCATAGCGAAAGATTCAGCTCACAAGTGTGATTAATGGCCGGTGTTGTCATCTAGCTAGCTGTATTACGTTGAGGCTTCAATGTTTTGCTTGCCGTTTGAGGCCTCATTGTATTGGGTATGCGGTTTACAGGTGATTGATGTTCTAGCTAGTAATCCACAACGCTGAAAGCATCTGGTGGAGGACGCCAAGTTTTTATCAAATGCGGCAGGCAAAAACGGGAAGTCGGTGTAGTTATTTTTTCGATATGTGCAAGTGCACAGTTAGCTAGGTCGCCGGCTAGCTACATGGCGAATCGTGTGAAGGCAAGCTCGTTAGCTAGCTAGCTAGCTCGCTCGCTCGGTCTCTGTAACGTTAGTTGTCGTAACGACGTAGCAACACTTACATCACCGTCGTAATCTCGCCCAAATGCGTAATGTTAGCTAGCTAGACAACAATCCAGTAAATTTTGACTTGTGACATGTTGTAGCTGGCTAATTATGGCGTTCTGTGTTTTAAGTACCATCACAACATGTTGAACTTTATTTATATTCCGATGTAGTGGTGTGCGAATAGTTCGCATACGATTTTGGGTTTTAGAATATAGACTACATGTATTAAAAACTCAAGAGCGGGGGAGGGGGTCAGACAGTTATTTTTATGACTTCGTATTTTCAGTTAAAACATGGTTAACGCAGATGATTTTCCTTTTTAATTTTTCAGACTATTCATGATGAGTTATGCAGAAAAGCCTGAAGATATTACGAAAGATGAGTGGATGGACAAGCTCAATAACGTTCACATACAAAGAGCTGACATGAACCGGCTCATTATGAATTACCTGGTGACAGGTAGCTGGAACTTCTAAGTTGTTTGTACATATCATATTTTTACATTGTGTGAATTAACTGTATTAAACTTAAACCAATATATTCCTGCCTTTGACTTCATTCATTCTGTTATTCACTTTTATTCAAGGCAAGTTTCTTACACATTATCCATTATTAATTCATACAGCTGAAAGTTAATGCCAGCAATAAGGGTTAAGCACCTTTGCCTACATGTTCAATGATAGTCCACTTCTGAAAATAATCAGCCACTTGCTGCATACAAGCACTGTTTTTTAACCAGTACACAACTTACCTGCTCCTTCCCTGGTCTACTGTAGGCCTACAGCTTGTTCTTGTGTGGTGGTTTTTTGCAGAAGGGTTTAAGGAAGCGGCAGAGAAGTTCCGCATGGAATCCGGAATCGAGCCCAGTGTGGACCTGGACTCGCTGGACGAGAGGATAAAAATCCGAGAGATGCTTCTGAAAGGGCAGATCCAGGAGGCCATCGCGCTCATCAACAGTCTCCACCCAGAACTGCTGGACACCAACCGCTACCTGTACTTTCACCTGCAGGTACAGGCTTGTTGCATGGGCTGGCCAGGATGTTTATTTTCATCAGTTAATACCACAACAACATCGGTACTCTGCAAGTACAGTAATGGATGGGAATTTTGTGAGTTTGTTTAGTTAAAGTAAACACGCCTTTAAATTTACAGACTGACTGGTAAAAATGTTGAGTTTTTTGAGAGCTATCTGATGCTGAGTACAATTTATTCATCGTTTTTGTTTGTTTCTGTTGTCTCCCATTCTTGTCTTTCCACCTTCGCCCCTCTTTCCTGCCCCGTCTCTCTTTCTGTTTGTGCCTCCCTCGCTCTCCTTCACTTTTACCCCTCTGCATAATCTCCATGTCTGATCTTCTATTATTTTGCTCACTCGTTCTCTCCCTTTTCTCACCTTTTGGGTCTCTCCCCCCACTGTCTATCTCACTCTTTCTATATCTGTGGTTCACCCTCCGCCTTTCTGTCCCTCTTCCTCTCATCCTGGCCTTCCCTTACCCCCCCCTCCCCCGGGGGTGCGGGCTGCCCTGCAGCAGCAGCACCTGATCGAGCTGATCCGTCTGCGCGAGACGGAGGCTGCGCTGGAGTTTGCGCAGACGCAGCTGGCGGAGCAGGGCGAGGAGAGCCGCGAGTGTCTGGCAGAGATGGAGCGCACGCTGGCCCTGCTGGCCTTCGACAACCCCGAGGACTCGCCCTTTGGGGACCTGCTCAACATGATGCAGAGGCAGAAGGTGAGCCCGCGGACAGTGTGCCGGCTGGGGGTGAATAAGGCCATGTACACTGGCCTCAGTTTGTCATTCAGCTGTACCCCAGTGAGGCATTCTGTCTGTGAAGTGGCGCTAGTTGTTATGGTATTGCATGAGGGATTGACACATGTTCAGATGTGGTGTGTGGTCTTTATGTACTGTTGTTCTTGTCATTGCATTAGACCATTAGATTGCAAGGCCTGTGTAGATGCAGATACATTTATTTAGTTAGTTAGGGCATAATAATACATGCACACTCAAGTTTATTATATTTCATGTTGTTTGTTTTATTATACATCTTAGATTGTATGGTACACCTTATAGCACTTTAAGTGATTATGTGTATGTGTAGAGACATTCACACGCTATATGTGTAGTATGTATAGAGATTGCACATCCTCTGTGTTCAGTCTCATGAGAGCCTGTTTATTTTAAAGGTCTGTGGCAGTCACAAAGGACAGAAACACCTTTTTTAAAATTACTTATGGAACTTTTGTGCAGTTATGTACATTAGTAACATAACTATCATTTTTGATTATATTGGAGTCTGCCCATGTACTGGGGGTGTATGCGTCAGCCATACCAGCTCCTTCTAGCCCACTTCATATCCTACACCTCGGGTAAGAGCATCTGCGAAGTTAAAAAAAAAAAAAAAAAAGAGAGAGAGATGTGTTTTTGTCTTTTACACTGACCTGGATTCACTTGTACCACAGTGTAGCTGTGTTTTTTTTTTAATTTGCTTTCTGACGTGGATTCAGCTGTACCTCAGTATAGCCATGTTTTTTGCATTTTACACTGACCTGAATTCATCTGTACCTCATTATAGCTGTGTTTTTGCCTTGAGGTCAGTGTAATTCAGTGTAGCTGTGGTTTTTGTCGCATTCACAGTGACCTGGATTCAGCTGTATATCAGTGTAGATTTGATTTTGACATGTTCTGCACCGATCTGGATTCAGATTTACACTCCCTCCAGAGATACCTTAGTGTGGCCCAGGGTCAGTCTCTGTACAGTGAACAGCAAAACCGTGAACAAAGCTAGAGACACAGCGCCAGTCAGGACTAAGCAGAGGCAGTATTTGTTCTCACTTGCCTTGGGAAACATTATTCATTAAAGTAATGAATAATACACAAAACCCTTCATTTAATAATGAAACGGGTTTAAATGCATTTTAAATGAATGTTGGAATGCTACACTGGAATGCTAATTGTAAAAATATGAACAGTTATCCATTTGGCCATGTGAGTGCTTCACATGCAAAATAGGTCAGGGACTCAGGTCTGCATATGTGTGACACTTGTGTGTGTAAAAGTCCATCCCTGTCCTGTCTCTTTAGGTGTGGAGTGAGGTGAACCAGGCAGTTCTGGATTACGAGAACAGGGAGTCCACACCCAAACTGGCAAAGCTGCTGAAGCTCTTACTGTGGGCCCAGAACGAACTTGACCAAAAGAAGGTCAAGTACCCGAAAATGACTGACCTCAGTAAGGGGACAATCGAGGACTCCAAGTAGAAAGCTGGTACTAGTGCACTGTGGGGACAATAAGGACACCATAACTCTGTCTTTCTATTTATAATCAGTCATTGACTGGACTATATATATATATAAATATAAACTTTTTTGCTGATATGAAATAACTTACTTCATTGGTTGTGCGAACTGTATATGGTTACATTTTAAAGTGATGATATAGATATAAAAAGGAAGTCAACAACGTAACCTTTTTGAAACACTGAATGGTTAAATGGTTCAAAGACACCATTTTACTATGTGATAGATTACACAATAGTATTAATCTATTTTTTTCCACTCTCTCTTTGGTTTATTTTTAAACATAGCTAAACTGCTTGGTTTAAAAGCCACTACATTTTCACATAGAGTGTGTGGGAGGGAGATTTGTACATAAAGTATGGAGTATTTTAAGCCTAAGTTAGGCCCTTTGATGAGCGAGAGCGAGGTAGGTTCATGAAGTCAATTTTAAAACAGTAACTTTAAATTTATTCTCGAAGGTTTTGATGAAGCTCTGAATGTTCAAAATCAGAGTCCTACCCCTTGTTTTACTTTAGTGGCTCAAAGAATGCCATATTGTATTTTTTGACAATTTTGTGTAGTATTTCAAATTAAAAAAACATGTTGAAATTCTTTGCTGTTCCAACTGGCTTCATGAACCAGTCTTGCTGGCTATCAGTGAGTATGTTCTGTCATGATGTATGAGGTGCTGTTTCTGCTGTCCTGGTTATTTTCACTGGCCAGAGCAGGCAAGCAGAGCAATATGAAGGCTTTAAAGGTGGGGAGGGAGGGTAAATAATGTGATGCCAATTATTTCAACTGGAATACTTTCATTATTCATTTTTGCTTTTTGCTGAACATAAGCGTGCAATGGTCTTTTTTGTATTTTTGTTACGAAGGGTACTTGGGGACTGCTTATGCCTTGTACATGTGCAAAAGATGTCAGCGCATCGCAATATTATTTTTTTTTTATTTTGTACTTTACATTTTTTAAATCTCATGTAAGAATTTATTCTTCATCTCAGCTTAGGTTTGACCATTTTCCAAGGCAACAAATGTGGTCAGAGAATGAAAGGTTTTTTGCCAGTCAGATTTACAGATATAAAATAAATCATTCTTTTGAAAAAATTGCGCCATGTATGATGAGTGGTTTATTATTTTAAGCCCGCGCTGCCAGAACACGAGAGGGTGAAAAATTGTGCAACGTATAGGTGGTAAAAGAAGAGTATTTTCATATGGTAACTTTGTGTTCTGTTACTTCAAATGCACATACATTAGATGGGTTTCATGCACAGATCTGATGCAGAAATTTCTGTATGCCATCATGGTCATCATGGAAACATGGTCACCAAATCACCTCATCTGCCACCTCCTGGCACTATACTCTTTAAAATGACGTTATGGCCTGATTGTTCAAGTGATTAAAGGGAAAAACCAGGTAGCCTTCTGTCTCCAGCCGAAGTCTGGCACATAGAGTCAGGGTCTGTGGCTGACTCTATGTGCTGCCTGCTGATCGGTTCTAAGCCAGAGTTGGCTACCTTGGCAGAAAGAGTTTTGATAGGCTACCTCACTATGGTCTAATCAGTTCAGGAAATTAACTGAAATTCATTACATTAATTGACAAATCTTAGCAGGAAACTGGATAACTTTCAATTTATGAATTGAATTTCAATTCATTCAATTGAATTCATACCTGAATTGACTGAATTTAAATGCAATTGACCACAACTCTAGTGCATCCATGTAAAAGGAATTATTATGATCATTCTGATGATGATGATGGTACCAGCTAATACATTGCCCTTTAAGTCACAGAATTCAGTTCAGTGACCTACACCGGCAGCACAGTGGGACTCAGAACCATATCAGACACAACAGCCAACGGGTGCTGGTTGCAGATGCCAGAGGCAGGTGCAAATGTGTAACTCCAAATGATCCTGTGCATGGATTTGATCTCCCTTTAGCTAATCTCTACAATCTCACCATGGTGAGTGGTAAAATTAAGCTTTGGGCATTTATGGGTTATGGGTTAAATACATTGCATTTTGCATACCACACAGCAATGCAGCACAGTTCAGTGTTTCTCCCACTGTACTGGTTTCATCGTGTCTGTTTTCTTCATCTTCTGTCTCTCACCAGCACAGTAATCATCACACATCTCTGCACTGCCAGCACCCACCTTATGGTGTTGTCATGACTACCAACTTTGCTCAGAGACACTTTTGATGATGCCAAGGTCTTGTAACCTTCTCTTCTCCTCCTTCCTGGCTATAGATGCCTTATAAGGATGGGAACAAAAGCGGTGCCCCACCCATTAATTCAAACCCACAGTCCTTAGTTTAAGAGTTCATTGATATTAGCCGTGTCATCACATCACTGACCTATGGTCATACTGTTGTAGTTGGTAGGTGTTACTGATTACAGACAATGTGGTTTAAATTCAGGGACACTTGATTAGATAAAGATTCCTACCTGGACAATGGCCTGGTAAGGCAAGGCCATGGCTATGTGTGGTGTAGTCAGACTGGAGTGGACACTTTCTCCTTATGAAAAATGATCCCAATATCTGAGTAATGCTACTGTGCTCACCATTTGAATTGTGGTGGGAATTTCCCAGAAGCCTGGGATCTGGTGACTGTCTCCACAGCAAAAGGTGTTTAGGGTAACCCCACCATTCATGATTGTCTGGTGCTCTGTCTTTTCTGTGGCAGCGTGGTTCACCTCATTGCTTAAGCTAAAGAGGGCCCAGCCTTGTTTCATACATGATGCTCCATCACTTACCATGGTTTTCATTTTATTTTATTTTATTCTATTTTATCCAACGGGGTTACATTGAGAGCCAGTTTCCTTTTACATTGACTAATTGAGGGAGGGAATTATTTGGGGAGATAAGTATTCGGTCAATGAACCTGGGGGATTCTTAGATCACTAGGCTAAAAGAGCCTGATTTGGAATTTAGTTGGGACACTTTGTTGTTGAAATGCTCAGCCCACACTGTGACTCTGTGGTTCAGGGTTTGGCATGGCTGTCTTTGTGGAGCTGATGCAGGTACTTTCCTCTGGAATGCTAATGTCGTGCTGCTGGTAGCCCTGTCACAGAACAGACTGCTGTGTGATAATTGTGGCCTTAAGACACAGAGAGAGGCAGACATTTCCATGACAGCCACTGCAGCGCTGATAACAGCAGTTTTCCCAGTTCATTTTGAGTTAATTCTGCCTCTAATCTCAGCTTGCATCGTATTTGCTGTCTTGAATATTTTCCACTCCCTCCCCCACTCTCTGACAACAATCACGCCATTAGGCCTGTTTCCATCAATGCCTGTTTCCACCGCCCACCAGCACCCCCCAATCACACAGACACCCACAGATAATATTTTTCTAGCATGTTTACCCTTGCAGAGTGGCCTAACACAGAGCATTCTACAGGACAGACCGGTATTCTGCAGGTCTCTTAGGGGGACAGAGAACAAGCAAACATTAAAACAATTACACCTTGCCATTGGGGACAGATATGTCTATTATTGTCCCTGGAATGATTAGAAAAGCAAATGTTTCTGACAACAGAATCAGAGAGTGTTAAGATGCTGTCTTGCTGCATATTTCCTGGGGACTGTAGCAGTGGCATCAGAAGGCCAGTTTACTCTGCAAGGGCTGAAGGGAGAGATCCTGAGTGACTCAGTTGGCAAGGTGTTCCCTTTGAGTGCAGACTGAGTTCTAAAGCCTGGGTTCAAAACCATTCATATCATTTGCTGAAAATGACTGGGACACATCAGTGGAACAAATTGGTCTCTGTTGGGGATTGGGGTGTGTAGATTGGTCAGGGTTTCTTTGTTGCAGCACTCTCAGACACCCTGGTATTCATCAGGCACCTGCAAGTTGCTCAGATGACATAAGTGAAGTAGCTCCTATCCTCCAATGAGCAACCACTCCATTGCAGTGCACTGTGTGACTTGTAGTATGAAATATATGGCTGCAGTTTAAAAATATGGAAGCTTTTTAAAGACTGTTTCTCTTGCTGGGTTCCTGCCACAGGTGAACTAGCTGTTGCTGGAGGTCATGGAAGAAAACCCTGACCTGAGATCAAAGATCAAGGCACTGTTTTGGGGGTCTTTAGAGCTCTGCCCCTGAAACTTCAGTTAAAGGCTGTAAATGCCAAGTGGCCCAGGCTGAAATGCACATTCTCACCTCCCAATCACACAAAAAAGAAAATGCTGATATGATTAGTGTCGCTTTGTTGTCAGAAGGACAGCTGGTTCTGCCTCAAAACAAACGAAAGCTGTAAATAACACTGGATTTATAATTATTAGCCAGTGGGTGGATAAAGTAATCAGGAAAATGCTAATTAGATTCAAGGCATATCCATTAAAGGTTTGACTTGAGGATCTCATGGCAAAACAGTCAAAATACCTATTTTCTTTTTTTTCTTTCTTTGAGAAACCTAATAGTCATAACATCTGTTTCAACATCTGACAGCCAAACCTGGGCATCTGAATCTTCTCATAATTTGGCCAGACTCCACGCTCATGTGAGCAGCTGCCCCACATTACATGTTGCATTGGAACATCCAGAACATACAGGCTGAGGCCTCATGCCACTCTGTCCACCCTTTCAGGTAAGCAAGAAACACCTCCTACCCAACCCCATATCTGTACAGCGCTTAGGATCCACCTTGCATTTGGGCACTGTCGTTCTTCAAGTAACTTAAAAAATCAGCTTTTCATTAGGATCTTTGTGTGGCCACTGTATCTGGGCACTTTGGTCATATCTGTGGTGTTTGTATTTCTTTGTGTATGTTGGCGTTGTGTTCGTATCCCAGATTCAGATTTCAGATTTCCTTTATTGTCATTTTATCATGCACTTGCGTACAATCAAGAATGAAATAATGTTTCTCCTGTACCAACAGTGTATATAAATTAGGAAAGAACAACATATATCTATATACATTGAACGCTGTACAGACAAGGAGTGTACTGTAAATAGTATCTGTGGTGTTTGTGTGGTCCATCGTGTCTAGGTTCTGTGTTCATATATATTTTATGTATATAAAAATACTGAACTTGTTTAGAGCCGTTTTTACCTTGTTTCCTCTTGAAACAAGGTAATGAGCTTTTACATTCTCCACCCAAACAGATCGTTTTGCTCGCAGTTATGGGTTGTCACCAGAAGAAAAAATTTTCCATGTTTTCCAAGTTTTTTTATGGTTTTCCTCTCAAGTTCAATTCCTTTATATTGTTTTAGGAGATAGTTTATATATCTTGTTGTGACTATAGGACATTTCATAGGTAGATGCAAAATCCAGTCAAGTCATCTTTAATAATTGGGCTACAACAAGTGCTCTGTGTCAACCGTAAACATACAAACCCCTATTTATCTTACATACACACTGCCCTCCATACCCACAGCCACACATCAATTTGAACAAAAACATGATTCAACAGAAAATTTGATTTGCTCAGAGGCTTTTTAAAACTTAAACAATGAACCAAAATTATTCATACTGCTGTAGCATTTCCTTTTTGGGGAGTGGCATATTAACTTCTATAGCTCCACTATACTATTTGGAAGACGGGGTTCAATGAAGAGCAGGTTACACTGGAATCAGAGTTTTTCTGTTCTACTAAGTATCTAAGCAACGCCTCAGTATTCATCATCCTGGTTGAAGTTTCAGAGCCGTATGCACTGTCGTCAAAAAGGCACCGATGACCTACTGACTGCAGGTGGCGACAGAACTCTTTTGCAAAGAACAAACTCCGTATGTAAAACGCTTCTGTTTTGGCTCACTCTGCCTAGTTTTGTCAGTTTGTAATCATTGAATAAAATCATCTGCTGTCATCTCTAGCTTCTCTGACAGTTGTCAGAGATGTGATACACTCTCTGATGTGTTTGTAAAGGACTCTATGCTCTCTAACAATTAATTAATTATACAAGTAAGCAGATATAAAAATTTGCCTGTCTGAAAAAACAATGTGCTGACTGGCTGAACCAACGGCAAGGCCTCCTTGACTCACTGTATGATGACATGAACATCGGTGTGCCTCTGCGTGTTGATTTTGCAGTCATGTGAAAAACAAGCAAACAAACAAACAAATTATAGGCATGGTATTTGTACAGATATGTAGTGTATTTGTACACATAAGAAAATATATTCCTTATCATTTAATTTTTGCACATACAGTATTAATGGTTAGATTAATTTATCTAGGTAAAAGAGACAAGTAATCTCCCAAAGGAATGAAGGGCTTGTTCACACTGTTCAGCTGATTGATTGAATTGATATATCTTAGATTAAAAAAAAAACAGAGACTATCATAGAAACAGAGCAAAAGATAAACAGTGCATTTAAAAGCTGAGCTAGGAACACTGAACCCCAGTTAGGAATTTACACATGAAAGCTGATGAATATTTAACTATGTGGGCATGTTCAATCAACCTCTGCTTGATTCAGAATTTGAGGTAGAAACATGGGACAGCAGCTCAGGAGACTGAATCCAGACCATGCATGCTGAAGTACAGCATGTGAACAGCCAGGTGTGTGAATGTGGATTACACGGAAGTAAAACCTGGTCAGCCATTAATTTAATGAATTTCATTTTTCTCTGACAGAAAACACACACACACACACACACACACATGGTTAGAATGCTGTACACAAGTAAGGCCATATTTGGTTTGGAACTAATCCCAGTTTTTCCAGTTTTTTAATAGATTAGGAAACTGTCACATCCTCTTGTAATAGTTTACTATGGCCATACAATGCTAACAGTGATTCAAACTGTGTTATTGATGAGGGAGCGCAGTCCTTGCTGTGGTTCAGTATGCATGGTAATAATGCGCACGCTCATTGACACCGAAGGCAAGAGTGCAGTGAAAGAGAAGCACATGCCATGTATTACCTGGCCTACGTTGCAAAGGAGGGTGAAGCCAACCAAGTAATCAGCTTCAGCAAACTCCAGAGAGCTATGAGCTTCCCCAGACCAGACATCCACGGTTAAAAAGCTGAAATGGTCAGTTCTGTAGGTTGAAAAGTAAAGAGAGGTGTTCAAATACTTATTTCTGAACTGGCAAGAATGGACCCGCTAAAAAGCAGAATGATACAGAGAAATACAGAAATGCAGAGTGGAACAGAAATAGTGGAGGATGAGGGTGTGACATGATTGCTTACTCTTTTTCTCTTGCAAGGATCCATTGTTTTCTCATCTTTCCTTTGTCTCATCCTTTTCCAAGTGAAGGAGGATTACAGATTAAAGGCTCTACTGACTAACGAGACTCGAGTCTCATGCCAATTGTCCTGAATTTATACAGCTCTGAGATTTTATTTAAGGTCAGCCAAAAAAACCAAACACACACAGCATAAAAAACATATCAACATAAATTTATTGGGAGCTCATCTGTGGGGATAAAAAGCCGTTGAGTAATTTTCTCCTATATTATGCTGTTTTATTGCTCTTCGTCTCATTCTTATTCTTTTTTCTCCTCCTCTTCTCTACAGTGAAATTCCACTCTCATTTTTATTGTGCAGTCATATATTTTTAAATTGTGCATTATGGTTCTTAATATTATGATTTATTGATCTATCTTGAGTCAAAATATCTAGTAGTCACAAATATCTAGCAAGTTCCTCTCTTAAAAAAAAAAAAAAACATCCTTTTATCTCTGTGCTCATGGTGTGCCACACTATTGCAAATCAATAGAATTCATTTTGGCATTAATTCATTCATTACTATTCATTTTATTAAGTGAAATATAAAAAAGACCAAAGAGCCGCTGCAGGTATGATGAGCCCTTGGCAGATGGTGCTGCCTTTGCATTTCCTCAGCTGCAGCTGAAACCACGGCCCAGTTGTCTTAGTCAAAGATGGCTTTATTGTACGGATTCTCTTAACTTACCGTGAAATTAAATGTCTGGGAGCTATATGGTGATGGAACTGTTGCTCTTCTAAATATAAGTCTCTTTTAAAGGGCTATGTTATTTTCAATTTAAAACCTTTGAGCTGAACTCCAGAGCCGAGCCTGGAAAGGACACCTTCCTGCAAATCGCTGTTTGTTTATTTTTTCATACGCTAGCAATGCCCCTGGTATAAGACAGGTTTTTTGTATCGAATGTTATCTATCTGGAGAACATCATGGAAACTGTGCTTGTGCAAGTTTTCTTTTTTGCCTTTCTTTCATCAGGTAAGATGGATTGCTTGTGTAATGGTAAAAAAGTCAGTGAACCTGGGAAAGAGACCCCAGACCTCTAGTCTTAATGTTTGAACACAGCCTGCTGTTGTCATGTTTGAACATAAGCTGTAGTTGTAACATCTGAACACAGCCCTTGATTGTAATGTTTGAAAGGAGTCTGCCGTTTTAAAGTTAACCATAACATGTCGATGTAATTTTTAAATACAACCCACAGTCATAATGGCATATAATGACAGGGACCAAGTACACCATAAGAGAAATGTGTTTGATGAAGAATCATCTCAAAGTCAACAACAAGAACTGTTTTTAAAGACACAGAGAGAGAGATAGAGAGAGAGACAGAGAGAGAGACAGAGAGAGAGAGAGAAAGTTGAAAAAAACACTCAGCAAATTCATCTCTTTGACAGCTGTTCCCAGTACATTCATATTATATTTATTAAGTATGCATTTAAAATGCTCCATGCAGACAGAGACAAAACCACACAGCCATTAACTGCACTACATTGGTCGAAATAAAATATAAATAGTAATTCAATTCCATATGAGTCTATTAATTGATTAACCGTAATAATTACATAAAGGATATGCATTCTAAAGCTGTTAAAGCTTCACTGGAGAGTGTGTTCTAGGACTGTGACTCAGGTTGTGTAACAATGTGTTTTATTCACATGACTATAATGCAATGCTAGTGGATTATGTGAGGGGTCAAAGTTTGTATTTAATGTATTAACCAACTCACAGATACACTTTTAATCGAGTGAAATTGGATGGGTTAAAATGTGTGAAATTTGCCTGGGTATAGCGCTATTGAAGGAGTGAGTTTGGACAACTGATCACAAACTGAATAACCAATCAGAATGTAAAACATAGCCTTGCCAAAACTAAGCTGTTCTACCTTCTTAACCCAATCATATTTTTTCTCTTATTCTTGATAATACAACAGGGTTTGCATCTCAGTGTACTAAGAACCTTGATATTGGACAAGGCTAGGCTATATTGAGCCAGTCTGGTTCCAGCTCTACAGTGGGAAAGGGGTACAATGACAGTTGTACCGTTGTAAATTGGAAAAAGGGTATACGGAGCCGGCCTCCTTCCAGTTCTACAGTAGAAAAGGAATACAATAAGTCAAAAAGATGTAGCTAACACATTAGGAACAGAAAGAACATCTTGTAAAAAAGGTCAGCAGCAACCTGATTTATTTACAAGATATGTGTATGGCTCATTAGCTGTATGACTGTCCTAAGTGGTGACATTGTTCAGTAAGAGTTTGTTCACTAGAACCCTGCTTTCTTGACATGACAGTTAAAAGGTTTGTTTCCATAAAGGTGAGTAGTACAATGTTGTGGAAAGATGGGAATAAGTGGCTACACTGAGTTACATTTAGTGGATTTTGAATATTTATACCAATTCACTCTTCGGAGCACTGCCAGGATTGATATTTACAACTTTCCAAACAACATCCTCGAAGACTTTGAAGAGAGAAAGCCGAAGTGTTTCTCTGATACAACATAAAACAGTTTCTGGAAGTCAGTCACGGCAAGTCTGCCTTCAGCAGGCGCTGTCTGCAGGTGTGCTGGAGAGATTGTCAGAGAGTATTCTAGTGGGAACCTGCGTCTTTGTAGACATACAGGCGAGGAGCCCCTGGAGCCACTGGAAGCCGGGTAAGCACACTCCATGTTTCCTGGATTGCGTTTGACAACTTTCCTCTCACTCAAGGTACCTCCAGAGAAAGTCAAGATGTTCTTACAAACAACTTTTTTTATACTTACTGAGTTCTATGATGAGCTGAACCCTCTTTGATGCTTCTGTTGTACCCCTGGGCAAAATATTTAACCTTATTTTGTCCTGTAGTGAGCTTGGCTTCAGTAAATATCCAGCTGTATAAATGGATAATATGTACAATTTGAGATGTATACGTTGCTCTGGATAAGGGCCTCTGCTAAGCAAGTAAACAATAGATAATGTATTGATTTAATCCTGATTAATCCACTACATGTCACGTTTAAACATCTGACAGCAGCAATCGACCCTCTCTGGTGCGTAAATAGCAGCGTGTGCTGTGGACTGTGGGATGAGGGGCTTGCAGCTGTGCAAAGTGGAATAAAAAAAGGTCTGCATTGCAGACGACCTTCCCAATGAAATGGCGCTCTTTCTGACGCGCTACCAACACTCTGCGCAGCTCAATGGATCTCATCTGCGGTAGCTGCCAGTTACCGTGGAAACCAGGGCCCGGGCACTGTCACGGAGGGTGACGTGCCGTGCCGGTTGGTTGTGTGTTCACCATTCGCTTCCCCTGGGGGAGGCATGTTTCTCCACATCATGTCCTCCAGGGGGCAGCACCAGCTGGCTGTAATGCAGAGGCCCACAGCATTGCTCAGATCACTGGGAATACCGAGCCAGGCCAGCCATGACACACAGTGGTAAATAAAGGTTTGTGATCAGAGAGGCACTCTTATCACTGTGGTAATGTTTCTGTCCCTGGGTGCAGAGGGAGAGATGGAAAGCTCCAGTTAAGGTCCAATGTAGAAACACACAAGGTGGAGTGAGTCAGGATTGAGATAGATGGTCTTGGAGGACAAGGCTGTAATCTATAGTCTAGATCTATCTAACAGTCAACTCAGTTATTGCGGAGTGTGGGGGCACTGACTAAGCTTATGTGAAAAGCAAGCTGGAGCATACTGTGACACCAGAAGCCATGAAGTGAGGTGATCTCCTTCATCCTAGTGTATAGACAGCAAATGACTGTTCACAGAGCCATACTCAAACACACACACACACAGGCATATGTCATAGTCATAAATAGACCCACAGACCTGGGAGGAATTTAATGTCAGCGCCTTCTTGTTCAGGACTATGACACTGGTGCTCTCCATAGGATTCAAACCCACAACCTCATAGTCCCCAGGGCCCTAACCACAGCGTCACACACTGCTGTGTTGTGATGTCCTGTGGAATAACCCACAGTCATCTGTGAATTTGAATTGACAGACTGGCTGTCCCTGGACACTTGGCACTGGACACAATTATTTAGAGTGGGTTTCTAGTTCAGGCAAGCAAAAATAAATAAATAAATAAAAAACAAAATAAAAAAGAAACTAGTGCTAAAGGATGATGTCACTCTTTAAAAAAAATAGATGGCAGCATGGAGGGCAGGCCACAGTGCAGTGCATGACAAAAATTTGTAAATTTATTGCAGTTATAATCCGAGCAGTAATGTATGCAGGGTTCTGCTAAATGAATGTGACACATCTCTAAACAAATGATAGCTGATGCTTCCTTGAGCACATTTGGTGAAGTCTGTGGTGTTGTCCATCGATGTGGTAATATTTCACTGCTGTGCTGTGAAAGAGGTAAAGTGTGTTCTCTTTGTGCCGCGTTGCCTTCTGTCTGTTGTAAAGCCAGTATGCATTGCAGCAGCTGCTCTCTCACCCCACTCAAGCTCCCTCGGATTCTGACATGGAGTGTGGCACTCTCTGCAGTGGAGTGCAACCTCCTATGGCGTCTCAAAATTATCGTGTTCTAATGATGATGATGACGATGATGACGATGATGACTAGGGCCCTTCTCCACTGCTATGACCTCTGACCCCTGCCACATTTGTCTGATCCCTGTTACTTCTGCCAGAAGACAGAATTGATCTAAAACACACAATTGCTTCAACCTCTGCCTCCCCTAATTCACTGCACTGCTGGATGTCTTAAAGGGGAAGGCCAAGAAAACAGCAACATCTCTACATCACACCCAACATTAGCAGGTTCAGGCATTCCCTTTAAATGTAAAATAAATCATAAATGCTGCTGTCATGGTGAATTTTTTTTCATTCCTTTCCAATTTTTTCCCCCATATATCTTGGGAAAATTCAAGCAGACAAAAATTAAAAAGTATGAATAAAATTTAGTATAATAATTAAACCTTTTTTAAAAAAACAATAAAAATATGAGAAACACAAAATAGATTGTTTACTGCTCGTATTGGATACATCAAAAGAACATACTGTGAGTACAAACAGAAAAGAAAATCCAATAATGTTAGGAGTACTGGCAGAGATCCAGTTCTAATGAAATGATTGCCATGTGTGAGTGTGTGACAGTGTGTTTTGAAGACACATGGTGGGTGTGTGTGTTTTGGGAGGGGGTGGCTGATTATATGTACTTAACCCTTAGGAGTTAAGGATATGCATAACAACAGCACTAATTGACTAGCTGTTTGTCTAACCCCCATACATTCCCCAGTGGTGTAAGGTATGTAACCCCACAGGGTGTGGTTGGCCAGTGGTCCAGGCAGAAAGGCAGCAGTGTGCCCTTGTGGTAAAGGCTGGTAGGTGAGGCGCAGTGGTCACTGAGCAAAGTGTATGAATAATGTATGGAGTATAATGTCAGGGACAGTATGACTGCGCCGCACATATAAAAACACTGAGTCATCACATCTCTGTCCTTGCATGACTGTCTGTGTGTATGTGTGTGTGTGTGGGGGGGGGAGGGGTTGTTTGTGGCATAAGGGTGTTGCTGCAGTTATAGCAGGGTGCAAGATACATCTGTAGGGGGCAGCAGTGGTCTGATGCAACTGCGCAGCTCGGTGCATCTGGTGCAACCATGCGATGCAGCTGTGGCCCTGAGCCCTGCTGCATCGTGACACATTGATAACAGGCTGTGGAGAGGAGGAGAAAGACACGCATCGCGGGGGACAGAGTGAGAGTGATGTCATGCAAAAACTGCAGCAATCTCCACCCCAGACCATTTAGTACTCAACTGGCACTTACTCCCATGAACAGCCACACATTCCCACAAGCAGTCACACACTCTAACATAGGCTCACACACTCTACATTCACTCAAACACACTCCCAACAAAATCCCACACTCTCACATACACTCACACAATCTAAATAAACACACTGTAAATAAAGTACTATCACATACTCCCCTCAACACTCACATATTCCCACAAACACTCCCACATACACTCACACACTCAACATACGCTCACACATGCCAATGGCTCATTCCATGTTAAATGACCTAAAGACAAAAGGTTTTGACCTTCCCAGAACTTTCTGCATTTTTTCATTAAAATGCTTGCTGCTTGCATAGATAAAACTAAATTTATTTTGACCAAGTCAACCATCTTTGTTTCTGATGTTTCCTGTAAAAATCAATTATTTCAAACCTATCTCTCAGATTAGGACTTGCCTTGGTTCTAATAACATATAAGGATGCAAGAAACCCAAATTAACAACCAAAATTTAGCATAATTTCTTCAATTCTGACAAGGAGTACAGAGCTTAACTCTTTGAATTCAATTCTAAAGACATAGCAGGTTGTTTGGATTTAAATTTATGATGGCTATTTCTTACAAGAGAATTACATTTTTTTCAGTTTTATGGTCTCATTCTCTGAAAACATCAAATTCTATTGTAACTAGAAACAAAGATGGTGGGCTTGGTCGACATTAATTTACTTTTATCTATGCAACCAATAAACGTTTTGAGACAAGCACATCAGTTTCATCATTTTGCCCCCTCTGATGGAGCGGCAGTAAGTTCTTCACAAACTCCCACAAACACTCGCACACTTCGACAATCATCGGCACACTCCAGTAAACACTCACACACTCCAATGAACACTCATACATTCCATCATATTCAAAAACGCACACAGAAATATACAATTACACGCACACCCGCAAATATTCTCATCCATCAGCATACACTGAAATACACCCTGAAACACCAACATGCACTAAATGCATGTGCTCCAACTTACACAAGCACACACAAATGCAAATTAAACACACACACACACATTTTACTAAGTAAGCGTGACATCAAAGCTGAGCTTGTGGTACAGATACAGAGCAGTTTCTTTGATCTCTCTCTCTGAGGACTCTCTGATTAATATTACAATTTACAGCTGAAACCTGGAGGGAGAGGAGTGGCAGCTCTCCCATATGTTCCCTGCTTGGGCTCTTCCTTCATTCTCTCTGTAACTGCGTGGCTGGTGTCAACATGGGAGTTGTGTCAGAACATCACATCAGCTCGAGGAGGGGGAACATGTCCACAAGCCAAAATCCTAACATGAGGAAGAGCTGCGTGACCATACATGTCCTGTGTGGGAGAGGGACGTTACTGCACATGCCCTGTGAGGGAGAGGGATGTTACTGCACATGCTCTGTGAGGGAGAGGGACGTTACTGCACATGCTCCATGGGAGAGAGGAGTGTGACCACACGTGCGCTGTGAGGGAGAGGGGTTTGAGCGCATGGTCATTAGGAAGATGCACTGCCCTCCATAATATATTGAGTCCCTTTCCTTCCCCCTGCCCATCTCACTCCCTTGACACCATTAAGCATTGATTCCCTCAGACTGGTACATTGTGTGACTGCAGAGTAAGAGCCCAGAGTAAGTGTTTCCTAAGTAGCACCCAGATCAGCACTGAACAACATGTTCGCACACGCAAAAACAGACACATGAGCATGCGCGCGCGCACACACACACACATGCATACACACACACACACACACACACACACACACACACACACTTTACAGAGAGAAATGAACATACACATACACAGAGTTACACAAGTAAGCACACACACCTATGCACAGATGAGCACACTGTGTCCAGGCTTTTTTGTTGGACAGGAGAGCGATCGCATTAACTTTAGATTCTCAGCACACAAGGTGCAGTCCCAGCAGTGAAGGCAGTCTCCTCACAAAGCACAGCTCTCTTCTCATCCTGTGTGTGACACCTGGATCAGGAAAAGAGAGGCTGGCTCTGACCCACTTTAGGGGTTGCTGTTGTGTTTAAGGAAAGACAGACCTTTGCTGGGTCCCAGCTGTTTTTTTTTTTTTTTTTTTAAATGATGATGGATTTGAACAAAAGATCCAACAGATTAAATCCTCAGAATTAACAGGGAAATCTCTCCTTTATTAAAGCACACCCTGACTGTTTAGATGTAAAAAAAAAGCATTTCTGTGAAAAGAAGATATATATAATTCTTCAATGAATTGTTCTTCTGGGAAAATCATGTTCATTATACGCTAAGCTACAAAGAAACCCCTGTGTGTCTCAATCTGAATCAATATCCAACACTGCAGCTCATGCAGGCCTATGGGAGAAAATCACCCCTTTCATGTATTCCATTCTTCCCTCAGGGACCCTCTAATAGGTTATATATTTAACAATGAAAAACACCAATGTATAGGACTGACTGAAGACATTGGTCCAGTAACATTTTAGTTTAGGTATCAGTTGTAATACATCAATATCCTTTAAATATGTTGTTTATGCAAATGATCACGCTCTTAAACAATCACAACACACTCCATATTCTATAAATATATTGGTTATGCAATATTTATACAGGTAGTTAATACAATATGTGTTGATGTCAATGTCCATGAGTAATATACATTTTTTTCGTTGTTGTTGATAGCAAAATCTTTATTAGGATCACTTTGAAACTGCCGGTTTCCCTCTATTCATTCAAAATGATCAGCTGTCCTGATAGATGACATGTATGACAATAGTCAATAGCAGTTTCCCCTGCAAGGAATGGATGGATCAAAGGTCAAAGGAAGATGTATTCAGTGTCACTATTGCTCTGTGGCACAGAAGGGGATCCTAGCTGACCTCTGATGGGAGTAATTATGTGTCTCACACTGTAAACTGCTTGATGGCAGAGATACAATGTCTGGCTATTTAACCAGTTAGAGGATAAATACATTTACCAAGGACAATGACAATACAATAAAAAGCTGTGCCTATTTTTATTTGATACAGTGCTATCAAGTCATAAATCCACCCAATTATGATGAAAATATATTTTAAATAGAAAAAAGACATTTTTTCACAATTCTTTTTAGCAAGAAGAATCTTTAGTCTTTAATATTTAGTATAGTGTAATTGGCATTCAATGTCTAGAATTTTGTTTTTAGTATGTAATGTTTATTATTTACAACCCACGTATTTATGCGTGTTTCTGAGTTTGTGTACATTGTTTATAAGCAATTTGTTTATGTGTATGAGATGTGTGCATGCATGTGTGTGTATACGTGTGTGTTGCTGCGTGTTTGTTAATGATAAAGAACAATGGCTACAGCATACTTTTCTGCTTTACTGAACTAGAACACAAACCGATGCATACGAAACACTGCGGTCAGCTAAGCCTTCTGTTCATCTGCGATATATGTTGAAAAGCTTTATTCATTTTGGCAATATATTCATTTTTATATTAACATGAGACATCCGTTGTGATATCCTGTTTACGCTTTGCAAATACGATTGTGTTTGATGTATGTTTTTTTTCTTGTGGGTTATTTTTCTTAAAATTATGGTGAGAGGTGCCTAGAACGATGTGGACAATGACGAGCTGACGTTTAAATAAATAGTTAGAAGAGTGTGTCGGGTAGAAGAAGAAATGAGACTTATTCATTCGAAATGGAAGACCCACTGCCTTGTGCACTTATGAGCTCAGACGTGAACGCATCGCCTGCGGGACCTTCGAATTCGCTGTCGGCGACAACTTCACGTCAAATTGCAAAGAATTTCAGTGGCCAGAGCACGTCCTTTCAGAAAAGCACTGTAATTCTCTTGAAACGCAACGAACAATTTCTAATTAAGATTCACATGTGTTTCCTGAAATAACGCGAGTCTTTTATCAACATTTGCTATGGGGGCAAACTATAAACAGCCACGCACAGAGGGCAATTGTTAAAAGAATAATGACATAATATTTAAAAAATCGACTGCAATACAATATTTCACCATGTTGCTTGTGTAAAAGTAGATTCGATCCCCAATTCGATGCGGAAATACTGCGTCTCATTTTGGAAATTTCCGGTGCTTCTCTGATCTCTCTATGTAGGTCGCTGCACCAAGTCAGGGATCATAATATAAAAAAATTAACAGCGCAAAAATCACTGCAGTGAGTTGCAACCGAAGGTTTTTTACAACCCACTCCTAAAACTGTTAAGGGTGATAAAATTCCACACAACGTGCGAATTTAAAATGTGCAATGTCAATCAGTGCAGGAGAAACAAAACCAAGAGCTAAATGTGTGGGGGGAAAAAAAGAAAAGAAAAGCACCTGTGTTTATTGGAGTGGGCGGAAGCTGTACAAATTTGGTCGTTTCTTGGCCTCTGTTTGATATGTTCACTCTGAGCAGCTTAACCTTTGACAGCGCGGTGGTTATTTTTAATAATTAAAAATTTGTGTATAGGCTACTTCTCCACCTACTCACGTGCAGTGTTGGCACTTTCCGTTTGCAGCATGAAAGCAGAATAAATGGTTTTAACATTCATGGCATCAAACATTTAATTTAATTTCCCCACACATGGGACTCTACATAATGGGTTTAATCATGTGCTAAATCTTCACTCCTCCTGATTAAACATTACAGGAGTAGTGTGGAGATTTAGAACATGTTGTAGAGATGATTTGACCCTGATGTACAGTGTGCTGTCACTCTGTCTCTGTCACGGGGGTGGACAGCCAGCCCAGCTTGTAATGAGACACAAAAATAAAGCAAAAAAACCCCAGTTATTTTTCACAAATACATGCCAACACAGCCTTAATTAAAACTAACATTATGGGTAATTTCTGTACAACACTAATAAACACACACACAAACAACACACACACACACACACACACACACACACACACACACACACACACACACACACGCACACACACACACTAACATGCACACATGCAGATACATACATTTATTTAAAATTACAGTCCCCCCCAGTTAGCTACCTGCCTAACATACTAACATACATACACGTGTGAGTGCGCGTACACACAAATACGCGTGTACACAGACACACACACACACACACATACCCTCACACTTACACATGGATGCACACACACGCATGCACACACACATAAATTCACATGCACAATGCTCGCAGCATGCTTCAGTCAAACTATAAAATGAGGAGAAAACACATTCATTAGCATAGAGACAGGTTTAATCAAATCAAGCGGCGAACACTAATTAGTCAGTGGAAGTGAAATGAGGTGGGAATTAATTGGTAACATAATTAGAATCTGCACATCTGCTGATTACCTCATGGTCATTGGGCTTCCATATGACTTTCCCAAAGAGCTGCCTCAAGCTTGTCTCTATGCTATTCTATCTCTCATGCTTTCCCTCTGACTTTCTGTCTCTCTGGCCCCCTTCCACCCCATCTCTTCCCCTCACTCTCTGTCGCTGTTCTGCTCTCTCTACCTCTTTTCTTCTATTTACTGATCTCTTTCTTTTTCTCTCAGTATAGTTATGCTCTGTTTTCTCTTTGCAGAATTCACACCCTTACCTGCTGATGCCCTCATCCAAGAATAGTGCCTGCCCAGGCTTTTAAAAATTATTGATATACTTAGAGGAGGCCCTTATTTTGGGTAGCTTACTTAGCTGATATTTTGCAGATGATCCATTTGTACTGCAGGATACCACACTGAGGCAATTCAGGTTAAGTACCAGGGGACAGCACCAGTGCACCACCTGTGAAATGAACCTCCATGCAGGCCAAAATCAGTTATGATTTCATCCATGAAGCAGAGATCTCATTCTGCACACAGACATCACATGAAATGGGTATGCATTCACAGACACACTCACATGCATGTATCTGCACACACATACACAATGCACACACATGCAATCACACACGCATTTTAAAGGATGTCTCTTAGAATTCTGTGGCAACAGGTTTTAATCACATGAACTCACCATTATGGCTAGGTAGGAGTAGTTATTGTATGTGATGGCAGAAACGACAATTGATGGAAGCTCGGGTGAGCTACAGCTACTTATGAAACCTCCGTTTGAACATTTCCCAACATTGTCATGATGTTTCAACAACATTTTTATGACTACAGGCCAGCTGGATAGCATTCATGTTATCACTTTACACAACACTGTGAAAGCAGTCTGCATTTCCACAAAACTTCATATTAAGTGTTTCTGTAATGGTTTTTTGTTGTCGTTGGCTATAATATGTTATGCTGTTCCTCTCATGTAGAGAATGTGGTAAATGAGTCTAATTAATTAGACTTCATTTGTGAATGCAAATCAGTCTAATTAGAAAATAGTCTTTCCTTACTAACACAATCAGGGGGAAATATTGGAATGAAATCAAACAATTTATTTAGCTGTGTAATAACAAGCAGTATTGTGTTTAATGAGAAAGAGCAATGCCCTAATTTGTTTATGTTAATGATATTAAACAGCATTTGTCTTTTCTGTAAAAGAATCCATTTTTTTTTCTTTTTTGTGGTATGACCAAAAGAGAACCAGAAGTGTTTTGTTAGGTTTTATTTGGCTCCTGATTGGCTCTTTCTGGCACAGTCCTTCTGTGTACTGTTATGATCATATCCTATAGACAATTTTCCCCCAAGAGGTCTGTGTCTTATTTTCCACTCACATAGTTTCCTACATTCATACATTCATCAAAAACACACACATATTTAATTGCAGTTCGTTGTTAATTTGGGGCTCTCTGGAGCACATCAATACAGCATATATGAATACAAACTTGGGTATGAGAAATGTGCTTTATAAAAAATTCTTTATTATCAAATGAAAAATGATTTCCAGAGAAAATGCTGGTTGGATTTCAGTGGCACTCAGTTTTTACTCAGCAAAGCAAATTATCTTTCAAACAGAGAGATTCATTTTTTTATTACTTTTATTGCTCATATTGATAGAACCTGAATTGCTAAACAGAAATCTCTGTAAATCTCACAAATAATTCCACAAATTCATCAATAGATCTGTCAGCTAGTTAGTAAACTTATCTATCTGTCCTTCAAGCCATTAGGTGATCCATTAGATGGACATTAGATACATCATTTTATAAGCAAGCTAGGATATCGTATCAATGCTTATATGAAGGGAATATTGATACTGCATGCCAACTGTAGAGAGACTGGGCTTTTGTAAAGTCCTCAGTTTATCTTGTCTTAGGACTGAACACCCAATCTTTCTGGGGTTAGGCAGTCAGATGCTGAAACCAGAACCCCACAATCAGATCTTGGCAAGCTTGAAGGAAACAGAGAGGGATGCCTATGGTAGCCTGTGCAATACAAGCAGGGGACAAAGCTCTAGACCTAGCCAGTCAACCTTACCTCTTCTGGGTGGAGCTCCTGACAGCAGAACGTGGAGCTTTATGCAGACGATCGCACAGCTACACATTGCCCAGCCGGCGTGCAGTAAAAACGTTACAAGAACATTGTAGGAAGGTAATGCGTTTGGCTACTCAGAGGTCCTGGTGCTATAATTATGGGTGAAGGATCTTTGATTGTTGGCGAGGTGACACCCAGCTTTTGTTCAAGTCCCAGCTCGAGCTCCCCAAATCTCCACAGGAGTAATTTGCCTGTCAGGAACCCTGCAATCACTTCTGCCTTAGACAATGGAACCCGTGCAGAAGATGTGGGGAAAGATTTACATGAAACACATTTAAATAATAAAAAAAAAAATGCATCTGGAAAGACAAGCTTTCCTCTGTGTGCAGACAGCCTGATGCAACAGCGCCGTGCCTCACTTTCAGAGTTATGCATCAGAGAAGCCCCCCAAAATGCTGGGTTCACAGGGTTCATCGGTTCACTTCACTCTCAGTTCTCAATGCCAGAGATAACTGAAAAAGGCCTCCATTATAACTCCTGCACTAAGTGCTGCTTTTTTTGAATCTCTCTGATTATGAGATTAATGTAATTTCAATGTTAAATAATAATAATCCACGCAACACAAGAAAATGAACAATTGCTTTCCCTCTGAAATGAGCACGTTTATGAATGATCCCATGTCATCTGCTATCTGAGCAGGAACTGCGCACATCTGAGGCCCCGATAGACATCATGAGCTTCATGGCCTGCGTTTTATATAAGAATACTGTTTTGGAGGGAAACACTGGCAGCAGTGTGGTCCTCTGAAGAAAACTAGCCAAATCATGTTTGTTTGTAATAAAAAGGCGATCGATTTCCTACAGAGAAGCACTGCTCACAATGCTCCTGCCGCCAACAAGCAGCCTACCCAGAGAATTGTGAGCGTGCTGTTTTTATGGTACAATGTATGTTTTAGGTGACTTATTTTTAGATGCAGTTAGCTGCTTTCGAGCCACCTGCTGTCTCAACGGCTCTCTTTCGCTTTCTCGTGAAACACTCTTCAGCGAAGCGCTATCTCCTCCAGGCCTGCTGCACTGTCAAACCTGAGACAATAACCGATTGGAGGAGGAGAGCCATTCCCCAGCCCCCTTTGAAAGAGCCACTAAAACCCCCATCTAGTCAAAGGAGTGCAAAGGGGAGGGAGGGAGTGTAGAAGGAGAGGAGAGAAATATCAGCTGCTCCAGTTTCTACAGCTAGAAAAGGAAGGATAGGCACAAACCCAGTGTACAGTGTCATTTATTTTAAGATGAGGAGTACACACACCACCCTAAGATTGACTGACTGGTTTAATGAACAATTGATTGATAAAGAAAAGAGTGTGGCACTCTTTTGGAGGGAGAGAGGAAGAAATAGAGAGAGAAAAAGAGAGAGGGAAGGAGCGTTAGAAAAAGAAAAAAGATTAAAGGGGAGAGAGAGTGAGAGAGAGAGAAATGAGAGAGAGAAAGAGGGAGAGAGAAGAGAAAGCATGAGAGGGAGGGGGAGGGAGAGAGCAAGAGATGGAAAGAGGGAGAGAGGCAACCATGGTGAAGCTCTCCGCTGTTCCAGCTGTATAAATGAAGAGCAAGGCAGCAGAAAGCTCATTAGATTATTGGGCGGTGACAGCCTAGACATGTCTCACAGTGGCAGGCAGCATCCGAAGGTTGCATTCTTGTGTTCCGATTGAGTGACCACAGGAGGACAGATCCAGGAAGAAGCTGCTCCACGAGACAGGGTGGGCTTGAAGGGAATGGGCAGTCACTGACGTTGACTGTCAATCAGACATGTTTCTAGATGGAAAGTTGCATGCCGGTGTTGGAAGCATCATCTAAGATTGCAGAAGATCAGATAGAACACTGAGGAATGTAGCGTTGCTGAACAA
Source organism: Megalops cyprinoides (assembly GCF_013368585.1). Lineage (NCBI taxonomy): Eukaryota > Metazoa > Chordata > Actinopteri > Elopiformes > Megalopidae > Megalops > Megalops cyprinoides. The sequence goes on from NC_050588.1 coordinate 18,843,124, forward strand.
CACCTTCATTTTATGTCATTTTCTGTTTTAAAATTTGTTTTATTTCTGTTGCCATAACAGGCTTCTCAAGTCTTGATTAGACCACATAACTGGATCCATCCAAACTGGTATTGGCATGAAGCTGTTTGTTGGACTGAAACTCTGTGTTAAGTCCAGTTTGACAGGTGCTGATAGCTGATAAAGTGATTTATGCAGCTGGTGGGTGGACGACTTAACTGATCAGTATTAGGATCACACCTGCAAACAGAGCATGCAAGTTTGCAAATCTTTTTCCAGTTAGTAACTAAGGAAGAGTCCAACAAAGGACATACACACATCCATATTTCAAAGTGGAAGACAAAATATACAGTAGATTACAGGTGTGCTACCCACACACTGTTGCAGCTCCCAGAAATGCTTCTATTGCATGGTAATCACATTATTTTGATTTATAGGGTTCTCAACACCCTTTACCTGATGAAGACCATAAAGGTCAAAATGTTGAAATCACAATACAGTATGGCCTTTTTTGTGTGTAGAAACGGTGTGCTTGTACTACAGCTCCTTCATAAAACTCACTATGTAAGGCTGAGGAAATATCAGAAATAGAAAGCCACACTCTGTCAGATTTGAAGAAAACAGTCTAGTATTATGAATAGTCTTCACAATAAACTAGTAAGGGAGCTGTTGGCCTTTGAGAAACACATAAGGCAATACTGTGTATTGGTTTTCTACTTCCATTGTTTCAATAAAATTAAACTGCAATTTTACAAACCAGGGCCATCACTGGTTTTAAAGACATTACACACATAGAACAAAGATCAGGTTTTTTTGTCCTTTTGTGAAAACAATGCAAGAGTGAAAATAAAAATCTGTCCCTCTCACAGATTTTGGAGAATGTGTCATTTTGAGCTGTCTAGCTACTGTTATCTACTGTTGCTTGGCAGGGAAATGCAATCTCCCTGCATCTAGCTGGCTCTTTGCTGTCACTTTCACTTTCTAAAGCTCACTTGTGTTACCATGACGACGTCATGGCAGCATTTTTCTCGCCTGTGGACTGGGGCCAAAGCCTCCTGATCTGTTCTCAAAATGCTGCTAAAACACTGTCGGGCTGGGTTGAGCCAGGCCGGGCATGACAGTGGAAAAGGGCCAGGACTCACTGTGGAAGACATAACTCCAGAACCTTTGCTTTCTAAGAGACTTTGCTTTCTTCGTGTCTAGCAGTGTAGTCCTGTTAGGTGTCATGTCACACGTCTCTTCCACGTGGTATACATCGGCAGTTATTTCTAGCTGTCTATCCAAGTGTTTGCGGAGCTCATATGTTAATATGTTCATGCGTTTTTCAGCTTACTCAGACAGAATACTCTCTTAATTCTTAGTGTTACTGTATTACTGTATGCAGAAACTGACGATCACACAACCACCTGCAAAGGTTGGTAGTGGATCCATTTTATACAATACTACCTTTTTCAGCAGTTGCCGATACAAAATGAGAAAAAATTGCTAAATATGACATACAGGGGGAGGAAAAGGACCACAGCAACCATATATTTATGGCTTTTATGGCTCCTTTTTGAAGCTGGACTAGTGTTTTTTTCCTGATAGACAGATTGGTGTAGGGCACTCTGCTATCTGTCTGAAGACAGTGGATGGATGTGGAAGGCACCCGGCTCCAATCACGCAGTAACCTCATCCATTCACAGTTTCTTAGCACAACTTCTTATCCAGAGTGACATACACAGCTCACAACTGGGAAATATATATTCATACACCTGGATAATTACCAAGGCAACTCAGATTAAGCACTATGCCCAAGGGTGTAACAACATTAGGAATCAAACTGGGAATCATTGGCTTACCAGCTTTGCTGGGTACCACTACTCCACAGTGCTGCTGCCTCATCTCTGGCCAGCTTCCCATACGAGAGCCTAGAAAAGCTTCAGAAATTTATTGGTAATAAGTCACTTTCCTATTTCAGTTAAGTGTGTAATAAATTAGCCTTGTAAAAGAAAAAAAGAAGAATGAACATTTAAGTTAACAGAGAACTTGAATCGGAAAAAATGTATAATTAGCTCATATTAGATAATTGGCAAATGCACAGAAAGATGATTCATTCTTTAAAAAAAATGCATTCTCATTAACAATAAAATTGCAGTTTCAATCACTTTAGAACCTTTGGGGCAAATTCTCTATCCAGCCAAGGGTGTCATGGAAACTAATTACTCTAATTACTAGTAGACCTCATCTACATTGCAGACTGGTTGTAAAATGATCTTTTTGAAATGAAAGAATGCACTCACACCTTACAACATTTTTTTCTCTTGCTTTATTGCCTGTGTATAAAAACACAAACATTTTAGGCACCGTAGGGTTATATATCCTTCTATAGATGATTGGTCATTTTTGTTTCATGTGGTTCATATATGTGGCTCATGTATGTACAATTCTACAACCTGCTTATGGTTTTATTTTTCCCTCCATGATTAGTGTGTGTGTGTGTGTGTGTGTTTCTCCATCCACACTGAGTAGTACAGGATAAAACAGGAAGGGCAGCTTCTGGAAGTGTGTCTGAGGAAAGATCTCAAGGAGGCAGGAAAGTCCCTAGAAGTGGGACACATGATCACAACATCATCACACTGCAATTCTCAGCTGCTCAGACACACATTCATCGGTGTCACGGATGATTGCAGGAGATCAGATAGAACACTGAGGAATCTAGCGTTGCCGAGCAACACCTTCATTTTATGTCATTTTCTGTTTTATTTCTGTTGCCAAAACAGGTCTTGACCCCCCATCCCACCACTACCACCACCACCACCACCCAAACCCCAACCCTATTCAAAGAGACCCTGAATACAGAAAAAACATTGCGGTTAAAGGCCACACATTTGCTTTAGCACCTGTTTGCAAGTCCTGTTCTTTTTGAGTGAGTGATTAGGGGTTGATTGATGTGTGAAAAATGAGATTTGTGATTTCTTCTTCAAACACAGATGAGAAGAGTGAATGAGCAGAGACTCTGCCATCCAAACCTAAAGGGCAACAAGTTTATGACTCTGTGGGGGTAATGGGCACATCACGTCAGAGGATTTCCTTCAAACTGAATCCTTTGTCTTTTGTCCCTTTAAACCCTTTATCATTTCATCATAATCTACATGTTATGTTGTGTGTGTGTGTATGTGTGCCCTCATTAAAGCATTTACACCTGAGTATTTGGCTCCTGTTTTCCCACAATACACAACTGTGATGACAAAGTTGCCTTGCAACCAACAAAGAGGTCAGCTAAGTGGGTGAACACTGCCCCCGCAGTTTCAGTCAGGAACTCCACCAACACAAGCAGGGACTTCCCATGTAACTATTACCATACTATTACCATGCTATTACCATACCATTACCCAAGTGCTTGATCAGGTGACCACCCCCCCAGCCCCCCCCTGCGCTTCATGTGATAATTACCAGACTTTGTGTTTAATAACTGCACCATCAATGTATTTACAGGAACTCTGGAAAAATCTACTCACTGCCCCGGCCACCACTATTGTCCTGGATTTCTTTTCAGTTGGTTTTGGCCTTTTGGATCCCTGTCCTTGACATGAAGACAACGGAACTTCACCAAGACATGTCACCTCATTACTGTGTGTTTAATGTCTCTTCATTCCTAATTTCATTATTACCTCAATGGTGCCCTCTTCATACTATAACCATACATTTTCAATAAAAACACGTCTCTTTATTATAGAAAAAGTTCTTGTCTTGCTGATAATGTTTTCTGATTGTCGTCACTAGATACTGGTTCATTGTACTCTGCGATAATGATCAAAATCTCAGCTGTCTGCTGCAGCCACACAAAGCTTGTTGCAATAAACCAATTAATTTCAGAGAGAATTGCAGTTGCTTCCTTAATAATCATTTTAAAATAAAAAAACATCTTTAATTCAGAGTAGGAAATCTTAAGGTTATGAATTAAAAGTAGGGAACTCCTTTGATATGCAGTTTTCAAAGAAAATCTCAAAATGTTCTGGATTCTGAAAAAAAAAAAAACTCAGTGCTTGCATTTCAGTGAAAAAAGCCTCTGTGGTTGTGTGGTGGTAGCTGGGCTTGTGATTCAGAGGTTGTAGGTTCACATCCAGGGGCATGAGCATTGTACACTTGAGCATGGTACTATATCATACATGCAGGGAAATGTTAAATACAAAACCCACAAAAGTTGCCCTGAATAAGTCAGATACCTACAAACGGGAATGCTGAAGCTCTTTTCCAGATATATAGGCAGTAACAATCAAGGAAATCACCAGAGAGAGAGAGAGAGAGAGAGAGAGAAAGAAAGAGAGATTTCAGTATTACCATATGTCTCTTGCGTTAATATGTCTCTGCAGTTCTGCATGTACACTGTATATGTCTTCTGTCACCCTATATTATTGCTCTTAAATATAACATTTTTTACGTCATTGCTTTGGTAGCATTGCTTTTGCGTATCTGGAGACATTTGAGACAGATTTGACCGCAGTCACGGATGTGTTGTTAATAGTGTAGACCGAAAACTTCCAAACCTCCATTTGTCCACTTTCCCGTCTCAGGTTTGCATTCTGTGGTGACTGGCGTTTACGTTTCTCACTGAGACAGCAGTTTCAATGCAGTGTTTTGCCCAGATACTCTAGTTGTTCTTGTAAGTGTATCTGATAAAGGTTCTCTGACAGGAAGGCCTATAAAAGAAGATAAAGCACAGTTACAAAACAGCGGACATTATGCAGCCAACAATGTCATTGGTGCCACAGCGAGGTGTGGTGTGTATGTATGTATCTTGATGAGTGTTTGGGGGTGAGTGTCTGGGGTTTTGGGGGTTGCCAAGACTCTTTATTCCCCTCCTCCTCAAGTGCCACAGGTGGCAGGTCAGTGAGTGGCAGCATCCCAATCTGCAAATGAGTGAGGGAAGTGATCAAGCAAGTCAATACTTTACATGAAGTATATACCTGAGGAAGATGATTTAGCAAAGAACTGAAACATACTCCACCTTTTTCCATTCCAGAACTATGGTTCATGACAAAAGAAGTACAACTCAAAAAAAAAAAAAATTACATGACACCATGGAAACAGCAGAAGCAGTGACATCTGGAGACCAGGTCAGAATCTTCACATTAGTCTGAAAGTTGGCTCTAACACTTCACAGTTTTGAGAAATCCTGTCCTCTCCTGCACTGATCTTCCCCATTGTTTACAATTGGAAACAATTGTTTACAGTTTTAAAATTGAGGGACACTTTGGAGGTAAAATTACATCAGTCTGGAGCAAGTAATATTCGATGCAAAATATCAATATGGACAAATGTGCAACACATTACTTTAATGCAAGGGTCCCGCTCCAGTTAATGTTAGTTTTATACAAGCAATATGACAATTTATATGTTAGGCCTGCATTGTTCGTGATTTACATCAGTGGACTATCTACATTGTATTGAATGCATTCATTTGTAAATCTGGCTTTATTCTAAAAGAAGGCAAGCAGTTGGTATGAATTGTCTTGGTTTTCTAACTATTGACAATCTCCATGTGATAACCAGATGCATATCACTGTGGTTCAGATTTGTTTGAGTCTTGAAATGCAGAAAATGTTGCACAGTTACTCTGGGTGAATGTCTGGTCCAGAGTTACCACTCTTTCTGACCGTTTGTGAGAAACATCATACATAAAATTCAGTACTTTCTGTGGTAACATGGTGTTTTTTTACATCACTGTGGTGAAATTAAACTTGTGTAAAATTCTTAAAAACCGGTATGCACAAATGTGCACCCTGGAATGCAGAACAAGAGAGATCCTGAGATGGCACATCAAATAGGAAGGGTACCAGCTTCTACACTCACTCACAGGGAGCAAATGAGGGCAAGCGAAAGTTCATTTTGCGGACTGGGCTATCCTTGACCACGTGACTCGCTGACATTTTGGGAGGAAGCACTTAGGGCAAGTGCACAAAGATGCAGATTGGGACTCAGCCAGCAGCATGTTTCACTAATTATCTGGCTGCTTAATCTGGCTTCAGCTTTAATGATTTAAACAAACAGTGTTACTGAGTCTGAGGCTGGCCCCAGCACCTCGCCAGATCCCCCTGTTTACACGGCAGTGACTGAAACCAGTTGGGGGGGCTGTGTGGGGTTGAGGTTGGCGTGAGTGATGCTGGTGTCACCACCACTGGCAGCTCTCAATGGGTTTGGAGGGCTTTGCGTGTTTGTTTTTTTGTTTTGTTCAGTTTCTCTTTCCCTCCCTGTCTTGGCTTGGGCTGACTCTCACAGAAGAACATGCGTCTGCAAACCAAACCAGAGTCCTCTGCGGTGGGGGAAGTGGGTGGGGGGGGGGCTGAACTTTTTTTTTTTTTGTACCCTCCAGTATGAGATTGAGATCATTTTAGGAGGTTTTAAAACCAACCAAAACCCCAAACCATGTAATTGTTGTTTTCTGTAAAAACCTGCTGAATAGGTGTCTTCTTGTTGTTTTTTGTATATATGGATGTTTCAGGAAGATGGTGTGTTTTACTCTCTGGTGAGGAGCGAACACCTGCAGCTCAGATAACCTGTGTTTACCTGTATTTACCTGCATCTACCACATGGGCCCTTCAGATTACACACTGGCTCCAGCAGCGGCCAAAACAAGCCTCCATTTTCCTAGCTGGAGGGAGATTGCAGCAGGCTGACAGGAAAGCTCCCTGCGTGCGACCCACGAGACACACGCGGGGCTTCACCTGCGCTGTCTTAACCTGCCTTTTCGAGTGAGAGTATTCCCACTGTTAAGATGACTCTGACAGCAGAGGTGGCTATTATATGTTTTTTATACTTGTTAGTGCTGTGGCAAGACTTTCACAAGTTCACAACAGCTGAAATTAGAGGGGAAGAGTAGGAATCATACACCATTAGCAAGGGAGACAAAGATCTGAAGAAGAAAAAACTGATTACTGAATCCATTCAAATATCCTTCCCTACCACCCCTCTCCCTCAGAGCAACTGCATTCAGAGACATGCTTTATAGGCATGACTCTATAGTGTATATACTATATGTTGTGGTAGCAGTTAAAACTTAAAAAAATTATATGATTTAAAAACATTATAATGAAATAGTAGCATTATATGTAAAAATAATAAAAAAGTAAAAAAAAAACATAATAACAAAGGTTTGGTAAATAATAATTATGACTACTAAATTGTCATGATAAATCATATTATTGGCTATTGGTTATATAAATGCTTTACATTTAGGGGCATGTAGTGTCTTGTTTTCTATAGAATGTTCCTCTCCCTTTCTCTCTGTCTCTCTCTAGCTGCCTCGTACCCTGTGTCTTTCAGCTTCCTTCTGTACAGTTTTGAAATCAGCAAAGAGTAATGTAAGGACTCAGTTATTCTTTAAAACCTTTATTGGATTTAAATTCAATGCATTTCCTCTGGCCTTCAACCTCTGTTTTAGGGTGGCTGAATAATCACCTCATAATTCTGACGGGCCAAACAGAGAAAAACAGAGGTTTATTTAGCAGAACCTACTGCATACTGCAGAATCGAGACAACAGAACAGTTGTCTGCTCTCCCAAGGGTCGGTACTCAAAGTTACAGTCACAGTTACGTTATTTGTTTAGTAGATGCCTTTACCGAGAGTGATTTACAAAGCACACATTTATATAACTGGGTAATTACTGAGGCAGTTCAGGTTACATACTGTATCAAACCAGGAACCTTTTGGTTACCAGCAGAGGCCCTTACTACTAGGCCACACTGCAGCCTGGAAGAGAATACTGCTGAACAGCTCAGCGTAAACTTGCATGTGCCACTAAGAGAGAGACAAACTCACCAAGATATCCAGTCTAAATCATGGAATGTGAGTACAGGATAGGCTCAGACAGCCAGGGCCAACCAGGCCAAGTTAAGGCTAAATGGGACCAACCCTGTCCAATGTGGGCCAGCCAGGGCCAACATGGAAGTGCTCGGTTGCTGCAGCCAATCAAAGGGTCTATCACTTTGTCCAATCACAGGAGTCCATCAATGCGTCCAATCATGAGAGCCCACCACTGCAGACCAGCATCGGGAATGGCACACGAAGCCATTCGGAGATAAAGAAAGGGGCGCGGTTCCATTCTTCTTGTTGTGTGTCCGCTCAAATTGCAGGCTTTTACGCTGACAGCAGAGGTCAGCTGAGGGATGAATGGGAGGAGGTGGCCGTGGAAGGTCACCTTTAAGGACGAGGCTGCACGAGGAGCTGGCCGACGCCCAGACAGGAAATCGAAGAGGAGAGCACTGAGGGAGAGAGAAAAAATGGCTGCAATTTCAGGAACCAAATTACCCCAAGAGGTAGAGGAAAAATACTGCGCTTTACTGGGAGGACCAGCACAGCCATGCTTCAGAAAACTAACAACTGCATCATGTCTAGAGATTTAAAAAAATAAGCACCCAACAAGAAACACCACAACAGGCAGCATGACACTGTAGTTACTCTGTTCAAAAATCTGTACACAAAGCTGGTGAGTTGCTTAGCAGGGATGTTTGGTTGATCTTCTATGAATGCATTTTTCCTGCAGCTGGCTATTCCTAAGAACCAAACCAGTCTCAGCCTAATCCAAACCATATCCAAACCAAAGAACCACAATGGCCGGCTGACAAAAACATGTTTAGTGGCAGTGTTCACAACACACATGTGTTACAAAAATATAAAACAATGGTCCTCACAGCTTTCAAGCAGCCAGCTGTCAGGTTAGTTGATGGATGTCTTAACTTTACATGCGACTGGTCAGTGGTGAGTGATGAAGATGCATACAAAGAGAATGCATTTGGTTTGTATTCTGCATAAAAATTGAGTTAAAATATTCAGTTTTGGAAAATGTTGATTAAAAATTACTTATTTGCTATACTTATATTACCTAAGAGAGTATAAAACCATGACACTTATATACAACCATCAGATTCTGTCTGCAGAAATCCAAACATAAAATCTATGAATTAGAAATCCAGCATTCACAACCTTACTAGTGTGAACTCACACTAGCAACACACACACACACACACACACACACACAAAGCAAATTTAGGGACAGTATCTGCTGTCTTTTTCTACTTCTAAAAATAAAGAACATTGATGACCAGACTCTTGTATTGTTTATTTTATTTTAATTGTCTTAAATAGACATTCAGCTTTGTATGTCTGGAATTTTGTATAGCATTCTCATGATAGCTTTGTCTTTTATACACACCGACCATGAGAACAATCAGTTCTAAAAACTGATGGCTGCTAAAAGACATCAGGTGGCCTATTGTGGCTCAGTATGAATTTTTCAATTGTACCCAATTACTTATCTTTTTAGGTTGTCTTAATTAGTAGAGTAATTAAAATAATTCCTGCCTTTGACTACAATGCTGAAAGACCTAATACACAAAAAGATACACACACGTGCATGTATACCATATGCACATATATAGACATGCATAATACACATATGCACAGACATACATGTATACACACACACACACACACACAAGCACTAACAATGTCGTTCCTAAAATAAATCCACATGCTTTCCATAGAGTGTAGCTCATGTAGGAATCCTGCTTGTGGCCTGTCTAAAATAAAATAAAAATATGAAAACATACATCTCCTGTTTCCATGGTAACCTGGCCATACTACCAAAGTGCCATGACGCCTCCAAGTATTGACAGAATATGTGTGTCTCTCTCTTTCCGCAGAGCTGTCATTACTCCTTTCTCTCCTTCTTTCTCTCTCTCCTCTCTTCCTCTGGTCCCTGGGCCCCAATCCCACTCCCCCTGCTCTGTCAACGTATCTGTTTGCAAGAGACATTCAGTTAAATTTACTTATCTGCTTAGTGCAATTACTATCAGTCCAGGGTGACTCAGATGTATGCATATATCCAGCCAGGTATTTGCTCAAGCAATTTTTATTATAGACCATGCTAAAGTTTGCCACAGCAGAACCACATCTGGGAATCAAACCTGCAACCTTCTGGTTACAAGGTAACAACCTTCAGGTATCAATTCCTGCATAACTTGGCTACAATGACTCTGAGATGCTGGGTTACTGGAGAGGCCTCAGTCCATGTACATGTACTGTATGCACTGTATCAGGCTCACCATCATTACTCTCATCGCTAGATTATTATTCCACCCTTCATTAGTGTTAGAGCCATTCACTGTTTTTACTGGCTCATTTAGTAGATTGCTTTATCCAGGATGATGTTTATTGTCTGTGACTCCACTGATGGGCGCCCCGCGTCAGAGAAATCTCCCAACAGCACCATCACCATCACTACCATCAGCCGCACCTCTGCACACCCCCTACCCCCATTGATCAGCACCTTGGTGCTGTCATCATCCAACTAATGACAGAGCATTAGACAAAGGCAACCAATCCAGGCCGTGCATTCACCCATATGTAAGGTCAAGGGGTGTGAACAGGATAGGGGGATGGGTTTAGGGGGCAAGGGAGGGCAGGGGATGACACGTTTGGTATGGAAATGAAAGGAGATGTGTGTCTGTTTAAAATTGGCGTTATACTCCTGGAGGGGCCGCCGCCATGCCTCCCAGACGTTGAGCCTCCATAATTCTCCCCATTGCTTACAGCCCCTGGCCCCTGATCCCTGACCCCTGACCTCTGACCAGACGGGAGATCATCCTTCAAGGAAGTGACAACGCAGGACCAAGATCAGCCAGGTCATTAGTAATATAAATTGACCACACAGACAGGAGCAAAATGACAAAAGGGAGAAAGTGATATTTGCCACAGGGCTTGGTAGATTTTGGCTATAAAGTCACAATAAGTGTTTTAAGAATTCATAAGCTGTATGAATCTTCTATGCTTCAATGTCATATTGTCTTTAGATGTCCTCTCCATATTATACTTCTCAAATGCAATCCTGGGACAAAGGAAACATTGAGGTGAAACTTTTATCACTTTAGCAATGTTTTGGTATTTAAGGATTAAGTTACATTCCAGTCATTAGGAGTCCTTCTTTGTGACAACAAAAAAGAGAACAGCCATTACAGTATGCATTATCATCCATGTTAGAATATTGCTCTTATTATTTCATGGGTAATCTATGAATATCCTGTCAATATTTTTGAATACAGCTCAGAACAATTTATCATGTTCTAGTGGTATGGTATACAGTTTTACTCATTATTTTTTTGGTGTGAACACCTCTCTCTGTTACGAAGCGGTGCTCTTTGTTAGCATTGCACAGCACTTCCTAACAGAGAGATGGAGAGATCAGCTGGCACCCAATAACTTCCTTCCAAATGAGTCCAGTGAGTTATTACCTATGCTCCTATCCCCGCAAAATCAATTACCAAAGACTAATCTGCATACACTATCTGTATTTGATTGTGTGTTGATGATTATCCACTTAATTGATCATTAAAGGAGCTCGGAATCATGACAGGGAGCGAGTCTGGTTCATTTTGCGCTCACAAGACTAATCATGTACCCTTGTGTTAGAAAAAATAAAATAAAATAAAAAAATAAAAACGCTGCATCAACTGATTAGTTTTAGCGAGAGTAATGAGCGATGAGACCTCGGTGCAGATCATGGCATCATCTATTTGAGTAGCAGACAGTAAGGAGTGCAGGGAAGCACAGCAGAAACAGGGTGAATGAATGAGGGAGAGACAGAGAGAGAGACAGACAGAGAGAGAGAGAGAGATAAAACTTTTAAACCTCTTTCAAATCATACACACGCAAAAATAACACAGGGAGAGGGAGAGCATGTTTTAGCATAATCTCAATGGCTTGTGGTTTACTTCTCCAATCACAAAAAAATTCTGTGAATTTTGAAGAGGTCTTTCAAGAGACCTGCATTACAGTCTGACTGTTTAATTTCTTAAAAATAAACTAAATCAGCCGGAGTACAAAGAAAATGCTTGCCTTGTGGGTTCACGAACCATTGTTATTATTTATTTGCAATTGCTTTCTGTTTTATAGTCACTCTAAGTGTAAAAAAGTGCACCTAATCTTTTTTAAAGATTTGTTTCTCATACATCTTTCTGAGGGAGCTGATGCTGGGTGGCTTTCTTCATACAGGATTGCCCTCTCTAAACTGAGACTATAGTCATTTAAACAAAAATCCCTTTGGGTGTGAACTAAATTATAGTGTAGCTTTTTTGATTCATAAATTATTTACTACTTCTTTCAGTTGCTATCATTCGTCCCCTCTGTTCTGTTAACCTCTTGTGTGTATATTTGTAGAATAAATTCCATTTTACCCTTATTTATTTACCTAGCAGACACTCTTATTCAAGGCATTATGGGATTTTTTTTAACAACCTAAGGCAGATGAACTGATTTTCACATGAAGTGTATGGCATATCCTATTCTATCAGCCAACTTGTATCACCTGGTTCCCTCACCAGACTAGATCGGTGTAGCTGCTCTATATCTGTGTGGCATTGATCTAAAAGTAAAAACAAAACCAAAAAAAAAAAACAAAACAAGGAAGCTGTTCAAGGTTAGACTGCTACAACCTTTGTGAAGCAGAGGATGTAGGATGGCTGTGTCCAGCTCTCCTGGCCAGGGTAAGGCATCAGGCAGGGGCCCAGGAATGGGACTCGGTAGCATGGGGCTGAGTTAGGCACACACAACACTCCCACACGTCCTAAGAGCAGAGAGCCACTATTAACCCTACAGCTGTAGTGATTGTTCTTTTAGTAAAGGCATGATTAAAGAGAACCTGCTACCTGCTCACTGTTGATGTGCATGGCACAATCCCTTAGCCAGAAGCAACTTCTACATATTATCCCTTTCATACACACTGACTATTCACTGAAGCAATTCTCCCTACTTATTATGCCACCCTGCAGGCCACTTAATATCCTGCAAAATAATATGACATTCCACAAATGAAAGCTGTAATTTCATACCTTTTATTCGTATTCTGACATTAAAAAATATATATATACCTCATACTTAATATTTCAAATGTTACCTTAAATTGAGATATAGGACTGCTGCATTTTCATCCAAACAGGCAACAACTTCCATAGACACCCATACTATGTTTTCCTTTTTAAAAAATAAGATTTCATCTTATTCGCTGTGTTTGCTGTTGCCGGCTATCTCCTGCTGTTGGGAAAAGAGCTACCCCGTCTCTCTGTGCCTCCTCCCTCACGCCGCTCAGCCTCTGAGCCATTTTAGTTTTAGTTCATGTACCATCTCTCCCTCGTGCACGGCTATGCTTAGTGGAGGGAATAACATTATGAATAAATGTTCATTACAAAAATAATTTTTGAACAAAGACAGCATTATAGTGCTGCAGTATCACAGTGCAATAGATTGATATTTCAAACAGAGCAGGGGTTACATATTTGTGTATCTTGTGAATTGAATCCAAATATAGCAGAGAGCAGAGACCATACAGTGTATGCTGATGGAAGGACATAGAGATTCTTTCCTTTTTCTTCTGATTTTAAAACAGTTCACAAGATTTTATACCTCACAGATTATATCGTGTTTTTGCAGAATACATGATAATACACAAGGGGCATCAAGCAACAAATATATTGATTAGGCAATTAACAACAACAATAAAAGATAACAATAATATTCATATTAATGTTAATATTGAATAATATTATTAAAATTTATTCCAATGCAGGCTTCAGATTTTTGCTTTCAGAAATGCCCGGTAACATGTAAATCACGAGCGGGATCTTCTCTGGCAGTCAGTGTGTGAGGGGTGCAGACATCTGCCCTCTCTCCGCAGTCAGTCAGAACATGGCCATGCCGCACGTCACAGCGCAAGGTAGCAAATTCACCAGGACAGCCTCACCATCTGTCACCGTCCATGCGCTCAGGCACAAAGGGGTCAGGCTTCAGCGCAGAGATATAGGCCTCAAACGTCACAGTCCGTCACCCTATTGTCCTTGTCCGCCATTGAACGCTGCTGGCGTACCGTTCGCCCTCCCTGCACCGTCTGTCCAGGGCCACATGTGAGAAAATTTGTGCATTGTTCAAACTATGAGACATGGGTATCAACCAAAAAGGTAAATGCTAAAATAGGAACATACACATTTTCACTGGCATGTCCCAGACGATTTTCCTGAATGTTTCACATTATTACATATTTGGAAGCTGGAGAAATTTGACGGGCTTGTAAATATAATCAATGGCTGTGTGAATAATTTTTTAAATGTAATGTGAAACTAAGCAGGAGCTTTTTTTCTGCCTAATATAATACCACTCTACTACATATAATTATTCTGCTTTAAAAGAAAAAAAAAAAAACAAAATAGACTTTCAAAAGCCTGTACAGCCATACAGTATATCTGTTATATAAAACTGTAAAACTGCTGCCAGAAGCCCCGCTCTTTGCTGATGAATAATAATAATAAAAAGAGAGATCTGCAGCCAGCCATCTGGCACAGTATTACAGAAATGTGAAGATCTCCGGTGCCTCCGGTCGTGGCGCGCGATCCTGAGCAGGCTCGCCTCCCAATCTCCAGCCGTGCACACAAAGGTGACACGCCACACTTGTCCTTGCAGCGCAGGTGCCAGAGGGCTTATGTAAGTAAATGGGTGAGGACAGAGAGCGGTACTAGCCGAAGCGGGAGGACGCGGCTCAAGGACCTCTTCCTGCGTTTATTTGATTTCTCTCTCTTTTTCATCCTTCCTTTTTTTCCCCCTCACTTATTCAGCTACGACTTCATTTTTTTTTTTAATTCATAAGAAAAGGCAGGCAACCTTAACTTTTGGCTTCATTTTTTTTCTCGCATGGCTTTTCCCATTGACTTTTCTATGCTTTTATTCTCCCTTTTTGGAATTATCTTTCAAATTCACTGTCATCATCTTTTTGTCAGAAGTTTTGTCAGAATTTGGAATCACAATGATGATTTTTCCATGACTGAATCTGATATTAAAGAAAACCTTCTGGGCCCATTAAAAGATGCTTGAAAGCACTCTAATGCTTTATCTCCATTAATGGCCACAAAAGCAGAAACCTGACAGGGAGAAAGATGGATGTACAGGTAGACTTACAGACAGTAAGAAAATAAAGGTAAATGAAGAGAGTGACCAAGAAGACAGTTCAGAGAAGTAACAGAAAAACAGATCCGAAGGAATACAGACAAGAGGTGATTGTTACCAAATTAAGACACTTTTCTCTTTTGCCCCTAGCAGGCACATAAATCATCTGTTGTCAGTCCATTTGCAGTGGAGATTCATTTTTAAGAGTCGTGTCCCGGCAGTGCTGTTATCGTTCTACAGAGGAAGCATCTCTCTCTAAATCCCTCGCCGCCTTCCCGTTAGTAACAGGAATACCGTCCAATGGGAGTTGTGCCTGCAGATTATTCGCCTTAATCCCAGTGTAATCTTGCATCCATTAGGGCGTGTTTAGACAGCGCCGTTGGAAAAGGCTTGGCTACGTTATTGGCGTAAAGCCCATTGACATGCAGAGGATAATTGTGCAGAAGATAACCTCATTCAACCCTTCAAGGTCCCTCAAGATGAATAAAACACAAAATCCCTAACAGCCTCCCAGTGTTAATCCTGGCAGTCAGAGGTGAGGCTCTGAAGACTGGTTATGCACAAAGGACAAAAGCCTGTACCAATGAAAAGTAAAGTAAAACAAACATGCTCAAACAAATAACTGATTCCTTTTAAAAGACACCATAGTTTGTAACAAATGTAGTTTGTCCAAAAAATCAAGAAGTAATTTTGTATGGAGCTGTTCAGAAACAATAACCTTTCGATCAAAGGCCCTGATTCTGGGGTAGATGTTAAAAGCCTTTATCAGACAGGCAAGACCATTTTTCAAAAAAAGTGAATCCTGAAGAAGACCTGAGAAGTTGCAATATTTAGGTCTAGCGCACGTTAAATGTGTCCTTGCCTGAGCAATAATGGGTTTTCACATTTTCACATATTTCACAAACACAGACACACTCTCCCTCTCTCTCTCTCTTACACACACAATCTCTCTCATACATGTAAACATACAGTTTTCCTCTCTCTCTCTCTCTCTCTCTCTCTCTCTCTCTCTCAATTAACCTTTTTTCCACAACAGTATTACACAATGCTATATTTAGTGTATTTATTTGGCTAATTATTTTATTTAATTTCTATTTTTGAAACCACCCTTGCTTCCAAAGAGCACTATTTTGGATGTCCAAAAGTCCCTTGTAGTATTTCCAGTACATGGTTTCTTCCTAATGGTTTTAAAAACATTTCTCTAAGAAAATAACTTTTATTACACCGTGACTCTTACTATGTATTTATTTACGCTTCACACTTGAAACTCCGGCACATGATAAAACCAGCTGACAATCAAGATGGCCAATCCAAAAAGCCAGAGCCTGGTGCTGTGGTGTTGGTTCAGCACTGAACCTCTGTGAGAATAGAGCAAACGGCAGCTCAGGTCAGCGTGGTAGTGGGGATCACTACTGCAAAATGGCTGCTACATCACCTGGGCGGCTCCTGTGTGAGCCTGTGAATGAGTATATATGAACATACACATACAAACACAGACATACTCTCCTTCTCTCTCTCTCACACACACAATCTCTCTCACACATGCAAACATTCAGCCCCCCCCCCTCTCTCTCTCTCACACACACACACACACACACACCCAATCTCTCACACATGCAAACACGCACAGTCATGGACATAAAAATGGGCATAAAAACACATTTTCCTGTCCCAAGGGCTCACACTGCTGATGAAATAAAAATACATACAGAACACATTCTATTGCGATCCCACAGATGTTCCAGTGTCAAACCCAGATGTAGAATTACACCTGCACCGTGATAACACACCTGTAGAGCTGTGTGTCTGGCAGTTCTATAAAATAAGTCTGTTGAATCTGAGGCATGTTTTATTGAGGTATAATTTATAGAGATATCAGAGATTCATTGTTTGCTGAATTATCAAGCCATATTCCTAATGTTAATGATCTGAATGATAATGATGAGTTGTACCATAATTTGCCAGGTGAGAACAATATTACTGACTGTTCCAAAGCCTATCATTTAATCGTGCAGTGTAGAAGGTATTTTATTAGCACATAAATCTAGTTATATATTCATATTCAGTGTCTTATACACTATGTCTCTAACTCTAATTGAATGAAGGTCCTAATGTTTCCATACTTTCATGGTAAATGAACATTTTAAATTATACAATGCAATGTGAGTGGGCTGCTTTTATGTGATATGATGTAATGTGATGTTTTATGTGATATTTAAGTGTCTGTAAAGTGGAAAAAAGTTGGTGACCATGACTAACCCCTGGGCTTTCCAATCAACCCATTGGCCTGAGACCAACCTGATCACCATCACTAGCCTCTCAATGCAAACCTTTTGGAACTCAGAATTCCTACAATACACCTCTCTTCTAAAACCCCTCAGATGTAACGGACATTATGGCCACACACTCCCTAACCACTCATTTATAACCAACATTACTATTACGCTTCAGATGTAACCAAAACACATATCAAGAGATTCTCACAAAAACAGCCTGTGAAAACACATTCAAAGGTCACTTTCATTTTTTATGCTGAAGTAAGGCTTATGTAACTACTCTCTTGGTATACAGAAGGAGTCGGAGTGCAAAGTGAATCATTGCACTCAGGCATTACTGCTGAGAGGCTGAGCATTAGCTCACCAACGGAGAGATAAGGGCATCCAGAGAGGGAAAGAGAGAGAGAGGGAGAGAGGGGTTGGGAACAACAGAGACAAAGGTAATAAGAGGGAGAGAGGGAAAGCAGAAAGCAGGAGGATGGGAAAATCAGAGAAAGAAGTATTGAGAGGGAGAGAGAGAGGGAGAGGGAGAAAGGTAAAGCAGAAAGCAGGAGGATGGGAAAAACAGAGAAAGAAGTATTGAGAGGGAGCGAGAGGGAGAGAGGGAGAGAGGGAGAGAGAGAGAGAGAGAGGGAGAGAGGGAAAGCAGAAAGCAGGATGATGGGAAAAACAGAGAAAGAAGTGTTGAGAGGGAGAGAGGGAGAGAGACAGAGAGGGAGAAAGGTTGGGAGGGAGGGAGAGAGACTGAGAGAAATAGGTTGAGCGAGAGGGAGAGTGACATGCTGGTGAATAATGGCTGACCTCACACAATGACTGTGGGATTTACATTCTCGTTCAGCTGTGTTCCTACATATTCCACAGCCCCTGCAGTGTGATGTTCGGGTGTGAGGTCACGTTCTCACAGTGAGGATGCTGGAGGTGTTCCCTTTTTATTGAATCATATTTACAGAAAGCAGCCAAAATTGTGAAAGAAAAAATACAGTTGGATATAGCCTTCACCACAAAATTAAATCTGAATTCTAAGCCTCATCTTTGTGACATATAAACTTTGTTATGTGGGCTCACTATCATTACCCCAAACATTTGCCATGTCAAAACTCAGCATACACGTACTTCACATTTCAGTGGAAGGTGAGTCTTGCCTGCCCTACCTGCTGTGATCCTTTCAGCTACACAAAGCCCTCTTACAACTAATACAGACACAGAATCACTTTAACTACACAAGGCCCATTTTTCACCTAATACAGACACAGAATCACATGAACTACACAAGGGCCGTTTTACAACTAATACAAACACAGGATCACTTTAACTACAAAAGACTCTGTTATATCTTATACAGACATAAAACCACTTTGGTTCCTCCTACACTGATTTTTACAAGTCTGAATCTTAACATGCTATCGAAAAATTTGAACAGATGTTAAACAAAGGCTGTATACTTATTAATATTAATAAAGACGTTCCCGAATGAAACATGATGGGTCTCTGCTGTGTATAGTACTAAACTGCAGTGCAGTGTGAAATTTTGTTATGCAGCAAATCCTACAGATAATTCAGAGGACAGTCAAGAGGTAAAGAAACCAAGCGAACGATGTCAGATCTGAGCCCATATGCACTGTTACCATCTCTTCTTGCTTGGCGGGTGAGGAAAGGAAGCTGATGCACCTGCCTCTGTTTCCTTATTCGTTTCCTTATTGTTTTTCATCACCCAGGCAACTGGAGGTGTAGCCCTGATTCATGAATAATATGGAGGGTTGGGGATGTGTGTGCTGGGGGGGTGAGGGGGGCGGGTTGATAGTTGCTGTGATGACGAACAGGCACTGACAAGAGCCATTTTGATTTGCAGACAAGATACATAACATCCTCAGATTGTTCCGGTTACCTTACTGCAACGTTTTGTACTTTGCCACTACAAGAATGTTATGTGTCGAATGGCACTTGTGAACATGGACCACAGTAATCAACATGGGCCTGAGTGCATGGCTGTGCATCAGGAATTCTGATTGGTGTTACCCCTGTTTTATTCCATGGTAGGCAATGCGATTTGTACAGCCGCTTTGTACCACCTTGTGACAGCACAATGGTGTAACATTAGTACAGATAGATGTAAGTATCATATTTAATAATACATTTATTTCTACTAATTATGTTTTAGAATATGTTTCACACTAAGGCTCCATATTGTATACTCAGGTGAGTGCACATTTCATAACATATCTAATGCACAGGAAATATATTTCTGCAAAAGCAGTCACGCATAATCAGTTCGAGTAAGGGTTCGAGGAAAAAAGTCTTGTTGCTAAGTTGCTGTGACAGGACTTCTTTGTGGGGACTTTTTAATGATAACGATGCTGATAATCTCCATGCCATTCAGTAAAAGAAGAGCTGAGAATCACAGATCTAAGATTTCCACCATGTGAGCTGTAAATGATGCGAAGAAAAGAGATAATCATATTCAACAGATTCTTATCACTTTATTTAACCTGAGACTGAAGACCAGACAAGCAGATTTCATATCATTGCAGAAACGCTGATTATATGAAGCAAATTTCCAATCATCGACGAAGATTTAAACATGGAAACAATTTGAGGTGGGGTTATCGGAGGGTGTTTTAAGAAATGGAAATGCCATTTTTCAATGACAGCCTCACCCTGAAAACTTAATTTAACAGGCGAGGAGAATGACCTGGTCAACGTGACTAATTTTAACAAATGACTTTTAAAACACAGGAATTTGTACTCCCTGTCGTGCAATTCATAAAATGAGGTCATGAGAGACAGGCGTGTTTGGGGAGGCACAGCCATGCTTCCGAGGAAAGGCATGACCGTGCAATGACAGCAGCAATGTTAATGACATAGAAGAAATGTCACTGAAATGTTGCTAAGTATTATGAGGATTACATTGACTTAATGTTACCTGATGTTATAATGTTATCATTGGGCACCTCATGTGAAATCATTCTGACTGTAATTAAAGTAGCAAACAGTCTTCTTATGCTTTTTTCCCCTTTATGCAACCTTGTTTTGGCATCTCAAGATGTATACCAGGCTCATCTCCGCAACAACCTCTCCACTTGCACACGAGCACTGAGGTGGAATGAATGCAATCTTCTGATACACTTGCATACAACTAACAGCAATTTTGCACACTGCAAGTCACCCAATGCACTCAGCACTACGTGGAGGACAGGTGCAATTCCACTGATATCATCCGAGTATCTCACAGGCATCTGAATAAGAGAGTGCCAAAGAGAGGTGAGGCGAGGAAACCCTGGCTGACTTATACTGAACGAAACTAATTTGGTCATCAATAGCTGATCACAACTGGGATTGAACCTGAGTTGTGGAGCTCAGTTTGTGCTCAAGGCAAGTACCTTCATGTTACCCATTGAACCAATGTTACTCAATGAACCTTTATTCATAAATAACAACATACAACATTAAGTGCACCAAGTGTAATGATTCAGCATCAGACACAAATAAGAACAAAGGCATTGCCTACTAATGAGGAATCCTTACAGAAAATGACAAGGTTGTTATGTCCTGGGAAAATTTTTTTTAAAAAACTATTATCTTCAGGTATGTTCTCTGCCCTCATCCTTACTTGCTCAATGGCCCTTGCTGGAGCTAGGATATTCTTCCTGCCATATTCAGTCCTGGTTTACAGTGTACTTCCTGCCACAAATAATTTCAGTTGTCCTCTAAAAATTCCACCACAGATGTGCAACACTGCAGATATTGGTGTGGCAATTGCTGTGAGGTGTTCCTAAACATCTCACACATCCCTTGTTGGGTGGGTGTACTGCTTGCATATCATATATAACATTGTTGCATTGCATATCTTACATGGTACTTGCTATGTTGTCCATCTATACAACTAGGCCTTTACTGAGGGCATGTGCCATGCTCAAATATGGTATTATGTGACGCGTTAGAGAAGCGCACTTCACAGGCTATAAACCTTCTACCTTTAGATGCATGTGTAATTAAATAATAATGTAACAACCACAGCACAAAGCTCTCTGATTACAGCATCACCCATGCTGACACCTCACAAACACATGGAACAAGGCTGTCATATCACTTTTATGGTTTTTTTTCTATTAATTCAGATCTCACAGAAAATCATCCCACCTGCTCACATAAATTGAAATCAGTCGAGGTACATTTAGAGAGCTCACAGTGGCCAAGTAAAACTATAGTTGCCTTCCACCCCACCCCTCTCTGCACCAGACTTTCATTTCGGGGAGATTTCATCCCTGAAGATCTCTCCACTTTTTGAAGTAGTCAGACATGCACCCTTGTTAGTGCTTCCATTAGCAGGCAGAGCTGGTCCATGGGAAAGCAGAGCGAGATCGTTATTTTGAGAGCCCTGGGACGGCTCCAGCTAACACCATGAGCACCAATGGGCATTCAGATACTTCACAAGCAGCCGAGATGCCCTTTGAAAAAAATGCACGTGCACATATATACGCACACAGACAGCAACACATCCAAATACACACACCTGAAAAAATATATACGCATGCACAACTGTACACACTCACAAAGACATGGATGTGCAAACACACACACACACACACACACACACACACACACACACACACACACATACACCAATGCACACACATCCACTCACACACACATGCACAGAAAATATCCCTCTCACATACACACACACACACACACTGACACAACACACACACACACACACACACACACACACACACACACAAACAAATGCACAGTCAGAGAGGATCCATGTAATTGAGCAACCCACGATCCCAGACCAAACTCATTATTATTATGAACAAATCATCTCATACAAAATCAGTCATAGACACAGTCCTGGCTACTGTACCATTCCTGATCAGATCTGCCTACAAAATGGATTACCCTGGACAAAGTGACAGAGACAAGCACAGAGAGGAGGAACCAATCAATAGAATCACTGTTCCTTTGGTTTGAATCCTAAAGGTCACAGTGTAAGTAAGGGTCAGAGGGTAAACTGACACTCTACTTCACAGAGTCGTTCTGTTCTCAAATATTTACAATAACCCCTGGTCAGGAGCATGTGTGTAAAATTTCACACAATGTTGATACTACATTCAAGAAGTCCCAGAACGTTACAAAAAATCTGTGACAACATTACATTTTTATATAGGCAGTTCTTGGGTTCTGTGATCTGGGGTTTTGTCCTTAATCATGTTCAGTGCAGTCAATAACCATGAATATGTATCCCTTTAGTATCCCAGTTACTATATATCAGTATAATATATCAGTATATAGTATATCAGTTACTCAGTAATTCAGATGATGGCCATTTAGTGACTGATTCTTTTTTCTGGGATTGGTAAATGCATTATGCACATTCAAAACTTCTTATAATCAATTATCTGAGAATAGTAAAGATTTATTAGAAAAGCACTTGGACAGAATACTTTTTTCAATAGCAAGCAACTCCCTGGCGGTCCAAACCTCTAATCTCTCACATAAGTCATACTTAAGCTGAGCAAGGACACCCTTGAGATAGAAAAGGGTTTTACTGGCCTGTGATCGCTTATTTATGGCCTACTGTGTTGTGTGCTGTTTTGTGCTTTCCATTTATTCCAGGGAGAGTACTATGGTAGCTCTGGTCACACAGAAATTTGGTAGTGAATATGGTGCTATCTGTGGCCCCGCCAAGCGCTTCCACAAAAATGAGCAGTGTGGGTCATTTTCTTTAAAGTAGACAGCCTTAGATGGCTGATCATGTTTCAGTTCAAACCTGCTGCCACGGGCTCCCCCCCCCCCCCCCCCCCCCATCCCATTTTGGTCACAGAGCTAGAACATCTGGAAGTGCACAGGAATTTCAGTGGCCTCCCTCTGTCTTTATATAGCTAACACTGTGGTGCATTGGGTGGGGGGGTGGGGGGGGGGGTTTCTGGGAGAGACAAAAAAAAGAACACTGTTGCCAGGCGACGGGTTGTGGTTGCCATGGTGAATTAAAGTGGAGCAGCTGGTCCAATCAGCACAGGCTAAAGCTAGCAAATTTCATGCCAGTGCAGACAGGGGGTGGGAAGGGGGGAGGGGGTGTTTTAGCTGTGGAGGTATGCCCATTGAGGAGGGCTGGGGGGGCAGGGGTAGCCCTATCCTTTCATCCCATTGCACACGGAGCTCTGTGATTGGACAAAAACCCAATCCTGATGAATATTCATCCACCTCATTTGGCCAGGCCCAAATTTATACTTGACTGTCAGTTTAAACCATCCTGCTTTCTTATATTTTTTTAAAAAATCAGCTGTTTTAGACCTCACTTTTTAACTGTAAGTCAATAAAAAGGAAAAACTGGCAAAAATTGTCACATTTGCTCACATTTTTGAACACTCACTATTTGAATATTCACCTTGCTCTCCTGCGTTGTGAAGGCCAGTGACCACCAAAATATTTCACCAAAATATGAGGAGGCAAACAGAGTTATTCCCCAGCCAATGAGCCACTGTTGGTCCTCATATGAAGCTACACATCGCTGTGCTATAAGCCCCTCCCTTCTTATTGGGGGCACTTACAGCGATGTGATGTGAGGTCACTTTTTTGGCATAACAAAGATGATTTATACAAAAAATATTTTCTTTCACACTAACATAAATGATGCATGTTGTCATAAAGGCAACAGAGAGTGTCTGGATGTTAACAGTTTCACAGAGTCCTCAGGCCAAACTCCTCAAAAGGCTGTGGTTAACCATAATCCATGACAACAATTGCAAAAAGATCAACAAACGCTGACGTTCACAGGAGTGTATTGGCGCTGTTGCTGTTAGAGAAAATTTGTTTCTGGTTGGACAATAGTCATTTCGAAGTGCGGCGGGTTTTTCTTTCTTTTTTAATTCTCCCAAATAATAAAGCACTCTGTGACACTCTGATTGAAAAGGTCATAGATTGAGAAGAAATGAAACATTTACACCAATTCTACGAGTAGTACCTTCTATGTATTCTACAACTGTTACTACCACTACTCCGCCCTATAGGTGCTAAAATTAATCTTGTAATCCAGTCTGTAATTATCATCATCATCATCATCATCATCATCATTATTATCATCACAGCTTTAAATTTTACATTAGTTCACCAGGCAAATGAACTTTCAATAAATGGACATCTGACCTGTCAAGATCCTGTGTACATTTCCCATCATATCAGGTACCTGTCTTTCAACGATCAAGTCAAGAAGGCTTCACTGTATCAGCCGAGCCATTGCGCCATCTGCTTCCACTGTCATTTCACTAGTTAATTCCTGTAGTGTATTTACGCTATAATTTCACTGTGTGATTTTGCTGCAATTTGACTGTGATTTCATGGTTAGACCTCGCTGTGTAATGCTGTGTTAGAACCGACTGTGTAATTTGACTGTGCGATTCTGCTGTTTCACTGCACAGCACGATTCCGCTGAGTTTGAGACTACCTCCTCTTTGTGTGTGTCACCGATTCTGCAGGGACTCAGACGGCTCTCACTGCTGAGAGAATGACAAGCAGTAATGACACGAAAGAAACAATATAAAGAGAAGAAATTACTCTGCGAGGCAGAGCCAGTAACTTAGCTGGCAATGATGTAAAAGGCCACTAACAATGACTCAGACCCTGCAATGCAAAAAACACGGCTGATGATTCAAACTTTGCCCGCTCAGCACTAAAGCAATGTTCAGCAGAATCAAAGCACATATTTAATTAACTCTCACACACGACCTCTCATTCCACACAACACCTGATAAGAGGTTTTATTTAAAGCACACAAGTGTGCTGACAGAAGGCATGCAAGATGACACTTAAATTACACAGAATATTGTCACATTATAAAATCACTCACTTCGACATTTAACATTGCCAAACACTTCTTTTGTGACAGAAAAAAATAAAGATTTAGAAGTAGATTCATTGAATTCAAATGTTTCTGATCCACAGCTATCTATCCTTTTAATGCAAGATACAGCAAATAGGTTACCGTCCACATATCTGTCACAAAACCATACACAGCCCACACAGAGAATGCAAGAATAAAATCAGTAACATACTGCTAATGTCAGGCCAACGTTTCATGGGTCTCTGTGCATGGCACTTAATACACACATGCACATGTGCGCATGCACACACACACACACACACACTTTCATCTCTCTTGCTCTGTCTGCCTTGCTCTGTTTTTTTTTTGCATGGACTCTTCTCTCATTCCCTCTGTTGCATTGTGGGTGTTTTCTTTGAAGCAATTTGCAGTTGTTCTACTGTTCATTATAGTACAAGCATTTGGTGATATAAGGGTATGTAATTGTCATGGCCATAAAACAAACTGAATGGAACTGAAGTGAAGCAAATTAAGAGAGCAAAGATCGAGGGCAGCGCCCAACCCCTAAGAACCGTGCACAGCGCCATTAGGAGGCACACAATGAGCACTGCTATGGATGCAGTCAGGGCCTACTGCAAAAACTCAGTGGTTAAGAAAAGGTCCGCTCACATGCAGCGAGACCCACTCCTCGCCCCCCTGATGTCCCGCCAGCCCAGGCACCGGGCCACGCGGCGGCTCACTGTGTTTGGTTACTGAACCACAAGCGGCACCAGTTTATGGCGCAATAAAACACCGCAAGGAGGCACCAACAGGACAAAAAAAAGCCAGGAATAATTTAGCACCATCACAGAAAAAAAGAAGCAAAACTTGAAGAAGACTTTCTATAAAAAATAGAACGAAACACAAACCTGACACAGCATGACCATCACTGCCAGTCCCACCTCAGAGCCCAGACACACAACAGTACATGGGCTTTCCCAGGTTGCATAGAGCAGTGTCTAAGGAACTCTGACTCGTGAGAGGAAGGTTGCAAGTTCAAAGCCCTGATTTGTTTCAGTTAAATATCTGTCTGTGGGTCGGCCCAGTGAGCACAGCATGATCCTCTACTCGGAGTACAAAGTAGAGAAATCACTGAGCAGACAGGCAGGAATCGGACAGGGTTGTGCGATGGTACCACGTAGTGTGAGCACGGGTGGTGTGGAATGGTGGAGAATGATTGTGTTTTATTTTTAAAACCCAGCTAAACTCCCCTGCTGGTGTGGAGGACATGTAATGTATGAAATTGATTATGCTTCCTGCTGCACAGTACTGGAGTAAACAGACACGAACAGGGGGACTCTCTGATGGTCGCAGAAACAAAGCCCTGATGCCATGTATTGAGCTAGTAAGTGCTTCTGATCAGAATTTTCCTCAAGTGTTGTGATTAAATGTATTGATTTGTGCAGTGGGTTTCACTGAGGAAAAAAAAACAATTATAAAATTTACTGACAACCCCCAGTTTCACATGATTATACCTCACAAAATTACTATTATTATTATTATTGTTGTTGTTGTTTCTGTTGTTGCTATTGGTGGTAATGGTAATACTATTACTTTGAGTTTTCAGGAAGTCAGATCAATGTTTTCTATAGAAAAATGGGCAGCAGCTCTGCATAATTGGCACTTCGTCATATACGGTCTATACCACAGGGCAGCCTCTCTTCCTCTCTAAGCCAGCAGAATTATGCAGAAGACCTGACAACGGCAGCTGTGACAAACACTAGAACATCAGTCGATAAAAGCAATCAGTTCCAATCTTCTTATTCACATCTTTAAACAAATCACAATGCTTTCAGAGGTGTTCAGACTTGCCCAAAACCAGGGGAAGGTGGCACAAAATAATCATCTCAAAAAAACTGAATGATACAGACATTTAGTGTGGTGTCAAACAAACCACAAAATGCTCAGAAATAGTCACTAAAATAATTCATTATTCTTCATACCAAAGCAGTCACACTGTTTTTTGTTGTAAGTTGCTTTGTGTTCTTTTTGTTCTGACACTGAAATAAACAAAAACAACATTATGATGTTTGCCATGACAAAAAGATACTGCTTTCCACTCATTTATATTATGTTATGTTATGAGTTTTTTTAGTGAGACTTGGATATATTTGAGGCAAAGCAGTCTGTGAGCTACCGTGAGCAAGTCATGTTATTATATTCATAACATACACGTACGTATGTATTTACATGTCGTATAAAAAAGCAGGGCACTGCATGTGTCGACCATGCTGTATGTTGAAATGCAATTAGGTGTCATGAACTTCCCCTTGATGACCTTCCTCTGCTCAGGTCTGTCTCTGCTGAGACATATGATATGTCGATATGCCATAATTCCTTGTTCCTCTTACAGCCTTTATTGCATTAAGGAGAAGGGGAACTTCCAATCAGCCTGAAACACAAGTGCATATCGACAATGAAGTGCAATGAAGAGAGGTGTCACGACACCCTGTCTCCAATCCTGAGATAGTTTCTGCAGGTTTTGAAGTCTACAGCCGAAAACGTGTTGTGTTGCTATAAGTGGTGTAGTGCATGGCACTCCCCCGAGCGTGGGTTCGAAGCAACCATCACCTCCACCGCACTGCACGCAAACTGAGCTAAGCTAGGTCATCTGCAGCAGTCTGTGGGTTGCTAGGCAGTGGCAAGCATCATCACTGTCAGGTGATCGTCTCTCCTTCCAATCATCTTTCGCCAAGTACTGAGATCTTCCAGTGGGTACGTATGGCAGTCTATTCAAACTTATCCAGCTAGTGGTGAAACACATTATGACGGCTACATTTGCAAGTCCCTCCTCAACCCCTGCTCTTTGGCTTCGCTTAACAAGAGAAGTTGCCACTATTCTGTTCCCCTGTCCTTAGTCCACTGATGGTTGGCCATGTGTATCAATGCATTTCAGCCTGGGTGGATGGCCAAGGAAAAGAGTAAATGGCAATTAATATGGAATTGCTACCACAAACTGAGTTTGCATGTTTCATATAAATGCTGAATAAAGTTGTTTTCCACATTCATGAGTTCTCCTGACTGAGCCATGCCGCGCCAACAGGTCACTTGCACAGGCATCTCAGATTCATCCAGCCCCCTTCTGCAGCACATCTCATTGGCGGCAGGAAGGAGGCCTCTCACAGTGCTCCTGGATTCACGGTTTTACAGCTGAAGCAAATGTTAGGAGCCAGAGAGCTATCCCAACACAGGCATCCACCCGTACCATAGATATAAAATCGTCGGATTGGGTAATGGGTAAACCATCATTGTTCTGCAGCACAGCCACTCTAGTAATGTTCATTTCTGCCTGCTGCAAACCTGGGGCAGTACGGACAAATGGTTAAAGAACCAGCTGGTTGCAGGTTCGTTTCCCAGGCAGGCACTGCTGTTGTACCCTTGAGCACGAAAGTAATTAAATTATGCCACATCCCATGAGAAAGGCACGGTAGCACTTTCACTGAGTGTTGCTCCTGTTCCTAACTGCAAGCTTCCTCTGTGCCTCACGCAGGCAACACAATTTAGATGATAAATTGGTCCATCGTTATGGTGTGTGCTCATTGTTTGTGTTGAGTTCAGAATCTGACCCACTTTTTTTCCTGACAAATTTTGACAATTCCATTTGGGGTGATGTGAACAGCTCTTATGCGTCACAAAAAAAATGGCCGCACCTCAGATGAAATGTTTATTGTTATTTCCCGTAGCAGTGGGAGTGGGAGGAGAAAAAAGTTTGCTACATTATCTCATTCCAACAACCAGCAGGAGCTGGACATGATTGGTTGAAGGCTCCCTAGGATTCTGGGCCAAATAAAACAACAGATGCTGATTTTGCTTAAAGCACAGCATATTTAAGGGCTACAAATGAAGACTCCCCTTCACGTCCACAAAGGCACTGATGTAACTAATCCAGTTGCAAGTTGTTGGTAAAAATGTGTTTGGTAGGAAAGACACTTTCAGATGAAGTTACTCTTGGATTTAATCAGCATTTATCTGAAAATGTTGCTAAGGATCAAGTCTTTACACTGCTCAGGGATAAAACAGCTCGGCCAGTTTAATTCCCAGGTTCCCAGTATCCTCGAGCAATGTATTTCACATCAATTGCTTCAAAAAATATCTAGCTGCATGACTGGATGACATGTAAGCTATGTATGTTGGTTTGGAGTAGAACATCCCCTGTAAAAAAGTTTTGGAATGGACGTGTTTCTCTTTTTCAAAAACAAACACTTTTTCCATTTGTTTTGGTAACCACTAGACGTTTCAAACTGTTTGCAAAGTAAAATAGTAAAAACCCTTGCATCTAACTGTGAGTCAAAGACAAATGTTGGTTAAATGAAGGGGTCAGTTCTGACTCACACTCACCTCACATCCTTATGTTTGTACCAATCACCATGGAGCCAGTCCATCTCTGATACAGTCAGTACACTTGAAGCACAGCAGTTAAGGAGCAGGGCTCATGACCCTAAAGTTGCCAGGTTGATTGCCCTGTAGGCCAACACTGTTGTACTATTGGGAACGCTACCTCACCATGATTGCCTCAGAAAACATTGAGCCGTGCAAATGGATAACATGTAAGATGCATGGAAGTTGCTCTGGATAAGAGTGTCTGCTAAGCAAAACAGTATGTAATACACTTCCACATGCAACTAAAACCTATATGAGCATAAACAAGTAGGCTACAAACAGGGAACACAGAGATTCAGGCTTCAGCTTTAAACTGATAATGATCTTAAAATGGGAATTGATTGTTTTGCATGATGAACATGTATATGCATGCCAATTTAGATAATCAGGCACAAGCAGCTGGTCCTTTTTACTCAGCCCCATCTAACATGGTAGCGCTGCCATTGTGCACTTCACATTAAGTCATTCTAATTGTAATGAATAAAACAGCTGGTTTAAAGTTAAAGGCAGGCCCCATAATCAGTTTAATTTAACGTAACCCAGTCTCTTTGTTATAATTAATGTGCACAAAGGTGAAGCATTGCTGCCCGCATTAGACACAATTAAGCAAAAAGGAATCAGCTGCTGATGGGTGAATTAAAACTGGCAGGCTGGTTCATCATAAAATACTGGCTCAGGATCATTTGCAGTTTAAAGTTACATTCTCTGCCCCCCTTGTTTGTATCTCAGTGGTCACCAGTAACACTAAGGCTACAACATCGCAAACAGAGAATCATGTCTGTAAAATCAGAGGGAGTAGAACACAAAGATGGTCTCTGTTTAAATAGAGGATGTTATATATAGTAAAGATCTCTTATGGTATATAATATCTCTAATATTATATAATAAATAAACCCACATAAATATTTCCCACATATGCACAAAATGAACAAATGCCATAGTGAGGGGGATGGCATAAAATGGGTCAAAATAAAAGTGCTAACAACAATCACACAGTGTTCCAGTAATCAATAACTGGAGCTGTAAAGAATATTAGTGCTAGGGGAGAGCAGAATCTTGGTTTAGCAAAGATACAGACTTAAAAGCTGGGTTTTCGGTCTGCATTTAACAAAAAAAGTGCTCACTCTCTCCCCACTGAAGCACAGTGAGATTCATCAGTTCGACAGAGTTTGGGTCACTGGGCTGAGAGTCCTATGAAGGACACAGAGAGAAAACCGGACTGTGCATCTAGCGGTGAAGGCTCAAATCTCAGGTGGGGACACTACTGTATCCTTGTGAAAGTTACTTACCAATGGTGGATTATAACCTCTTTGTGCCCTTACAGACAAATGTGCGGGTCCTGAGCAAACATGTAATAATAATTCAAATAATCCATTCTGTAACCTTACTGTCTGGAACAAAATGCAATCTTACCTCACATGTTCCACTAAAAAAATCGTTTAAAAATATGTTTCAGAGCACATGGTCAAGTGCAAAAAATGTGAAAATGGAGTCACCTTACTTAGGTTATCTGTTGGACTATCAGCATCATCATTGACATAAAACTGTCTTTTGTTTGCTAATCTGTTTGGCAAATAAAGCAGTGTGATGATGCGGTCCGAGCACTGAACTGTGCACCTAAAGGTTACAAGTTTAAATCTCAAGGAAATCCACTGCTGCTACACCATTAAGCATGATGATTTATCTAAATGTATCCATCTCTACTGCTCAAACGTGTTAGGCGATGTGTTAAAGCAAAACAAAATAAAACAAAAGCACGTCCATTTAAGGGTGTGTATAGCCAGTTTCGGTGAGTGTGAATGTGATTACGTGTGTTAAAAAATAAAGAAATAATAATGCAATTAAAATGATGTTTGAATGGTTTCATGTTTTATATATTCTACACATACGAAATCTTACATATATCTTATTTATCTTATTATATCTTATCTTACTTATATACACACACACACAGACTACATACATACATACGACATAATTTTATGAACAATTATTTGTAATATTTTTGATAAACGTGCTTATTATTATTATCATTATTATTAGTAGTACTGGTCGCAACAATAGTAGCATTTCTATTAGGCCTAATTATTATGTTTATTGTTGTTGTAGCTATTTTTGTCGCAGTCTCCTCTCAGTAATTCTGCTCGATATACGCTTTAACCCGTGAACATAAATGCAATATTTCCAATTTTTACGAGGTTATATGTATAAAGGAAAAAGTGTGCAAATTGTATCGGATTTTTAAAACAAGTACAACAACAAAAAATACATCTATAGTCATGCATGGTGACGCACTGCCTCATTTGTAGAAGTAGGCTAATATGGCATATCTTTTCATAAGCTTCTGTCATTTCATGGCACAGTTCCATTGCGAATTTTAACTTAACCTGAATCGCTACATCATACGATTGACAATAGGTATAATTACGAATTCGTTTCATGAACTCTTATTGTTTGGTTTATGTCTCCGTCTCTCTCTCTGTTCCCATTAACCTGGGTTTATTCTCTAATTATTCCGATTTCCCCTGATGAAGCCTCAATGGCCCGGGGGATTAACGGGGTTTGAGGTCGGTAACGTAGATAATAGCGTAACATTAATACGTAGAACGGAAACGCGGTAATTAAACACATGAAGGAATGTCAAAGTGCAGCTTTCGTCGTACAAATAAATGGTTGTGTTAACCGAGGAGGCCTGCTTAAACAATAAAACATACAGCCATTCTGCGTTTGCTCCGTGCCCGCTATTTCCCAGCAAACTGGTTTGCACGTGTGCAGTCATTGTTCCTGTTACATCAGATCTATAAATAAAGCTTGCTTTGCATGCATGGGCATTACCTCCCTCCCAATGCAAACGTTGACATTAACAAGGTGTGTTTAATAGAGTAAAGGGCTCCCTTATAAATTATTCATTGCCATTTCATTGTTCTTTTTAATGAACTGACAGGGCTTTGAAATACAGAGAAATCAGTCTGAACGCTATGCACTTGCAAGTAAAATGAAAGAGTCTGAAAGTTAATTACTCAGCTAAAGCAGAATTGGGCTTTGTTAGGAAGAAAAATGTACTGCCTATTTTTATCTTCTGTACGTACAGTACAGAACCGCTTTGCTCAGGAGTGAGCCTGTGGTGCTGCTTAAATGCAAGTTTGTTCTGTTTGTCTGCTTGTCTCCCCTTGCTTGTTTGGTGAAGTTTTATCGTGGTCTCTTCCTACATGGCTCTGTCCTACAGTAAACTGATTTCTCCATCAGGAGGTGGGACATCAAATGACCCGCATACTGGAAAGCGTGGCAAGAACCACAATTTCAATGCAACCTACAACCTCTGACTTGCTCTGATACAGATTTGAAAGGTTATTCACACCATGACCTAGAAATTGTGTCAAAAATATAAGACTGAAAATTATTACGGTTGCAGGAATGCGTCAGTCACAGCCCTGTTTTCTTCCATGTTTTGTTACATCTGGGGATCTGTTTTGAACCAGATTTGAACCTTGTATAGCTCAGAGATGGAAGCGCAGGCCTGTCTCTGACAGGATACACAGAACAAAGCGAACAGGCGGTGAGTGGGGCTAAATGAACCCTATCACGGCCAGAGTTAACACGTGCTGTCATTTACTGTCTGTGGCTTCTCACTGCAATTTCAATAACATTTCATTCATAGGTGTGGGCTTAGTGAAAAAGCTGACCACACCTTTCCTCCCTTTGTGAAAGGGGAAGGCGCAATCTTTAAAACAAGGAATGAAACTGAATTTGGGAACTCATTCGTGTTCACACCATTGCAAAGAGTGTGCCAAGTGCTCGTCTTCCATTGTGTTTTTTTAGCAGAAGCCCAAAGCGAGCTTACAATTTCCACACGATATCCATTTAAACAGTTGGATGTCTACTGAGGCAATCTGGCTTAAGTACCTTTCCCAAGAGTAAAGCAACTGTGGCCCACCTTTCAGTTCGAAGCCTTGCTATTTACCTGAGAGTTGAAAAATGATGGCAAAACACCTTGCAGGGGTTTACAATGCCTCGTCTGGGATCCAACTCCATAACCCTAAGGTTAAGAGTGCCCCACTCCAGCCTCAGCATCACATACTCCTTACTTCATACAGAACACAAGAACTACCACACAACGAGTTCTTCTGGCAAGGTCCCATAGTGTTTTAATATGGCAACCGGTTTGTTGTGACCTCATGCGTTTGAATCCTGCCACTGGGGTTTTCTCTGTTTTTAACCAAGAGCTATTAGCCTGCTGAGTCAGCCATTACCTCAAAAGCACTACTCAGAACATCTCTGTAGTCTGCAACTTAATGATATCATTTAATACTGACAATTAAATGACAACATTTATAGTAGATGATATATTTTCATAAATATGCTAGATACACAAAGTCATACTGCAGACCCCCACCCCCCACCCTCTATCCACAGATGTAATGTATACATATAGACAAAAGCAACACAGAAGGTCTCTTTCTAAGCCATTCAGGAAATCAGTTCCAATGAAGAGAAATATGATTCTTTATGTAAAATGTAGTTAACATGCATAATTCATGAGGGATTTTTCATTATTTTCATTGCATATGATAAGACAAGTTGCACCTGAGCAATGCAGAGAATGTGGCTGTGTATTGTTTCATTGGATGCAGTTATTTCAAGCAGAACATGATGTCATATCTGTAAATGTGCAGACAAGTCAGGG
This sequence comes from Megalops cyprinoides, assembly GCF_013368585.1. Lineage (NCBI taxonomy): Eukaryota > Metazoa > Chordata > Actinopteri > Elopiformes > Megalopidae > Megalops > Megalops cyprinoides. The sequence goes on from NC_050588.1 coordinate 18,877,287, forward strand.
GGGATAAGATGCTAAATTTCTAAGGGTGAGTTTCCCAGCAGCTGACCAATGCCATTTGTATGAACAACGCCAATAAACAGTTTTGAACTGTATGCCTATAGTATGGTAAAGGGATGAAGCTGTAGTATTTTCTAAAAAATTGTGGACTGCCTTAAAAATATTTGCTCCATGTCGAGCATAATATAGGTCTGATGTTCATTTTGGCAAAGTTTAGTCATGTTACAACTTGTTATTTTTGTTTCTTTATGTCAGAATTTTGTCATTCTGTAAATTCATTTAATTAAACAGAATTAAGGAGCTAGCCATCCAGCTGCAGCTTCAAACTAAATTGTCCTTTGATATTATATTTCACTTTAAACCATGTAAATTTTGCACAGTGTTCTGCTTTGAGCAGAAGAATAATTTTCAGCATGGTCAAAAGCCCTCAGCTTCTCAGATACTGTGTTCTTGCTATTGCGTGTGGAGAAGCTGAGCAGTGCATGCAGACACAGTGCTGTTATATTCTGGTATGAGCCACCCTACGGGCACTGCCCCAAACAGCGACATGCCAGAAAGCTGCAACTGAATTTGTTGATGTGTGCCATGAAATGACAGTGGAATTTGAGGGCAAGTGAATCTTTGTTTAACATTTTATGGTACAGAGTTGCATGGATATTTCTAAAAACAAAAATGCATCATTATTATTTTAATGTTTCACAGTAACTGTGCCTCTGCATTGGTCCCATTCTGTGAGAAGGTGGCTGGCTGGATATCTAGGTTGTTGGAAACATAAATCTCATTTCGGGTTTGTAGGACAGGTGGGGCAGCTAATTTAAAAGAGGCTTTGCATTATGAACAGATGCAGTGTGTGTATGTGTGTTCATGTGGGCATGTGCTCGTGTGTGCTTGTGTTTATGCTCAAGCGTGTGTATAGATGTGTATCCATATGCGGGCATGCCTGTGCGTGTGTGTGTGTGTGTGTGTGTCTATGTGCATCTGTATAATTTATTGTGTGTGTTATGTGTGCGTACGTGTCTGCCGGTGCGCGTGTGTTGGTTGGGGAAAGGGACGTCACAAAGTGAATTTGTTTAAAGCTTAAAAGGCTACAGGTATGGTGAAATGAACACAAAGCAGGTGAAGAATAAATGATTTAAATGGAGATGGATCCCTTTAGAACACCGAAAACAAGGTTCCTTCAACGATAACGTGTCCCTCAGCGTCAAGTAGAGTCAGCACTTGAACATTTCAATGTTTAAACTAGTACAGCGCGTAACTTTGAAATTGTATTACAATTACAGTATGTTGCCTTGCCTCCCCGCTGCCCACGTCTCCATACACACTCACACACACACACACGCACACACACGGGAGCGCGCGCGCACACACGAACACGCAGTAAAGCAAGATATATGGGCTGGAGTATTTAATAATAAATACATTGTGAAAACGCAAAACATTCACACCTAGGTTGTCAAAATATTTATTAATACAGTTTATCTTTTTCTGTGAGTGACCGAAAAGGTGTGATTTCAAAAACACGCAGACACAATAATCGAGTTAAACACACATTCAAAAATAATACTGGCGATAGCGAACTCGTGAGTCGTTAAAAAGATATTTGCTGTAGGCAAATATCAGAAGCTTGCATTCAGTCCCTAATCACATTCCATACGACAACGCAATCAGGGCCCATGATCTAAAATCTTCCAGAACATACTATAGGCTGCCCGTTACCGTTGTAACGCTGATAAACTGCAATAATGAATAATATGATAATTAAAGACTGTTTTTATTGAGTGTTCCGCCTTGTTGAAATTCTAATAGGAAATTTCGTCTTCTATCCGTAAGGTAGCGCTTATTTTGTAAACATGCCTGGAACTTAACGCTTTAGCATTAACTATTAAAGTCAATTTATTTAATTATGCGCTTACCTGTTGAACTGGTAAAGGCGTCAGTAATCCGAAAAACGGATAAAAGCCAAATACCACAACATGTACAACACAGTGCGAACCGATAATAACCACTAAAGTTGTACTTTCTCAATATAACTCTTTTTTTTCCTCTGAGGAGTGTCGACTGTGGTAAAGGGGGTTGGGATTGGGGCTCTTGTTTGCCGAGGGGGGGGTGGGCGAGTACTGGGGTGTGTTCAGAGACCACTTAGTGCATGCGCGCGGGTTGGACCGGGTGTCCATCTACTGCTTCTGATTACCATTTCCTTTTGTTCGGACGTGTAAAGTATGGGCCCCCCAGCATTCAAATCACCGCTGGCCATCGTGATTGTAGAAGACAGCTCTCTAGGCCCCCTTACAGGCTCCCCACGGACAATGCCTTCTTTTGTGTAGGTGCCTCTACGTACTTGCACACACAATGCCTGAGAGTCCTTGAGGTCCTGCTCTTAGATGATATTTGTAGAATTGTACCCTACCCGATATGTTTTTTTTTTTTTTTTTACCCAAATAAGGATGCGCTTACCGGGTAAAAATAGATAGGGGGTCATATATAGCTAAAGGTATCATCACCTCCTCTCCACAAGTATTCCTAAACTATTTATGGACGATGTCTGTTTTCGGGTCTCTAGGCTGGTCAGAATTTCGTTTACCGTTCTCACACGAGACAAATAAGTTTCTAATGAAATTGCTTGCATATTACTAACGATAATCAATGCAGTTCCTTTTCCCTCGCGTGGCTGACGCGCAAGGCGCTCGGAGTGCCAAGGGAGTGGGAGGGCTGACCCTTGCCCTCTCTGGCTGAATGCTTCCCCTGGAAAGGCGTCCAGCTGTGCTTATCTAGGTCTTCAACATTAATTTCGAAATCGGTATGATTTTCCGTGGAAACGCTCACGCGGCGCTCGGAGATCCCGCAGCCCTCTTTACGGCCTTGAGATTATGCCGACATAACGTTTTTTCTTCTGCTTAATACAAATGTGACCATACATTGGTTGAAATAAATAAATTCATAAATAAATTCATAATCGAGCAAATGAAACAGATCATTTATAAACGAAATCAGCCTATTATTATTATTATTATAGTTAGCACTCGTATTAGTAGGATGTTAGAAGCAGTAGTATTGGTTTATTTTGTATACTGGTATACACTTAATAATAGAAATTATTTCTTAATTCTCCATCGCAGCGGTGAAATACGGTAGATACCTATACCTTTCAAATTTGAAAACTTCCATTATGATGTAGGCCTACTTGTGATGTGCTCTCATTTACCGACTCAGAGTAGAGATGCCCATGATCGAATATTTGGTTTTATGTGATTTTAATGTGCAAACAATTGTATTTTCTCATTTTGGTTCTAGTTGTCAAGTTTTTGACCTCGATTACATGTAGGTGCACTGAATCCGCTCTTTGCACCCCATGAACGTAAGCCGTCTAGGCATTCTGGAAAGCATTCACTAAACCCCCTCACAATTCCATTTAAGTCTGACTTGTAGTTCCGGCGGTTAACAACAGCCTGGGCAAACATACGCAGATCATAACTTAAACATATGAAAGCGTTTTTACCCTGCAAACTACAAAGCACAACCCCGAGCCCTGCATAACTGTAGCTAACTCTGCCCCCTCATTGTTGTAGCCATTGTAGTGACTGTGTGTTGGGATTGGGGGCGTAATGAGGGGGCTACGACCCCCTGACGAGATGGATTTGCTACCCAAAGACCGTTGGACAGAACGTGAATGAGCTGGACTGAATGTCATTGTAATGCAATGGGACAGCTCCTCCTTCATTCAACTCAAGATACAGAGTCCATTCGGCAAAGCAAAGGAAGAAGAGCTGGAACCGCAGGGCCATGTTTCATGCACTCTGTATCTGCAGTCTTGCTACCTGCGCCTTTCAACACACATTGAAATGCAGTACCGTTACTTCTATTGATGATGCTGCATTTTCATATCAAAGGAAGACAATCCGGGATAGTTGATGGGTAGGGCTACAAAACCTTCAGCGTATCATGTTTTAGAAAACAAATACCATCTCTTTGCTGGTTGTCTTGTGTGACATATGCGCAATTGGAGCGGGTCCTGAGTGCAGCACTAAATTTATCATATAGTGCTATTATTTCAGATGTTGTTGCCTGCTTCTGTAATGTACGTTCAGTAGGCCATGCACACTGTTCGCGTGTTATAAATTACCACTCGCTCAGTTTCAAAATACATTGGCACAGGCCTATACGCATAGCAAATATTTAATGTTATATCGTAGCAATGTGTGGATCCCTGTGTGAGCAGTCTGTTACTTTTAGTTAAAAATATAATATCCGTAACATTCTAAACAGCAAAATCCATAAAGGACCAGGGGAACCCGGATCGTAAACACTTCTGCCACACGCTATTGTATCTTGAAACATACTTCAGTAGCTGCTGCCCTCAGCGTCTTTGTTCTGACAAAGAGGGGGGGGGGGGAGAGGGTCGGGGGTCGGTCAGTGAAAGAGGGATCCTGCGACATTTTCCATTTGCTTCCGGGACACCGATCGATACGCTTTAAGGGACATTTAATTCAGTGAAATACAAATTCCAAACACAAAATGTCTTTTACTTTACTAAAGCTGGAAATAATTCTGTTTCAAGGTGTATAAATGTATACCATGACACTAAACAAGTAACCACTATAAATTGGAAAAAGAAAAACTAAACGTTTAAATCGTATTTTTTGACTCGTCATTATTTTCTGTAGACATGGATAACGCTGGCTGCCAATGTAGTGCAGCGACGAGTTTAAACCTCTTTGTGTTTAATTCGCGTGGAACTGCAGAACCATGTCTAAAATATCGAGCCTGAAATCGAGTATCTTGGTTAAGAAAATCAACTTGCCATTGTATAGATTCTAGTATTCACATGCTTTTGCTCAATTTGAATTAGACAATAAAGCCTGGGTTAGCCTATCTGAAATCGTGCTCAGAATGAATGAAATGTGGTTGTAAAGATACTCTTTAATTTAAGATGGATGCGTATAACTATAAAAGAGGCTATATGGAAACAAACAGAAGACAACGTATCAATGTTCTAATACGATTCTTCTGTTTTCACGGAGAAAAATAACGGAATGCGTCAGGAAAATAAGCGGCAGTTCCTGTTCTGTTCAAAACCATGGACAGCGAATTGCACCGCATTGCATGCACGAAAACTCAGATTCCCAACCCAAACAACAAGTTGAACAGGCCTTACTGATCACAGCTCCATGGTCAATAACGTAAATACAGGCTTGGATAGCTACATAAGCGTTGCTACACTTCGTCGTTGTGTTGCAGTTTTCCCATCACATTTGTATCCTTACCTTTTTACGCGCTTTACACATTTGTAGGCTTTGCTACAGACATCACAGCATATTTCAATGTATTGATTTATTCAATGCATCACCATTAATATCTGCGGCCTTATGAGCGGCTAGTCATTTTTACTGTATATTATACCAGATACCTGTATGCGGAGGAATACATTAAATACAATAAGCAGTTGACTTTATGTGATTCCTCACTGACTTCGAAATAGAAAGAACACAAGCAGCTGACGTCTAGCATGTACATCTAATTCAAAGGGCATTTGCTTGTCATTTAAATCGATATGCCTTATCTCACACGTTAATTGGTGGAGTTTTACATTTTATTGTGAAATCTGTTAAATTTGACAAACGTCCATCAGTGCGACAGAATAAATATCACAAACTACAACAGCAATAATATACTACTACTAATAATAATAATAATAGTAATAACCATGCTAAACTTAATTTTAATACGCAAATTATTCGCCCAAAAAAGCTTTACAAATGTGAAGGCAATATAAACTAAGTCTCTGGGCAAGTATACAAATTAATTACACAGAAAATACCTAAATATTTCCTAATATACTAACATAAACACACAGCTGCCAGTTCATATCAACCAGATGGAGAATCATTCGCCAGATGTGTAAAAATAGACTCAGCTCAAAAATAGACTCAGCTGAAAGACCCTGTCGATATGTTTATAAAACGATGTCGCTTATCTCGAACCTGTGTTGTAGTGACTAAAAAGTACATACCGTGAATTAAATGTTTTAAAACGATAAATGTAAAACTATTGAAATCACTGTGTATGTGTGTGGGTCAGACAGAATAAATTTGTGTAATACGTATGAACTGAAGCCTACTAATGTAGTCATGTCCTGCGGTACCCATAATGTCAGTCCCCATGGTTTCAAGGACATCTTGCTGATGAGGATTTGGTTAATGGGGGAGAACTTGGGCTCGGGCCATGACGTCATTGTGTCCCGATGTAATCCTCTCGCGCTGAGCCCAATCAGCAGAAGGTTGCGCGTGTCTGGGATGGGAAGAAGGAGCTCTAATCCGCTAGACTGGATCAGAGGATCTGAAAAAAAAAAAACACACAGGGCTGGACCCAAAACTACTGCCTAGGAAGATCAAGATAAAAATGGGATAAACCGAAAGGGACACGTCCCCGTCCGCTTAAAGACGTGTGAGGAGGGCAGGGGACAGGATATAGGGGCACACACGGGATGCTCATGGACGTCTGACGAAGAAAGGAGTCTCTAACACCTAGAAGAAGAAAATACGTGCATTTGGATAGGTTATTCGGAAAGTTTTGCGAAATAAACGCATACAGGGCAATCAGCTGTCTTTTGTTTTCCCCGTGTGGTAGGTAGCTACAGCGATGCAACCGGGAAACAAAACGACACAAAAAAGAGATAGCACACGTATCTCAGTGACTGACCTCGGGAGGGCGTTTGCAGTGGACCACCGCTCTTCTTCGTCGTTCAGTCAGTTGGACAGATTTCCAAACAGATTTTACTACTACAGTAATTATGGATTGTCATTTTAAATGAAAAAAAAGCATTGGTGGATTCAAAACCTCTTTCTGGGTTGAAGAGCGGTTTCTTCTACTACGAAAAAAGGTTGTTAAAAGCTATTTTGAACGAGGGAAACCAACGATCGTGACAGATACACAAGATGGTACCTTCAAACCTCAAAACCCACAACTGCACGGAAGGGGTACCTTGCGGCGCGTTGCTGGAATCCGCGGGTCCTTTGAGTAGTGCCTTGTCGTTTTTTTTTCTTTCCTTTTGCATTCGTTTCTCTTGTACTGACAGGGTAGTCTTATTTTACATCTCGTTATAATTGTGTCTGTATTTTGCTGTGTAAAAGGACGATTCTAGGTTCAAGAGAATATTATCTGTTTTACCCGCCCGCATGCATATCGACACAATGTGTCATTGTGCTTGGAAAAGACTGTGACGTGCTAAATAATCCATAGTGTATATAGCTACTTCCCGGTTTACACTGGACAAATTCTTCATGTGAAGAATTCGAATGCTGTTTTTGCTTGTATTTAATGGCTATGAGGTAGATTAAAGGTCGCATATGTCGTAGTACTGCGCTGACAACAGAATCAGAGAGAACGTTTAGTGGTATAGCGACGGTTTAGTGACGTTTCGACACAGCAAGCATCGTTCTCGGTCACCTTTTTAAAGTCCTGCTTGAAGGTGGAAGTGCGCTTGTGTGTGTGTGTGTGTGTGTTTGTGTACGGAGTGATTGCGTAGTGCCGCACAGGGTTATCGCTCTGCGTGTTCACCGTGGACCTTGATTTAATATACATACAATTAAGGCACGCGGTGAATGCCAAGAGAGGGACTTCAAGAACATCGTAACTGGGGACATTTTCAGGCCAGGTTACAATACGCCGCGACAGCCTGCGAAACGCAGGACACACGTTTTCCCTCATGAGTACCCACCAGGCAGTCTTAATTCTAGATTGTTGATTACAAAAGCACGGATGGCACTGCGTGATCTTTCTTGTAATTCACTTAATGCAACCAATAGGCCCATCAGTACCAATTCTCGAACTGACCTATGCTCGACAAAAGTCAATATACAAAATGGTTACCTCATGGATAAGCGCATGCTATACAATGCTTCGCGTAGTTCTGTTCTGCTACATTGAACATGTTGTAGGCCTACGTTTACTCAGTACTGGTCTAGAACGTGATGTGCAGAAGAGACAGGTGAAGAAAAGAATTACGCTAGGGGACTGTCCTTGAAGGCCTAGCTAGTGTCCTGACTTCATTTCAGAGTCAATACGAGTAAACAGACACAAAATGCAAGTGTCGGGTGCTAATTAGCACAATAAATCTGCTGCATTAAAGAAGTCATTGTACGTTTTAAGACAAAAATCAGTAATATTGGTGTTAACTTCACTGCCTAAAACGCCACTCTAATTTGTGTGCATGGAATTGCATGTTATATGCCTTGATGATTACAACGTGCGTCAGTGTTCTTCATTCGTCCACGTTAAAGACGTTAACTCCATTTTTCTCCACAGAAATCGTAGGCCTATATGAATCCTAACGAGTACAATAAGACCAACATGCACCTGCACTGCGGAAGATGCAGGGACACTGAAAAAAGAATAGTGTCGTTCTGAACATTTCATTTTAAATCATTTTTCATCTAAAGAAAGTAGACCGGTTACTATAGTTACAGACTACCCGGTTATGTGTATGCCTTCTTGAAGTCTCGTTTTACATTGTGCTTTATATTTACGCGAATTAATATCTCGCTGAATTATTATAAATCAGTGCTTATAGCCTAGTGTCTGGCTTTTACAGTTCCCCAAGACTTCTGCTTGCCTGTAGGGTGATAAAAACGCTTGTATTACTGATTCAGTTTCCGAAAGATTTCAACAAATTTAAAATTAAATATGAAAAGATCCAGTGCATTGGCTCTTAAATTAACTGCCAAATAGACAATGTTTTCGAGTTTCCATTTTAATACTGCCCTGTTAAAACTTTTAAAAATGTTAAACAGCGCCACCTAGCATTATGTAGATGAAGCAATCTTTAGCAACTGAAAGGCGTTTGCCCCGTTTCAAGATGGATAATAAAAGGCCATAACCAAAATATTTGGTTAAACGGTTCTTGTAGACGCTGCAGCTATTCTTAACAACTATTTGTTGATAACGTGAAGTTTAAACTAATTTAAACGACTTCATCAAATGGCGATTTAATTGCGGTGTAAGTCGATTAAGCTTGAACCCAACCCATGCGAAAATAAAATATGTTGTAATATATTGAGAAGTATGTTGTTCACCCCAAGAATACATTTCAATATTTTAATACAAAGCAGAAATATAGTGCAACATACCAAAACGGCAATAATTTAATTGTTTTAAATATATTGGTTGCCGACCGTTAACAAGGGACAAAGGATCTTTCGTTTACCACAGAAAACAGTAACCAGAGAATACCCCATTGTAAGCTATTGTCAATTGTCGATGTTTAAAATTACTCTAAAAATACAAATATGCCAGCAATGCAATTTGCGCGTTTATGTGCAGATTTCTGGGTAATTGTTTGAATAGTAACTGTCTGGTTTGACTGAATCCCTGTCTATTTTCACATTACATTAAAAGAACAAGAGACGCATTCACGTCGCGTTTCATGTATTTGGATATGCTTAATATGTTATGTGTCTGTAACGGCCTTCAAAAGATGCACAATATGTAAAACCCACATTCAACAGAAAAGGTTGCGGTAGGGCACCCATTTCTTGCAAGAAATATATATATATATTTAAAGAATTGGTATTTTAACGAAAGTCATATTTTCACGTGTAAGTAAACAAATGATTTTACGCATGATTTCACAAGGTCAGCTGTAAAATCAATTACTGTTGTAAAACACAATTTTCTTTTGAAATTCATTCAGATATTTACCATGCCTTTGCTACATAGAGAGAATAATAGCCAATATGTGACCTAAATGTACTAATTCAGAACATTTTTTGACAAAGGCAGAAAAAAAAAAACTACAGCTAAAACAGTAATTTTCCTCTCAGGCAATACACGCCACGGGTCAACATGACGTATATTACTGTAGTGTTAGCGGTACATATAATGACCGATGGCTTTCGTTTTTCAAAGGCATGACAACTTTGAGGTTTGCTTTAGGTTTGCTTGGTCCACTCTACGTGTTGCAGGAATGAAATATTTCATTTCAGTGAAAAGTGAACAAGGTGATCAAATGTGGAAGTCTTGGGTTAGGCATAGTGACATTGTAGTGATTAAATACAGTAATTCGACGTGTTAATATCTCATGTGAAGACGTGGTGGAACTCAAAGGGGGACTCGAAATGAGATGGGTCATATTTAGGTCTAATGTAATGGAATGGAATTTTTGATGTGGCTTCGCCAAGTCTGTATTGTGTGTTGAAGGTGATTTTGGCAAACAGATCCGCGTTGTTGGTTCTCACCCAGGAACAAAAGAATTTGATACAGAATGTCACCCTCGTTCCAGTAAAATGCCTCGGCTCAAATCCACCGGTGTAAGTCCTGACGATGCTATCTGATGGTGCAGATTCGACCCGAAGCAGCTGATTGTGGATCAGAATCAAACTTTGAGCTATTTCTCAATAGAAGTGCAAAGTTACGTTATTTCACGACGTAAGCGAGCAAACATTCAGTTGACAAGTATTGACTAGAATAATTGTATTTCTATAGTTTTTAATGCAAGGATATTTTTGTTACCATCTATGACTGGTTGGTAAGCGTTATATCATTGGTTTTTTATTTGATCTAGAAGGTTATTTGTTGTGTAACTCCCAAATGAATAAAGTATATGTAATGTCACTCAGTATGTGGTTTTGTGGTGTAAACTTGCGTCCCACACAATAATATTTACGTACATTTTCAATTCAACGTTCATTTTGCAGTCAATATCTCTTATTCGACAGTGTGCTCTTCATCGACGGAAGGGGCATGATGATCATTTGCTTCGGTTTCAAAATACAAGGTGAAAACGTAAATTCCACATTTTAAATGTATGCACAGAGTTTATTAAAAGACAAGTTATGTCTTATATCACTGGTGAGAAGTGCAGGAAAGTGAGTGTCGTAAGAACTTCTACCACCTTGATTTTAAAGGTGGTCTTGATCAGCACAACACACGCCATTCTCACAGCAATTGGAACTGTTATCCACCCACCAATACATACTCGATAACCCAAAGTCGTTACTCATATGATTATGTACCCGCTCTTATCGCATAAGTTACATCTGCGGCAGAGGCTTTTTGTGGTGGTTTCACGATTAACAAAAATATAGACCGAGCGGGACACAGCGTGAGCTTTCCCTTGCAGAGGACCCAACTAGATAACTATTAAAACGGACCTCCCTGCCCCTGACCGGCAAATGCTTAAAGACCAAAACAATGCTAAAGATGTACACGAGCTACGTTACTTCTACAGTTCATTTTAAGGGGAATACGAGTGAGGTCAATGTTTCCAAGCAGGCCTAATCTCACCCGAATCTGAAAAGATCTGGAAAAGGGAAGATTTTTTCCTCAAGGAACGTTGTTCCACTTTTCCATAAATTCCGTTTTGCTTGTTTTCAGTTTCCCTCTACAGCTAGGCCTAATTTGCCAAGTGCCTTCTATGAGGGTACTGTAAAACCTAGATGGCCTATAATATGTGTAGAGTGAAACACTGATCTGTATATGAATCTAGTCTAATCCTCGGGTCGATGATGTCAAAAACAGATACCCAGGTATACTAAGGGTCTCAAGTGTCATGTCAGAATTTTTAGATTCCATAGCTTTTTTTTTTTTTTTACAAACATCTGTGACGGCTTTGTTACAGCATAATTAAATGTTAGTATTTAGAGTCTCCCTGCAGCAGCGTTTCCAAGGAGATCTGAAAATGGCGCCGGGGAGAAACAGTCTATTGACAACACAATAGGTATACTGTGGACTATACCAAGGTACTGTATATACCGGGTATTTATTGTTTATTTAGAGTCTCTTTCTCTCTCACCCTGTTTCACTAAATGGTTTTAATGCAGTGGAGGAAAGGGGGGAGGCGTTGGGGGCCTGATGAAGTGTCCCCCAAAATGACCCTACTCACCCACCCATGGGCTACTAAAAGCCGCTTATTTCTTGGCGGGATCATCTTCGTGTCCTGTCCTGCAGCTTCGTGAACACTTCAGAGACACGTGGACGTTTGGAAACGAAGGCGGGGCTTCTAACGCTTCCAATGGTACTTTCAATCAACCAGTGTGTCAGTGTGTCGTCAGTGGGGCAGTCTCGTGGTTGTTTACAACTCATGAATAAAACGTCTTATTTCACCCCATTTTAAACAGCCTTAACAGCGGGTGATCATTTTAACCAGAAATAACATTCTAAGCAACAATATGCTGTAAATAGCTAATCATAAGTCATGGGTTTTTACCCGGAACCGGCATCTCCGCATTAATTCAGAATGCAGTATCACGCCTCTGCACCAGTAAAAGACCAGCACCTCGGACAGCACTCTTCCAGAGAATTTCCTCGGCGTCAGCACCATGTGATCGAGCGGTCGGAACAAACATGCCTACAATCTTATCCCTGAAACATGTGCATATTAATCATTAACATTCCAGTGCCTGTAACTGTTATTCTAAGTCCTTTCTTTGTGTGCACTGTAAATAAATCCACAGGAAAATACTGGGTAAATAGCATTCCCTTTTCACAGCTGGTACCCATTTAGTAACTTTATGTTAAATCGAAAAGCTATCAGCCAACCTAATACAGTTCTACTAAACTAGTGTGCTCTGAAAATTGTTCGCGGAAAAAAGAACAAACGATTCATACTGCGATCTGCGATGTATTGTGTAACATAATGGTAAATTAAAGAGAGCTAATTACTACCAACCGCCTTGTTTTAATTGCTCTCTATTACAGCAAAACTGATTTCATTTTTTCTGTACGTAGCCACCTCAATCGCTTTATCTGTAATGCTTTCTGCACCGATATAAAATACATTTCAACAGGAACATTTATTATTTTAAAACGGCATGCAACGTGAAACACGATGCTGCGCCAGACTAAATATTCAGTATAACGCAGACCTTTGTTCGTGGTCAGATTAACGTTGGTTTGAGACTTACAGAATGAGAACCAGGACAATGAAATTTTAAAAAATACAATTTTCAAACTAATTCAAAACAGAGTAATTAAAGTTGTAATGGTACCAGAAATATAAGTTAGTATAATGAGAAGCTATATAGTAATCCACCATGTAAAGAACATGAATACAAGAATACACAATAAACAGGAACAAATAACCTCTGAAAGAGATGTACAAAAAATGTGTAAGGAACCTTGATGACCTTTTGATAGTTAACCTAAATCTGAATCACCCAGGTGTATTCTGAAAGCTCTCATTTTACTTTGTGTATATATATATATATATTATATATATATATATATATATATATATATATATATATATATATATATATATATATATATATATATATACACACACACACACACACACACACGGTAGACAGATGAAAATGAACTTGTGTTTGGATGTAACTACAGCACATCTATCTATCCATCTATCTCTATCTATATGTGTATATATAATAAAATTAAGCATTGTGACCTTATACCTTTCATACTGTGGTCTGAAACAGTAGGCAACGGTGAAGACATTGGCATCACCTGCAATCACAATCCTCCCAGAGACTGGCAGGCACATTCACAATGGAAGGACAACATGAAAACAATTCCACATTCGACTTGATCAGCACAGAATAAAAATATGTGCATGCCATCTAGTGGTCGGCCACCATACATTATTTCAGAGCACTGGGAGTCTTGCAGAAGGCACATGTTTGCAAGTGGGCATTTCAAAAACTGGGACCTGCAAAATAAGTGACCAGGTACTGCAAATAACTGGTTTCACAGTGAGGTCTTTTGATAGAGTGACATAGGTAAGTCACTAACAGCACATTGTAGCTCTCCAGTGATGGGGTTGCTGAAGCTTGACTAGTGATTTCACTTCTCATGTGAAAATTATATTTTTTGATGACTAAAGCAAAAACTGCCCATTTGAAGAGTCAAATAAAATTCAAGCTTCTAAAACTGCTAGGACTTTGGAGAAAACAATATACAATATATTTAGAAAATGGAACAGGGTCTTGAACCTTGAAAATACATAAAAACAAGTTACATGGCGCCTGCTAAACTGATGTGTTTCTGTTAGTCCTTGAATTCATTTGAAGGGGGAACGTAAAACCATGTTTTATGCACTGACATAACACAAGGCCTTAGACACAAGCCTGAATATTGGATAGTTTACCTGCAAAGTTTCAAATAGGATCATTTTAGGTGTGTTTTTTAAAACAACTCATAACCTTCTAATACAGAACACACTTCAACATGTGGGTGGAAGGTGAGCGAACAGCTGACCTCGACAAAGCTGATACATAAAACCCAGATGGCGAACCGTATCATTTACACTGACAGTCCAGCTCCTGCAGCACTGACCTGAAAGCATCACCACTGTGGCACTGCTTTTAATAATGACCCAGTCGTTAGTGGCACCAGTTATTAAAATATGGTCAAGACATACTGACATGTTCACCTATGCATGTCAAACTGGAACAAAGTACATCAATTTATTCATGTTTCCTTACAGTTTGGCAACAGTGGCACAACCCAATCTGACAAACCTCATTTTAAGAACCCTGAACTGGACCGGTAGAGAATGCAGAATGCAGAACTTAAACACAGGTAAACTCTCTCAGGTAAAGTCTTCCTATTTATAACAAACCCTACATTTTGTGGCATGTTAGTGGGGGGTTGATCTAGGCTGAAGAATGTTTACACAGCTGCATTACAAAAATTAGAAAAGAAAAAAAAAATCAGTGTAAAACGTAAGGAGCATTGTGGATGAATGACTTCTTACAGTGCTTTGGACTCTGATGGATGTTTAAATTTGGCGCAGTGATTTTTCAAATCGAACAGAGCCCTCTCACAAGCTAATCACAATGATCAAAAGCATATGGCACATACTCTGAATCCAAGGCAGGCTTTACCTAACCAAAAAAGGCATAAGAACATATGCCAGAGAGCAATGGCCTCAAATCAATTTAAGCCGAAGCATGTCAAAAATGTAAGTCTTTGTGTCTGGTCACCATGAGCATTAAGGCACTTCTACTGCAGGCGTTATGAGGATCATCTCCCTTACGCTCATGCCTGATAATCTTATGCATCTGAAGATGTCATTTTTTGGTTAAATTTGGTGGTAAATACTGTATGTCCACAGTCACAGCCTTTCCATCACTCTTTGCTTATCGCTGACTCTCTTGTTGACCTCAAGAATGCTGCTACTGAGGAGAGAAGAGCATACATTTACCAACACATGAAATTCTCCAAGTACACACCAACCCACCCACACACACCCACACCCACAGATTAGTTCAAGAAATCACACGTGGAAATCATTATTTCTTTCTTGTTTTTCTTACTCTGGACAGTAAATCAGTAACATTAATTTCAGGTTACAAGTTTGAGGCTTTCTCCGTTATCTATATGCTCCTACATTAAAGCTTAGCATTACTGAGGACAAAAGAAGAAAAGAGCAAAAAAAAAAAAAAAAGCAAAAATAAAAAATAAAAAACAAAAACTCCGGAAAAAAAAAATATCAAGAGAGAAGACAGAGAAAGAAGGCTAAGTGACATGTAACTCAAAAAAAGTGATCTGAAAATGTTATAAACGATTCACTCCAATGTTACAATTACAGCATCACATCGTTCTAATTAAACAACAACAAAAATCAGCACATTGTTTTTCTCATTGATTTTTTTTTTTTAAAAGCAGCAAATGCTACATTTTCTTTTTCTGACTGGCATAAACCCAGGAGCAAAGGCCCTGATGGAAAACATGGAACAGTAAAAGTTACATCACCATTAAAAAAAAAAAGCAGGAAAAAAAAACAAAACATAATTCAGAGTTGTATTGTTAGGATCTGAACCAGACCTCAAAAAGAGCATCCCTGTCTTCTCTCCTCTTCCATAAGCAGAGAAAATTAGAACTTCTCTGCAAACAGTTTGTCCATGACAGCCTCTTTCCCTGATTCACTAGTACTGTTACAACTTAAGTAAAGATTATTCTATTTTCCATGTCATTCATCATTTCAAAAGAATTATTATTAAGGCTCCAAAAAACAAAACAAAAAAAAAAACAATAAGCACATATTTTCTGAATTGACCTTTTAAAGTTGTCACAACAGTAATATGCCAAGAAATACATAATTCAAAAAATATAGTTTTACATCAAAATTTGTCATAGGTCATTCAATCTCTCATTGTCCAGTTCTATTGCCAAAACATCTTCAGCCTGGCCACACAACTTACACCCATAACACTGCAACACTGCCCCCCTCTGGACAACAAGGCTAGAACTCATGTGTCTTGATTGTACAAAATATGAACTGGCCAGGTGTAATTACAGGTGCTGCAGAACCCTGATTCACTGTTAAATAAAAGGGGGGGGGACCAGTCTGACTAAAAGACAGAAATCAAACAGAAAGAAAAACAAAACAAAACAAACTGCTGAAGCTACTTGATATATGAACCAGCTTTGTCCCTGCACAAGAAAAGTACCTGGAGCAGAAAGCACAAGTTCTCAATGCTGGCCGAAGTCACCAGAATTAAATAGAAAAAAAAGGATTTATTTTTCATTTTTCTTTTATGTCACTTAAATTTCAAAGTGTCAGTCCTAGTATAACCTTTGACTGAGCCAAGTGTACAGTCTTCTACTGTTTACTTCGATTTTGGCGTTCCTGAGAGAGAGGAGAGAGAGAAAGAGGAAGGTGAAGGAGGGTTACACAACATTAAACACAGTCAGTGCACAAGCTGTTGAGGCACTGGTCCTCCTAGTACTGTTAAATGAGTACAACTCAGCAACGAACAAATCCATCAAAGTCGCTGAGAGCTGGATTATAAGGCATGGGTGACACTAACATCACCATGACCTGCTGTGTTGCTACAGCATTTGCGGTGCTGTGGTTACTAGTACCCATTTCCCATTAGTGTTCTGCACCATTACATTCACTAAAAGTCTTGGTCTACATGTGTTGAGTGCCATATCTGTCCCTGGATTTCACTGAGACCAAAACCATTGGAGGAGATTGAGTAGGTATGACTAAATTACATCACACACAATCGGACAAAAACATGGCTGCTTCTACAACGAGACAACCGATGTCAACCTGCCACGGGAGTCCCTTAGTTTAGCCTATAGCAGGATTTCTTCCCTGCATCAATGTGTAGAAACAATTTTTTGTTTTTTTGCGCTAAAGTGTACATGTGAACCACTCTCTATAGCTTGTCACTGCTTTCCTGGTGATGCACTGTAGGCAAGTATTTCTATGCTGTCATTTCCCAGAGTACTGACTCCTCCCAGGTCCTCGGTCCTAGCTCCTATGCTGAAGAAACAGGCTACGTGAAAGAGGGTGGATTTTCAGGGTTCCAACCTGGCTTGAAATAGACTAGGTAACCCACAAAACACTAATGGAAAAGGGGTACAAGATGACAATTATTATTACCCCCATTATCTCTCTCGGCCATCAGTGGGGTGGTTACTGTACCTGGTCCAATCGAGACCGATTCTGGATGGGCGCGGGTTCAAAGTTCTATCAAATGAGACAAAGAAGCAAAGAGGGTCAAAAGGACAGATCACAGGGTTAAATAAATACAAACGCACAAGTAGTAAGACAACACTCTTGTTAATGACACTATGTTAAATGCAATTAGGTTGACTGACTAATGAACAAGGACTAGAACAGACATTGTACAGAGGTTAGCAAAAAGGAATCATGTGGTATTACATTATATGCATTTACATGCATTTTGGTTTGTGTGTACCATAAAAAAACATGTTATCTGTGCAGTTACATGAGGCATAATGAACCCCAAAATGGGTAGATCTATCAACCAATCATAATGAAGTCTTTCGACTGGCTGACGCCAGCACATGGACCGGCAGACATTTTAATGGCCATTTTGCAATGATATAGTCTCATCATTTTATTAATTCAGCTGGGTTGTGGGACAGGATGTTTATTACAGAAGTAAAAACTGAAAAAGTCTTTCTACACTAATCTTCAGGACAAAACCAGACAAAACTTCAAAAATAAAAAATTGTGGTCATATCTGACTACTTAACACAGATGTATCTTCAAAAAAAAAAAAAAACATAAGGCTGAGTTTACAAAGGTGTCTCCTGACAGCTGTGTCTGTGCAAACTGCAGTTGTGACTACAGTTAGCTGGTGGTGCCTGATCACACATGGGAATAGAGGAAAGAAAGAATCCTCAGCCTGGTCCCATATCATCAATCAGAGGCGGATAAGAGGTGCAACAGACCCAAATCTGAGACTGAGCAACACTTAAAGAAAAGTCTGATGAGCATCTCAGCTCCACATTTTCCACAGAAATGTCAGTAAAATCCCTTGATGTTCAAAGGGACATAAAAGGTCTTGCAAGCCTTTCCACTTGCCCCCCCCCCCCAAAGATTTTAGGGTTTTTTTGCGCTTGCCAGGATTGAAAGTTTATCCTTACATTGTGGAAACAAATTCAAGAATTAATGAAACTGCAACTGAGAGATGAAAAAACCAAATCAGTTAAAATAGAAATATCAACCACTGTCTAATTATCTATAAAACATGATGTTCCATTTGAACATTAAATAAACATCTATTTAGCAACCAGACATATTCTCTGTAGGCATATTCCCAGGACAACGCAAACAAAGAGAGGTCCTTACAAGGATCTTGAAGAGTACAAGACAGCTGAAAACAAAACTTACAAAAACAAGACAAATCATTTACATGAACTTTACAACAACTACAAGTTGGATATGTAAATAGGCTTTTGTTAACATTAATCTGGGATACGACTAACAGATATTATAAACACTGCTGCATTTGTAATCCTTTTTCCCATAAAGCCAACTTGGAAACAAGTGAATCATTTGTACTGTTCAATCTGGGAAAATACTGTCATTGTTGAATTTGAAATGTTTATTTGTTCACACTTTGTGCTGCCTTTATGAAAATGGACACTGACAAATTAACCATATATGCAGTAAAAAAAGTTTTACTGGTATCACCTGAAACGAGGGAAGAACAAATTAAAATTCTGGCAAGCACAGGTTTTCACTTTTGGTATTTTTAAGCAAAAAAAGGTTGTTTCCCCCAAGTTACACTGGAGGTACATGACTTGGCACTCTCTGAACTGTGATTCACCTCCAAATAAAATAAAGAGAATAAAACATTAAAAACCAGGCACCATTGCTGCATGGACATTAACTACTGGTTTACATAAATGGACAAGAACAGGCCATTCAGCTGAACCACACCCATCATTCTGCCTGTACTCTACAGTATGGTGCACTCTGTCAGGCTCTTTGGTTTTATGGTAATCGACTCCTTGAGTTTGTAACTCTCCCAGTAAAAAATACTTCCAGTGTCAGTTTGAAATTTACTTTTAACTAATTCCAGCCTATGCCCTCTCGTTCTGCTGAGAGAGCTCACTTTGCAAAAGATTCTGTAGTTCATGTTATTAATCCTTAAAAAAAAACTGAAACTTAATTCAAATCCCTCAAGCCTCCAACTTGAGCTCCCAGCTCTTCATGGGAAATAAGGTTACAGTGGAAGCATTATGTGTGTGTGTGTATGTGTGAAAGTCCATGCGGGTATGCATGTCTGTGCATGTGCGTGCTAACCTTGCGAACCACCTCCTCTTCTTCCTGCCGCTTCTCATAGTGGGAGAAATCGTCGAAAATAGAGGTGGTGTGCTTATACCCAGCGATGATCTTCAGCACCTGCCTGGCCTTGTCCAGGGGCACCTCCTGCGTGTCCCTCGAGTTGGTGACCGGCTTGTTCTCGTTGTTCTCCAGGCGGATGTGCCGGAGCTGGCTGTTGGGCACGTCCTTGACGAAGAGCCAGTTGACGTCGAACTTGCCCTTCCACTTGTCCTGCGACCAGACGCCGGCACTGGTGCCGTAGTCCACGGGCGAGCGCATCTCGGCCACCCCGCAGAAGTGGCCGCTGCCGTTGACGCTGAACAGCAGGTAGACGGGGCCCTTGCCGCTCATGGCGCGGAAGGCAGCGTCCAGCCGCTTGTTGCCGTGCTCCGTGCTGCACCAGATGTTGTACTTTATGGAGCGGTGGATGTCGTCCTCCGAGTAGCTCTTGATGATGAACACGCGGCCGTTCTTCAGGTTCCAGTCGAAGTCCTTTGGGTTGTAGCTGTGGGCCGCCCTCAGCTTCTCCAGCACTGGGTGCGACTCCCCGCCGGGCCCCACCCCGCCGGAGCCCGGAGCCCCGCCCCCGCTGGAAGAGTTGCTACTGTCGGTGCTGCCGCCCTGGCCGTAGCCCAGGTTGCGGTTGCGGGGCGCCACCCAGCGAGTCTGCGGGGGCAGGCCCTGGGCGTGGTTCTGGTAGGGCTGGAGAGGCGGGGGCTGGTGGGGGGGTTGCAGGGGCAGCTGCTGCATCTGCTGCTGCGCCAGCGACTGCGGGGACTGCAGGGGCAGCGGCTGCTGCTGGGGGAGAGGGAGGGGCGGGTGCAGGGGTGGCGGCGCTTTGCTCACGGGCCCCTTGTTGTCCCAGGTGCCAATGTCCATGTTGTGTTTGATGGGCGGCGGGAGGGCGCCGGCGGGCATGGGCATGCCCGGCTTCACCTTGGCCTTGAGCTGCGGCTTGGCGGGCTTGCTGGCGATGGCCGCCCAGGAGGTGGGCTTGGGCGGCGGCATCCCCAGGGCGGCGCTCCCGTTGCCCGCCACCGCCCCGCCGATCATGGAGCCCACGGCCTTGACGCCGGAGCCCGTCAGGTCGCCCCCGATCTTCAGCCCCACCATGCCCTGTTCGATGCTGTTCATGCCGGGGGCCTTGTTTAAAGTGTCGCTGTGAAAGCCCGTCTGCCCGTCCACCAGGGTGCCCCCCAGCGAGCTGGGCGGGTAGCTGTAGCTGCTGCCGTAGGCCGAGCTCTGAGTCTGCTGGCCCTGGGAGCCGCTGGTGCCCCAGGCAGAGAAGGCTGGGTTCTCGGGGAAAAAGTTAAACCTGTGGGGGTAGATGTTGCTCCCCAACCCCCCCGGCTGTCCGAAAACTGTGTCGTGCATAAAGTGGTGGTCTCCATTGCTCAAGGGTGCATAGGGGGTCAGATAAGGGATAGGGGGGTCCCCGCCAGTTGACCAAGGGGCTTCACTGAGTGGGTATGGGAACCCAATGGAGGGGGCGTAGTAGCTGGACATGTAAGGGTCCGTCATGGATTGATAGCTGTTGTTCTGTAAGATAAATAACAGGTTCATGGTTATGATCTCACTGAAATGCAACTAAATCAGCTTAAATTCAAACCCCTCCCAGCAGACTAGGGAGTCTCAAGTTTTCCTGGGCAAAAAAATAATTATTTGCTTAGCAGATTCCTGATATGAAGTTTAAACAAATCAACACATAAGAACCAAAGATGTGCTGTTAAGAACTGCGACCAATTTGGTGGATCTCATTAGGACTGCCTTTTTGCCGTCTTGTGGTGAAACAAGGATACGGCAACTGCCTTGGGGGAGGCTCTCAAATATTGAGTGAACATAGTCGCAACATCACCAAACAAAGAAAGATAACAACAACAATAGTTAATTATTCAATTAACAGCAGGGGTTGGAGTGAAATCCACCACACACGCTGGACTTCCAGGAGTTTAGTTTGACATCCCTGATTTCAACAGTGTGTCGTTTAGGGGCAACAGGTGAATGGCTGCATGTATTGATGAAGCCCTGTGAACCCCAAAATGGGTGGCTCTAACATGTGATGCCCATCACTCACTGGCTTGAGCCAATCAAATGTCTTTCCACAGATTCCCAACAGCAAAACCCTACAACTGGTTTAAATTTATATGCTACTAATGACACATGACAGATCATGAAGCCTTGCTCTCTAATCATTAGTCGTTAGACAGAGACAGCCTCGCACGCCATACCTCCACAAGGGGGTGTTGTCACACCTCTAGCCCGGCCGTTCTAGATCAGAGGTCATCACAAAGTGCTTATCCCTTGTGCTGCTACAGGGGGAACCAACTCCAGGTGTCCAAAACCAACTGACATGCAGCTAGCATGTAGCTAGCAGGAGAAGGACCTGCCTTTCAATCCTCTAGTTGCAATGTCCACTAAATCCTTTAGCTGAATGTTTTTCTTCAGGACAAATTCAGATTGTGTTCTGATCATCATGAAAGGCAGCTAAAAGATGGCCGCCTGCAACATTAGGTTACTGCATCATCAGCATGGCTTCATGGCAGCCTGCAAACCCAGGCAGAACTGGAAATAAGATTAAGCCCAGAAAAACACTAAATGGCTTTTTGTCACCATTACATGCTCCAGGGTAAACATACCATTACACGTTACACTGCAAAAATCCATTAAACACTCCACAGCTTATACCACAGTAAATACTACATTTCCACTTCCCCTGTTAACAAACACACTGCTAAATGTCTACTCTTGCTTAAATCCCTCAATCAATAGGGAAACAGGTGTAATGTGGAGGCTGGAATTCTGCGTCCGTCTGAAATGGAGTCTCACTCAGATCATCAGCAGGCAGAGTCTTGCTTGAGAATGAGCTTATGATCATCGCCACCAGCTCTTGCTCATTATTCTTTACAGCACAACAGCAGGGAGCCGATATCTTCACATCAGGGGAAGCCTGATCAACTGCCCTGTGTCATAACAGGACGAAGACACTGCTATATTTTTTGCACTGCTGACATCCCCCACGCCTGTTCCAGGGGGAATTCATGCTACTGCAATTCAATAAATAAGACAACTAAATAAAAAATAATAAAAATAATTTTTAAAAAAGCTTCATTTATGATCATGGTGCATGCCAAGTGTTTTCACAACAGTAACAGGAGTGGCTATTATTGGGGTAAACAGATCAGACTCACAGGCGGTTGCATTACAAAAACACCATTTACTTCCCCCACCTCAGAAACAATGATGAATCAAGTGCTGCCTGGCACACCTCATCAGCATACCCAGATATGCTTTTTTCATCATACTCAGTCATATTTTTTCATAACCCACAAAGGCTCAAGACACTTCTCTAGCTGCCCACCATAAAAAGCTGACCAACACTAACACACACAGCCCTGTTCACACCACTAAACAGTATGCTGCTTATGATCTTCTTGCACATGTGCATTTTATATCCTGTCAATGAGAACTTCTTTCTTCCTGTCAATTCGGGGTACCTTCTTTCTTCCTGTCAATTCAAGACAGCCAATAAGAGCATTTAAACTTGGATTTAAAAACAAAATCTTTCAATTGCTCTGTGTAAACATAAAATGTGGCAATGTAATGGTATACCTTCAAATCTGTATCAGTCTCCAGTTTCTAAATCTATGGAACACTTCAATTTTTATTCAGTGATTTTTGCTGTGGCACTTTGAGTATCAGGGCATTAAACAGTCATGTGTAGTGTAAAATTCAGGCACTGAGACGAGCCTGCATCTTTATGCAATTCCATGAAGCTTGCACCTGATGGGAAGTGGGGTTTATGGCTTGATGAAATGTCCAGGGTTAGAATTAGCCAGGTCACTGCAATTACTCAATGCCTTAATTAACTAATTAAGGGTTCAGAGTCTGGATCTTTCCAGAAAAGAATCAAAATGAGTCAAGAAGTTCTACTAAACAGGAACAACCATGTGAAGCATGGAACAAAAGCACTGAGGTCTGGGTGAGAAGGCTGTAGGCAGCAATGTGGAATAAACAGCCAAAGCACTGGAGGCTTATGCCACTCATGGCAGGGAGGGGGCTGCCATACTGCTCAACCCTTCAGCTAGACACAGCACCTGAACAGGTTCAAATGAATCACAGGCATCACAAAGGTTAAAGTGCTCGCCCTGTAATGGTCCCCCTATGGAGCTGATCTATCTAATGGCTGAACAGCACAGGTATTTTATACAGGTTCACAGCAGCGGGACGGAAGTGTGGTGTAGTGGTAAGGAGCAGGGATCGTAATCAAAAGGTTGATATTTTGATTCCCTGCTGGGGTGCTGCTGTTGTGCCCCTGGGCAAGGCACTTAACCCATAATTGCCTCAGTAAATATCCAGCTGTATGAATGGATAAAATTGTAATCTACTGTAAGTTAGTCATTCTGGATAAAGGTGTCTGCTAAATGACAATATTGTAATGTAATGTAAGGTACAGGGCCAGATTACATCACACCTAAAACTAAGCAGGAGGTAACAACACCCAAACGAACGATAACCCAAAATACATTTTACAGGTTGCTCTATTACCCAGCAAAAACACACTGTGAGCATACAGGACGCTTATCTGGTGGCCTTACATTCTGTCACATTGTTCACTTGAGTTAAGTAGGAGTTTACAGCCAGACTGATAAACATGCATACATGTACCTGTGTTTTCAGTATGTTTACAGTCTGAGTCTCTTTACCTGTTAATACATCCAATACTGAATAATGTATTGCTCTTACAGCTACACCAATACAATAATGATAACAATAATGGATTACATTTCTATATAATTTAGACGGGCCATCCTTCTAATGTGGAGCTTAAAAGAGAAAACATGCTTAGGAAACTCCGGAGAAGGTCGCACATGTTTATTTCAAACCCTGAACTAAAGCAATGATTTCCACATCTTGTCAACAGTTTTTGCATCTGTAAAACATTCCCTTTGTAACTGAACATATAAAAAAATTATTCAATATCACCCTGTGTCAACAACCTTGCCCCAAACCCCATTACTGACGTCCCCTTATCAGCTTTTCCACAATCCTCACCTGGTTAGACTGGCCGGTGAGGTAGGGTTCGAAATCGTTGTCATGGACAGTTTCCTTCTGATGAAGTGAACCATTTTGTACTGAAAGAAGAGATTATGTGACAGTGGAATTATTGACCAATTTACACACCTCCAGATAAACAGACACACACACACACACTCACACACACACATACACAGAGAAAAAGGAGGTGATTACATTTTATATAGAATGCAACAGGGAGGAAAAAACCAATACCATGATGACGACTGATCTGGATACCAATCACACATCTGACAGGTGACCCTGACTGAATGATTGATCCAGTTCTTGATGAATGCCAACATCTCCATGCAGTCAAACAAACCTATCAAACTATCCGACAGTCGATGCGACAGTCCCACCCAACCAAACAGGACCAGGACTTATATTGAATCCTCAGCGACTTTTCATGCAGGTCCAGATCCAGAGCAGAAGTGGTGTGGACAGAGTGAGGCAATTTACACACCCCCCTTTCTAAAACTATGCACTCTGTGAATAGAGGTCCAATCAGGTATTAACAGAATGCATACTCTTTACCAAATTTTATGAACATAGCAAACACAGACGAGAACTGACCCTCAAAGAATAACATGCCTAAACACTGAATACACAAATCTACGTGCTTTTATTCTTCTCTCCCCCTTATTATCTCTGTGCAAATAGGAAGTCCGCCAGGGGTTGCTAAATGACCATAGACCCTACTCTAGACCATCATGTATGCAAAAATCCTACACCAGGTAAAGATTTGTTCATTGTTGAGCCAAATGATTATAAGAACAGTAATGAAGAATCTCAAAGTGCTTTACAATGAAGGCAGAGTGACTCACCTCAACCACAGCCAAGTGTAGCACCCACTTGGTGGTGATACATGGAAGCCATTCCACACAGAAGACTCACCTCACATCAGCTGAGGCAAAGGGGGGGGGGAGATCTTTCTTATTATTCGCAAAGTAAGGGTTTCTTAAACGGCCAGACTGAAGGATTCTGACGGGGAATTTGGCCAGGACACCTTTGGAGGTACCTCTGACTCCTCACAATAAGTGGCACAGGACCTTCAATGACCACAGTGCATCAGGACATTGGTTTAATGTCTCATGTACATGAAAACCTCTCCTGTAGCAGAGTCTACATTACTGCACTGGGGCAGGGGTCTTCTGCTTTGCCAAGGAAAGACTGCCCCCTACTGGCTGACCAACACCACTGGGGTGTTTTCAGGCACGGCTCCAACAGGTCCAGAAGTACAGATTTTAGTAACATATACTGTCTGGTTCTGACCAGCCTGATCCTGTTACCATGGCAATCATGTGACAAAGCACCCTAAAATGGTACTGCAGATGAAACAGTGTACACCTCAGTTTGCTTATTCACTGTCATCAATTCAGAGCAGGTATAACCCAGATTCACTGAACATTATGTTATCTGGATGGGCTCAAATCTGGCACAGATGATTAAAGGGTATCTGCATATTACAAAAAACAGAGGATCTGCGCGAGTGAGTTTGCTCAACACTGATGCCTATGAGCATGTATATCTTCAACTCTCACAGACGACAGAAAGATATATGAAGGTGCAAAGATGTCTAGGTTACACCTGAGTGAATCAGCTCTGGTGTAACCAGGAAGCAAAATCAGCTGTGCTGTAACCAGGAAGTGTAATCAGCTCTGCCATAACCAGGAAGCGAAATCGCCTCTGCCGTAACCATGGTTATCAAAGCAGGCCTCAGGCAGACTCTGATGCACACGCACATTTTGGTGCGTAAACTGGAACAAATGTTACACTATTTAGTTACATGGATCACAAGTAAGTGGATACATTAGTGCCTGTCTGAACTCTATTTTAGTAACCCTGACAATAACCAGGAAATGATTCAGATTTACTGTCAGAGTGAGTCACCTAGATCATGTGTCCACCCAACTGCTCTGAGACAGCCCCTATGTATCTGACACACATAGTTGTACGCACATAAACACAAGCAAATATATCAACGCTTGCACAATTACGAACACCTGAATGGACCAAAGCACACCTACCCATATACGAACACATGCAGGCATGAACAATTACATGTACACATACACACACACACACACAGACACACACCTTTCTCTCCCTCTAACAATATTCTTGGGCTTACTTTTCAATGCAGGCAAGGAGCTTCACTGCCACTCAAAAATATTTTATCTGTCCTGCATCACTTAAAACAAACGTCACTTATCCCTCAACAAATTAGGACTGATTTAGAGAGCATGACATTCAAAACTACAGAGATGCTGCAATTTGTACCTACTTTACATGCGCACGGGCGTCTGCCGACAACCAGTTGCTTCAAATCATTTATTGCATGCGGCGACTACATTGGTGAAAAACCGTTATACCTACTGCGGTAACATTTTACGGTTGAGCAGGGAGGTGTCTACCAAAAAAAGTGAAAACGATGGATTATATTAAAGGTTTAAGAAAATGTCTCCATTTGTATCCATTATTGTGCATATGAGTTTTTTTTTTTTTTTTTTTTTTTAATCGCAGAAAGGGGTTATATTGCATCCACTAAGATAAAATGCCACCCTTTCCCATAGCATGGAAAATTCAACCCAAACTGCAACCCAGAGTTCTCAGATAGAAAGCTAGTCTAGCTAACTTAGTACGCCGGGTTCTGTGAGTGTAAAATGAATCTCAATGGAGTGCGGAGTTAATTACGACAGTGGGACGGCATCTTACCTCAGATGGCACTGCACCGAGTGAAAAATAATTTTGCATAACTTTTACCGATATCTTGAAAATAATTTTAAAACAAGCCATAACTCGGTTCCATAAGCAAAATGTTTTATCACTCGCTGGATCCTGATTCCAGGCATGTAATGTTAATGTCGTCTAATTACGTCATGCTAACCAGTCTAAACAGCTAATATTACGTATACACAGAATCAAGTTAAGGTTAGACCTTACAACTGCACAGGAAGTAGAAAGCTATCAGGTGACCAGATTGCAATACAACTATGTAGCAAGCCAGCTAGCCACACGAAATCTTTTCAGGAGTCGTGTGAGCAAGAATCCAGGCCTTGTTGACAATGTTTAGCATGCTAGCAAGATAGCTAGCCTCTAAGATTGCACCGTGAGGTGGAGCTAGACATCATCCGGCGATTCTAGTTTCCCGGTACTTGCCATTTCCCAACATTTCACGATGATGTTCCGTGGGAGAAAAAAAACACATGTGTCAGACCCCCCAGCGCGCTCACACACACACACACACACACACACACAGCAATCCCAACTAGCTAGCTCAATAGCCAGGTAGGTACAGTCTTGGCTGACCAGCCGGTGAGATAGCCAATAGTTCGTTCTGTTTTTCTTACCTTTAGAGTCTTGTCCTTTTGATCTCTTCATTTCCATTTTAACGGAAAACATGCAAGAGAGAAACACATATAACTATTACCCCACATAACACTACTCCACTCCTGAAGGAAAAAAACCACACAGGATGGAGAGCTACGGGCCCCCGCTGGATGCTGATAGGGCAGCTCGATACCAAGTTTATTAAGCTTATCCTGGTGTTACTAGCTATTTTGCCAGCTGATTAAAAAAAATGTCAGGGAAGGACAACGAACATCCAAATGAACACACAGCTATCCATCTAGCTATGCTTCAACGTTAGCTAGCCAAATCCAAAAAGAGATGGATAATTAGCGAGCTAGCCAACCACATTCTATGTGCCTGGATAGCTTCTGACTGAGACCTAAATTAAAAACATTTCACGCAAACAAGCGTAGTGGTGATTGGGCAACCAGCCGGTGATTGTGGCGTTTCAGTGAAACACGTTCTTCGTGTCACGTTCGTTTGAATTTTTTGTTAGCTGGCTGACAAGCTTTCCTCTATTCTGGTAGCTAGCGATGAAGCTAGATAGCTAGCTAAAGGACAAGGATTGGAAGTGAATTCCCTTTTCCTTGCTGCAAAGGCCTTCGTAACATAAGCAAATATCCCGGCATATCCCGTCCTGCCTACCTGAGGGTCAATGCTTGTGGCAGACATAATTCATTAAGCAAGCTCCGGGATTCGAGTGGAGCCTTGAGTCAGTGCTTTTCCAAGCCCCGTGTTTCCTTCTCTTTAGTACAGTAGCTGGCCAGCTATGTTTTTTTCCACCGCACGTATAGCTACCAACACAAGTCCCGCTGCTTTAATGCTGTTAATTCCGTTCACTTTGATTCACTTAGTCCACCTCGAAGGCAGCACAGATGGTCTTTTAAATGTCCACAGTTCAAAACTATACAGGATTTCGTTCCACGGTGGATTCTTTTCGCCGTTTTTTTCACTCCAACAAACCTCCTGTTATTGTGAAGCCCAGTCCACTTCCCCCCAATGGCAGCTTCATCCGGGGTCTGAACGGAGGGGATTGACGTCACCGACACCGGTTTCTTTTAGGTGGTGGCCAGGCTGAGCGGATGATATGAATGGTGTGAAGCTGGTGGTTGCTAGGACGGTAATATAAGAAGCCTACAGTTATCAAAATTTGCTTCGTTTCATTTGGTATGATCAAGGATAACTAACAGCTATACGCAAGGTAGTTAAAATGTGTAGCTCTGTATTCTGAAAATTTTTACAAACCTTATTTTTGTTTCATGGTCAAAACTGTATTTTAACATGAGCAGTAATGAAGTTCATTGTGTAATATAAAACAATACCTCGTTGCATTATATTTACATTATATTTGATACCATCAGTTAATGTTGTTCCAGTTACCAATCATTTTTGTCCAACGGAAACACACAATTTATAGAGGTTTTATAAATTGTGTGTTTCCGTAGATGCTTATCAGAAAATACTGGACCAAATTAGTTAAATAACATCTCTTTTCAGGCGACATATATATATTTTTTATGATCTAATATTCCAATTCAATCTTATCGAAAACTCGCCTTAAGAATGGACACTAGTTGGCTGTATCGGTATCTGTATCGATGTCTGAATTGCTGTATAGGTTTAATAAAACTATTATTTAAGACTTCCAGTAAACGCATATAAACACAATCCAATTTTTGTTTATTGCTTACAACGTTTCCCCACTGCCATCAGGGCAAAATAATGCCATAAATAGAAACTGATATTGTGTATGTGCTAATTATCAGGGCTTGACCGCACGCGGCCTCGTTCTGCCACACAGCTGACTGTTCTGGAACGCTATTCTGCGTGCATTGCGCAAGCCGCCGCCGTTGCCCCATCCACCACCGCCACAGCCTCACAGTCCGCTATGGAACGCAGACGGGATGAGTGGCACTGGATCAGAAAGCAACGAAAACATCCCGGATCCGCAGCCCAGCATGCCGGATGACAGGAGCTCACCGATGTCCATCCTGGTGGAGCCCAGAATGTGGAATGAAGAGGACAGGCAGAAGACTTTCCAAGAATGGCCCAGAGACGCCCCGGTTACTGGCGTCAGTTTAGCCAAAGCGGGATTTTACTATGTGGGGCCCGGAGATAAAGTGCAATGTTTCTGTTGTGGAGGGATATTGAGGGACTGGGTTCATGGCGACTGTCCCTCCAACGAGCACCGCAGGCACTTTCCAACATGTGGCTTCGTGCGGGGCACAAGCGTGGGTAACGTCCCACGGCCCCTCACACCAAAGGCCACTGATTCAGTTGATGGGCAGCTTTTGAGTCAACTTCAGAGAGCAGCAGTGGACGACGAGGCTTTGGCTGGACAGGCTGTTTACCCGGAGATGGAGAGGGAGGAGACGCGGCTGAGCAGTTTCTACAATTGGCCGACTGATGCCGCCGTTCGGCCCGAGGTCCTGGCACAGGCGGGCTTCTGCTACACTGGTGCGCATATTCAGCTATAAGTATGGACATTTAAACAAACATGCAGATAAAGTAACATATACTAGCCGTACATATGTTATATGTTAACAGCCTCGAAGGTTGAGACATGGCACGAAGTTAAAACGTTTTTACTTGTGTTGTTCCAGGAATTTCTTGGAACATTTTGCTTTGCGCGTTGCTATTCCA
Organism: Megalops cyprinoides; assembly: GCF_013368585.1. Lineage (NCBI taxonomy): Eukaryota > Metazoa > Chordata > Actinopteri > Elopiformes > Megalopidae > Megalops > Megalops cyprinoides. The sequence continues at coordinate 18,907,903 of NC_050588.1, forward strand.
TCACTGCTTTGCGTATTGTAAGACACAAAAAATCATTGTTACGGACAGTATACAACAAATTGTACATCGTTACCTGCATGAAAAAAAAGAGCATGAAAAATCGTCTTGTGGTAGGTATAGGTAAAAGACTTCTTTGTAACTGCGCTCGAAACAATTGAAGTGCTGCGTCATGACGCTGAGCGTGGAAACCCCTGGACAGAGGCAGAATTTCCATCGCTGTTCTGTTTGTCAGGGAGGTTGAACCGTTCGAGCAGGGCACATTCAGGCTTTACATGTTTATGTGTCTGTAACACGTAATATTTCATACATATTTTGTGAATACAATCTCTGACTTTAAGACTAACGATTTGGATAAAAACACACATAAACAAATAAAAACAAAGAGCTCAAAGATAGGTGTTTCCAAAAAAAAAGTGATAAATTCCACCTGCCAAATTCAGAGAAGCTTTAATATTTAAAATGCTTACTCAACCCAACATGGTTATGGTAATATGTCATTGTAATGTTGTTTGGCAATGTTCGGTAATGTTAAAAAAAAATTCTCATTCAACATGTCAAAAACAACTTGTCATGCCCCTGTCAAACAGAACCCATTGCCTCTGAGTAATGTTACATGATGGTAAGGATGGATACTCTAACTTCTGAACATTACAGCACTGGCTGTGGGAGTCTGGAAGAGTGCAGGGTTAGAGAGGTAGCATAAAAATGTATGTGCATGTCTGTGTGTGTGTTTACAGGAAAGAGAGAGGCAACATAGTGTAAGAAAGTGTGTGTTTGTGTGCGCTGCATGGTGACAGACATGGCTCTCCTAGGTCAAGGTGACAACGTGAAATGCTTCTACTGTGATGGGGGCCTGCGGAACTGGGAGCCTGGAGATGATCCATGGCTGGAGCATGCCAAGTGGTTCCCACGGTAACAACCTATCGCAGCAGATACAAGAAGGAGAGGGGTTTCATCCATAATATGTAAATAACAGTAGCGTTAAATTCACATCTTAGTTTTCATTCCTACTAATAAGAACAACTTGATGATGTTGAAATGGATATGCCAATTTCTATTTTTAGCAAAGAAAGAAGAAAAAACTAAAGTAGGAGTTTCTATGATAGAAGAGTTTTTTATTTTGAATTTAGTTCTGACATGGACTGAATTCATAAAACACCATTCAATACCTGATTTTTCATTCCAGATTATAAGAACATTTCTTCAAGTTGAAAGTCAAATTACATCTTGAGTGTGCTAAAGTGAACATATTAACTTATATTAAATTCAGATTTGGTGTTAGGTCTTACAATAGAAAAGTTGGTGAATTTAAGAAGATGCTGATGCTGTATGCATAAAGCCCCATGTTATGAATAATCATCAGTATTTTTCTGTCTCCTTCAGGTGTGAGTTTTTACTTAAGACAAAAGGCTATGAATACGTCGCTAGAGTCCAGGAGTCTCAGCGCAGTGCTGGTGAAAGTGTGGTAAGGGGCTTGTTTGTTTCAGTGTGTCGCAGTGCATTGTAATGTGTTTGTCTTTCTCGAATGTTGTAGCTTGGTGCAGCATGTTTTATTGTCTTTGTAGTATGTTGTAATGTGTTGTAGCATGTATTAGTGTCTTTGTAGTATGTTGTAGCATGTTGTGGGGCACTTTAGCACTTGTGTGTATAAATGGTCTTAAAAGCAGCTGGGGTTGTTTTATGAGAGAATAAAAGAGTAGAGGGTGATTTTGATTGAAGCCTAGATTCAATCAACATTATTACTTAAATTTCATTCGCGATTAAATTAGTGTTTAACCTTTTTTTCAACTTGATGACTGCAACAATAACACAATTAAGACAGAAGAAGTATTTGCACTGAAAAAAAGTTACACTCTCGTTTATTTTTTAGTAAAAGCTGAATTTTAATCCAGTGCTGAACAAACTAAGCACATGTGCGTGTGGGTGTGTATTTGATGCATTCAGTTCTTGTACATGTTAAAGCTGAGTGCTGTTTGGTGCATGGCGGTTGAGAGTCTCACTCGCTCAACCCCACACTCATGAAGGTTCCATGGATGCATTGTGTCTGACATCACGGGCACAGCAAATAAAATCAATGTGCTGCTCCTTGCTCCCTCCATACTGTTCTGAGCGTGCATGCAGGTGGTTAACACATAACCACTAGGGGGCAAGACACTTCTTGTTATGAACACACCAGAGTTTTAATATTGTTAGCTTAGAGGAGCATTTGGCTATTCTATCGTTGTCGTCATCGTAGAAGGAGAAAGAAATGTAACGTTTGTAGAGGGTAGACCACTGTGCAGACTTTTGCAAGTCACCCTGGATAAGTGTCTGCTAAACGGTTAAATGCAATGTCAGTGTTTAATGAGAACAGGTCAAGGTGCCCTTTAATGGAATCAATGTCTTTTCTCTCCAGAGAGGATCACAGGCTACTTCTAACAGGGACACTGACTCCAGGCACGGTGAGTAAGGCCCCAGATCAGTGAATAAAAATAATTCTAAAATATACCAGTAAAGATAACAAATGAAACTGCAAAGCAGATAATGTCCCAGCAAAGAAAGATCGCTGATGAAATAAGATGCTGTAGCAATTCTTTTGAAACACTATATGCCATTTTGATGTGTCATTATTGGAGACATGTAAGATGTAGCATTTATTTACGCTCTGGCATCTCTCCTGTTACTGCAATGAGTCTTTCAGCAGTTAGCATGTAAGGAGTTAAAAATCTAACCAGACTTTTCTGTGGGAATAGGAAAAACACTGAGAGAAGGGGGAACTCCAGAGGCCTTGTTTAGCTCACATTCTTGTTCTTCCTGTCCTAGCATTTGCTGTGAAATTAGTGATTGGATGCACAAAGCAGTTGCACCAAATAAATGTTGAACATTTTGAAAGCTGTTATGAATGTGTGCGTGCATGTGGCATTTTGTTATATGTTTATATGTATGCTGTGTATAAACGTAAGTATGGCATGATGTTACATGTATATTTTGGTGTGTGTTTTTGTGTGTTAGAAGCGTCAGGGGGGCAGTCTGCGCAGGAGCAGCTGATGCAGCTGCAGCAGGAACGCACCTGTAAGGTGTGCATGGACAAGCCCGTGTCCCTGGTCTTCATCCCCTGCGGTCACCTGGTGGTCTGCGCAGACTGCGCTCCCAGCCTGTCCCACTGCCCCATCTGCCGCGCAGCCATCCGCGGCAGCGTCCGTGCATTCATGTCCTGAGAGTTCCTCTCCAAGAGCGCTTCACACACGAGCCTTCTGAGGGTGTGTGCATGTGTGTGTGTGTGTGTGTGTGTGTGTATGTGTGTGTGCACTACACTCACTAAACTAACTATCTGAGTATACGTGTCTGCTGCACTAACAACTAACCTTCTGAGGGTGTGTGTGTGTGTGCGTGTGTGTATGGGAGAGCCCCACTCACAACTAATCCTGTGTGTGTGTGTATGTGTGTATGTGCTACACTTACAACTAGCTGAGGGTGTGTGTGTGCTGCACTAACAACTAACTCTCTGAAGGTGTGTTTATGTATATGAGTACCCCACTCACAACTAATACTCTGTGTGTGTGTGTACTTACTTATGACTTATTTATTTTCTTGGCAGTTATCCCTATCCATGGTGACTTGCATTTTTACAGTGAGTACTATGCTTAAAAGTGTAATGGCATTGCCACACCAGGGACTCATCTTGCAACCTTTAGACACTATATACACGCACATATACACACAAAATGATTGCTAATGCTCGATTTTATTTAAGGCTGCAATAGCAGTGCCCCAGTTAGCAACTGAACCTGCAACCTGCTAGTTAAAAGTGAATGAGTTATTTTCTTCTCTTTCAGAGACCCACAGCTGAATCTGCCCTGATGTCATATGCTGGCCTAGCTACCACACATTGTGGTCTTAACATTGTTGCATATGCAGTAGTGTTGACAAGGCAACAGAAACATTGTGATGGTGTTGTGTGATGGCTGGGAGGTGGTGCTGAGCTGAGACATTGTAGTGAGTGTTTGCGTTTACTTGCAGTGTGGCTGGTGAGATCTACGATGCACAAACACGAGGAAATGAGTTTACAGCCAATGAACCCTCCTCTCTCCCTACTCACACCAGAGATAATACAGACTACTGTAATGACACAATAACAATTAAAATTGACTTTTGCAGTAATCAAACTGGTATGTTCTTTTTTTAGATTAAATGTTCACAGTATATTTCTAGTGTGTTCTCACTAATATTACTCTGCTTTTAGCTAAAAATCAAAAGTCAGATTTCCTTTCACTCAGCCTGTGACATAGAAGGTACCAGAGCTGATATCAGTGTCCAGCCAGTCCACACAACCTTGATCCAGCACTGAGGCACTACCTCATGGATAGTATTGAATGATATGGTTTGCATAATAGAAATATCATATTTATAAAGAGGCCTTTACACCAGGCAAAAACTAACAATGGTGATGAATTTAAGGAACACATTTATAAACAAACTGCTGTTCCCATTTACCAGCACACATCTGAGCTGGATTCCAGAGTTAACCCTTCAGCCCCAGTGAGAGCACAGTGAGTGGCACCAAAATCATTCCAGGATGTGTGAGAGGGAGAGGTGATGTAGCTGTTCCATGTTGCTGTGTAATGCACAGTAGTCATCATCAGGCTGTCTGGTGTCTGACTAACATTCCATTCCATTACATTCACTTAGCAGACGCTGTTATCCAGAGCAACCTACATAACAATTTCTACGTGTTATGCATTTATATAGCTGGATATTTTCTGAGGCAGTTCACATTAAGTACCTTGCTCAAGGGTTCAACAGTAACCTAACAGAGATTTGAACTGGATTTAATCTATTTAATTTTACTGAACTTGATGTTGGTGTCATGAACAGGTGGGCTAATAGAGTATTGTCCTAGTGCATACATCTTTGGTCAATAATGTCTAAACAGTTTACTGTCTACTAAGAAATACGGCAGCATTGTATCAATGCCATTGTCATGGAAACACCTGTGAAGAACTTGGTTGCCACTTCCTCTTTGGGAGGTCAAACTGTAATGATCCTGGTGGATTGTGGGATTTTGCTGCAAAGACCCCTTCCCCAGTGTCCTCCTCACTTGCCCCTCCATTGGGTGTTCATTTGAGTGTCTGTTTTGGGCCTCCTCTCCTCATTACAGACTGGACCACCCCCTGATATCACAGTTGTGCCAAATCACAAAATGAGGATTTCATTTAAGGGTTAACTGTGGAAGCAAACCCAGATTAGGTGATGTGTGATGAGGGTATTAGAGAGTACTGAGGGAGCACAAAAAGTACCCAAAACAGTAACAAATACAATGTAACATTGTATTTGTAAGACATACTAAATTCAGTGGGTTCAGTGTTACCTTTTCTTAGCTGCAATTGGAAAAGGCAGGCCAGAATCTTTCATGCCCCTCACTCACAGACTCCCTAAGAGAGCAGCTCTATCAGCAGTGAACACAGTAACAATGTTTCACCACTATAGGGTGAAAAGACCAGCAAAGCAGAGCCCTTGAATAGCACCTGTTCTTGGTTTAGAATGAAATGGAAGTTCATTGTGGTACAGGCAATTTATGAACATATGACCCACTAGAGGTCACTGTTGAATCACGAGAATTAGGCAGAGGGAGCAGATAAACTCTGTTATCATAAAAAACAGCCTGTTAATGATTCGATGATTCAGTCCTCACCACGGAATATTAATTACAACAGAGGTGTCTATTGATTAGTCTGTCTGTGTGCCTGTCTGTCTACCTGTGTATCCATGTCTGAGCATTTTGTTAAAGTGAAAGTCACAAAATGCTTGATGCATATACACATTGAAAAATCTCTTTGCCACTTCTCTGCTGAATCACTGCAAAACCACAAGAAAAAAAAGCGAGATTAGTCATGTCTCCTTACTGTTACTTTCACTTGCAGCTTTGCTTTGATTTAACTAGGTCTCTTGTTTCCTCTCTGTATAGCTTTGATAGCTGTTTCCTGTCATATGCTGGCTTTGCTCTCAGTGTTTGCATCATCATTCTTCCTAGCCTGCAACGCAGGTGGACCAGCATCTGACAGAAACACAAGGGGCAGGTTTAACACCTGTCCTTAACTTTGACTCACATGTAAATGCATACATTAATTATGTTCTTCACAAATGCAGATATGAGAGTGCAGTGATTACTAAAAGTGATTAAATTGTGTTTTTATTGACAAAAGAGACACCTGCATTTATTTTCAGTCAAAGTCAACGAGAAATGTTGATTGAATCTAGGTTTAGAGCTCTTACTCCGACTACACTTGAGCAGCAAAGCCCAGCAAGAGGCCTACTGTCTCAGCGGAGGTTTAGTTGGGCCTCTCTGCCTCACACCTGTCTCCAGAGCTGGCAGACACAGACACAGGAATCAAACAGGCAGCAAAGAACATGGTGCCGCAGGCATGAAGATCCTGGTCTTGTCCTATTCTGAGACTGACAAGATTACAATAGCAGAGTCTGCATTGACTGCCTCCTGATGCATAGTTTGGTCCATGTGGTCTACATCTTGTCACCACCCCCCCCCCTCCCCACCCCCCCCCGCAAGAAAGTGTTCTCTTTGTTATCTTTGACAGCTTCATGCCTCAAAATCTCAAAATCATATGACTCAGCTGCAGAAGGAAGATCAGGGCTTTAATAAAGAGCGCGTTGGCAGTCTCTGACAGCTGCTCCGTACAGTAAGTGCTGAAAAGACGAGTCACCAAAACAGCGGGCTGTTTGCTTTCATCCCATCTGTAAGCTTCAAGCTCCGCCCTCCCCTCACTCTTCTGACCTCTGGTCTCTGACCCTTCCTTCCCCCGTCAGATCAGTTTGAAGCCACACTGGACGCACTCACTTACGTAGACCTGAAAAAGACAGACAGGCAGACAGACAGACAGAGTGAAGAAAACGGCAGGAAATGGGGGAGGGGAGGGTTAACAAAGAAAGAAGCCCACTCACACAGAGTGAGATTTGTTGATTCATTCTTGAGGTTGGGGATGGTGGTGGTGGTGATGGGCAGGGGCACTCGTGTCATCACTGGCAAACAAAAAGTGAGCTTGTGCTCAAAGCATGGCCCTCTGACTATATTTTCATCACCTAAGGAGAAGAGACACTCTGACATCCTTACACGTGACGATTTATGAGTGATGATGATTATGAGGCCGTAGTGACAGTGAACAGAAACGTTTTACATTGATGTAAATGAGCATAAAATGATACTGAATCCATCACTCCCCTTCCAGCTCCAAGTTTCCTAGCTTGCTTTTTATTTGAATTCCAATACTGACAAAAACCGAAAAAGTGTGAAATGAATCAAAGGTGTAACTGATAATCCATATTCGCACCCTTTTCATCTCTCCTGTAGTTCAACACAGGTTTTCCCCTCTGGATACAGACACACCTTCAACATCCCACACGTCTGATCTCCTTTTTAATTACTCTCATTATAAAAGTACTTGAGTAATAACATGAAGTAATTAAGAGCTCTAATTATTAGCATGTGTCAGAAAAGATGTCACTGCTTGATCAATGTGCACGATAATATCACACCATGGGAATAAAACATAAATCAGTCTTCAGCGTTGTTATCCGAGCTCTCAGAGAGCTCAACAGAGATTCACTGTGCGCAATGATCAAACTTCAGACTGCCTCACTGCTAATTATTCTTCACTAAAAACCGGAAACCATGAGTGCCTTAGACAGCTCCAAACAAAGACACACTGGGCTAGTGAACAGAACTAAGCAGTGACCAATCTCCAGCCTCAAAGTCCAGCCCAGGGTTTAGTCTACTGAACTGTATCATAACTGGAGTAGATGTTCTCACTCTTGCAGATTAGGAGATTAGGAACAGCCATCCCACTTCCTCTTTAGTAAACAATTGTTCATTGTTTTCTTTTTAAGTCATCATGCATGTTAAGAAAAACTGTTATTGATCATGAAATGGATGGAATCATGGGGGATGAGACAAACATGTAAAATAAATAAATAAATAAATAAATTACATATTGAACATATGCCCATAGACACATACATACAAACAAATGCACATACACATCCATAACTAACAAGAGAAAATAATACAAAATAAAATACCTAAAAAACATAAATACACACACACACATGCATACATAAAAATATATATTACACAGAGATATTAGTTAAATTCACTGTCAAATATGGGCAGAGATGGAGATGCGCCATTTCATTAATGGGAGGACATGCCTCTGCTGCCTCTGTGCCAGACTCCTCTGGTTTCCTATTAAGATGCCACCAAACAGGTTGCTTCTTTAAAATCATTCCCCTCACGGAGTGAAATTGGCCGATCCTCACCCCATTACTGTGCTGCTCCACCTGGGGGAATCGAGGCCATCCGTCACCATGGCAACGAGCAGGCATGGCCTGCTCGATAAAGCGCAGAGGGGAGACCAGAAAACAGGTCCCTGCCCAGACTCCCAACCCCCGCTAATGAAATGGGACTCTCCTTGACTGTCTGCTGACCTGGAGCTGTGGTTTGACTCTGCAGGACCTTACAGAGAGCCTCACAGTCTACACAGAGTTACGGCTGGTTTCAGTTTTTCCTGGTGGAGGGCATGGTACCGATTGCTGCAGTAGCATTATTGATATGTGGAAAGCACACATGTGGAAAAACACAGGAGTTACTTTTGCATTATCTGTCCCCCTATTTTTCTCTGTCTCCCAAATTCTCATTACATTATTGTCATTTAGCAGACACTCTTATCCAGAGCGACTTACATATGTTACATGTATCCGTTTATACAGCTGGATGTTTACTGAGGCAACTGTGGGTTAAGCACCTTGCCGAAGGGTACAGCAGCAGTGCCCTAGCGGGGAATTGAACCGGCAACCTTTTTGTTTTAAGCCCCGCTCCTTTCCACAATGCTATACTGACACTGCATCCACTCAACCCCTCTCTCTCACTCTCACTCCACCCCTCACTCTATCACTGTCTTTCTCTCTCTCTCTCAGTCCCTCTCTCCCACATATCACACTCCCTCTCTGTGTCTTTCTCTCCATCTCTTACTTTCCCGCACACTCTCCCTCTACATCTCTCACTTCCTCTCTCTCTGTCAGAATCTTTATCTCCTTCTGTCTCCCACATCTCTCTCTCTCCCTTCTCTGTCACCACCTCTCTCTCTCTCGTCAGTGCAGGTCCCCCAGTGGCTGTTTCCAGCAGTCGCTCACTAATAACATGTGGGCAGGGTAAAAAGCACCTAGTGCTCTCACGCTGATATGAACTGAAAAACAATGCAGGGGAGAAATAAGTAATCCCCTTTGGGAGTAAAAATGAATGGATTAGAGGAGAAATCATATTAGTTATATTCATCATTGAGCTGTTTCAAATCAAGGTAGGCAAGTCATTATGAAGCCAATGAAGGAAGCAAGAACAGTACGAGAGAGGCAGATGAGGGAAAATGGGAGTTCTTGCTGAAGAGGTTTGTAACAACCAATAATGTAATAATTCCACATCATGCATGTAATAACTTATATTTATAATGTAATACATTTTGCATTTATAATGTAATGAAACAGATAATTTAATAGTTTCAGGATAATGTTATAAACTTGAATAGATAATAACAGTTACTATGTAATCAGATGAGTAACATTTTTATGAATGATGTAATAGCTTTTCAAAATCACTGTCTTCACATTGCCTCCTTTGTTTTAAGTGTCATATGCACCCACACGCACAACAAATGCTTATGTACAAGCATGAGTGAGCGCACACACACATACACCCTCACACTCATAATTGAACATTTTTGTGAGAAGAAATGTGTTCTGTTAAAATGTTTCAGTACAGGTTGCACAAGGTAATGGTAGGGATTGTATGGTGTTATGCTCACACTCATTGGTCTGTGAGTGTTGTTAGACTGGTTTGACACTGTTGCTCATTTAACTTGAATGGCTACACTTATGTGATTTTGGTTAAGTGTTACCATATTCATTAAAATTATTACAGTATTCATAAAATAGCACTCACCTGATAATGTTATTACTGTTATTCCATTACTCATTAAAAAAATATTACATTAACTAGTTTTATTACATTTTAAATACAAAATTTATTACATTATGAAAGTCATTACATTAGGTGGAGTTATTACATTAAAACACAGTGAAAACCTGAGACTGTGCTCCTCCTATGCTGGCAGCCAGTGAGCTATAGGAGAGGCAGAGACCTGAGCTCTATTTGATAAATATCCTTAACCTGTTCCTGATTACCATGAAAGACCAACAAGTGCGTAGATTTAAATAAGGGTCTTCCAATAGCAGCTGGTTCCTTTTTACTTTATTGCATTCAGTGTGATAGTACTGACTTTCTGCATTTCACATTAAAACATTTGAGTCGTAACCAGAAAAAAGGTTGTGAGTTAAAAAAAATGTTCTCTTTGTTACAGTCATAATGACTAAATGTAACCCAGTTGCATTGTCATTCCTGTGATGTGATGGGCACCAACATCTTCTCACATTAAAGCCAATCAAATAAAAGTAAAAAAAGTAAGCAAGTAATCAGGACCCAGCTGCTATAAGATGGTTATTATTAAAACTGGCTCGTTTGTTATTTAGGAAAAACAGGTTCATAATCTTGAGCAGGGGCATGGCAAGTTCCTTATACCTCCCTTCTTTGTACCTCCCTTATGACCACTGCTTCACACTGCTGCAGTGGTGCTCTCACTTTAAGCACAGAGCATAGGAAAAACTCCCTGCTGGCATGCTTTGCTCCTCGTTTTCACTAATATCTTGGTTAAAAGGAAAGCGTTAAAAAGAATTATTTGTAGCACTGAACCTTTATCTCAAACCAAGGAGCATGTGACCAGGCACTCGTGCAGAAGCTATTTGATTAATCTTTCGAAAGGCCCCTCTCCCCTAATCCGCTTCTCTCCTCGGTCGCAGGAACCTCACTTCAGATACAGAGGTAAACGGTCGCCCTCTCATCACTCTCTCAGAGGCTGCAGAGCCGCATTAGACCCAGGCAAACTGCCACCCGCCTTTCAGCCTCATTAGGTACAGCTTTCACGCTAGGTAGAGAAGGAGACAGAGACCCGTCTATTGATGAAGGAGAGGGAGAGAGTGGGAGAGGGTGAGAGAGGAAGGGTGGAGAGAGAATGAGAGAGGGAAGATGTAAAAGCTGCCTTCACATATATCGGAGTTTTCATGAATCATAGGAAAGCTTTCACTAATGAGAGAGGGAGACTTGCTACTTTTAAAACCTCTTTACTAGACGGCCGTTACAAAGAGCACTGAAAAATGGGAAGAAAAATACTTGCACGTGTATACATACACAGGCACATGTACAGCTGCATGCATACACATACACACAGACCTGCACAGACACATATCTCTCCTCTGCTTCCAACACACTCCTGATTCAGCACAGCACTTAGGACTGATTTCGTGTCCCAGCCGTGATGTATACATGGCAGTGAGATGGAATGTTCCAGAGCAAAATGCCCCAGAGACAGCCATGGGGGGCTCCTAACGAAGGTGCGTTAAATATGAGCGCATCTTCTGTGGTGATTATTCGGAAAGGTGAACCCCAGAATGAAACACTCTACTCCGAAGAGACAGACAGAGCCCCCGCGGAGCGAACACAAAGGCCACGTGTTTCATTTCTGAATTAATAAAGGGTACCCTGGGCTGCTTCCCTCAGGGGAAGCACATCCAACATTTATAAAGCAGCCTTGTGAGGACCTTCTGCTCTACAGAGTGTGTGTTTTGTGGGAACACGTCCAGCATTTATAAACCAGCCCTAGGAGGACCTTCTGATCTACAAAGTGTGCTGACTGTGAGGTATCCTCTCTGGGTTTCACCCTCAAATCAAGCAGCTGTATTTCTATGCCCAAAAATAAAATAAAAATTAAAATGGGATGATTGATTTGTTAGTTGCTCATCCACATCCAAGGGGACTAGCATAGCTTACTTTTTATTACATTAATTTATACAGCTGTGTCCATACTGAAGAGATTCAGATTAAGTACCTTGCCTGTGGGTATAATGGCAGTGATCCTACCTGGGAACAGACCCAGTAATCTTGTGGGCAGAATGAGGTTACAGAGCTGGCTGGTTTCAGAGGGAAGCTACACACCTGGTGCAGGTGGCACCATCTACAGGAGGGGTCATTACCAAGAAGGAGGAGGGGGTTTTAGTGATTCCGGTTCCTGACCCCACTACTCCACAACATCACCCATACTCACCACTGTCTTCCCTTTCTGTGAGGATGCAAACCACATAACAGGCAAGCAAAAACCCCAGGAGCTGCAGAGAGAGGGAGAGAGTAATACAAAACAAAGCTGTCATCAGTGCAGGGAACAGTTACTGCTGCATTTTGCTATGTACATTGTTACACAGAAGAAATTCAGGTATTTTACACACACCTGGAAAGCAAACCCATGAGCCAGCACTTGGAAATGAACCCTGCAATCTTTAGGAAGCGAGCCCTGCTCCTTACCACCACACCACAATATATGCAGAGGTGAGATGGAACACAGCACTGGAATGAAACCCAGCAACCCTCCAGAATTTAAGATTGCATTATCTGACTACTCAAGCCACTGTGCCATTCTTCAGCGACAGCAGATCTGGCATAAATCCCACAACACTCCCATCATCATCATTTGCAGTGACAAAATTAATTATTAAAAGGGCCCATGTTCTATCATTATACTTTAAAGTCTAAAAATAAAACTGCAGCTGACCGATAAAAGTGGTACAGCTTTTATTTATGGTTCGGCACATTATTCAGCAGTGCTGTGCTTAAAGTGTATTCAAAGGCGACAGGCAGCTTTCAGGAGAGAGGTGAAACAGCCCGGTTTCAGCAGTAAGTAATCTGCCAGGCAGTTAGTCTGCCAACAGTACTTGGTGACCAACAATGGCATTAGAGTGCAATCAGTAAACTTTTGAACTCAGCCCCAACTATAAACAGCAACTATAACACAAAGAAGCAGAGTACAGACACAGCCAGTATGGTGAATCATACTATTTGTTTACGACTTAAAATGAGAGTTTTCACATGCTGTCTCAACAGATAAAGCCAGGGCTACAACAATGGGTCTGGTGGAATCCAGATACAAGATATTGTATGCTGGATACAAGACACTAACTGCTGGAAACTACAAACTAAATGCTGGATACAAGACACTACAAGCAGAACACAGGATACTAAATGCTGGATGCTGGATATGGATACTAAGTACAGGATACTGAATACTGAAAGGTATTCAGTAGGTATACCTCAATCCCTATCCCCTAATACCTGCTACTCATATTACTTGCTGGTTGTTTTACATGAAGTATCGCAATGTGTTGGACTCTCTGATCTAGTGACTGGATGTATGGTAGTGTGTGTACTTGGCTTCTCTTAGTTTCTAGGCTGTCTAGTCATGTTGCACTAGTTAACTCGTGGCAGGGCTTGAATAGTGTTATGCTCACACTCACTGGTCTGGGAGTGTTGTTAGCCTGGTCTGCCACTGTTGCTCATTCAACACCTCCACTGGGCTCTTTGCAAGAAACAAAAAAAGCTAAGTGGTTTGTATTTCCTTACTGATTTTATAATTAAAGTTAACATGATGGAATATTTGAAGACAATAATACAATTGCGGTGTATAATAATTTCAGACAATGCAATAATTGCAGCCCTAATCATTCATGCAGTTGTTAAGCATGAAGAATTGATTCAAGTTTAATGGTGCACAAATCCAGTTTCTTAGCAACTGCTCCACACTTCACACCCATATTACCTTTGTCTCTCCTTAAACCACTACCTGATTTGATCTTTACTCAGAGAGGGAAACTTCTGCGGAGCTGTGCTGGAATCTGTCTTCATAATGCTGTTTTGTCCTTTCATCTGACAAATATGATGAATGAGGCAACCCATATGAAGCACTGCAGTCCTTCTAAAGCCACTGTCTGTAAAAGAATCTATATTCAGTGCCCCCCTCTGGCCCAGGAGTCCCACATCAAAGGTCTTTTTATACCTGTTCCCACGGCAGGTTTCTAGCTGCAGCTGTGAATGATGTGCATGTACCTTGCTCCATGGAAGCATGGACCCAGCATTGTCTGGAGACAGCCTTGGGTCTGACAATTCTGCAAACGCTGTCACTAAAGCTTGAAACCTGCTGTGGCACACCCCAGCTAAACAAGTCACCTCATTAAGTGCTTGGAATGAAAAAAAAATGCTTCTGTTTCAAAAGAATGAGTAGGGGGTCACATCACAAGCTACTAACAACTAATCATTTTTCAGCCTGCCCTTTATTTCTTCGTCTCTAAAAAAACAGAGACAAGTTCTCTCTCCAGCTGTAAAGTTGAACTCGCACATATTGCCAATCCTGTTTTGGATGCACACTGCGAGCGAGACAGGGAGGAGGAGAGAAGAGCTGAAAATGATGTACACGAAATCAGCGCTTTTTCAGCAAACACCCCTTACTGCAGGGATTCGTCCCCCTTCGCTGTGAGGGAGAAATCTCATAAATCCTCAGCCAGTTGTCACACAAAGACTCAGAGAGATGAGACAAGTGTAGCCTGAGGGAAGACTGCAGCTTTATCTGATATCCGTCTGTAATATCAGCACAGAACAGCACCGTGATGCGCCTGAGAGTGGCAGCAAGGTCAGCTTCACATACAGCATTCTGCAGCTGTCCTTCCTGTCTGAAGGTAATGCCATGGTGTGAATTCTCACCTTGATCCTTTCAAGAGCCCACTCACATACACTCTGTTCAGCCTGAATGGGTGATTCTGTGCAGGACCACTGCCATAGCTGTTCTCTGATCCCACCAAATATCTCTTAATTTTTATGCCCTGAGGCCAACTCCTTGCTAAATTAGATTAATACATCTTTATAGCTTTGAGACTTGTGGATTTGTGTGTGTCTAAACAAATGGACGGTTGAGCACAGCACCTTTCCACTTCGACTGCAGGTGTATATACAAACATATGTGTAATGGTTACTGTAACGTGGCTGGTAGTGCCTTTTTGGAAATGCAGGATATAGCAGGCTCCTGCCTCGCTAATTTCACAGCCAGCAGGGAAACCCCGCTGTTTCACACATGGTGCGTCAGGATGCTTGGAGCGTTGATGTGTGCTGAGGCCTCTTACCAGGCGTTAATGAACTCCGTGGGTGCGAATGCAGAGCGAGTGCTAAGGCAACGTGGTGCTCTCCAAGCGTTAACAGACACACAAGCTTGTTGTCAGTGCTAATGAATGTAGAGGGAGCTGTGTACAGGGGAAGGTGAGAGTGACTCAATTTGGGGAGAACAGAGAAAAGACGGAGGAGCTACAGAATGTTAATGCTCGCGGCTTCGAGACTGTACTGCATCTTTCCTTCAGCTGCACCCCTCTGTTACAGAATGTCCCCTGTGGTCCAGGATACATTACCCTGACAGGTATCAACGTGGCAAATGATCTTATCAAGTGCCACATCCTAAGCAAAAGCACAAAATTACATGCAGTACGGGCATGTGAGAAAGAAATCATTCAAAATCAACAGAACTCATCCGAACATGTGTCCACCTGTCACAAACTGCTATAATAACCAGCGCCATGATAGGCCTCATAATGATCAAAAGTGTGATTACTACTCCTCTGCCTCTCAGTTGTCCTGTTTAATGTCTCTCCACCTGATGCAACATATGATCAGCCGAAGTAAAAACCACTCCCTCCACAAACTCCAAACAGACTGTGGAACCTCCGTCTCCAGGGGGCACTGTTGGATATGCTTCTGACAAAAGCAGCGCCCGTTTCCGCTGCTGGCAACAGAAGAAGGAAACAAATTCCCACAAAAGCTTTGGTTCTACTGTGCAGATCTGGCTCCTCCCATGGTGGGATCATTCCCACGACAGTGTCCAAGAAGTTTGTGCGGGCTCTTGCTCAGTGAGTCTCATCATTTGTTATTTACTTAGCAGATGGCTTTTCCACAGTGAATATCAGCAATGCGGCTTAGGCACAAATTTGCTGATTTGAACCTCCAAGCCTCTGGTCTTAAGTCTAGTAAGTTCCCTCTCCACCATATCATGCAACCACCCTCTTGGGTATGAGCAAAGAGGAGGTGGGCATTGCCCTGGGGGTACTCACAGAGAGGAGGTGGGCATTGCCCTGGGGGTACTCACAGAGAGGAGGTCAGCATTGCCCTGGGGGTACTCACAGAGAGGAGGTCAGCATTGCCCTGGGGGTACTCACAGAGAGGAGGTGGGCATTGCCCTGGGGGTACTCACAGAGAGGAGGTGGGCATTGCCCTGGGGGTACTCACAGAGAGGAAGATCTGGACGGCGCTGTGCAGGACCTCTATGTACTGATGCTCCAGCAGGCAGCCTGAGACAGAGATGTAGGCATGGCTCTCCAGGCTCTGCTCGTCTGTGACATGCACCTCCTTTCTCACACAGCCCGGCCCATGCTCGCTCCACCACGAGGGGTGCCCCGGGAGGTTAAAGGTCAGGAGGTCACTGTCCTACAAGGAAAGGGAGAGGGCCCCCCATTAGTACTGAAGACCAGGGATCTCTTCCTCTCTATCTCTCTCTCACACACACACACACACACACACAGTCTCTTTCATACACACACAAACACACACATAGGATCAAACATTGAGAGATGAAGTAAAGCTATGGAACTTTCTACAGGCCAGATAGACCTCCACAGATAGCAGAGGGGTGTAGAAAGTACTCTGATGTGTCCTTTACACACACACACACACACACAGTGTATATGTCTTTGTTCAAAACAATTTTTTATGCATATGATACCATCTTCCTTCCATCGAATAACAGCAGTAGCCTTAGTTTCAGCTGCATCTCTGGTCTAGCTACACTTCAACTATAGACTTAACTAATGATCGACTAGCATGTCTGGCAACAGGCAGTCTTTGCATTTGCACAACATAGTATTTGTGTTGTGTAAGTGCTTTATTTATCTATATTAGTTTTTTTCCCATTTACTGTAAATAGCCTGCAACTATTTTCAATCAGAACATATTTTGTTGTTCTGAGATTAATTTTCATTCATTTATTGTACAGTAACAATCTTAATCCATGCAACATTTGTGTGATTTAAGCTGAATTATTGCAGTACTAACAACTGGTAATAATTTTGTGTTTTGGAAGAGTATTTGCCTTTTGCAAAATGTACTTAATGTACTTAAAGTACAAATCTGACTGAAAAAAAACATAGGGTTTTTTACATTAGAGGCTTTTGCTGCTGAAGAGAATTGACTGGATTGTCGTACTGAGTTTTTGAAGAAGCAGTAAGATGAGGTGTGGAATTTCCTCAGGGATGACCACTGTGACATAATTTGTGGTTGAACAACATTCTAAATAAAGCCCTTACTTTAGAGAGCCCACCCAGGTCCAGGTAGAAGCAGATTATGAAGATGTTCCACATCACCCAGACCATGGTCCACACAGTATACTGTGAGATACAGCGACACAACAGCCAATTAGTATGGACTAAAGCAATCACTGAGAGTGACTTGAGTTTGATAGTAAGGCTTCTTTGAGTTATTTTTTAGATAAAGAAATGTTAAAGTAGCAATCTGCATGTACCAATGGTAGCATGTTTAAGTGTGAGTGTGTGTGTGTGTGTGTCTGTGTGTGTGTGTGTGTGTGTGTGTGTGTGTGTGTGTGTGTGTGTGTGTGTGTCTGTGTGTGTGTGTGTGTGTGTGTGTGTGTGTGTATGTGTGTGTGTGTGTGTCTGTGTGTGTCTGTGTGTGCGTGCGGATGGCTCTTGAAGGCACTCACCAGTACAATATAGCGAGGCCGGTACTGTATGGTACCAAAGAGGCCCAGGATGACTGTGATGATGTGGAGGAAGTTGGCCAGGATGGGGCCCCACTGGTACCCCAGGAAATCAAACACCTGTCTCTCCAGAGAAGCCAGCTGACAGAGAGAGATGGATGGAGAGGGAGAAAGAGGTACTCAGAAAAGAAAAAGAAAACACACACAGTGATGTGGACACACACACATTCTATGTCTTTCTCACAGACAAGCACGCGCACACACACACACACACACACACACACACACACACACACACACACACACAGTGAGCAGTCCAAAAGAGAGTGTAAAAAAGTGAGTGCTGAGCTGGAAGGTCACTGCATGAAATGGTCACTGGAAAGAACATGATAATCCACTAAAAGGCTGCGCACTAATTTCTGTTAACTGATAACTGATTGATAGTGATGCAGTTCAAAATTGCTTGAGCGGTTTATTAGAGCTACGAATGACAGGGGAAACACACAGCGAATATATTTAAGAAAATGCATGTGTGCATGTGTGTGCCAACAGAGAGAGAGGCGGAGGGAAGAGAGGCAGGGAGAGAATGGAGTTTTTTAAACTTTTTTCCCCTTCATGCAACCATGTTTTGGCATCGACAGTTGTACATTAGGCTTGTCTCACTGCAACAACCTCTGTCAGGAGCACTGAAGAGAGACACGTGCAATCCTCGGGCACCTATCCCTCACAGCCAACAGCTATTTTTTGCACCGCAGGTCCACCACATATAGCGCTCTACAGTGGGTCTGGCGCTCATTGGAGGTGCTTGTCCACCAAACATCATCCAAGCAACCCGCAGGCACCTGACGAATTGCAGGATGCGATGAGATGACGTTACCCCAGCCAACCTACCCTCCAAATCGTAAACCGGTCTGCTGCTGGTCCTGGTCACTGCTGGTAAACTAAACGGCTGGTTTTGACCCCTGGCTCTAGGACTCAGCCTCTGTTCAGACCGAACTCCTTGATGACCGAGCTGCTTAAAACCCTGACAGAATGGGGTTTTAACTCTAAGTTACACTTCTGATAATAACATGAGAACAGCTGTGAAGGTTGCATCCTCTCTCATCCCCATCAGTGGTGCTTGTGTTTTGTGATTTGTAAGTGCGGACGGGAGTGAGCCGAAAGCCTTTCTCACCAGTGCAACCCCCTCTATGACAGACTCACACTGCGGATGAAGCAGAGATATATCACTTCACTGCCACTGCCCTGCAAGCCTGGTGACAGAGACATGATGACAGCAGCCACAAAATACTGGGATGTACTTATCTAGAATCCCCCCCCCCCTCCTTTTTTTTTGTTCTGCAACTGAATCTTACGTCAACATCTATGATCCTAATTCCATCCTATTTCATTATCACGTTAACCGCACCGCGGCTGCAATGCATGAATTAATAACAGCAGTTTTGTTAATTGCAAATGCAAAAAGGTCTGCATAAATAAAGGCGAGTGGGGTTTACAGAGACAGCTGAGTTTCCTCGCCTGTGCATCCTCCTGTGACGGATCACACTTTCATAATGCGATTAAAGAACCATCCATGCTTCTCTCTTTAACATGACAGAAGAGCAGCAGCAGTCTGAGTGCCAGCGCACAGACACACACAGCTGCAGCAGCTAAGAGATGGGAGCATGCACCTGCCCTAAGCACCAGAGGCTAAGCACCAGAGGCACCAGTGGGGTTGAGTCCTGGGACGATGCAGTAGTGCCCTTGAGGTTGGCATGAGATCTCTGGTAAATGCAGAGGTGTGTTGTTGGGAATGGGTAATGAGTAAAAACACATTCAGAGCCCAACCTAGATGACCAAGGGCCAGCAAACAGCCTAGGGAGTATCACAGCTTTCAGCCAGAGTCTCCTTGTCAGTGTATTTGACAGACTGCAATGTAATGACTGAGTGGTTGATGTGAAACCAGACTGTACTACCAACACAGATATTCTACGCATGGACTACATATTCAGCTCGGTACAATTCATACTGAAATGTGCCTTTTCCCTTGTTGAAGCTATATGTATTCTGTTTTTCTGGCTTGATATAGACATTCCTTGAGGGGCATGGTGTAAAACATCCATAGTCAGCAAAACATTGCACTGGAACTTCCTGTTACCAACTGGAATTTCTTGGACAGGGAAGTATGGAGGACAGACAAAACACAGGAGGTGAAAATGTGGTCATAATACATAATATCTGTGATAACACACATGGGCCATCACAAGCAGAATAACAAGCAGCTGGCAGCTGGGAGTCTTAGACTTTTAGTCTTAGACTGCATTTGCCTCACACTTTCCTGAGTTAAACTAACATTTGTCACAGATCAAACCCCTGACAGTAACAGAAAAACAGGATAAAACAGGACTGAATGTTGTCTGACATCTTGTAATATTGCAGATGCCTGTTCCTGTTATACAACAATAATGACACAACAGAGGAACCGATTCTTAATGCACTCATCCTCCTGTGAGTAATGTCAAGGTAAATAACTGAACAAAAACCCAATAAAAACATGTTTTCACACACTGTTTCCTATCCCTCCACTTGAGAGTGACCAATACAGTGAAATACAGTGCTTCTCTATGTTAGCGGGCTGCCCCTTTGCTTCTTAAATTCACAATCCAGCATTATTTCTCTTTTCCAGGTGCACTGTTGCCATGGTAATAGCCCCAGGGGCAGGGCTGGGGGCCGAAGAGCATCACAGAGAGAGAGAGAGAGAGAGGGAGAGAGAGAGAAAGAGCCTGCACTGTGCTCTCTGAGGTCACCCTCATTTCAGGGGGTGACAGTCCGGGGGTGGACACACACTCATCTTCTGGAGCTCTGAAAGAGCAGCAGGAGGGCATAGGATGCAATTAACATTTTAGTCACATTCAGGCATCACTGTAACTCATCCTCTGGATGGAGAATCACAGCACCCACCCATCCCCATCCCAGCACACATGCTGCCCATACTGTCTTCCTCAGAGCCATGAGAAAATCCTGGAAATCTCACAGCTTGTGCCACGAACACACATAAATACACAAAGTGAACATGTTCTGTGGACTACTAGGGCTGGGAATGGATGACAAAGCAATAACTGGGACCTAATTAAGACTGAGGCCTGGATTCTGTCAACACTTATCCTTAACTTGCCACGCAAATAAACGCAAGTGTCACTTTTTGAGCGACACAAGCGTAATTCATTTTCAGTCGATCTGGTGATCGCTGAACTTGGACATTCGTTGAACCAGTTGGCCATGGACGCATCAGGCTTAACCTGCTGAAGAATATGAGTAAGACTTCCATTTGAATGTGTGTGAAAATAAAGGAGAAACACGGACTGAATCCAGGCCTCAGCTGTAGACGTGTTCCATCTGTGAGTGTTCCTCTGTTCCCTTCTGCACTGTAAGCCGACATCAGACAAACAAGCTCAAGAACCTGAACTTGCAGCCCTGTGTCCTTATTATATGCGAATACCTTTATCAAATCACTTATAAATACATCCCAGATGTATCATGTGCTATCCAATTCACAATCACTGTAACCTCTGTGTAAAATCTAATATAGTATAAAGTGGCTTACGGAGATCATTGTTACAGATCATTGCCAGTCACCGCGGGTACACTATTGTGGTGCAAGATAACGTTACTCATATAAATCAATTTTTGGCACAGTGTAAAGACATTAATGTCTTATGTCTCAGATTATTATTCTCTTACAGATCATTAATAGGCGTTGTGTTCATACTATTATGACGTAGGTTGTTTTTTCATTATGCTAAAATAGAAACTGTTGTACGCTTATACTCAGTTTTTCACCTTGCTGGGTTTTTGTTGTGTTACTGGATATTCTATAGCTACCTACAACATGTTCTTGCTTTTCTTGGTGATTCTGTCATATCCATTTACTCTATTTACCATGCTGTCACTATCAATGTTGTTAACATCCCAAATAAGAGACATTTGTGACTGGCTATTCCTGTCTGTAATTAAATTGCATACCAAAGGTGACGTTTTACAGTAAAGTACAAGAAAGTTGCCAACAGACCAACACCTATCACTGATGAGGGCAGGACACTGACACCCTGGAGTCCTTGTCTCCTCTTAATAGAAATACAAATCACTGTATGTGGGTCTTAATTATGTATCCATTTCTGAGAATATCAGTGAATCAATTAATATCCCCCCCCGGCCTCCCTTCTCACCAGTTACCATGATGCTGGTCCAGCCAGCACCACATCCTTTCCCCCGAATCTGTTAATATCAGGCTCTTCCAGCGGGTCTGCTCTCACCCTGACCGTGACCGCTGGCTGGTTCTGCTCTTTGGACTGGAGGGATCGAAGCCGCCTCCCCACGGAAACCGTCTGCTCTCGACAGAAAGCAGCAGGGCGGCAGACGCCCGACCCAGGCCCAGCATGGTCAGGACAAGCCGCAGAACGCCGTCAGCGTTTTGTCCCTTTCAAAGATGTCGATTTCACGGATCAAAAGAGGGCAAACGCTGGCTTTCACGATAGTGTGCATCGCTGCATGCTTTTCAGGGTGAACATTCTGATTCAGATGCGCACTTCTTTATGTTCTGGATTTAATTCAGCGAGGGGAATGTTGAGATGCCAATGCATAGATTAGGTCATAGTTCATGAATGTTTCCATATGTTTGTAATGGTTGGTGTAAAATCCTCTGTGACATCAGAAAAAATCCACTTTAGTGTTTGAGGACTTCAATGATCTTTGATCTGCCTGAACCCTATGATTACATTTTGTGACTCCATAACTCTGTAGATTGAAACTTCTCTGAAAGATGCCTTTTTTATGAAAGAAACACTCTTTAAATGCTAGTCTGCAGACATCTGAACTGCCTCAACTCTTCTCTGTTGAAGCTGACTCTACCAAGAACAATTGAAAAGACTCTGAACCCTGTATGGACCCACTTCTTAGAGCTTGACCTGTTGGAGTAGTTGTTTATGTACTGTATCTGTCTAAGGCAACCTCCTGAACTACTCATTCTAACTGACCATGCTTTCATCTCTTCTCTTATTATACAACATAATATATTGTCTTGGCCAACTTGGCTGAAATAAACTCTTGGTCTCTAACCTTATTTCTTAGGGCCATCCATTGTTCAGAAATATTCTCCTGCTCTTTCATGAACTGAACCACATCAACCAGGTCCTTTTAAATGCCGCTTGTAATTGATCATGGTTACCATGGGAGATTCTTCACTGTCCGCCTGATTGGATGTGTTCAAGCTTCTGCACTTTCAGCACACAGGAAAATCTCACAGGCATCTAACACTTGTGTGTGTCTGTGTGTGTGTGTGTGCGTATATGTAAGTATTGTCGTGTGTGTGTTTGTGTGTTCTTGTATGCATGTCTATGTGTGTGCATGTGTGTATGTGCGTGTGTGTGCGTGTGTGTGTGTGTGTGTGTGTGTGTGGAGTGTGTGTATATATGCATGTGTGTGTATGTCTGTATGTGTTTGCATGTATGTGTGTTTGTGAATATATGCGTGTGTGCACCCTTCTGTCCAAGCCCATGCTGTAGCATTTACCTCTTCAGTAATATGATGATATAATAACAGTAATGGTAGGAAAGCACATTTATTCAGGTAGCTGGATAGAGGATAGAGGTAATAACTGTCAATCTTTTGTGAAATCTGAGCCACTTACTGTAAGCTGGAAAAAGTTATAATCAATAAAGGCTCATTATCTCTGCCATGTTGAAGGCATAGGAGCAGGGGGCAATTAAAAAGATAAAGTTGCATTAGAGGCTGTTTGAACAGGGGCCTGTTGGTCTAATTCAGTACACTGCGGCCTGCATCCTAACACTCTGAAGCTGAGCGTTATCGATCCCGTATGCATGCGGTTTTAGGTTTTGATAAAGAGCCAGAGATAAACTGTGTGTGAGTTGATTATCATAAATCCAGTGAGGGTTTATTGCTGGCTGATAAAAGCAAATTCACCACATCGTAAGTGCTGTTTATTCACTTGCTCCATATCAGCAAGCTTGAAATACGACTTGAAATACGACAAACTTGAAATACAAAAGCGTTACTCTTAACCACTGTGGTGCCTTACTCTGAGCTTTTGCACAATATTTTTCCAAATGACCACTAACTCAATATGATGCAGAAGAATCAAAAACATATAAAGATATACTTATATAAGATCTGTTGCTCAGATTTAAGATCATAGCACAAAAGAGCTTAAATTAAACCCTCTCTCAGTCACAGAGGCATCCACTGTGACACATATTGTTGTTTACCAACCGTGGATCCACTGGGACCATGGTGCATACTCTTCATTCATTCATTCATTCATCCATTCACTCATTCATTCATTCATCCATTCACAGATTAGTTAAGGTCTGGGTTAAATCAACATTTTTGCAAATGTTCCTTTTTTCTTCACAAACACAGATCAGTAAGTGCTTTAATCACTACAATAAAAAACAGTATTGGCACTGAAAAAGTTACACTTGCCTTTATTTGATAGTAAAAGCTAAGGTTAAATGTTCATTGAATCCAGGTGTAGCTCTTACTCAGGTATGTTGAAAGCTAATCAATGGTGTCAGATTGTTCAAGGGGAACAAATAAGCAGACATTCCTTTACCTGTATCTTTTTGTTATCCTATACACACCTCCAACAGTCCATTTCTTTCAAAAAGGATCCAAAGATGTGGTAAACAATTATTGAGACACATCAAAATCCAGATCACTGTTTGACAGTCAAATAAAACAGTCAAACCAAACTACCCAAATGTTCAATTAGAACGGAAACCAGGGTGGAAACATAAGGCAGGCCTAGTCATTTACGGTCAATTAGTTTAACAGATATTACCAATTGAATACGTTCAATTACTACGTAACAACAAGTTTGTTGTTAGCCAATTGCTTGGTTATTAAGACACTATAAAAGAATGTCAAAATGTAGTTACTTTATAAATAAATGAAAATGAAATTACTTTACAAATAAGGAGACACTGGAAAGACAACGCAACACACACCACACACACACACACACAGAAGCACATGCACCCATACATTCACACACATATGCGCACACACACACACACAGGGAGCCCAGCTTGAAACAAAAAGCCCCGTTTGATCAGTGTAGCTCATAAGTTCCCTGCTGACAGATTTATGTGACATAAAAGCATTGTACAAATGGAAGAAAAGAAACAGGCACTGGGAAATGGCTCTGTAGATCTGCTCTTACCCATCAAATGTGATCATTTATCCCGTGAGCAGACATCCTCTTCAAAGGTAACTTCAAATCAGACGTTTTTATTTCTTACTCATTCATGCAGAGATAAAGCACCTTTGTTAGGGTTACAACTGTGGTGTCTGCCCTGCCTAAACCCATGCCCCTCAGGGCCATAGGCCAGCACTTTAGAAATAATACTTAACAACCAAAAAAAAAAACCCTGACAGGAGACAGCTGTCAGCTGATATATCTCCGAATAACTGGACAACCAAGACAGGCCATGAATTTGGGATGAACAGGAAACTCTATGGTACCTTAGCTTTGAACATAACATCATGAATTTAAGTTTTTACACTTTTACAGACATCTTGTTCTGCCAGTCTTCATAGGCGTCGCTGTGTTAAAAGCAGCCAAGATGTCAAGTTTTTGAAATTTTGAAAATAATTTTAATTTGAATTGATCGAGGCCTTTTTCACAATCCTGTCTTAATGGGCTCTGACGCCATCCCATCTTCGTAATTCTCTCCGCACATCAATCCATTACAAGAGAAACATGTTAGAGTCACAAACTCATTTATGAAATAGCCCAAACACACAATAACAACTACAATATCGATTTTATTATTTTTGAACTAGAGGGGCAGTTACCTACCTCAAAAAACTTCAGTGTCAAGGACCGGCTAAAACAGCTGGTTTTGTTTGGATGGATAAGGGACCGCGGCTTTGTGTGGAATCATTCCAGGTATTTTCGCTGAGTGCGATCACAGAGCTACAAGTGACCATGGATCAAACTCTTTGTGCGCTGTTGACGTTTTAATACTCAAAGCGTAGCATTGTTATCATTGATTGCACCCACTCATGAAACTCGGCAATGACAAGGCGACTACTTACGTGAAGAGGCTGGACAGACGGTATACATGCGTGGTCATGTAGACAGTACATACCACTACAATGGCAGCGTTAACATGTATGTATTTTCCCCAATGGAAAAAAATATGCGCAAACAATCCGAAAAAAAAAAACTTGCAGGTTGTAATAAACGGTATATATTTTTCCACGGACTGAATCGGTTTAGGCTACTCTCCAAACGTACAACAACAATACAGTTTATCAAGTATTGAGAAATGGCTATGACAGGGGACTTACCAATTGAAGAGTGCAGAGAAAAATCAACACGCATCTTCCGCTGCAGCACCCCATTGTCACGTTACCCAAACAGCGCGTTACGGCACAAGACAAAAGAAAGAAAAACTGTGCTCCAGATAGTCAGAAGGAGAGTCGCCCGGAACCCATTTCCAAAGGCATCGCGGTGAACGGTGCTGTGGACAGGCGCATCGCTTTCCGGACACGGACCTCTTTTGCTGTACCCGGAGGTGGAGGAGAAACACACATCCAGGTGTGCCTTTGTGTGAAGTATGGTGAGAAATCTGAATCTCAGCACCTCGGAAGTTGTCAGACCGCGGCGTGCAGCCCGGCGCGGGAGGGAGTAGCACAGGAGGGTAGACGAGGTCGCGACCGTGACCGTGACCATGACCTCGCAGTAATTATGACTAAGAACAGGTTTGATAATAATAATAATAATAACAACAACAATAATAATAATGAAATATTTAATAAATTGCAATATATATTTTTCAGGACCCATACCCATACAGCGCGTTTAAAAGAACAGAAACTACCAATCACACACACCTATCTGCTTTTACGAAAGCACGGGAATTACGAAATACGGTCGTTGTAATTGTTATAATTAATGGATTGCATTAGGCATGGTACAAATTCCTGACAATGTAAAACAAAGCAAACTTTAAAGTTCGGGTTGTTTGCGGAAACAATATTTTTTGACGGGTAATATTAATAGTCGTAATAGTAAAAGCAACTATAGCGGTAGCATTAGTTAGCACTAGTAGTAGCAGCCATAGCAAGAAAATAAAAGTTACAACACCAGTTTTGCATTATTGTTATCAGCAGCGATAAAAGTAACAATAGATGTAGAAGTAGTCACAGCTGTATTAATAAGAACATCAGCAGTCATAGCAGCATCAGTGGTTAGATCAGCAGTAGCACCAGCAGCAGCCGTAATATCGGTTGTCCTGTTATCAGAGTTTCGGGTGTTAGGGTTCAGGGGAAATTAGAGGGGCAATAACAACAGCTTAAGTTTCAGAGGTACACTTGTGGGGCGACCTTTCTTTCAAAAGTATTTTGTTCCTTTGATCAAGATGCTTCCAGTAAAAGATATAAATCATATCAGCGCCATCTCCTGGTCATCTCAAGTCTTCGCGTACACACTTGAGTTAGCTTGCATCTTTGTGGTCTGCGGCCCAGCAAATGCTCAGCGTCATCATCATCATCATCCTCATCATCATTGTAACCACCATCAATTATTATTATGACTATTATTTACCCAACTATATAATTCTGATACCATAAATGCCTCCCCACCTCTGAAGTGTGATGTTTAAACTTCTAGCTCATAATTTGGGGTGCAGTTTTTCCTCAAACTTCAGAGAGATGCTCCATCCCCTCCTCCCACGCTCACCCCTCCCCTTTCTGCTTCCCTGATTCATTAGAGAAACTCTTCGGAATGCAGCCCCTCCCTCCCCTGTCAGGATCCTGCGTCGTGCCCGGTCTGAGGAAGTGTGATGAATCTTTTACACGTCGGCTGGCGGAATGAGGGAGCGCTTCACATGGAATAACATCACAGCTGCTTCTGCCCCCTGCCTTAAAAGCCTCTCTCTTTCAACTACTGAACTCCCAGCCCCCTAAAAATAGCAAGCTATTCTTTTGGGATGCATGCTCATTTGTATCTCTGAAAAACATCATTCTTCATAGAACAACAGTGTTCTAAAACTCACACTAAATAATAAGCAACTGGGCCACTGTAAGAACATTGCTGATTATTGCGGTATCATCAATGTTATTGCTATCATCATCATCATCATCATCATTATCACCATCATAATCATCATTGTCATCAGCAACAGCATGGTCATCATTCTCATCAGCCAAACAGAAGAAAACAAGAAAGCAGTTCTCCACAGTGTTGACTTTAATTCTTAAATAAGGCAGTAAAGCAACTGGTTTGTTAGGAAATTGTTATTTAGACTCTTTTTGCTGCATTTACTGGGTCCTATGAGACTCACACGAACTGGGCAACACAAAGCAACATTACACACAGACACAAACGTGCACATGCATGTGAATGGGCACACATATATGCATACACACATTCATGCACATACATACACATACTCACACAAACATAAACACATCATGCAAAGGACACACTGTAACACAGCGGGTAGTAAGAACTGCAGTTATGCATGGACCCACACAACCATGAACGCATGCACACAAATTCAGACGTGTGTGTGCATTGATGTAGTTGTTTTTACCTCCAGTGTTACAGTGAATACTTGACTATTAAGGGTTTAACACATTTTTTATGAGTTCAGACCCCTCACCCACTCATCAACCCCCTCCTCCCACACACACACACACACAGATTGAGGACCCCCTTAGGTGAAAGAGTTCTCTGTGTGCCACAGACATCCCTGTACATGCACAGCACAATCTTTACAGCTTTAACCTGTTTTTTAATGGCTAAAGAAATCAAGTCTTATACGGTGGCAAGGGTAGCCATTTTTCTATAGGGTAGAAATTTGTTGATGTTTGTTGTTGGTTATTGTGCTCATATTGTTGCAAGGACTTCCCCCCCAAATTCACAACTTTGGGGTAGCGTTGGTCTGCAGAGTGTCTGTTCGGCTGTGCTCTGCACACAAGCCGAGGGCTGATTGAGTGTGACAGGCCTGTCGCAGCTCCACAGTGCAGGTTCCAGACCTGCTTTATGCTGTCGCACATTAACTGGGCTTAGACTGGTGGGGGGGGGGGGGGGGGGGGGGGGGAGAGAGAGATAAAGTGAGGCTTATAACTGGGATGACAAAGGATTCACTGACCAATGGAGTGCAGCTGTCTGTCAGAGCGGTGGGAGGGAGTTAAGGACGGGGGGATAGTTTAGAAACCAGCAATACTAATAGCAAAATGGTCTGAATGGCTTTTCACAAAGGTCCACCGACAGCTCATCCACACACACCAGTTTAAGCCATGTCTTCTAGCCTGGTGTGGTCAGTCTTCTGCTAGAAGGGGATGCTCATTATCTTTCCGTGTTATTCATGTTATCTATAGATTAATGCCAATGATTATGGGAAAGCTATTGACTAATACAGTAATCTGATGACGTCATTCTTCTGCATTAGGTGTTGCCCCACATAGCAACATATTGTTTACGGTGTGTGCATGGAGCATGTACCTGGTATTGCAAGAGCAAAAATTCATACTGTAGGTTGGAATAGTCTGAGCTATGCAGAAACACACAGCTACCTCAGATGTGCAGACACATGCTCGTGTTTTTACCACCGATTTTTCGATTAATGTATCTATGTGTGCAGTTATTTTGTTGATGCGTGCATCTTATTATTCACCCTGCGACGTTTCTCTATTGGTCCATGGGGCGGCGCTGGAAACAGGAGCCATTAATTGCCTGTGAACGGGTGGGTTATGTCTCCGTCACGTGGTAGCGCCGAGCCGAGCAACCGAGCGGAGGGATGGAGCAGGCTTGAGGAGCCGAGGAGGTGCCTCTCGCTGTTGTAACATCAAGCGTCAACGAAAATAGATCAACCGCAGCTTCTGTGTGCCAGGGCAGCGCGCGGGGGGAGGTGGGCGGAGGGGGCTGACGAGAGAGCAGTACCATGCTGCATTCATTTTTTTCCCTCTCTCCCTCACGAATCAGAACTTATTGCAGAAAATGATTATGATAGCGGAGTCAGCGGGGTCCGAAAGGAAAGAGAAAACCAGCTCGAAATAAAGCCGAGATGCTGCGTACCGTCGCGCCTCCGAAACCTTTGAGGAGCTGAGTGAGTATGAGGTCTTGGCGCAATTTCCAGCCCCGGGCATGTCTCTCTCTGTCATGTCAACTGCACGTTGCTTCGAATTTCCCCCTTCAACACTATTGGATTTTAACGATAATGTGCTCCTCTGGGGAATACAGCTCGCTTAGCAGTTGTTTTAATTGTGCGGTTGTACCTGTTTGATTAATGGGTGGTTGTTGCGAATGGCTTAGGCTACACGTGAGACACGTTGTAATATTTATGTGCCCATATGCATTTACACATCCATTAGAAATAATCCGCACGTGCACGTAACTGACACATTGTGTCCACATCCCCCTTTGTGATCAGCTAATTAGTCAATTCAACCGAGAAGTTTGGTTTAATTACAGACGGGAAAATGTACAGTAACGCCTACGGAGTCAGTTTCAAATGAATACAATTAACTGTTCCAGTCGATAATACATTGCGCGAGGGTAATTAACAGTATACCGATACAATTAATTGTCATGTATTAGCCCCCCACACCCCCACACCCCAAAAATGTGGAAACGGTACCTGACCGCAGCGGTGGTACCGCACTGGCGCACAACAGATTTTTTACTTTGATCTTGACAAAATCTTTTCAAGGCGTTAATGATCTGAAGGGAAACACCCCTTGGGATGTGCATAGTGAATTACTGATATTCTACAGGAGGTCGATTGCATTGTGTTTGCCACGCGCGGGGATAGATTGTATTCCTGCAATATTGTCGGCGGTGAATTATTATTATTATTATTATTATTATTATTATTATTATTATTACTAGTACTACTAGTACTACTAGTACTACTACTACTATTATTAGTCTATTATGTCGCAGCAAAGGTGTTTCTTTTCACACGTTTTGTCCTCTTCCCTCACCTCACCTCCGATTTTGCAACTGGTTAAATTGTGTTATTGATTAATGAATTTATCAGTGCATACTCATATTCAGACCTGTTGACGTTGGATCACCAAATCATTGCTTTCCTTCTCGCTGATATTGCCAAAATAGAAGCACGATATGTATGCAAGGAACGTATTGCAGGCTGCTACAGAATTCAGTGGGAATCATTAAATGCGCACTGGAATTCAGTTAGAGCTGCGCTAATGAGCAAGTGGAAAATGAAGCTTTACCCCTGATCAGACTTCTCACTGTGTGTGCCCTGTGTGTGTGCAGAAGAGAAGCAGAGAGAGGGTGAGAGAGAGAAACAACCAGGGAAAGACAGAAGTTTATTCACTCATAACACTTGGTGTACCTGAGGCTTAAGGCACAGCTCCAGAACAAAAGACAGAAAAGGCAGTGAGTGCATACAAGCATGTACAACCATATGTGTGTGCGTATGTCTATGCGCATGTGTGCAAGCATGCTTGTGTGGATGTATGTAGATGGTTGTGTGTGTGTGTGTGCGCGCGTGCGCATACTACACATTCATTGGCTGGATTTAGCTGGAGGGAACTAAAAGGTCATGGTCATCATAGCCAAGTTAAAGAATTTGCCTTGCCACCAATTTAAGGTGTAATTATTATGAGGATCACCAGGATGTAGATGTCTGCAGATGAATTCCAAGATCCCCTACATGAGTGGTTCCTTAGAAATAGTGACAGGTGCTGATTGTCTCTGTTCATTAGAAACCATCTGTTGTAAGGGAACTGCCTACACACTTTAAAACCATTTCAGTCGCAATGATGCAACAGAAGAACCTGACAGTTCTGGGCTCTGAGGAATTTCCGATTAAGGTGACCATCCCCCCACCCCCACACCCCGGCAGTGTGCAGCTGAGGTGTTGGCCAGTGTGGGCTAAAAAATGAGCACACAGAAAAGCCGTGCGGATGGAGCAGTTCCACTGCGAGGTCAGGGGAAGCCCTGTCCTGCAGGCATGGCAGGAAAAGACCAAGAGAATCAAGAAGAGAGGGACAAAGAGAGGAGGGAGACATGGCAAAAGGAAGAGAGATGGAGGAGGAGACAGAGGGATGGAGACAGAAGGGAGAGAAAAAAAAAGAGAAAAAGCAGATGGAGAGGAAGACACCAAGAGGTAGAGAAGGCTCTAGAGGGAGACAGAGAGGGAAAGAAAACCAAACTCAAAGAGAGAGAGAGAGAGAGACATACTGCAGGGAAGACAAGTAAAGAAAGAGATGGAAAAAGGGACAGAGTTAGAGATAAAGGCAGAGGGAGGGAGGAGAGAGTGAAAGCAAGGGAAAAATAGGGGTGTGAGCCAGACTAAGCGCAGTGGCTGTGAAATTGCCCTTAATCATTAATGGCATGCTGAGAGAGAGAGGCCATGGAGGTGTGTTGCGCAATGGGGGAGCAAAGGAGGAGAGCAGGGATTAGGCTGCACACCTGATGGACGCCTCCTCCGCCAGAGTGAGGGATCCACCGAAAAAGGCCCGCCCCTGTGTCCATTACACGCAGGTGTGTGCCGGACCTGTGCCAGACAAAAGCACACACGCCTCCACTGAGATGTACCACGGGAAAGCACCTGGCTTTCAGATTAATGCCTCAAATCCTTTATCTGAAATTAGTGGTTAGTAGATGCAGGCATTGACTGATTCTGATGGGTGGTTAGTACATACAGTATGTTGTTGCTGAGTGATTCAGATGGGTGGTTAGTGCATGCTGTTACTGAGTGATTCAGATGGATGGTTAGTACATGCTGTTACTGAGGGATTCAGATGAATGGTTATCACAGTCATGCTGCCGTTCTGTTGCAGTTCAGTCAGGACAAAAGCAATACAGTATAGTCTAACAGAGAACAGAGATGTTTCTCTCTCCCTTTCGCAGTGTCTCCATTAAGGAGTTTTTATTAATGAAACCAAACCTGGTAAACCCAGTCAGCTGGTTGCAGTCTCTGTTCATTCACACATATGCCCCCAAAGGAAAAGTCCTCCATTGGCAGCAGAGCTTCCCCACAGCAAAGCTGATAAATGCACATATACGTGATCCACCTGCTAGTAAAAGGTTTGAGCTGGACCGAGGTGTGTCGCTGTCATCGCAGGTGGTGACAGGTGGTATGGCTAGGTGTGGCCCAGGCCCCAGGCAGGATTACGGAGGCATTTAAAATGAAATCTTGTGCTGCTAAATCTGATACCTTGCTCCACCTTACAAGAGGCAGCTGCAGTTTGCAAGTGACCAGTGCAGGCAAAACAGCTGGCCTGTTTGTGGAGTCACTGTTTATGCAGTGTGTCTGTTCATGTGTGTGCATGCGTGTGCATGTGTATGCGTGTGTCATGTGGATGTATGTGTGTGTGTGTGCGACTGTGTCTGTGCGGTCTAGGAATGTGCGGGTGTGTGTGTAGTTCAAGAGTGTATGTGAGAGACAGTGTGTTTGTGTGTGTGTGTGTGTGTGTGTGCACGTATGTGTGTGTGTTTGTGTGCCTGGTCGCACTGCAGACACAGCTCTGCTTTGGAGCAAGTCTGTAGTAATATGCTACTAAATGGCCACCTCCTAAATGTAGTGCACTTTCACACCTTTTATATGAATGGGATATTACCAGAACAATACAGACTGCACAGAAATAGTGTGGAGTGTTCATTAAAGAACAGGGCTCGTAACTGGAAGATTGCAGTTCCCAGGTGGGTTGCTGCTTTGTGCAAAGCCTTTAACCTCAATTGCTTCTGGAAAGTTCCAGTCGTTTGAATAAATACTTTGTGAAATGTACACGCTATAAGATAAAGAAGTCTGCCAAATGAAAGATGATCATAATAAATTTTATGTCCCCTTTAGTTGTCACTCAGCTTGCTTTAAGGAAATGAAATTTTTTCGGTATATTCGGTCTTTACATATCTTTTAAATATTTGAAGCACCATACATCGTAGCCCTTCATAATTTTAGTTTGAAAATGACATATTACAACACATACTGCTGTATATTTTGGAATCATTCCAAAAAAGCACAGTAATAATTTGAAAATGAATATGAACAACAATGAGATGCAGAAGAGGGAGAGAGACAGAGAGAGAGACAGTTCTAAAGGAAAATATTGGGAAACCAGTGAGTGAGAGAGGAAAAGAGAAGAGGAGAGAGACAGAATGAATCAGATATTGACCTGTTTATGCTTTAAGGAAATCTTGGTTTTAGGATACGGCAGTGTGTGTGTGTGTGTGTGTGTGTGTGTGTGTATGTGTCTGTGTATGTATGTGTCTGTGTTGCCAGAATGTCACTTTATCTAACCACAACTTTTTTACTGATTTCATACCATTAAACAAGGCCTCCTTCTGATCTTTCCATGCAATCCAAATGTGTCTGTTGGAGAACGTGGAGGTTGCTGTCGGTGTGGATATTTGGGTAGTGATCGTTGGCAAACAGTCCAATTTAAGGGGCTGCATTTGGCCATGAGGCTAAGGGTGTTGACCCCTGATTTGGATATCATAAGCAGGGAAGAAGGGTGGAGGAGGGATGCCTTGAACAGCTGATACAGAAAGGAAGTGGTAAGTGGGATCTTTATACTCGTGGATGGAACCAGTTTCTCTAGGTTTGGTAAATTGCATAGGGATTAACCAAAAACTCTTCACCTGAATCACCTTCAATAAGATGGTGACATGGAAACAGAAAAAGTCCAGAGAAATCTGTGCAATAGTTGTTGTTCACTTTTTGATGATTATAGCACACCAGTAAATGGAGTATCATCAGCACATTTTGCTTTGAGGCCACTTATTGCAGCCCCCACTGTTATGAATGACCAAAGCATGATAAACTTCAGGTCAGTGGCAGTGACTGGAATAAAAGAGAAAAGTCCAGTGAAAAAAATAACATTTTGAAAGCTCTTGCTATTTAACCTTGATTTTTTTGTGTAACAGCTCGGTGTAGGAACCTCCAATAAATTTTTGTGAAAAATAAGTAAATGAATAAAACATCAAAATAAAATTGCCTTGTCTGAAGCTCTTTGTACAATTTTCCCTAATGAACAAAACAAAGGCATTTTCAAAGGAAAGCACAACATGAAAAGCAAACAGTTAAATGAAGATTTAAAGAGCCTCAGACCATGTATCCCTTTACCAGGGTGACCTTGTGCTGCAGGTCAACCTCCCTCCCTGCAACAGCTGGTTCAACAGGGCTGTTAGAACTTTTGACCCCAGGGTAATTACACAGTGCACTATGCTTATAAAGAAATGCTGATTTACACATCAACTGCATATAGTAATTACAAACACTGGGACAGAATCATTCTTATATCTCACTCTGCTTAAAAACTCCACTTGTAAGAATCAAGTAACCTGTTTGGGCATACTTTGGGCTTACAAGGTATAATTGGAAGCTGTCCAGCATACATGCAATTCATTATACTTTGAATGCAGTGTCTCTTATGATAATGACCAAAGCACCTTGCACATAAAGTATTTTGAGAAAAAAGTTGCGCAGTTTTGCTAAGTAATTGGATGCCAGTCAACTTGGCAAGAACAAGACGCTTTCCAAAGATGATAAACACTGCCTCCTTGGGTCTTACGATAGTCTAAGGAATACTGGAAGAAATGCAGATAAGAAAATTCTGCATTGAAATAATTAATCTGACTCAAGCTATCTTTATTTTATCTAGTACAGTATTTCACAAAAGCACTTCAAATGTGTTTTGTTTCATGTTGGAAGATCTGAGCAAAGTACATTTCTTAATTAATGTATAGTCAAACATTGCTTTTGACACAGTGCACTATACAGTGACCCTCAGAAGAGTCTACTGCATATTGCAAGAATGGATTAAACACAGTTTTAATAATAATATGAGCATGTTAATACGGTTCACCCTTGGTGGTTTAAATTAGCCCGGCTCTTCGAATATACGGGCATTTTCATGTCTGCCAAACAATTGAGTTTTTTGGAGAATGAATAAGATAATTTTTCATTGTACAGCAGTTGTTCTCAAGTCATAGAACAATGTTCAATGTTCTTGTTTTTGTTAACACAGATATTAACAATTTGCAGAAACCCAGCTGCAAATCATGCATTATACATTGGTAGATAGATTACCCTGTTAACCTCATGTGGAAATCATACTGAAACCCATCTAATATGTAAACCCATTTTGAGTTATGCAGGGCTTGTTTTTATTTGATTTTAATCCCAATAATTCTCTGTATAGCAGCCAGACACCATATTGTGGGGTACCTTACTTGTATGAGGTATGTGGAGAGGTGGGTTGTCTTACCACCCCCCCCCCCCCTTCCCCTGCTGTTTTAGAATTCATTCCATTTCTCATATTCATTCTCTTATTTATTTATTTATTTCCGCCTCACATGAAAGTAGCCCACGTTCCCTGACGGCACTCTGATCTGAGCCAGAGAGAGAGCGCGGCGTCTCGGGGGCTGGGGAAAACGAGCCAGTTTTCTCTCATATCTGGGGCTTCCTCCTAATTAAAGCGTGTCAGCTCTGCTCTCTCCGTCTGCCAGCGATCAGCCCTATCAGCGAGGAGGGAGCGCTGTGTCAAACGCACATCCATCAGTCTGCGCAGGAGTCTGATGGCTTTTTTCTTTTCCTTTCTGTTTTTTTTTTAAACCCCATTAAAGGGGAAAGGAATTATAAATAATGTAAACAGCCAGGAGTGTGCACCCCCCTTCGCTAAATGAGAAAATAAAGTTTTAAGACATCAACCCACCACTTGGTAAACCGTGTGGAATTCGGTGCAGCCTTTGAATTTAGATTTGTTGTGTTGGCGCCTTCGTCATCCCGCAGGCTTGCTGGGAGGATGGCTTCTCTGTGGAGAGTGGAGACTAGTTTAAAAATGTAAAAGAAAGGCACTCTGTACTTTTGGAAAATCCCTCTCTTGAGCAGCAAGAGTTGTTCAGTTTGGTGGCTGGATGAATATTTTTCATGTCGATTTGGGAGGGTTGTCTACAGAGAACGATGTGTTATCCTGAGGTACCCATTTTGTTTCTGGGTCCGGGCATGTTGAGGAGTAACCTCACCTTTAGCACTTTTTTTAAAATTTTTTATGCGTACCCACATCGATGTGCACAAAAAATGTGGCAGCACCAAGCACAGATCCATTCCAGCAGTACTTATCCAACCTGTACATGCCTAAAACAAAAATGCAGCCGGAATACTTTTTTTTTAAACTGAAGGGGTTTTCTGGAAACCCCTGGTTCCCTTAGAGGAAACTAACATTAACAGCTGTTTGATGGCTTTTTATTTTTTTCCAACCTTTGCTGCAATCATGAGCTCACTCCTTATGTCCCAGTGTTTTTACTCAACCCTGTTCCTGGAGGGCTGCAGTATCTGCAGGGATACTCTACCCTGTTTCTGGAGGGCCATGGTGTCTGCTGTCAAGACATTCTAATTCATGAATCTAATCACCTGATTTTAATTAATGAGTGTCCTGATGTAATGTAAGTGATCCTGTAAACGAATGCAGCCTAACTCTATCCACATCTGAAAATCTCAGTGGTTCAAAGAGATCTGAAAAAACCAGCTGGATTGCTTCAGGACCAGAGCTGAGCTCCTCAGTTATACCCTTTTAAACAAGGCCCAGAAGTAAGGGAGATGGGATGTGTGTGTCATATTTTGTAGCATTTCACCATCTTTGTCATTTACTTGGCACACACCCACGCAGAAAAACACTTGTTATCCATGGGTTTACTTTTCAAATAGAATTCTTTTCCTCAAATACTCAAGTGATTTCAGTTTCCACTTTAATGTGTTTTATTCTGTATAATATGTTTGTTATATAACAATTTTCAGAGAGAAAGCCCAAGTACCCCCCTGCACTGTTTTCACTTGGGGACTCACTGCATGAAGGTAATGAATGCTTACTCACACAGGGATGCTGTTTGATGTGTCTGATCCATTAGTCACCATATAACACAGGGACAGAGCTACATACATCATTTATGCAGTATGATCAGACTGTGCATATCATACTGAAGTATACTTATCTACTCTTACAGGGACTAGATTACCGAGCCTACATAACATCTTTACATATCGTCCCATTTACAGGGTCAGATAAAGTAACTTGCTGCAGGTTAAAAATTTAGCTTAAGGGCACTGCAGCCAGGCCTGACCCAGGAATTGAACCTGCAGGTTCCAAGCCCAGCTCCCTAGCCGTCATTCCACTTTGCATCCCTGTGCAGATACAGTAATGGCCTGGATAAACAACACATTCACAGACAACCAGCCAGCTTGTGACATTGTTGCTGCATTGCTGTAATGTGCGACTAAGTGATAACGTCGTTGTTGTCTCACACCACGGCTCTGAGAATGTTGCCTGTGATGTAGGGCCTCTGTGAGTGGAATGAAACGGTAAATCCGCTGAGGTGCCCGTGGAGCTGTCTCCGTGAGTACAATCCTGTGTTCTCACTGGCTACGTTCAGGTGTGCCTGGCCTGTGCTGCGTTAACTGGGAGATGCATAAAATGGCCGGCTGCCTTACCTGACCCTGGATTCCTTCCAGCAGTGCCAGAGTTCAGCTGTCCCTGCCCACCACCCGAAAAAACACCTCCTTGGTCAAAAGGTTGAAAATGACAAAATGAAATACAAAAGTGAAGCACATGGCTGCTTCAGCTTGACCACCTTTAGCTCTGTTGAGTTTTATATGAGAAAGTGAACCAGCGCAGATCCATGTCCAGGCCTGACGGTCCACAACCTAAACCTTGGCCATCTGCAGGTTGTGCACATAAGATATATGTGATTTTGTCTATGTCTGCCACCTCTAGAGGAACAACAGATTATGCGATGTTACCTGTATATCCATCTCTCTGTCTGTTTGTATAGGAGCTCACCTCCCTGTGAACATGTTAACTCAAAACAAGTTAACTCAGATATGGATGACATTTTGGGAATTCATTGCCTTTGGGACAAGGAGGAAATGATTCAATTTCATGGCTACTGCGAGGACTGTTAAAGGTGTCAGAAGTGTGTGCTCTTCGGAGGGCCACTCTAGTTTCCATATAAATAAGACTCCACGCTTGCTGAGCACCAGCGTCCTCAAGGTAACAGGCTCTCGGAGGAACAAGGATCCTTAAAATAGCTGTTAATTAAACTGCAAGAATCCTGACCGGCCATGACAGAGCGCTGGCTGTACTCATCCACCTCAGATATGACTGTGAAACTCTGAGGGGAAAAGGCAACAGGCATTAATCCCTTGGCCTACTGTGCAAACAAAATGCAGCCTTTCACTCCCTCCCTGTCCCCCTTTTCCCGTCACTCTCTGTCTAAGTGAAGCCCACCTGAAGGAGAAATCGCCCTCGGGTTAATTGGTGTACTGCAGACCTGAGACCACTCCACAGTAGAAATTAAGGCAGATTAAATGTTGTAGGTGTTGAGGTCGAAGATAGACAGGGCCGTCCAAGTGCACATGTAGCAAACATTCATTTTCTCAGATTCCATGCTGTACAGTCACAATGCTTGTCTCTTTGATGGGGATTCTCTCTGGAGGGGTTGTGATGCAACAGATTTGCACTGGGAATGGTGGAAATATGAGTATTTTGGGGGACGGGGGGTATATTCCAGTATGTTATAGGCGAGGTTATCTTATCCTATAGGTTAGTCATAATTTACCCAGGACGCAATAGCAAAAAAATCCTCGGGGATGAACTGCTTTTAATGACAGGCATCTGCTTTTGGTACAGTCAGTTACAAACTGAAACTGGATCCTGTGGCAGACCCA
Source organism: Megalops cyprinoides (assembly GCF_013368585.1). NCBI lineage: Eukaryota > Metazoa > Chordata > Actinopteri > Elopiformes > Megalopidae > Megalops > Megalops cyprinoides. Next base: position 18,947,333 of record NC_050588.1, read on the forward strand.
GCAATTCCCAGAGACTGTGTGGAATTCTGTGAAACCCCTAACACCCTGGCTGAGTTCACTGGCACTGCTGGTGATAGCTCTTAACATTGCACTGTTTATTTGCAGTGCAGTTGACTCCTTATAGCCACCTATGCTTGGCATTGTTGTGACTGTACATACTTTTTCAGAGTATGCATCAGAAGCAACAGAAGAAATTAAATCAGCGTGTTTAAAATGGGACCAGCTGCATACCGCTCAATTAAACAGAGCGTGCAATCATCAGATATGCAATTATAAAGAGTGGGATGCATTCATTTGTAATGTTAGATAATGTTAATAACACAGTGCAATTCACTACTTTGACATCTCTTGTCAACAAGCCAGTGAGACAGAAGAATTAATTTGGAAAGTGGAAGTCAGGAAGAGTACAGTGACCTCTGACCCTTTGACAACCTTGTGACCATTCACACCATCAAGGGAGATAGGAAAATAGAAGATTTACAGAGACATTTTGTGGGATTATTTCAGATTTCAAAAGAAGCTTCCTCATGCTCTAAAGCAGAGATTAGAAACCAGGGGCACTTGAAATGGCTGTAGGGTGGACTGGGGATCAAGGTAAATCATCACAGACAGTAATAAAACCGAAGGGGCAGACACAACGAAGGGCCACTGGAGTCAAAGCCTTGGGCTCAAAAGGGCACAGGTCTGGAGGGAGAACACTTCTGTTCTAGAGCAGTGCAGCAATGGTAGTTTCTTGTGTGTAATAGAAATGTGCTTCCAAAGATCCCTGTAGATAATAGAAGCGCACATACAGATGGGTGGTTACATTGGCAGATATCATAAATCCCTTTTATCTTTTAGTGATATGATGGTGTTGACAGTAGTGATGTTTGTGAATCCGTCAACCCAAACAGTAGGTAGTTTTCCAAACTGACACTAACACCCTTATTTCCTGATAGAGTGTAGTGGGACATTTCACATAATGTGGGCACCATAACACTTTATTGGCTGGATTAAGGGTAAACTCAGTCCTGGGGACCAAGTTGAAGTTTATTTATAGAACAGGATTGTACGCTTATGACAGCAAGCTTACACTCTCATAGAGCAGAGAGTGTAAAGGATAATATACTGACCAGAAAAACAAAGTTGAATGTCTGTTGTTTTGAATAGACATCATTTTTCTGAAGCCACTTGGTTATTCCTTTCCATGTAGCCATGGTGATTTCTTTCTTTGTGGTTGTAGCTAGGTTTCTGCAGATGGTAAGATAATCACTCTCTAAAATAAACACAGGCTCCTCATCATTTTGCTTCTGTCCAGCGTCTGCTTTTGTCTTGGCATCTTCTGGCCATTTTGTCTTCTTCCACAAAATTCTCTTGTGTGATATAGCAAGTAGAATGTTGTTGAATGGTCATTTTTCTTTGGTGGTTGGCACAATCCTTCTCATCTGATGAGCTTGTGAAGGCTGAGAATGAACATTCTTGTGGAGAAATTTTCTCACAAACTAGACATTAACTTGGAGCTCCTGGGTTCATGCAGGAGTGATTATTTTACCCAGTATGCATCTGATGTACCATACATCTTATTTGTTAAGCTCATGTGTAATTTTGGCATTCATTGCCTGAATTTCGAATTTCAGCCTAAATCATCTCAGACTGAAAACTATTGGAGATCTAAAATATTTCTGTTCTAGTCTTTAGGTGGGAGATCTGTAAGGATGGTAGGAGTGCTGGCATTCCTTTCTAGAATGCATTTATTCAGTGGTGGTACAGCCCATTATGGGTGAATTGGCAGTAATGATGTCCCCCTTGACGTGGTGGTACAGTCGAGTGACTGGGAGGATTCACTACAGTTTAATGGTTTCCACATAAATGGTATTGCCCAATGTTTTGGGGGCTTTACAGTTAGAATGTCAGCACACCCCTGGACAGTGAGTGTTGGCACAGCTTGGTGAGGGGGTTAGTGAGCCCTAACAACCTTTGCCAACCTCCCATTCAATCTCCAGATGTGTGTGTGTTTGCTCCATTCTCACTGAGCTGGGGTCTTTTTTTTCACTGGCCGGCGGGGGACTCACTGGAGGTTGGGAATTAGATATTAGATGCCTCTGGAAAGAGAGTTGGAGAGTCACGGTTGAGCTCTTGGGCACTGGGCATTTGAAGCTTTGAATGAGTGCTGAAGGAGCCGCTGGGGAAGGAATCGGCCGTTGAGCTTAAAAAGGCTTAATTTCTCCCCGCGTCTGAAGTTGCCGATTGCACAGCAGAGGCGAGCGGCCGCTTCCCCGCCTTCGCACCAAGGATCCAATCGGTTGGCTTAGAGAGCTGGACCTGAGGGCAGGGGATTACTGCAGTGCTGAGGCCTCACTTTTTATTACAATGAGAGAGAGAGAGAAGAAGAAGAATTAGAGAGGAGGAGAGAGAGAGATGGGGATGGAGAGGAGAGAGAGGGAGACTAAGAGACAAAGAGAAAAAGTGAGAGGGAGAGAGGGAGATGAGATAGGGAGAAACAAAAAGTGAAAGCAGAAGTGGGGGAGGGAAAGAGAAAAAGACAGAGAGAGAAAGTGAGAAAGGAACAAAGGAAAAGACAGGGAAGTAGAAGAAAGCAAAGAAAGGGAGAGAGAGCAAGTTTTGGAAATTCAGAGAGACAGAAAAGACAGCATCTTTTCACCAGCAGCTCCTTCAAATACCTGCCGTTACCAAATGCAGAACGCCCACACGCGCACCACAGGGCCTCTCTCCTCTGTTCTCACTGCAAGTCAAACAACGAAGACAGGAATCATTAAAACACCCAGATGAATAAAGTCTGGCCGTGTTTATGCAAAAAACGCAGATGAACCTCAGAATTCACAACACCATGGGAGTGAAACTTGCTCATAACTTTGAAAATTTTTTATCACAGTAACTTTATATTGTATATATATAAGTGTGTGTGTGTGTGTGTGTGCGTGTGCGTGCACGCATATATACAAACAAATATATATACTATTTTCAAGTCTGTTTGAAGCATTTCCTGTTTACTGATTTCCCATTACAGAGTCCCACAGAGGTGTGGAAGCACCACACTTGTAGCAGTGTAGCAGGGTTGTACATCTCATCTGAAACACCTCTCATGCAAATGCTGGTACTGACAGTCACAGACTTCCCCTCTCCAGCTGGAGAGCGGACACTCCATGCTTAGTTAGTGGGTTTCATTTAAACCAATTCTGAGCTGAGTACATTTCAAACTAACCCCTAACCCTCTCCCCAAATGGAGTCAAAATTATTATTCTTGTTTTAAAAAGGACACTAGATGCTCTACAAACTGTGTTTGAAGCCAAAAAATGTTTTTCACATTGCCTTTATAATTATCCATTCAGTTAACTGAATGCATATAGAGCAACTTTTCAGGCCTGTGTGTTTAGTGACGATACATGTTATTTATTTAGCAATTATTAATGCCTTTTTGAGTCCAGAACATGCACTGAATTGATTATTTCTGGTGCATAGGGATTTCTTAATGCAGAGGCTGAATCTTGAAGGACAGCTGAGGGCTGTTTGTGACAAAAGTGTTTTTTGCTTGTTTTTGTAAGAACCAGAATCAGTTGTCTCTAAACTGCATTGCAAGTCATATCCCATGCTCAAGGTGGAGCCGCCATGTTGGCTCAAGACAGAGACAAATACATCTATCAGATCCCCATGTAGACTGACACACTGCACAGCTCAGAAATGCATTTGTGACCATTTTGGCTCAGATTGACACTGAACATGCCCAGGAGGTCCAGAAATTAATCATGAAGAATGGTGATTTCAACCCACTCTTAGACCTACTCCCTGAGGCTCTCATAAATATTATATTTGGAATTATTAGAATACGAGAAAGGACAATGTTCCACCCCATGTTTTATTTTCTTTTTTATCTTTTTTCAACTCATTTTTTAGCATCACCAACTGCAACATCCTCTGCACTGAAATTCAATCCTTTGATACACTTGCATACCAGCAAAGACTGTTTTTCATGGAGAGGCATATCTCCCTGACATCATCTGAGCAACTCATAGATGCCTGATGAATCACAGGGTTCTGAGAGTAGTGCAATAAGAGAACACCAACAAACAAAACCCACCATATTCTGGTGGACCAAACTGACCAATTGTGCCCCACAGCTATGGACTCCCGGTCCATTGTTGGTGAATGACACAGCTCAGACCTGAAGCTGGGCCAACTGAGAGACTCAGGAGCCTTCCTCTACCTTTCTGAATCTCCATTGGAATGAATTGCAGGGAACCAGTGGCTAATATCTGAGGGACTGATTTTTTTTGTTGTGCTCAGTACTTTCACTTGATTAGAACAGCGCATTCAGATTTTGAAGCTTTTGATATTTTATTTTAAGAATGTGGTATCAGAGGATGCAGGTTTGAGACCAATACTGTGCAGATAACGATGTCTGCTCATGGTGGGTATGACCTGTGGTGACCTTTGACCCTTAATATTTCAAGAACTCCAAGATGCCTGGCAAGATCTGTGAAGCTCGTTTTAAATGACCCTCTCCTGAGTTAACATATGTAGAATTACAAACATGACATTAGTTAATGCTACTCTCATAGATCATTTTCAGGCTTTTTGTAATAATTAATAATTAGACACTATGCATTCTCAAAGAATCTCTGTTTTTGTTTTGTTGCTGGCAGCATTTTTGAGTGAGATGCTCATGTAGAATGCTGTTATCTACCTGTACTCTTTCCGATCTAGTGATCTGTAATTAAAGGATATACCATTGCCAGTTGTTTTGGATAAGAGCATTTGCCAAATAAATAAGTGAATGAATAAATAAGGCTGTGGGTTGAGAAGGTCAATGAAGGTGTGGAAAGGCCTACTGTCAGGTCATGCACGAGACTTTGTTCATTATTCAGTGCAGTGGCTTCCATTATTCAGACTCTTGTAAATTTTTCATCATTACTGTTAAAAGCGAACTTTAATCCCACTGCACGAGTAAGCAGAAAAAAAAAACGGTGCCGCCCGTGAGCAGCTAAAGAGATGAAATACTGTCTGTACCATTCAAGCTGCCGTAACAGATTCCAGTTAATTAAACAGCAGAAGGACTTGTGCCTTTGGGAAGCAAAGCTTTAAAGCTGGCGCTGGACTAAGCGCTGCACTTTTGATTGCCACGTTGACTGCGTGTCCTTGGTAGGAACTAGGTTTCTCACAAATGTGTCATTGACCTTTTTAGTTTTGATCCCTTTGAGCTCCCTAGGCTCCCTAACCCCATCTAGTGTCCCACTGTTTAATAAAGTCAGCGTCTTTGCACGGCTTGAAATGAGGAGGTGTCTCAAACCACTGTGCTTCACGGGCGAAACAGGTGCATTGGTGTCATGTACATGGAGACAAACCCTTACCGGAGAAAGGTGATGGTGGAAGCCAGAGGAAGCAGGAGTGGAAGAGGAAGAGTACATCCCAAACCTGAGGTCTTCATTACCCCCTGCATCCCTAAACTTCAGTGTAATGGCCCATCACGGTGAGGTCCTGGGGTGAGCGGGCAGTTTGGGAAGCAGCCAGGAGTTTTCCCCTGGTGGGAAGTGTTAAGGTTTTACGGCTGCTGAGCTGCAGTGTGGAGAGGTGGGTAGAGTAACTGGCATGGACCTTGAGGGACTCCGAGATTGGCTCGTGGAGTCGTTTTGCCGCATTTCATCTTCAGTTCATTAGCGGTAAATTAAAAGCAGTGCGGAAGCAGATGACAGTGTGGGAGTTCATTCTTGGCTGATTATTCACCATTACGCACTTTGGTTTGTCTGCTGTGGGATCCTGTGAAAACAAACACTGGCCGAGTCTCGTTCTGCCTTGCCTTCCACATGGCACGGTGAGCGATGCAATTGGCTTACTGAGCTAAAGACCTAGCTCCTCAGGGTGATGTTGCCTTCTGCAGCTAATGCACATGCACTTCCATGCAGAGATGGGTTCGCTGATGCATGCAGTCATTTGGCAGATGCTCTTACCCAGGGTGACTTACAAAGCAAAGTTACATGAATACATAATGAGGACACATGAACAGCAGTACATACAGAAAGCAGACTACATTTAAATGTGCTCCAGTAACTGCTGCCTTGATACAATCACTAAAATTTCAACAAGTGTAAAAGAACACTAATAACAATATCCCCAAAATACATTTTGATTACATTTACTTATAAATCAGAGGTTTCATGAACCCCAAGAAGGGTGGAGTTAATGAATCTAGTGTGCATAAACCAATAAAAAAATGCTTTACTGTCTTCAAAAAAGCAATATGATTGGTTCAAGTCAGTGAATCACTGATAACAGATGATAGTGTCTCCCATTTTGGGGTTCATGAAACCTCAGTCTCCCATCACTAATTCTGAGCTCTGCTGCACAGTCAGAGCTTGGGAAATGGCATTTTAAGGGGTATTCCAATCCATATCAGTTTGTAAAATGATTTACACTCCATCTGAGTCCATGTACGTGTGTTCTTTGAGGAACTGTTGTTTGCAGATATCTCAAGACTTTTTTTGAGACAACTGAAAGCTGACTTCATCAAGCTCTCCAGGCAAGGTTAGAGCGAAATAATTATTTGGCTTTGTTTTAATTTTTGCGTTGTTAAGTTGGTTTCGGTTTAAAAGAAAGAAAATAAATACTTGGTATCTTTGTATGTATTTTTTGGAATCACACTTTCTAACTACAAGAGTGAATGATAGCTATCCCAGTATCATTACATAACCATTAGATACTTTTCTTTCATACAGTGCAGCTGGGAGAGTTAGTTTAAAGGACTAATATTTACTGTTCAAGTTTTCTGTATTTAACAAGCTGCAAAGGTACTTCTGAATTTTCACCACGATGGTGTATGGGTGTGGGTTTGTTTACCTGAAACTAAACGGAGGCAAACTGAATGTGATTTTGAAGTAAAGTGGCACTTTCTGTTCTCACTCAGACAGGTAATTACAGTTCTCTGAGGTGCATTGGTGTTACCATTTTACAGCTTATAAACCTCTATTTACTTGACAAGGAAGGTCAGCTATGAGCTTAATATCCCTTTAACGGTGACAGCCTCGGAAAGGAGAGCACCCCGTTACTGTGCTGGGGTCTTTGGTTTGCTTGGCCCAGAGGGAAAACCGCCTTCTTCTGGCTCACCTACAGCACTGCCAACAGCAAACTGGATTCCCCAGGAGGTTGAAGCACGAACCCAGCCCCAGCCCCAAAGAACTTCAGCTGTTTGGCATGAGGAGGCAAGAGAGTGATCTCAGTTCCTCCCTGTTCATCAAAAAATCACTACCAGGACACACTGGACACTGTGTGTCTGCAGAGACACCATGCGCATTTCAGAGTGCCAAACAGAGAGAACAGTTTTAATGTTCAAGAGTTTGTCATGTCTAATTATGTTTTTCATTGAGTGAACTGGAAAACAGTTGAGGTCACAGGCAGCAGTGTGGAGTATTGGCTGTAACGCTGAGCTCTGGACTTTAAGGTCATGGGCAGCTGTGTGAAGAAGGGGTTGGATGACTGGACTCAGGACCTGCAGGTCATGGTTAGTGTGGAGTAGTAGTAGAGCACTGGAGTTAGTGGAAGTCATGGAAGAGGAAGAAAAGAGTAAGTTTTGCAGAATCACTGTCTTGTTCTGTGGTAGGGCACAACTTCCTTACTTTGGTAAGTTACTCTGGTACACATCCAGCTCTATATGGGTCACAGTGTTAGAGCTGGTGGGAAGAACTGCAGATACCGTAGGTCGCCACTTTTGAAAAAAAAAAAAACAAAGTTACAAAAACAGAGTGAGATAACAGAGCACAGGGAAGGCAGGCCATTGTGACCGTACTGCAGCTCCGCAAGCAATACAGAGACCAAGAGACTTCTTCCTCGTGGTCCAGGAATCCTCTTCCTTGCATTGCTTATTACCAAAGAACTTTGCCCACAGCAAAACATCCTCATTTTACGGAAAACAGCCCTGTTCTTATTGGCTGCTCTGCAGATGAGATCTGCCGCTCCGCAGCATCATGCAGCTTTCCCTCGGCTCCCACTCTGCGGGAGGGGGACTTCCCAAGCATGACTCACCGGCAGGTTAATGTTTAACTCACAGCACAGCACTGACTGAACATGTGGTTGAGAGGAACCTACAGTGCCTGGTTAAAGAAGGGAAACTCAAATTGTCAAACCAACAAAAATAAGCATCAGAGTTTTTAGGGCAAGAATGCCATCTGCCACCCCCTCATCCAAGAATGATGTTAGGTGGAAGAGGGGCAGGGGAAAGGTTTGCATATGCATGTGCTTATTCAGTGCTGTGTAGAGGATGCTGGTCTAGCCATGGGAATGTATGATGTTGCTCAGCGCTTGTGTAACTTGGAGATGTGTCATTCAGATTGGTACTCTCTGGTGGAGCTTATCTATAAAACTGCTCCCCTGTCAGCTTTTCCCTGCTTAAATCATTTAAAGAGGTGATGGTGCTCTCTCTCTCTCTCTCTGACCCCATGTCTCTCTGTTCCCCTTTCTATTTATCGTTCAGTTTTCTAATTTTCATCTTGTTTCCTGGTATCTTATACACACACGGAACACATGTGCACACAGAAACACACACAGACACACACTCATACTCATACATGCACACACACACAAACACAGAGTGAGGTTTAACATTATACATACACACAGAGGTTTAACATCCTACACACTCAGATATGCACACACAAACACACACTTACGCACACACACACATATGAACACCCATACACAGACACACACACACGCATGCGCACACACATACACACACACACACACACACACACACACACACACACACATACCTATGCATGCTGCATTTCTCCCTCCCTGTGGCTCTGTCAACATCCTCCTTAAAATATTCAGCGGCCCCATTGAGAACACTGCTGCGTCAACAGATGCTAATTAATTTGTCCTGCATAGGGACCGAGCAGAGCTGTTGTGCCCCCTGGGCCAGGACTGGAGATGCTCCCAGAAACAAAAAGCACAATGTTTCTCATCTTTTTTTTTACATCATGGGTGCCTTTTCCTCCTTTATAGCAACTCCATTTTGGAATTTCCAATTGTATGCAAGGCATGTCTCACCACAACAGCCTCTGCATTCACACAAAAGCACTGAAGAGAGACAAATGCAATCCTCCAATGCGCTCGCATGCAGCCGACGGCTATTTTTTGCTGTAGAGCTCAGTTTGTGCTTGCGGCAAGCACCTTAATCACTGAGCTATTTGAGAGCTCCTTCCACAGTTTTACACACATCTGTTACAGCACATTTATTACTAGAATAGCCTGGATTAAGAACTGACTGGTGAAGAGGGAAGCGCTGCAGTTTGCTTTTGGATTCAAACCTGCAACCTTTCGGTTCGGAGTCCCGTTCTCTGACCACTGCTCTGCAGCTGAAGACTTTCTGACACAGGCTTTTGTTGTCCATTGGAGCCATCATGTTACAGTTTTTTCTCAATTGCTTAGACACAATTCCTAGAACAGCTCACCATTTTTTTCAAGTCTTCACACACAATTTTAAAAACTCACACCCAATGGTACAAACGTCTAGCTTCTGTGTCCCAATAAAACCTTGCCCTCAGACAACACACACAAGCTGTCAAAAACACAGACTACATGACTGTTTGTTACACACTGGATGGATTAATTCAAAACACTGCTACCAAAATGTTTGGAATAGGTTTTCAGAGAAATAATTTGGAACTTTGTAAAGTCACAGCACTGAATATCCAGATAACCCTTTCAGGAACACAGTAGCGAGAGAAATTCAAAACAGTACTGTAATAAATACCCCTTACATTAGTGGATAAGGGATTAGTGGATACTGTATATGCTGCTTTGGTGAAAAACCTGAAATGTCACACTGACAAAACATGTAAGGAAGAGTCCATGCACAGTAAAATACCCAATTTCCAAAAGTTTTAGTGTATTTCCAAATGCAGCAAATGTACAGGTTACTCAGCATCAGCATCAGCGTTCTCATCATCTCGTCTCAGGTCTGGGTCAGGCCACAATATCTCATCAATGTCACACATTATGTTTGCTCTTACCAGGCAGCATGGGAAAAATGCCCTTGTGTGCCTTATCCAACCCTGGATAGACACCACAGACACATCACCACAGGCGTCCACCATTGCCTCCAGGAGGTTTTGCTGTGCGTAGGGGTTGCGGTCACTCTCCACCACCACACTGAGAAAAATCCCTCAATCGGATTCAGAAATGGGGAATATGCTGGCAAAAAAAGAATGGTGAGCCTGGGGTGGTCATTGAACCAGGCGCTAAGCGGAGCAGCCCGATGGAAACTCACGTTATCCCAAATGACAACATATTGAGCTTGCTCTGGCTGCCCGGGCTCGTCTTCCTGTTGAAGAATGTTATTGTGCTGCTGATCTAGAAATTGAAGAAGCTGTGCCGTGTTGTATGGACTCACTTTGACATGGCGGTGGAGGGCGCCACGATTGTCTCCCCTATGGCCAGGAACTTGTATGACGGCACGGTGACCAATGATGTTGCGCTCCCGTTTGCGCCTTTTTGTTAGGTTGAACCCTGTCTCCTCAATGAAGATGCACTCATGTGGGTCAGCCATGGCATCCAGCTCAAAGATTGTCTACAGAAGTCAAAAAACACACATTTTACTATAAAAACTATACTGTAGTGTACTACTGTACTGGAATGAAAGATTGTGTACTGTAGTCACTGTAACACATTATAGTATTATACAGTACTGTATTGATATGCTGGAGAGATGGGCCATACTCTACATACTGTAAAAATTTTATACAGTATAGCAATTACCTGCACATACTGGAATCATTGCTCCTTAACTCTGTTTGAATTCCTTTCAAAAGGCGCACAGAGCAGCTGCTTTGTCCTTATGTGGTTCTTCTGAACAATCTGGTCAATGGTGGAAATGCTGATACTGTCTATTCTTTAGAAGACTACCTGGTCTTCAGCTATTTTGGTGTGAATTTCCCTCAAACGGATGGCATTGTTGGCAATCACCATATTCACCAGGGCAGTCTCCTGCGTAGCTGTGAGAAGTCTCCACCTCTACCTCCAACAGATGGCCACCTCTCAGTTTTGCAAAAAATGAAATTTGACCATTACTAACCTATGGTCATCCATTACTGTGGTACACTAAAAACTACACTGAGAACAAAGTGGAGATTCAGTCTGTATGCACTACAACATTACATGTATCACAGTAACAACAAGGAAAATTACCTGTTTTCCCTTCTGAAAGTACGGACAATGGATGCAACCGTATAACAGCTTAGGTTGGGTTGCACTAGCTGTCCAGTTTCTCTCATAGTCCTCCCATGTATGAGCACATGATGAAGTAGGGTGGCACGGATTTCATCTGAGATTACTTGTCTTTGTTGTTGTTGTCCTCGTCCTCTTCCTCTCTGTTGCTCTGCAACTTCGGCCTTGTTAGGATCCATTGATCCAAAGCACATGGACGTGCCTCTAGGCCCTATTTATTGACCCTGCAATTCTGATTGGTGTTAACAATTTTGAGGCTTAGTGTTTGCACCTGGAGAAATGTGTGGTCTTTGAGTTTAGGCTGTGATGAGTTGAATTAATTATATTGAGAGCATGTGTTTGCTGAATGAACATATAGTGCAATGAATGATTTATTTGGCCACTTTTGTGTAAGGTTTTGCAGAATGAGTTTTGAATACTAAAACATGTGGAAACAGGTGAAAAGTGTTTACAGTTGTGAGAAAAGTGTGTATCTTTTGAGAAATGAGGCAAGGCTATAGGTTTTCTTGCTGAGGGAACCGGTTATAGTGTGTTAGCAATTGGGAAAGACTGTAATCCAATTTGCAAAAACTCCCCTACCCCCAAAATACTCCCAAAATTAGCCAAATGTTCCACCAGTCAGCAACCGCCTCATCATGCAGACAGGATCCACTGACCCCTACCCAAGGACACAGTTTTCCTGTGTTTTCTAGGCAAGTTTTGGCACAATGGATAGATACAGTAGTTAAGCAGAATTACTGTTGTTCTTTTCTGAGAGCAGGTACTAAGGAGAAAATTTTGCTGTGAACACCTCATCCAAAAGCCTGAAACCATCTTTTTAAAAGAACAGACAACCCTTTCAATCAGGGACACTGAACAAAGAGGTGCTCCAGTGTCTCAGTATGCGAACAAAACCCTCCCCCACTGTTGGATTTTGGTCTGCCAGATATCTGATCGCAGCTATTGCCCCGTGTGCAATCCTTCACTGGAGTTCAGCTGTCCGTCTTTCAGTTGAATGCTTGTACAGGGACCTCCAGCAGCCTTTAGAGGATGAGTCCAGACCAAAAAATCTCATTACACTTTGAGGTACGAAACCCTGCCAGTGATTGAAGGTGGGTCACCTTGACACAGACAATGTACTGTGCTTTCTTCCTCGCTGCCTCAAAGACCCCCAGTTCTGAAGGACAGTGTCAGCCCCTCCCCCTGCTGCCGCTCCCCAACAACAGCAGCGGCAGTAAGGGAGGAGAGACAGTACTCACGCTCATCATCGCAGTGGAGTCCTGCTTTGCTGAGAGAGAGTGAGAATGAGAAAATGAGAGGTGCCCTAAAATGCTTATCTTCTGTCATGCTAATAAAACCAGTCTGAATCATTGAATGCTCTGAGAAAGCGAGGGAGAGAAAGAGAAAGAAAGAGGAGAAAGAAAAAAAAGAGTTATTTTATTATTTTTAATGAGGATTGCCGCAGTCGTGACTTACCCAGGTTTTCCTCAGTGCCAATCGTCATCTGCATCCCCTCCAGTGCCACTGTAGCGCCTGCCCTCACGGTCACCTCTGCCGAAGGGAGCCGAGATGGGAGCTGGAGCTGACAGAGAGGGGTTTTGTGGATGTTTTTGTGCTTTATTGATTGTTTCTCAGAGTGGGTATGCTGGCAAATGTATCCTCTCAGCAGGAGACCCAGCACTGGTAGGGGTACCCTGTTACTGTTGCTCCCAGAGGGCTGGGCTGGGACTGAAGCCCCAGGCATGGAGGATTATTACATCCAAAGTATGCGGTTCACCTATAGTCTCCCCCTTAGATACACATATAAAGTGCTGTACCTACCAGTGTACTAGTCTCTGCATCCTTTACAGTTGATGGTAACCCAGATTCTGCTTTTCTTCCGTGGCCATTGTCATCCATATGGATGATGGGAGACTGAGATATCCCAGAAGTGACAAAATTAAAGATTATCGTCTCTTCTTTTAAAAAGACTTGTGTGTGTGTGTGCAGTGATGCGGTGTGTGTGCAGAGAGTTTTTCAGCATGAAGGGTTTGTATGATGAGAGACAGAACTAATCAAAAGTCAGGGGTGTGTGATATTAACATGAGCCTTTCTGGACCTCTGGATGGTATTTATTTGCTCTGAATGTCATGTTTTCAGTGGGAAGTAAAATTGAAATTGAACTCAGCATTGCTTCGATTATTGACTTAATGAGTGACATTTGTGTTTTTCAGTCTACTTCGTGTATTTATTATTCCTTTTTTTCCCGGTCTCCTTCTCTGTCTCTCACATTCACAAAAGCCATTGCCAAAAAAAGCACTTCAACACAAAATACACTTGATGTTAGGTACAGTTATTTCAAATATTTTAGGTACTTATCTGAATGACATCTTTAAATCATGAAAGAGGACTTGTAACCCTCTGCGGCTCACAGGAGCTGGTGAAGATGAAGATGGTGTCCTGGTCTCTTCCTGTCTGTCACGTTATGGCGTGCGGTGCAGTATTGAGCTGCCATCACTGAGGCATCCTCGCCCAGGAGGGCTGGTCATTTGTCCATGTCAGAGAGGCTGTGAGCATTTTGGGCAGATTTGTGTTATTTTAGGGGGAATTCGTGTTCCTTGTTCCACTATATTTGTCACAGAATATGGCCTGCCTTCTTTGGACAGCCAGGTTCGCCTGTGGCGGCCAGTCTCAGCAGACAAGCGGTCCTCTCTCAGTTTGCGTTCTCTCATTATTTGTCTCTGTTTAATATCTTTCTCCATAGACAGATAGTCTGCCACGGCTTCCTGTCTTTTTAGAGCCCAAGAGCACTTCATTTTTCTTTGAGCTATTGCCTGCATCCCAAAAGTGCTGGCGTACCGAACTATGTTTGTGTTGTTACTATGTGGTTGTTCAAATTGTATCTGTTACTTTTGCACTGTCCTGAGGCTGCCTGGTGGTAGTAGTTGTAAGTGCATTGATCCTCCGGAGCAGCTGGCTGAAGGGATTCTTTTCTGTACTCAGCTCTTGTTATGGCTGATTGATTGAAGTGGGGTTTTGTTTTTTGTGTATTCAAAAATTAAATGCCCTCTTTTAAATGTTGTTTAGTATTAGGAGTATTAGTCTAAATCTGCCCTGAAAGCTTTGTTTTGTGTCTTCCTTTGTGTACGGAGGATATATTACCAAAACTGCCCCATTTGGCCCTAATCCACCACTTCCAACAGCAACCTGGTTTTCCCAGGAGGTCCCCCATCCAAGTACTAACCAAGACCAGCACTGCTTAGCTTCAGCTATCAGGCAGAACTGCTATATCGGTTTAATATACTGTTATAAAAGCTCTCCTCCGTGGTTTATTATGCCTCTTCAGTGTGGAAGGCGTGTATTATATTAAATTGTTTTTGGCTTTATCACAGTTTGTTTAACCACTAATGTGTTGATTTTTCAAACGTGTCATTTTCTTTCTTATTTATTCTGCGTGTAAGTAAAACAGAGCGCTGGGTAGACCCTGACATCATCTTTGTTTCTCTCCTCCCCCCACCCCAACACCTACTCCAGATCCCAGATCTCAAGGAGTAGACAGTGTGAGTGTGTGTGCACGTGTGTATGTGCATTTGTGTGTGTGTTTGTGAACGTGTGAACCTGTGTGTATGTGAGTATCGCAGTGTGTGAACGTGTGGGTGTTTGTGAAAGTGTGAGTGTGTTTAAGTGTATGTGTCAGTGTTTTGGTTTGTAAGTGTGTGTGTGTGAGCGTGTGAGTTTGTGTATGTGTGTATGTGTCTGACTGTCTGTATAAGCGTGTGTGTCAGTGTGTGTCATCGTCTGAGTTTGTGTGTGTGTGAGTGTGTGCGTGTGTATGAGAACGTGTGTGTGTGTGAGGGTTTGAACGGTTGTGTGTGAGTCTGTGTGTGTCTGGGTGAGAGAGAGCGCGAGTGTGTGTGTGTGTTGGCCCTCTCCCATGGCCTCCATGCAGGACGGGGTGAATTTCACCGCTCCCCCTTATGGAAAGGTCCTGGTGCTGGGGGCCATCGCCGCTGCCTCCGCCTTCGTGGTCACCATCCTGATCGTTCTGCTATGTGTAGGCTGCCAGAGGTGAGACAAGGCTTTAGCTTTCTCTCTGTCAGTAATGGTGCACCAAGATGCTAACATACTTTTCACTCTGTCAGTACTAGTGCACAAAGATGCTAACATGATTTTCCGTCTGTCAGTACCACGGCACCAAAATACTAAGAATCTTTACTCTCTGTTAGTACTGGTGCACAAAGATGCTAACATTATTTTCTTTCTGTCAGTACCACGACACCAAAATACTAAGAATCTTTACTCTCTGTCAGTATTGTTGCACCAAGATGCTAACACACTTTTCTTTCTGTCAGCACTACTGCAAAAAGATGGCAAAATGCTCTGTCAGTATTTCTGTAACAAAATGCTAACATGCTTTTCTCTTTCTCAGTACTGGTGCAGCAAAATGCTAACATGCTTTTGTCTCTGACAGTATGGCTGTACCAAAATGCTAACATACATTTCTGCACCATAAATGGCCCTGATGATCTAATGAATGAGAGCTGACAACAACACTACTGATGTGATTTTAACACACTCACAGAAAGGAGAGTTATGGGTTTTGCTCTTGAAGGGAAACTGTGGTCACTCTCTGAAAGAAATATACTGCATTTCTAAAAGGCTGTAAAGACGAAAGTATTTGACTGAACATGACGAGCATGTATAAATCAGTACTATAAAAGGCTGATTGAGATGTGTGTTTAAAGAAAGAAAGCGGACAGTTCTTTAAATATACTTTCATTCTTTGCATTATTCTTTTCCACTGCCACGGACCAATGATCAATCAATGAAATATTGAATGTAACAGATGGAATACAATGGAGTGTAACAGACTGAAGGTAACAGTAAAATGTAACAGACTGTTTCAGAGCAATAAAATGTAACAGATTGAGTGTTACTGCACTGCAGCCCCTTACAGTCCGACACATTATCTTCTGAAATGAGGAGGAGGTCAAACGTTTCAGTAAACATGTCAGATTGTTCCAATTAAACGTTTTCCTTCCAGCAGCTGTCCTTAAACATCTGTCTTGAATTATTTGTTGTGATCGAGGATTAGTCTGCAGGGCTCAGTCTGTCTCTCTCTCTCTTTCTCTCATTCTCTAACTCCTCTCTCTCGCTCGCTTTCCTCTCTCCCTACTTCCCTCTCTGCTTTGCAGAGGGAGAAAACGATGAATTTTAATGTCATGTATTGTCAGAACAGATAAGATGTCTTCCATACGATGCTGCGCTTGTTATCGCTGGGCGGCCCCTCGGTTTGCCAAGCGGGGGGATTTTCCACCAGACAAAAGAGAAAGGGGGACACAGGCATTTTCAAAAAAAGCTGTGAACCAATCAGGCCTCTCCTCTTGGCCTTGTTGCTAGGGGCATAGGCAAAAGATTTCATGCCACCTCTTCACTCTGTATTCCTTCGCTGCCTCAGATGCCATGCAGCACACACAGCAAATACTCCTGTCTGGCATCTCTACACTCAGTGCAAGAGAGTGTCACCACTGCTACGTCTGTAAGTGGACAGAGGGCAGGAGGCAAAAAGAGTTATGATTTCCTCCCATATTAGAGGGAGGAATACTTTTAGCACCTTTGACTCAAAATGCAAAGACTTGGCAACCCCCAATATTCTTTCAAAGACAGAAAATCCCTCTTTCAGTCACTTTACCCACCTTTCTTGTTTGAATCATAATAGTATATGATTTCAAAATTTGAGTTCGGTCTGAGTATACTCGGTGGGTAGAGGGATGAAGGGGAGAAGGTGAGGGTGTGGCCCGGCTCAGAATCCGCCTGTTCTCAAGGTGTATCAATCATCCCAGAAAGCTGGGAGAGTGAAAAAAAACAGCCACAACCAATACGAGCTGAAAGCACTCTCTCTCGCTCTCAGCTGGAGACCCAGCGGGAAGGCAGGGGGAGATCGTTTCAAGTTGTGCGTTGAGCTTATCAAACCCGACCAGGGCCCCCAGATGCAAGTGTGTCCGGTCGATTTGCGCTGGGGATCCCAGACAGCCTCGGAGACCTGACATGCTCCAGTCAGCGGGGGGAGCAGACTTTATAAAAGCAGCACTGCAGAGAAGGCAGGAATTTGCACTGCATCTGAGAATTTTGCAACTTCAGTTCAGCAACCCAACCCCCCACCACCCAACACACCCACTCCTATTCCTCCTAATCCTTTCTGCCCCCATCCCCAAAATATGTAGTTTACCACCATCCCCTCTGAACACCCCCCCCCCCCCCAAAAAAAAAAGACATACTCACACCTGTAGGCATATGCAATGGTATAGTTTACCACTACCCATAACCCTTACTCCAACTAGTAGTGTTTGTCTGTCTGTTAGGCTGAGACCAAAACACATGACTGCTGTTTTAGTTTTACTGACAGCAGACAGACAGTAGGCAACCCATGATTTATA
The DNA here is from genome assembly GCF_013368585.1 of Megalops cyprinoides. Classification (NCBI taxonomy): domain Eukaryota; kingdom Metazoa; phylum Chordata; class Actinopteri; order Elopiformes; family Megalopidae; genus Megalops; species Megalops cyprinoides. Next base: position 18,964,942 of record NC_050588.1, read on the forward strand.
CAGCCATTATTGCAACACAGGATTTACATTTTAATTGGATAAGATGGGTGTGCATTGCCCTTGCTTATTGGAGGTGTGTTCTCTGTGCTCTAATTTCCAATACTTTGTAAGCCATCCCTGATAAGGGCACCTGCCAAATGAAAAAAATGACTGAAAAATGATGACCATAATCATCCTCTGCCATTCAAGCGTGCTGATACTGAGCCCATATAACTGTTAGATATGATGATCTAATTTTCTGCTGCTCTTAAGTTAAATTTCTAGGAGGGGCACAGCCTGAGAATGATCCTCATCTGCTGTTAATGTCAGTATATAGTCCATGCTCCACTTCCTGGCCAGGCAGAAGGCATGTTGGGATGAGATACTGTCCAGCTCTAAAGCTCTGGGTCTTACTGCTTTGTCTGTCCTGTCTGACTTCCAGGAAAGGGAAGACACACAATGCTCAGACAGAGGGGACGAAGCACAGACTCATGGACATGGTGCGTTATTTAGTCCTGTGAAAGGCTCTCTTCTTTACGGAAAATAAGTACTGGCACAGACTGCGTAAGCCCTCCATGCAGTCATGCCCCCTCCACAGCTTATCACTCGGCTATATACAACACACACTGTATTGATTCTGTGCTGTGTTTTTGATGTGTGTGTATGGATGTGTTTTCATATGTGCATCTGTTGGGGGGTATTGTATTTCTTTGTGTGTGTGTGTGTGTGTGTGTGTGTGTTTATGGGTGTTTAGCTGTGTAAGCACATAAATGGGTGTTCACGCATACGTTTGTGTGTATGTGTATATTTATGGGTGTGGGTATGTATAGCATGCCCATTGTTCAAACACATAACCGCATGAAACCGGTCTGTTTTCCACTCCCCGTTTGCAGAGTATACTCAGGCAGTCCAAGCTGCGTTCCATCAGCAAGTCCGACACCAAGCTCCATGAGATGAACAGGCTCAACTGCAATGGCAAGAGTGAGTAAACATGGAGTTGAGCCACGCTGGCCAGTCGACTGTCAGTCAACCCGAGCTCAGTCATACCTGTGAGACAAGCGGGGTTCAGCTGCAGTTGGACAGTCTAGGTTGAGCCACACCTGACAAAGTTGGCTCTATCTCACCCTAAGGCTGGTAGCCCATGAGATGCACTTGATCTGGTGCAGGTGTGCATGCAGGCCGCAGGAGAGCTGAAGCTCCAGGTGATTCCACAACACAATCCCACTGTGGCTGCCGTCTTGTCTTTTAAAAAAGTTGCTGCATATTCTGCTAAACACACTGCTGCTCAAATAGCTGCACAAAATTAACAAACAGAAGAACAAACTGTGGTGCAAACCATGCTGTATGTTCTCTCTGTGCACTGCTTCATTTATAACATATTATTTAAACCATTTGACATATCCCCCATATGTGGAATCATAGTTAATCATGTTGTAAAAATGATGCTGAAAAAATAATAAAGAAAAAACCTTGATCCCAACCTGTACTGTTACAGCAAAACTTCATTATTTCAAGTCTATTCATACTCAACATGGTACCATCAAAGAGAAGATATCTGTGAAGAACCATCGAAACAAAGCACAAACACTCATTTCTAATGGGCTTTAACCATAAAATCTTTCTATATTCCCACAACTAAGTGTTCTTATCAAACCACTGCTGCCGTTCAGTCTGTTAAGCGGACTTTCCTTTCAGTGGACTGATTGGTTCTCTCTGTTTAACCTTCCATCTCTGCAGAGGCTTCCAAGAACCGCCCAGCTAGCATGGACCTCCTGCTCCTGCCCAGCCGGCGCTCCAACTCCGACCTGCGCTGCCCGCAGTCCCGGCAGCTGCCCCAGATCCCCACCACGCCTGGCGAGGAGCGGGACCACACCTACTCCGAGGTGGGAGGGCGCGGCTCCCCGCCCCGCTGCCCTGACGACGCCCTGTACGAGATAGTTGGGGGCAGGGCTGGCGAGACGGACACCCCCGCTCCCCCGGCCCCCGCCAACACGCCCGCCCCTCCCAGCCCCCCGCCGGGAGACAACAAAATCGGCGGCAACGGCTTGCCCGGCGGGAACGGGGCGCTGGTCCTGGAGCCTGGCGTGCCCCCGCAGGATGCCGTGACCGCGGAGTACGCCTGCATCCGCAAGGTCAGGAAGGTGGACAAACCCCAGAGGAGGGAGAACGGCACTGAGACGAGTGAGCAGGACCCGGCCCTCGCCCCGCCTCCAGCACACCCCCTCAGCCAGAAGGTCCCAAGGAAACACGTGGAGCCCTTCCAACTTCACTCTTTCCCAAAGGTAGGCGCCTCCTACTGGGCCACCTTGTAAGAACAGTGGCCAATATTGTGTTCCTCCAATAAATTCAGGTAAAAATCGGGAAGAAACTTGGGGTCCGTTCAGACAAAGCAAAAATTGATACCACTCAGGTATTCAAGGGAGAGTTAGTTTTTACTGCAGTCTGTGATGCTGACATGATGAACGGTTTTTGTCTTTGTTTGAGCCTCCTGGTCCTGGCATCAGTTCAATACAGATAGTTTTTCCTTTCTGGATGAAGCCAGAAAATTATTGTAGACAGCAAGTCCCATCAATAAACCGCAACTTGAGAATTTCAATGCGTTTCTTCAGCCAGTTCACATAAAATCAGCACCTACATGTTTTGACGCAAGGTCTTCCTTCAGGGCGCTTGCGTCCTAGACGCTGCAAAGCAGGCCAGCGCTGCCATTGTGTGAGGAAATTCATTGAAATTGCAGTTTATTGATGAGTCACTATCCGGAAAAAAATACCATTATTATTATTATTGTAATAACCTTAGCATTCTCTCTCATTTATTAAACTGAAAACTAACTCATTTCTATTTATTGCTTTTGCCATTGCTGTAGATCAGGATCAGATGAGCGCCACCCTGGTGATTGCTTTCCTTAGTTATTATTTGAATGTAATTATTAATATTAATTTACGCAAGCGTCATACCTTTGTTTTCATTACGTAATCTCGTTCATTTATCAGTTATTTTCCACACACCAACGTGGACGCGTAGGGACGAGAGGGAATCCTGTTTCGATAGCATTTTCTTTCATTTTCTTTTCCTGCAGATTTTTTCTTTTTTTTCCATTGCGCTAGTCACATTAAAATAAAGTAATGTATTTCAGTAGAGGACTTTGACAGTTTTGTTTGGCTACAAAACCTGCTGCTTTTTATTCTGTAAAGAGAAGCGACGTTCTGGAGGCAGAGTTAGCCTGCTCAGCTCAGAATCTCTTAACATTCACGAGATGCGGTGCCTTCAGAGCCACTCGGGTGATGCAACCCTCTGAAACACAGATTTCCCCTATGCTGAAAATACGCAGAGAAAAAAAATCCGCAAGCGTATTGTTTATTGAAACACCGTGTCAATGTATTCAAAGAATGAAACGTTGCAAAATGTTTGAAATTTGCAGTAAATGGGAGCAGGCTTTCCTTTTCTTTTCTTCTCACTTGCTCTCTCTCTTTTTCTCACTCTCTCACACACTCTCACGCACATGCACTAGGGATGGTAAGAATCACCGATTCGCATCGGTGCACCGGCATAAAAATTCACGATGTGATTGCCCCGATTAAAAAAATGTGCACAGGATACATTTTGGGATGAACTCAGGATGCATCGTTTCTAACATCGTTGCATCGGTAAAATCCGATTTATTTATGTATAATTATTATTACAGGCCCTATACCTATACTGCTCAGAAACATGACCAATAGCCTAATTTTATATTTAGATTGATTCCTCCTCTCTAAACTGTTTCTCAAGCGCGCGCTCTCATCTCCACTGCTGTCAGTCGCAAGTTCTCAAGTCTCTCGGCCAAGTCTCGCGCGAGTTGGAGGCGTGTCCGGGCGAGTCACAGATGATCATGGAGGATGAAGAGAGAATCAAATATGTGAAGTAAAAATTGTACTTTTTAGTTAATTTATGATTTACTGTCTGCTTAAGAAGAACCAAAAAAATAAAGTCAAACTATCTGTACCATATTAAATTGCATAGCATCATATTCTTTTGCATGGCATCCTATCGCGTTTAATCGCACTGTTTTGAATCAAATCGTGTCGAATCGCACTGCATCGCAATAGGGGTGAGTCATATCGTATGGCATTAGTAGTTGCTTCATATGTATCTTTAATGTATCGGATCGTTGGCAATGCATCGATATGTGTATCGCATCGGCCTCAGTGATGGAGATGCACATTCCTAACATACACAAAGAGTACCAAAACAAATGATCGACTGTTCATCCTTATTGCGCTCTGTTAATCCAGAAATCTAGCCAGTAAACACCGTTAGATTGCCTACTTACTAGATCACGTTTAACAAAATCGAAAGTGTACTGCACCTTATTCAGATGACTTTGTAGTTTGTTGAAGTTCATTCATAATATTGGATAGCTCCATTTATACCCAGTTTATTCTACTTTGGGGCAGCTATGTGATATAATGGGACTCGTAATATAAAGGTTACCGGTTTTATTCCCAGGTGGGCTACAGATGCTGTACTCTTAGGCAAGGTACAAACCCAGATTGCCCAGTAAATGCCCAGCTCTATAGACTGATAAGGTGAAAACTGTAAGTTATGTTTGCTAAATAAACCTAATGCAATAATGTTTTACCCTTTGCAGACAACAGTGTCTGAAAATAGCCACTAGAGGGCTGTAAATCACTGCTTTAGAATTTTTGAGCACATGATCTGGTAAAATGGTGTAAACTGCGATTAGTGATCAATCGATTGCATGCGGTGGCAGGGACTTAAGTTCAGGAGGTTTTGAGGAAGTTTTTCAGAAACTTTTGAGAACGTCATCATTCTGTGCCAAAAACTTAAATTATTAGTATAACATTGTATAATAATATGTTATTTTATATTGATATTGATATGTATGATATATAGTTTTATAATATAAAATTATACAATATCTTACTGTATATATTATATTAAAGCATATATACTAAACTCACTCTCTCTCTCTCTTTCTATATATATATAATATATATATATATATATATATATATATATACTATATAGTTTATCACTATATAGTTTAGTGATATACGGATACATGCATAACACAACATAATTTGTGAATTCATTACACACATATGTGCATATTCTTACATAACCTGCAATCAGATATTTTATCATAAAGTAAAGCACAGAGCTCCACCTTTGGTTCCATAGTGCCCGCTGTCTTCAGACTGAGATAAGAGCACTCTCTGATAAGACAGATAGCCACACCCCCCTTTGAAGAGTTTGCATTAACTATTTGCTGACACAGTTGACACTTGAAGGTGTAAATCCTAGTGAAAGGATTTAAATCCTAGTTAGATCCGACCTGAATGTTTAAATCCTAGTGCATTGCAATGTAGTGTGTTAAGTCCTGTGTTACACCCTAGTGTGTTAAATCTAGCACATTAAATCTTATATATTAGCTTGAAAAGTGTTAAATCCTAGTGTTTTAAAATTAGGAAGCTAAATCCCTGTACATTAAAGCCTATTGCTTTATGTTCTTGTGTGTAAAATGCTACTGTGTTAAGTCCTCCTGCATTAAACAAACATGTGTGTTAAATCCTGCAGTGCCAAGTGCAAGAATGTTACATCCAAGTCTGTTAAATACTAGATATAGTGTATTAAATCATAGTGAATGACATCTCAGTACTGTAAAACGTATCATTCAGTTTCAGTAATAACTTCTGTAATGCATATTGTTTCCACAAATATTTGAGCAAGAATGCAGTTGTTTGCTTATTACGGTCAACAGTATTGATAACAATAGTGTTTTTTTTTTCAGCACATCCATCTGCGTGCCGTTAATGCAAGCAGGCTAATTACAGCTGTCTTAGTACCCCGGTCCTTCAAATCAAAGTCATTTTTTTTTTTAGCTGGACTTTCATTTTGCAGCGCAAACTCTGCAGATCTGTACCGATAGATTTATAAACTAATACCAAGCACAGCCCCGCCATGAGCCATAAATTAAAGATGAATCATTGGCTGGGTATGTATCATGTGAATGACTGCCTGTATGTTTGAAAGAAGGAAGGGAGCAAAGGGAGGAGGGGGGAGTGAGGGAGGAGGAGCAATGGTTATGTATCAGAAAGGGCTTTGTCTCTGTGTTTTTGTGAGGAAACTAAGAGAATGTGTGTGTGTGTGTCTGTGTGTGTGTGAATGGTAGTGCATATGTGAGAGCGAGTGTGTAGTGTTTGTGTGTTGGTGTGGGAGGCTGAGCTTGCTCATGGTCTCTGTGCTCTACAGGAAGCTGTATTTATGGGGAATGGAGAACAGTACATATGGAAGCCACCAGAAGATGATGACATGGTCATGCTCCCACCCAAACACATGGGCCCACACAACCCCCAACAGGGAGACAACACACAGAGCCAGCCAGCCTCAGCAGGGGTGAGTCTGTCTGCGTGCGTGGGGTGATGCCTCTAATGCCCTCCGCAGGGTCTAGGCAGAATCCACCCCCATCATAAGCCTCCACCTTTTGAGCTGCTGTGGTGATGTTTGTAACCATCCAACAGCACCAACAGCGCCATCTTCTGGACTCACATGTTGTGAGCAGACACAGTGAGGAGATGCAGCAGAGGACATGAGGAAACAGAAAGAATGATTTTAAGGCAAGTTAAGAGCGGTGAGCCTTGAAAAGCAGTTTTTGTGTGCAGTGACATCTGCAGAGTATCAGGACCTTAGAAAGAAACGGAATGACGGGACTTATGGTACTCACCCCTAATTAAAAGCATTATGAAAGGAGTGTTTACAAGTGCAGAGCAGTCATATAGTCAAATCAGATTGGTGCTATACATTGCTGCTAGTTGAGATGGGTCACCCTTCCTCACCCACATTCCAAGGTGCAAACCATTATAGGCTCTTTTTAAATGCAATCCGTTATTTAATAAGAAGCTTTGTCTCACTTCAAATAGAATTCTCTGTTTTTCATCACCCACTCCGATTCTAGAGGGCCAGATAGCAGAGCACTGTGTGTTCACCTGTTGAGGATGAGAATTGCACAAACAGAGTAGAACTAATGGCCCACATAGTAGTTCTTCATCTATGATCAACCCCCCCCCCAGCTACAGGCCTCCCCCAGCACAGCACACACCATCATCATCCCCATGGCGGTCTACCCATCATGATTTTAAAAATACACCTCTTCATTCCTGTGTTCATGACGCTGGGGGTTAAATGAGTTTGTTTAGTATGGTCCAGTCAGCTTGCTGCTGAAAACCATCTGATGAATGACAGGGTGAGTGAGCCTCTCCTCATCTGTGACTGTCAGGGATGCACTCTCTTTCACCTTGTTTTAACGCACCCTGTACTGTGTTCCTGTCGCAGGTGTCTGAGATGTACTCTAAGGTGTGCAAGCCTGGCAAGAAAAAGCGGCCCATGCCAGGGTCTCCTCCAGCAAACAGGGAGAACAACGGGCACCGGACCCTGGCGCGCGGGGGCGAGAGGGAGGGGGGTATGGCGGGCTTCAGCGTGGTGGTGAAGCCCCAGTCATGGGCGGGCGGGGCCCAGCAGGAGGGACGGGCCGGGGGACCACCGGTCCCCGCGGATGACCACTGCTACGAGTCCATCGGGGAGAAGGCGTGGCCCCCGGGCACCGGGGAGCCCAATCCTGAGCATGACGCCTTGAAGATGGATTGGAAGCGCGAGCGCCCCATCAACGCCACGCTGAAGCCTAAGAAGAAGAAGGAGAAGCCACTCCTGCAGCAGCAGCAGAAGTCACTGTCTAACAAAACCCTTGCCGGCGACAACCTATACGAGAGCATTGGAGACCTGAAGCACGGTGTGACCAGTTCCAGCACCACAACCATATTCACCTTCAACGACGGCATGGAGATGTACGTCACCGGACTGTAGCACCCCCTCATGGACTCAAACTAAGTGCTTGCCATTCACTCATACGTCCTGTAGATATTTGCACACCCCTTGGAAAAAAAAAAAACTGACAAAAAATGTTAAAGACTATGGCACTGGCTTGATTTAGCACTCAAGTATTATCCTCATAGTCCCTCCCTCACTGAGTGCCAGTTGGTCTGTTTCACTGCCCATCTCACGTTTAAATGGACAGCTGTTTTCATGCACCACTAGCCCTGATGAGGGACCCTGGATCACAGGAGCTGGTGGAGAGTTTACACTGTGGTTTACTGCCCGGGACACATCGCACATGAACTTCACATCTTCCTCTGTCTGTTTACATGTCCTGTACACGATCCTTACAGATGTCCTCTCGTGTCCCCAGTTTACCTCACTTCGCATCCCCCTTTCACATATCACTCAGACAGGTTTACCTTGCAAAGAGGTTTCTAGCCCTGGACTCTAACTGGGTCAAGAGGATGCCCCAGCTCTCTATTTATTGTTCATAAATTGTTAATAAATTGGGAAGAGATATAATTGGTTGGATCATGACATCGACTTTCAGGACAAAGACAAAGGAACACGGTTGGAGATGTCTGATAGCCATCTCCCTCTGAGAGTATCTATGGTCTCCACTCTGCTAAGAGGAGATGCCACCATCCAGCTTAAGTGTGTATCCTTGCAGGAACCTGCACACAAACATACTCGCACACACACGTCCTCCAACACAAATAAGTTGAACGGTAACATCTCCTGATGCCAAACAATGTGACACGTCTCTGCTTGCTGAAAGCACAATGATGAGTTTTTAAGGTGGGGGAATGGGGGGGGGGGGGGGGGGGTACACACACACGCACATGCATGCATGCACATTTACACATGCATTAGCACACACGTATGCATGGAAACAAACTGCCACACACACTCTCACACAAATGCAGGCATACACAAGCACAAACACACACGCACCTTAAGTGTGTCACTTTTTTGGTGTTATTATCCAAGTTGAACTGCTGTTGAAGCTGGAGGATGTGCGCATAGTTCAGCTGGGAGGATAGCAGCAGTGAGGGCTGTTTTTTCCCAGCTGCCTTTCAGCTGGGGCACTGTTCCAGCACTTTCTGTCACAGTGTAAAGGTTCAAGCACTAATAGTGGAGGCCATCCAAAGAAAACGCAGTTACAAAGACAATATCATCAGAGGGTGAGTTTTTGAAAGGCTGCCCCCTTTTGGGTGTAAATAAACAAACAGGTTCCCGAGTAAAGATGGAAACGTGATGAACAACATGTTAAAAAAATAATAAATAAAAGTAAAAAATAAGAATTATTTAATAAAAAGCTAAAAGGAGAGACAGTGGAAAAGCTCAGGGAAGGAGAGGAGTTGCTGTTTTAGGAGAAATTAACAGCACAGATACAGCTATCCTCCTGAGAAACAAAGACTTCTGTGAGTATTCAAATCAATCATGTGCCACTTTATTCAATGTTACAAATGCACTGTATATTTTCTATAAGCTCTGTTTTTGTTTTGGTGTTTTTTTTTTAACTGTAGTAACTAGTAGTAACTAAACGTGACAGAAAGGCCCAATCACTGCCATGCGTAATTGTTTTAATTTGTTGTTGCTGTTGATGCAGTCTGCCTGCTTTGAACATGCATGCCTTTGATATTTCTGTCGTCGTGGTACCTGAGAATGTTTTCTTTGCCGGTGTTGTTGTTGTTTTCAATGTTTCCCTGTCAGAGAGCACAACGCCATTTTCGATTCAGGACTATCAGCTTGCTTGGCAATAGAGACTAAAGCAGATCTGCATGGGCTTAGTCCACCTAGATACTGCACAACCACCAATAAAAGCTGGCTTGATTGTGGCAGCCATCGATAACACTTGGCTGGATGGGAGCAGTCATTAATAAAAGCTGACTGGATTGGAGCAGTGGACACTAACATCTGGTTGGATTGGACCCTCAATAAAAGCTGCCTGGATTGGATAATGCTGGCAGAGAAAAGGCTGTGTTGAAGCACACTGCGGTATGAGGAGCATGCCAGACTACAAACACCCCCCCCCCCCCCCACCACCACCACTCTCCCACCCCAATTCCTGTCTGTAATTAAAATGCATCTTTGATTCCAGAGGAGCGGGGGGTGGAATCCAGCTCGTGTCAGTGTGACCTATCTGATGACACTTCCAGCAAAGCACAAGGACTGCGAGTACTGCCAATCAAGTCTTTGATTGACACGCCACCCCCTGGGAGCTGGAGGTTTAGCCATTTCAATTTGATGCCTGCTACAGCAGCAGTAGTGACATTGCCCACAATGTCTGCAGTGACAAATGACAGTGGCTTCCGGCTTTTTTCTCCAAAGCCGGAGAAGAATGTCATCTCAGTGGCCACTGTCACCTAACAAGACACCTGGAATTCCCTGGGGAGAAAAACTACAGCTTCACAAGAAGGACAAAAAATTCTAGTCTGCCACAAGCTCAGATCCTCAGCAGCGGTTAAGTACTCTTCAGAGACTGAACCGGGACTGAAATATAACATGACAAAATTAGACCAAATATATTTAAAAGGTTCTTTTTGAGTTTAGCACGCGTTATGCTGTCGTGTCCATGCAAAGTAAAATATATGTTATAAAATACAACAAATATCCTTGATGTTTTTTCTGAGGGTCAAAAGATCTATCTCTATCCTTTATTGATTTTGGTTGTGTTTGGAATGACTATCTGGTGACAAATTGCAAATGGTGAACTCTGATCACGTGTTTGGTTTTTTGTTTCAAGTATCAGTATATTTCAGAGCAACTGTTTAAAGCCCATCTGAGTTTAATGTGGCAGCTACGTTATATGTTTGCTAAAAGATAACAGGGTTGTGTGTAATCAAGCTGTGTAATTAAGTGCTAATGTGCAAAAGATTGTAATGTTTTTATATCTAAATTATTATTCATAAAAAATGTCAAAGTCAAGTTTATACTTTTGTAATAAAGCAGCACCTTAAAATGATCATTTGTTTTTTTTTTGTACTTGTGGACTAACTGTGGAATTTAGTACAGTAGTTTAAGAGCCCTGGTTCAGTTATCATAGTAAATATGTGAACCCAGACCACCATTACATTACCTTACATTATTGTCATTTAGCAAACGCTCTTATCCAGAGTGACTTACATAAGTTACAATATTTACATGGATACAGAATATAGGACTACTTATTGAGAGCAAAATGGCAAGGTGCAGTATGCGGAATTATCAAAGAAAGTGGTGTCTCATGCTTGAGCGTTTCATTACCAAACATCAGAAGTCATACGTAATACTCAACACTGCCAAACAGTGCTAAGTTACATGGTTGACAGGGAATACTCCATATCTGTACAGAAGTGACTTTGGGGTTGCATACAGATACAAACTACATGACCCTGAGGTCTGACTCATATTAAACCTTCTATGCCATTTAATGTCATTTGACCAAACATGATTTCCACACAACCTTACATGGCCACACAATAACTTGCACCTTTTTCTCTCCTCATTTGTTTTTTTTTTTTGCTGCATTAAATCATCTATACTGCCATGGGCCCCGCATTTACACCTCTCACTATTAGTCTCTCACCATGTGTGGCCCATTGCAAGTTGGCCTCTGCACTCAGCAGGCAAGATATGATGACTAACCAAGCTCTGGACTAAAAGATTAATGCTTATATAGTAATATACCCTCCGCAAGGTTAGGTAGGGAGGTCACTCATTTTTCCATAAAGTTCTAAATTGTGAATTAAACTGTACTTGTACAGGTACAACTTAGTGATTTAAGAATTTGGAAACAGGTTTGCATAGTGTAAGTTTGTCATCATTTCTCAGTGACTGACTTTGCTAACCACCTAGCAAGCAAATATGATTGAGAATGGATGAGTCTATCTTGTCAGCTACCTAGCTTTTTAAAAAAAAATTGATTTCCAGTCTTTATTGATTTTAGTTGCACGAAAATGCAGTTAATGTCCCTTTGGCATAAGGACCTACACTTACATTGTAGCAACTGGCATGCTCATGTGTCTCTTCTACACTGAACTAGAACTTTCATCAAAGTATTACGTACCAGCTTGTGTCAGAACGATACATACCCTTCCAATTCATGGAATATACCACAGTTGCATATGACCACACAAAACAGGTTTCCTTAAACATTGTGTTATACTAACTGTAACAACCTTTACAAGCACAACAGTATCAGTTGTTAAATTACAGCAATGTCACAATATAGGGTCACATTCTTGTACTATCTGAAGTACCACAGAATCATACAACAAAACTGTTGTAAATATAACCATCTCTTGCCTCTTACACGAAAGCTGTTGATACATTACTTGAAATAACTAGCTGATGACAATTATCCAAATACTATCTTTTTCATACATAGCCTATTACTTGCATCCACAGCTGTAATTTCAAAACATTCTTTTTACTTTTTTCATCGACAGCTTCCATTTTTATAATTAAAATTTCGCTCTTTTTGACATTTCACACGTGGATGCGAGACAGTCAAACACCTCAATCTCTTCGGATGGTAAGGTTTTAAAACACAATACAGGATTCTTTCTGGCTACAGCACTAGATGTTAAGAAACATTTTGACTTTTTCCTGGTTGAAATTTATACAACCAACAAAGCGTAAGATATAAACGCTCAGCAAAAATACTAAAATGTTGCGTGTCGTATCGAACTGCATTGTTCCCCGTTTCAGTCTTTAAGTTAATCATTTGTGTCAGCCACAGCATATAATTTGTCTAAAAACTATGTGTTGGCATGAATTAAGGCAATATATTTTAAACATGGATTGTCGTTTTGTACGGCAGCATTTCGTTCACAATGAACTCAGATCACTCAGATAGAAAGAGATTAGGCAGAAAATGATTTGCCTAATAACGGTCGGGACTTCTCCTCGCAGTGGTAACAATGTAATCGTAAATCTGTAGCTTGCTAGCTGTCTCGCCGCCCCAAATTCGCTGGGGCCGTGTTCCTACAAAAAAGACGCCATCATTCTGAAGATCTCCAGACGGGAATCAAATGACGTTATCAAACCTCCAAATCCAACCCTTTTTCGTCCTGTCTTGATTGCGCAAAAATACTGCAGACGCACAGCTGGAGCTGGAACACACGTAGCTCACGTCAAGCAGCACACGTCCAGTGCCATAAACTACAGTTATTTTTCTCTACGCCGGCCGGCAAACGTAAACGTCCAACAAAAAAAACCCAGAGGGACATTTTCCGAATCGACCAATCAGAAATTGTTAAAATATGGCCGCGTGCCAGAATAGAATGTTTACGAATCATGTTGACCAATCAAATCAAAGAGGGGGCGGGGCTCCTAAAACTCGCCTGGCTGCAGCTGCACGCGCACAGGAGCGAGGAGGGGGGCGTGTCGGTTTTGTTATGTCGAGCTCGCAGTGTTAAACCTAATTTTCTCTTTTTCCGACTTGCCGCGTCGACCTAGAAAAAGTGTCATAAAATGTAACAGTCGTACGGCAACCTTGGAGTAAGGTCAAATAAAGGCTACCGTTTGTAATATATTGTATTTCTGGAAACTCTGCGAAGATATATTTCACTTCCACTTGCTAGGTATCTTTTCGGCCGCCTCGTACAGTCTGAACATGAATTCGGAACGTCTGCTCAACAACAAGTCTTGGGCGGCTGGATTAAGTTACTGCAGCCCTGCTTCGGGACTTACTGGTGACATTAAGCATGTAGGGCACAGTAAGTCAAGTGGCAGTACTGTTGCAAGTGTGGACATAACACAGAGCGACTCTGCTCCAGGAAGCTTTCTGTGTGCAGTGCTACTGGACGACAATGGTGCTCCGAAAGAATACCCCGGCGAAGACGTCGCACAGAGTCGGAATGATGTGACAAATGAGTTGAAAGAAAAACACTCAGCTGCCCTGAATAAAGTAGGTAACGCTACAGGTTTATAACAATATCTATCAATTTCAGATTCTTTCATTGGCAACCTTAGGGGGTCAGGTGGCTGTTTGTGATCTGTAGCTGTTGATTTTTAACATGCACTCATGCAGTGCCATTGTGGCTAGCTAGTTGCAGTCAATTTCAAGTAGTTACAGTAGGTGCACATTCCATTTAATAATAACCACATAATTATATGAAATGCAATTCTTACTTTCGTATAATTTGTGTGCATGCATGTTTATGAAATGTTCTCATGATCTGAGTTCCAGGCATTCTGTTTAAGTTTGTTTTTAAGATGGCGACTCCATGCATGTTTAAAAATTGTTTAAAAGGGGAAAGGGGGGCTGGATCTTCTATTCAATATCACCCCTCCCCCACTGCGATAGTGCAGCAACTACAGTAACAAACCGCCCTTTCCTATTCTCACTACGGCCCAAGCCGGGAAATGCATTTGGCAACTGTGCTCGTGGCTACAAAGGTATAGCTTGTCTTGGTGCAGGTTTCTCGATAAGGTACACTTAGGGGACAAAGGTGTGACAGGGATGTTTATTTTTAAGTTTTAGGTGTTAGTTTTGTGCAGCTCTTTTAGACGAGCGTGTATTCTTTATAGCTTGGGCTAGCTAATAATTTTCGGTGCTGTTCTGTTAGCTATGTTTTTGAACAACAATAGCAGAATTTATGCTTTAGTCTTAAAGTAAAAGGAGAAACAATATTACCACTTTTTATATTTTATTAAGAAGGCCAGATTCAGCTCAGTATGCCATAAAGTTTCCCAGCTGCACGCACCACGCCCCCACACCCGCCTGGACCCGGTTTATTGCGAACACATTTTATGAATTTCCTGACGTCGTTTAAATCGATATTGTTTTTACACGCATCGAGGACCCATATTAAGATTCTAACACCAGAATCCCTGGATGCCAGTCGTCCTTTTTAATGAAGTCAGCAAAGGATTACTATTTGTGTGCCCAAACGGCTTCAGGTTTCTCCAAAGCTAATGACAGCGTGTAGCTACCTGCAATATACACGTTATTTCACTGTGTCACATTTACGCCCGTGTAGATAAAGCTACATTAAGCACACTGTCGCATTCAGAGCAAAATTTAACAGAATTAAAGATTTCCCCGTGCGGTTTGTCAGAAATACAACAAACACTAGACTAGCTTACAACGAGACGTTTATATGTCGCGCGTGGACTTTCCTTTATTATCGTTTACTTGTCTTTATTATCGTTATAAATACATTTACAACAGCCCTTGAAAAAATTTTAAAATAATACATTTGCTTTATTTTTAAAAGCTAGCCTCCATTCGCTCTAAATTTGTGACGGCATATATTTTTAAGAATGTGTGTGGGCGTGCCTGCCTTGACAGGTTATTCGATTGTCTGGAAGATAGCTGATTGGCCAGGATGAGACTTTTCCACCTTCCTCTTGATGATTTGCTGAGCCGGTTGTCTTCCTGGAGCTTGCGCCCGTTGCCATTAACGTTTGCTTTGTCTCCGAGATCTTTTTATTACGAGACGGTGTTCAGTGACCAGATATGAACGCATTGACTTAGCATGAGTGGAAATCAGTACGTTGCCTGTAGCTAGCCAGTTGCTTGAAAATAAAGTCTGCTATTTATTCTTCATGGCACACATCTATTTCAGAAAGGTTTTGACTGAAGAGGGCGTAACATTTTTAGATGAGATTAGTGATTCAATAACAGGTGACACGTGGGGGAAATGTAATTCCGAGAAGAACAAACACCAGAATAGGCAGGAACCCCAGAGAATTGTGTTTTGGAAATTATTTAATATATCATGGAGTTAGTATATGAATAATTGGCATTGATTTGGGAATGTCTCTGAATATGCAGAGTTTGAGTGGGATAAAAACCCCTTGCCACCCTTATTCAGTGAATGACTTCTGTAGCTGCTCTACAGTTAAAGGTGGCAATAAAAATGGGAGAGTGCTTTGTTGTACCAGAGCTTGAGCTGTTCGTCAAATTATTTTCTCGTTGTGCAAATGGAGCTGCTCAGTACAGAGTAACACGTCCAGGCAGGAAAGGTTCAGTCCATCACACCAGAAGAGAACAAAATATCTTCAGCTATACCAGGTGATGAAGTCAGAAGAACCAGAGTGAACCCATAACCTTTCAAAAACATCACTCAAGCCACCCCTTATGGACACCACTCTTATTGTTTATAACACATCCCGTGGTTTATTCAGTGCTGAACTCTACCCCCTCTCTTCTCAGTATGGGTCAGTTAGACACATTCTGATTAGATGCAAGTGTGCATAACCTTACCTGCACTCATTTAGCACATACTCATATCCAGAGCATATGCAACAGTGCCACATTAACAACAGTACAGATCCACTAGCCATAGGTACTTAACCAAAGTCATAGGTACTTTGGAGATGCCTGAGGGTGAACTACACGTGAATTGGTTTCCCTTAATACTGGATGATGTTTCAGTGAAGCAGTTCTTAAGGTTCTTTCTCAAGGTTTTCTTCAAGCCTGCAGGGAACAGTGGTTCCTTGCCCATTGCTCCACATTTCACAAGTCGCACCAGAACATCTTGCCTTGTTTGATTATTAGACAAACAGATGGACTGGGGTCGTTGAGGCACTGTGCTTTTATGCCACACAAACTGGGAGGCACTCCTCTAGTTGGATAAGCTGTCATAGTCTCTCTTTTTCCAGTCTGTGTGTGTATGCATGTGTGGATATGAGAGTGTGTGCAAGTGTATCTGATTATGTTTGTTATATGTCTTTTTATTTGTTGTGTGTGTGTGTGTGTGTGTGTGTCTGTGTGTGTTTATGTGGCTGTGTGTGTGCATGCATTGCTGTGGATTAGGTTTTTTTGTATCTGTATTTGTGTATATCTGTTTCTGTGTCTGTTGGTTTGTGTGTGTATTTGTGTATTTATGTGTGTGTGCATTTGTTTTTTATATGTATGAGTGGGCATACACTGATCACTTGCCCTTGCAGTTTCAGATATGTGAAATGGATGAAAGGGACGCCCAGAAAAGAAGCCCCTCCCATCGGGGCAGCGGCAGAATGGCGGGTGACATGATGCCCCAGGACAGTGAGGTTGCAGGTCAGCGCACAGAGTCCCAGAGTGACCCATTGGGACTCGGTGGATCCCCAGAGGAGTGGGGTCACCCACGTGCCTCCTCACATATTCCCTTGCCGGGGCACAGGTAGGGCACCCAGGTCACACTGCTGGTGATTGTGCTCTGCTGTGATTCGTGTTGATTCTGAGGAACAACTTGCCGCTGGCTCGGAGACAGGGTGCGGTCTGAGCACCATCACTGCCTGTTAGCGCTGACACAGACATCACTGCTTCAGTTCTGCTTACAAGATTTGGGAGAGTGTGGTATTCTCTCATGGTTTCTGAATGGCAGTGGTTTTGCTTACTTAATGCACAAAGATAGAAGCAAAAGCAATGTATGAGGGCACGGTGAGAATAAATCCCAAAGGCTAAATTATATTGCACTAGAAATCTCCTACACGTCTTCAAGTATGTGGTGGTGTCACGTTGCAAATTTCAGAATATTTGAAAGTTTGATGCTGCAGTGCAGTGTGTGTGTAGATATCTGTGAGGCACCCTTATAGTGACCAGTGACAGATTATGGACACATATAGACTAGATTACAGAACAAGACCAAGATTTTGAAAAGATGGCTGTGTTTGTGTGTTGCGATCCATTTAATCCTCACATTTTTATTTGTGTGTATGTGCTCCACTGTTTGTTCTCATTGCAAATTAATAGGATGTGCAGGAGTTTATTGGTGTTACATTATTTACATTGTCACAGTACTTTATCTTGTCTGTGTTGCTAATTAACAGTTCTGTTTGGAGTTTTCAGCTTGGCTTCTACCACACTCTAAACTGAGGTCATGTATGCATAAGATGAGCAATCAAAATTAGTGGGTGATTATCCCATCCAATTCAAAGTTTGTTTGGTTAACAGGCAAGTTGTCCTTACGGTGCAGAGTGCTTTGGTTTGCCTGTTAATTTACCATCTTAATGAATTGCATCCAGTATATGTGACCCAAAGCTGAAAATCCAGGATGTTTTTAGGCTGTTGTAGGAGATGAGCCTGAAAATCTAGTCTGTCAGTGAAAGTACAACAACAGCTTGATTGCAGAAGCACATTTGCCAAATCTTAGGCTATACATTCATATTAGTTATCTGCACAGATATATCGCTATCTTTGTTAGCACTAGCTGGGCTGTTGCAATTAACACACGCAGCACAGACACCTGACAGTCAGATAGGCTTACTGGATGACATGGTTGTAGAAATATTGTTGTATGAACACTGTTCTGTGACATGACACAGTTTATAGTTATATAAACTTATATAGTTATATAGTTATTTTGGCTACACATATATACATAAAATATGCGTATATATAATCCAATGTAAACATTAAACACAGTCTGCTCTCTGTGTTCAAATTCCAGTCTTCTTTCTTACACTTTGTTATGTGGGCAGGCATGTTCGTGTTGTTTTTGGATTTGTGACAACTTCTGCTTAGCCACCAGGCAGTGAAATGTAAACTTGAGAGGTGAAATGCGTGTTGTATTTCATTTCTTCTCTGTTGTACTCTGATTCTGACAGATGGTACAGTAACTGCAAGTTACTTTGTTGCCCTGCTGAGAAGATGGCATTCCCTTGTACCCACGGGCAAAAAAACACACGTTCAGTTGCTCTTGCAAAAGTCCCAGCTGCATAGATGGCTTATAGAATTTTTTATGATGCAAGCTTTTAAGCATTTAATTTTTTTAAAGTTATGAACTCTTAAGCACATATAGATGTAGCACACTGAACTATAGAATGGGCAGTGAAATACTAATATCCTAGGCTATGTTTTGGCTTCCCTAGCTTCTGAAATCTTATGAATATATGAATGTGTCGCATGGTGCTTTGCCAGTTTTAAGCTGCTGCATATTTACTGAACATACTTGACAGCATCAGACACTTTGATTTACTTTTAGGAGGTAGTTGGCAAGCACACTTGGCAAATAGACACTGTTTACACAGTGTATTTATAGAGCATTGTGTTTCTACACTTTGGGCAGTGGTTGCCACCGATTGGCTAATGGGAATTCAGTGGGACATACGACCTGTTAGCAAGCCTAGGCATGCCTAAACACAGCCACTCCCTCCTCTCACAGTATGACAGGCCTCTGAAGAGGAGTATCTGTGCCCAGTGTCTTTGAGTGGTCAAATTGGGACATTGTGGCTGCGTCTCAATCTGATTGTTTGCTCACTTGCCCTTCCCCTTGCCTAAGCACTTCCCCTCCAAATGGCACGGTGTGGAGTCACATGGGTGGGGGTATCCCAGAATGTTAGAACTTTCACTTGCCCTTTGCTGTGGCCTTTGCGTCAGTGTACAATCCTGTAGCGTTTATTCGTGGTGCCCTTCCCTTTCAGTTCGGCATCCCAGGGTGTGCGCTTGCGCAGTCTTCTTGTGATTTGTACAAAAATATGGTAACGTTTTGCGCATTGTCCCATGTTTTTATTTCACATCTGATGTTGCTTTCCACAGATTGATTTAATTTGACCTCTGCTGTCCTTCAGTTTGCAAACTGTGCTTGTAAGTAACGGGAAGGATCAGTGTGGGAAAGGACACGATTTTTCAGAGGTTGTGTCAGATTATTATTTAGTGTTTTTCTTCAGATCCAGTAGAGTGAGTCGCTCTTGTTTTCGTGTGAGGCACAGTATTGGAATGATTGCAGCGGTGTGTGTCTCAAATGTGTGTGATGCACTTGCTCACTCACTCCTTCACTAACTTGCGGATTGGGATACAGCCTGTATGTGAGGGCATAAAAACTAATATGGCCCCGCAGCAGAGAATCTTAGGGCCTTTTGCTTTACTTGCATTGGTCTGTGAAAAAAATATACACACTGCCAGCAAGTTAATGTGGTCAAACCTGTTTGGGCAGGGCCATTGACACAACATTTATGTGATTTCTCCATTTCACGGAGGTTTTCATTTTTTAAACTCTTGGCACAGAACGGGTTAAAAACAATTTTTCACAGGCCAGGTTGAATTGAACATCATAGGTAATTGCAAAAGTAAATAACTAATTTTTCACACAACAGCCCTAGATAAACTGTCCTTTATCTACCTGAGCAGGGTTGAAATTGTTGAAAAATAGGTTACAGATTCTGGATATGCAGTTTGTCTTTGCAGGATGGGTAAGCATTTGTTAATACCTGACACATCTGCGGGAGAAGGAGCCAAGGCTGTGCTGTCGGCCTCCAGCTGGAAAGGGGGGGGGGGGGGGGTATATCTGGTTGGTGAAAGTGCAGGTCTGTGTGTCAGACACACACAGGGAGGTGCACTGCAGTTAATTTAATATTCATCTATTCTATGGCTGCCAAGAATAAATATTGGAATTGTCAAAGTTGCTCTGTGTTATGAATGACTCACCTGCAAAGAAATACACATTCACTCACACTTTCATCCATGCAAATGAATGTTATCAATGAATTAGTTTTATCTGTTATTAAATTTGTATTTGTAAGCCTTCTTTAATGAATACTGATGAGAAACTAAACAGATATTGAAATAATGGAATGCTTGTTTTGTGGCAGAGGCCCGTGTTCTGCAGAAACAAATAATTCTTAAACTCTTATTAATTTCTTGGAAAGGTTACAGTCCATGACCTCTTTCTTGTGCTATTACATTACCTGCACCCATTACCTAAACTTACCTGTGGTATGAACCAAGTGATGTAGATCAAAGCATAGATATACAGTGAGTAGACGGGCTGCTAGCCTGCGATGAGGATTGACAGGGACTCACCCGAGGAGTTGCTCTTGTGAGCCGGATGGCTGCAGCTGTTATTCTCAGTTCAGGCACTGCTGTTGCGGTTCAGTACAATGCGCAGCTGTAAAGAAGGATAATGTGCAAAATAATTTGATCTATGTAGGCTGGGTCACTCTCAATAAGACACTTGCCAAATGACTGTATAATAATGAGTTTAAGCTCACTGAATTTGGCAACTTGGTAAATTGTTTATTAAGGTCTCAGAAATGTTGCCAAATGTTACATAACAATGTGCTAGGTTTGTAGAAACACAGGAGACATGTTTGGTGTGATTCTGACATTATGTCTTTGATAATAGGTTTTCTAAATAGGCACAGACATAAGAGCTCGGGCTAACAAATGTTTAGTGCCGATAATGGGCTTGCCAGCTTTGATGAACTGTGAGTTTCTGGGTGACGGAGAAATCGGAATGACCAGATTACAGAGTCAACAAGCATGCATCCGGTGAACAGAGGACATTTCAGCCAAAGGAAGAGTACGCACAGCACCCCCTCCGCAGGTCAAGGCTGCCCCTCAGGCAGCGCTTCTGTGGGATGCGTTTCGTGATGGCAGCTGCATTTCTTCATGAGTCATCACATTGACAGGAGTGCACACATGCATGAACTCACGCACTCACACATGCACACACAGGTGCACACACATTCTCACACACACACACACACACACACTTACATTCTCTCTCTCCTGATTCCTATCTCCTTCCTTCTATTTCTTAACAGAAGTGATGCACAGGTTATGTTGGCTGGGTGACCCAGACTAAAGAAAAGCAATATAGCTGTTAAGTGAACTGAGAGCTGTTGATTGGGTCTTTGATTTTGGTGCACTCTAGCCTTGTTTGCCTGCTGTGTGTCTGGCCTGCCTTGTTCGCCCAGCTTATCACTCAGATAAGCATGCGCGGACTGTCCCTCATTGCAGGAGGGGTGTTGCCTGGCACCCACTTGTCCCTTATGTTTTACTTCATGGGTATGAACAAAACAGTAATAATGAAGGGTTAATCATTGTTGGTCCCGGTTATGGAAGAGCTTTGTAAAGTTCTCGGAAAGTTACAGCAAAAGGATAAACCCACGCTACTCCCTGGGAGCGATTAAATGTTGTGTGTGTGTGTTTTTCATCTGGCTGCCTGACTCTCCCACTCCTGTCTGGTACGGGTCCATGTCTCATAAACAGCGTGGGGCTAATTCACTGTACTGTTTAGGGTTTGCGCCGAGGGAGGTGGAGACAAATGCAGCGAAATGAAAAAGAGCTGCACCACATTCTCTGGAAATAAAAAGCGGGGGAATCCGATTCAGGAGCTGCTGTCTTGTTGTGGAGATGATAACATTGCTAGGTACAGGAGCTGTGATGATTGTGTTCGGCCAATTACAATGTTCCTGTGGCCTTGCATCACCAGCACAGTCAGCAGTTTCACAGATATATTAAGACAACGGTATATCTTGGAAGATGAGATCGTTGATACTGACAGCGTTTGTGTGTGCGTCCGTTTGTACGTGTATGTGTGTGTGTGTGTGTATGATGGTGGAATACAACTTTAAACTTTAATTACAGAACAATGAAAACATTCAACCATGGGATTCAAACCCACAACCCTGAGGCCCAGACCTCAGGTCTCCCCACCCCTCTGTGTGGTGCTGCTGCATTTTGCAGAGAGTTCCACATTCGGAGCGTTTGCATACCATTTGTTTGTGGCAGTGAAAAAAATAACCTGCCTCATTGTCTCTCAGCGTGCTCCTTTAAATTCAAGAATCCAGCTCCGGCCCAGTGTTATTTTATGTGTCTGCTGCATGAGTATACTCTGCATGAAAACCAAAAAAATAAACACGACTTAAGATCACGGTTGGGCACTATCATGAGGAACCTGTTATTACTATTACTGTTATCGTTATTACTTCCCACAGTAGGCATTAGGCTATTGTCCCTCTACTGTTCCTCCTACCGTTCCACTCTGACTCTGTACAGGATGTTAAAA